>NC_136065.1:106156935-106756935 GCF_964261635.1 Lissotriton helveticus
TTGTTAGCTTACACAGGGAGGCAAAAATACACATTAGAAATATGACTGGGGTGGCTTGCTACAATCAATCTTGTTCTATTGATCTTTGTAATTTTCATGAATTTGTAATGCCCCTTTTTTCTATTGTGATTGTAGAATGCTTTTATGATTTTTAACTAAATCGAATAAAGTGGTTTTTGACGTGACTTGACTACAATCAATCAGCATTCTAAGCAGCATTGGACCTGCATGACCAAGGGGCTAGGTAACATAGACGAGGAGTCATACCGTCATTACACAGTACTGTGACACCATATCCTGTGTCTGCTAAATAGGCAGTATTCACATTAGGTCATCCTGTGCATTACTCTTGAGTAATATCACTATCATGAAGCGATGCCCGATACTGTGCAAACATGCCCCAAAAGCTCTTCGGCCGCCTACAAGGGGGCATCAGTTCATTACAGACCTCCGGCTGAGTATTACAATACAACATGTATTTTTCCCATTCTGCAATCGTCAGGACAGGGCCCCGCAGCCAACACATTGCCAGCCTACGTTTTGCCAAAAGCAGACCCATACCCCCAGATGCATCAACACCCATTTTGAGATTCCTTATTAGCGAAAAATAAGGATTCGCTAATAAGAATAGCAAAATGCTATGCATGAAGATCTTGCTTTAAAAATAGCAATTTCTCAAAATTCCTTAATTGCGAGTCGCAATTAAGGAATACCTCCCCATTCCTTCCTATGGGCCTAGAGGCCCAAAGGAATGAATGGGAAGACAATCTCAATTTGTGATTCTCAATTAGAGAATCGCAAATTGAGATTGCAATTTCAAGGGTGCAGGGGTGTCAAAAGGACACCCTGTTGCACCCCTGAAATCTGCTTATGGGTACATCTTGCACACACACATGCCCTAAGGGCATGCTTGTGTGTAAAATAGAACTTTGAAAAATGCACTTTAGTGCATTTTTCAAAGTTTTTGCAAATTACCATGAAGTTCAACTTCACGGTAATTTGCGCCCCCTATTAGCGAAATCGCTAATTTTTTAACTTTAATGCATTGCATTTAAGGAATCTCAATTTGAGATTCCTTAAATGCAATAGCAATTTAAGTAATCGCAATTTTGCGATTTCTTAAATTGCGATTTTTGCATTTGGGATGATGCATCCCAAATGCAAAAATACCGGTTGCGGATTTTAGCTTGATGCATCTGGGCCATAACCACCAATTTATGAACATTCTTTCGCAGAGGTTTTGTGTAGCCCAATAGCACCAGTGGGGGATCAGGTGAGAGAGATAGCCCCACTATATCAGACAACACTTGAAAAACGCTGCTCTAAAACGCCTCCACAGGGGGACACTGCCAAGCAAGATGAAAAAACCCAGCTCCCTGCATATCGCATCTCTCACAGCAATCAGTGTCCCATAATCCATACCCACACAGTCGCTGCGTAGTATAATGTACCCTGTGTAAGAATTTAAAATGGGCCAACCGATGTCGGCCGTTCAGCGAAACTTTGCGAGTGGACTCACAGCAGTAGTACCAGATGGCATCTGTGATTTGGATACTATGTCGCAAACTCCCGATGGGAGTTGTCCCCCAGTGCACCACGTTCAGAAATACCCAAAGGTATGAAAAAGTTGAAGCAAATACCAGGTTCATTCAAAGTCAATTTGTAATTGTAGTAATCATTTCATCATTACAAATTCGTAATTTTCAACCATGTGATAAACTTATTCTTTAGACATCAGTAAATAAATCCAAATTAATTATTTCCGTATCCCTATGCATTTCGGGCTTGTCCAGCCCTTCATCAGGGGAATAATCTGTAAACACAAATAAAAAACGGACTGTTTTCAGGGGTGATATCTGCTATACACATTTAAAGTTAAACAAACATCTTCTCAATGAGGAAACAACTATATTATCTAAAACATCAGGTAATTCTAAGAAAGCATCATGTGTAATCGTACAATTCAATGCAAACAATCTGTGATTTGGATGCCAAGATCCGACTGCCATGCCAGCCGGGACTTATTGTATGAAGTAGTCTTAGTGAGCTGTGCCGAGGGGTATAAGCGAGACTATCTTATCGGGCAAGGTGGAGCGCAGCAGAATCGATCGGGATGGAATCTCCAATGGTTCCATAAGCTCATCCCCCAGGACCGCGCGCAGCGCATGTAGGGCTCTATAATAAAAAAAGCATTTACAATGCAACGGTCTCGCCTTTGAAAAAGTTAGAGCTATTGGCATTGCAAACAACAACATTTTTATTTATGTGTTGGTTTTGAAAACAGATAAATAAATGGCACTGTCATTTACAATGCCAATAGCTTAATCTCTCGCAAATGCCACACACAAACACACAGACCCACACAGAGTCCCACACACATACATACCTACAGAGCCACACGCAGAGCCACACACACATACACAGAGGCACATACACAGACACACACACACAGCCCCCCAACCCCCCTCCCCCCGTCGGGACGCACCCTCCAGGGCCAGCATGGACGGGAAGTCCTTGCAGTTGGACATGCCGGTGGAGTCGGTGATGCAGGTCTTCCACAAGTTGGACCAGAAGGTGGTCGTGGTGATGACCGTGCCGTCGATGCTCGACACCTTCCAGTAGTCGGTGGGCAGCGTGGAGCAGACCAGCACCCAGCCCGACTGGGCCAGCAGGAAGGCCACAATCTCCCCCGCCGTGCTGGCCATGGTCACCGGCGAGGGTTACAGGGCACAGGTGTCAGAGCTGAGGGCACGGGTGAGGGCAGAGGGCACAGGGGTAAGAGCTGAGGGCAGAGGGGTGAGAGCTGAGGGCACAGGGGTAAGAGCTGAGGGCACAGGGGTAAGAGCTGAGGGCACAGGAGTCAGAAGCGAGGGCCTAGGAAGAGCTGAGGGCACAGGGCAGGGTAAGAGCTGAGGGCAGAGGGGTAAGAGCTGAGGGCACAGGTAAGAGCTGAGTGCACAGGGGTAAGAGCTGAGGGCACAGGGGTAAGAGCTGAGGGCACAGGTAAGAGCTGAGGGCACAGGTAAGAGCTGAGGGCACGGGTAAGAGCTGAGGGCACAGGTAAGAGCTGAGGGCAAAGGGGTAAGAGCTGAGGGCACGGGTAAGAGCTGAGGGCACAGGTAAGAGCTGAGGGCACAGGAGTAAGAGTTGCAGGCACAGGGGTAAGAGCTGAGGGCACAGGAGTCAGTGAGGGCACAGGTAAGGGCAGAGGGCAGCGTGGTGAGGGCTGGAGGCCTGGGTTGAAGTCAGAAGGCACAGGTGCCAGAAGTGAGGGCCTAGGAAGAGCTGAGGGCAGAGGGGTAAGAGCTGAGGGCAGAGGGGTAAGAGCTGACAGTACAGGGGTAAGAAGTGAGTGAGGGCCCGGGTGAGATCAGATGGCAGAGGATTCAGAGCTGAGGGCACCTGCGAGGGTAGAGAGCAACGCGGCTCGCAACTTTAAGGAATGCCTGGAACGTTGGAGTCCAGCTCGGGGGACTCTGAATCAGAAACTGCCCAAGAGCCTCTCACGGGCTCTAAAACAATAGTGCCCCAGGATGCTGTGGCGGAACGATGGAGCGGCCCTCTGCCCTCCGGGGCCGCTCAAGACCACTGCTGAGCCCCCCAGACGCCCACACTCACCGGGCTGCTTTGGCGGGTGCTCCTCGTCATTTCCGCGCTGCTCCTCGAGGCGGCGGCTCCCTTCACTGGCTGCGGGGCTCTCCCTTTACTCTGGGAGCCTCGCGGCTGGACTTCTATCTCTCCTCTCACTCCCCGGGGCTCTCCCACGCTCTTGGGAGCCCTGGGGGGGGTTTGCGGCGGCAGTATCTCTCCGGACACGGCAGCTTCCAGAGAAGGCGGGGTGGGCTCTCGGCCTCTTCCTGTGGTCTCGCAGTCCCACCCTCGGCCTGCCTGACTTCCGGTTCGGGCGCCATGCAACGCGGACAATCTTGGGCAAACGAGGGGTAGGCACCCTCTCTAATTTAAATATAAAGCACTCGCTCGGGCAATAAAAAAAGAAATCGCCGCAAGGTCCCTGGCGGGGTGGGCACTCGCCAGGGATTCCAAACTTGGCAATTAGCAATTAGCGAGGAAAATGCCGGGTGGGCACCGACTACGAACAGAAAGCGCTTCCAGGCGCTTTAGAGAAGAAATAAAGCTCTCCCAGCGCTAAAGGCACAATAAAGCGCTTCCGCGACCCGCCCGCCCCAGCTCCATGAAAAAATGGCGGCCGCAAACATCCTGAAAAAAAAAAAAAAAAGGAAACACCCACAATTGGCCACCTCTTCATGACGAAACAAAGGGGGTGCGCCTTAAAAAAAACACAGAAACGCCCACGAATCTGCTCCAAGAATGAGTGACATTATTCTCTTCCAATGGCTAGTCTCCATTTATGGAGCTAGCCAATGGAAGAGAGAGGCGGGTTCAACCCCAGTACTGAAAGACAACATTTCTCGAGCTGCGCGACAATCCTGCGCAGTGTACGCCAGTCGAGACCTAAAAAATTGCGTTAAGGCTGAGGGCTCCGTTGTCCCAGTCAGCCGCGGCCGGTAGTGGGAGTACTGGCCGGGCGGTGACGTGAGGAGGGGGAGGGGCAGGGTGGGGGATAGTGATGTATGGATTACGGACTTTAAAAGGTAAGTAAACATAAAAATAAATAAAACGAATTTCGTTGCACACACTGCATCGCATTTGGTGATGCAGTGTGTGCAACGAAATTCATTTTATTTATTTTTATGTTTACTTAACTTTTAAAGTCCTTAATCCATACATTACTACCCCCCACCCTACCCCTCCCCCTCCCCACGTCACTGCCCGGCCGGTACTCCCACTGCCGGCCACAGCTGGTCCCAGTGCCCACCTCCTCCTATAAGCGCATCCTCCCATCAGCGAACAGGTCACCCATTTCATGAACATTGAGACTGTTCAGGGCGCGTACAGCCCCCCGCTCGGAGCTGAGCATTAACCACTAACACCACTCCAATCTCAGATGCGGCGAATATAGCTGAGCTCCATCATACAAACTAAGCAGAACATGCCAGACATGGACGACGGAGTTGACTGAATGAAGGACACCACAGCGTCGGATGGGAGGCTTAGTTAACAACCTCATTAGTTATAATGGGGTAACCCAGTAACCCTCAGAACCTGGGTCTTGAAGTCATACTCAACTGTGGTACCATTTACTTCCCCAAGTAATCGCTACGGCGGTACATACCCTGAATTTACCACCGGCTGGTGAAGAAAGTTCGCATTCACTGTATAAGGTATGTACATTCGCATGTACCTTCATTCCTTGACGCATATACATTAGGCAACGACCTGACGGTTGCCCTGCAATTTTTACAGATTTGCCTACTGAAAGAAAACCATACGCGGGTGTCAGCTGACACCCCCGTGAAGAGGAGCTACTGAAGCCATTACTATAGCTTCCCACATATTTTCAGGTGAGCTAGCCCTGGGCACGGCCTCCTTGCAAATAGTTCCTCCCTGACACACACACAGTTCTGACCCCCCTTCTTTACATTTGCAGGCTGTCCTACACAGCCCCTGTCCTGATGAAGATCCGACACAGATGCAATTAAGTCTGCACTACTACATAGGGTCGAAACGTCGACGTTGTTTATGTCAATCCGTCCATGCAAAGTCGCTACACAAATAAGAAAAACTTCATTCTGCTGTGACAATTGGTTTCAAAAGGGGACACACAAGAACTTATGTTTTGTTTATATGTATGAATATATGTCACCCTTCTTATCCTCGTACAGCACAGACCTCACCACTCACTACCAGTCACTAAGCACTGCACGGTTTATGTGTTCTTTATGTTATTTTGTTTCGGACAGCCATTTATCCATTGATTAATACCGGCAAGTTATATACTAAAGAGTTACCTTTGGTACTAAATTCAGTGTTGTGTGTCTTTGTGTCCCATACATCCAATGTTGCTGCATAATATGTATTAAGTACAGTGAAGCAAGGAAATTGTTTCATTCCCGACAGAACCTCTAATTAACAACCTCGGCAAGGGGTCCGGAGCAGCAGCCACCTTTTCAATCTGGAGGTGTGGCACCTCTATCGAGTGATGTACCCAACTGTATGCAAGCGAGGCTTGCGCCGCCCTGTAATAGAGTTCCAAATCCAGCGTGCCGATCCCCCCTGCTGTGCAGGGCAAAGTGAGTATATCAAACGCTAAGCGCGGGGTCTTGCCCGCCCAAGCTAGTTTATTCATCAATATTCGTATCTCTCTGAACAGATGCAGGAGCACCACCATGGGTATGTTGGCGAAGAGAAAGAGAAAACGGGGGAGCACCACCATCTTCATCCGAGCTATCCTCCACACCAGGGAAAGGGAGAGTCTAATCCATTTTTCTATGTCATCGCCTATTCTGGCAACAGCTCTGCCATAGTTAGCCTTGATGACTTGGTCCGCATCTGAGTGAACTAGAATACCCAAATAATGGACCGGTTCAGTTGTCCACTGAAAGGGGTACTCGATAGGCACCGGCACAGGCACCGGTGGATGAAGTCAGCGGTAAAACTATGGATTTATCCCAATTAATCAGAAGACCCGATAGACCGCCGAAGTGCAGCACCTCGCGTATTACCGGGGCAAGGTGAACAACCTGGTCACGAATATATAAAAGCATTTCATCGGCATAGGCCAACACAATTAAGTTATAGTTGGAAAAGCGGAGGCCTCTGTGTCTGTGGTATTCCCGCAGTGCCCTCAGAAGGGATTCAGCTGCCACTGCATATAACAAGGGGGATAAGGGACATCCTTGTCCAGTGCCCTGTGATATATGGACTGGGGAGGAAACCCTGTCTCCAGTGCGGATGCGCTCTGATGGCGAGCTATACAGCACCAACACTAGCTGCAAAAATACCTCTCCTACTCCCAGACGGCGCACTACGGCAAGCATAAATTTCAATTCAATGGAGTCGAAGGCCTTTTCGGCGTCTAAAAAGACCGCCGCCGCTTTTACCTCCAAACACCGGTATGAGATTAAAGGACAACGTCCGGCCCGGTATGAACCCAGCCTGCTCCGGGCCGATCAATGCGGGCAAGAGCGGGAAGAGACGGTTAGCCAATATTTTAGTAAATAGTTCAGTATCCACATTGAGCAATGAGAGCGGGCGATAAGAGGAGCATTCTGGGAGTCTTTATCGGGTTTCAGCAACGTGTTGATCAGAGCCTCCCGCATAGAGGGTGGCATGATCCCAGCTGCACCCATCTCCTGAAACAAGGAGCTCAGGTGTGGAACCAAGATATCACTAAAAGTCTTATAAAAGGACACTGTCAGGCTGTCTAGCCCCAGAGCACTACCCACCCGCATGGAGGTCTATGCCAATCGTATCTCCTGAGCCTCAAGAGATCGCATCAGAAACTCTCGGTGCATATTCGTCAACCACGGAAAGTGGATATAGTCTAGATAATTCGATATCTCATCATCACTAGGGTCGACTTTAGAGCTATATAGCTCTTGATAGTATCTGCAGAACCAATGGTTGATTTCCGCTTGCTCCGTCAAGAGAGCACCCTCCTCGTCCATCAACTCTGCAATAGCACAAGTCTTCGTTCTGTTACGGGCCAATGCCACCAGCACCAAACCCAGCCTGTCTGCCTCCCCTATATTCTAGCCGTGGCGTATTTGCCCATATATTTGACTTTGCTGTCGGCGTCTGCATGATACTCATCAAGTGTGGACTTCAACAATTCTCTAGACTGCGGGTTATTATTAGCTGCCACTTCCGTCTCTAGATTAGCGATTCGGGATTCCAAAAGAGCCAGCCTATCTCTGATAGAACGTAATACGCCGGCATGTTTACTAATAGCCATCCCCCTTATAAAGACCTTAAATGTCTCCCAGACCGTGGGAAAGGAGTTCACAGAGCCAATGTTGTGAGTGAAAAACTATGTGATTGATTTTGTGAGATCAAACTTAAATACTGCATCTAGGGCCAGATGTAGGAGCCCAAATACCGGTCGGTAACGGCCGAATTCGGCCGTTACCGACCGGTATTTGGTGATTGAGATGTAGGGGCATCATTTTACAGATTCGGTAAATTTACCGAATCGGTAAATTTACCGAATCTGTAAAATACCGAATCGGTATTTTTACCGATTCGGTAATTTCCAGATGTAGGTGGGACTCTTTCAGAATCGGTATTTTATCCGATCCAATTGGGTGGTAAAATACCGAATCCAGGTGTGCATGCACATGTGTGCATGCACACCTATGCCATGTGACAGACAGAGATGCCCTTAGGGCATGTCTGTGTGCCACATGGCACACATGCCTGTATTTGGGGTGCTAGAGGGTGTCAAAGTGACACCCCCTGCACCCTTGCTGAAATCGGTATTTACCGAATCTGTAAATACCGATTCAGTAATGCCCATTGATTCCTATGGGCTACAATGCCCATAGGAATCAATGGGCATTACCGAATCGGTATTTACAGAATCGGTAAATACCGAATCTTAACGATTCGGTATTTACCGAGTCTGTATTACCTACATCCCCCCCCCCTCTATTTTACCACTTCTTAAATACCGTATCGGTATGATTCGGTATTTAAGAAGTGGTAAAATAGATTTACCTACATCTGGCCCCTAGTAATTAATATGGGAGAAAACGCCACAGGAAAGGGTGAGGCCCCTGCGAGGAAACATTGAGCACCAGTAGTATGGTCGAATGGTCCAAAAATGTCCGAGCCAAGACTGTACAGTCCTGAACACTGGACAACAATGTCTGTGGGATGAGCCAGTAATCAATTCGAGTGTGAATATCACTAGGTGCCGAGTAATTTATGAACCCACCACTGCCGCGAGATCTAGCTCTCCAAGCAGGGCTATATCCGCTATGACTCTTGCGGAAGCAGACAGAGGCCTGGGAGGGCCTTTTGAGCAGTCAAGCACTGGGTCCAAGACACAATTAAAATCTCCACCCCAAAAAATCGGTAGCATTCCGCGGCCCTTGAGGATTTTAAATATGGACTTATAAAATTGTGGTTAGTCATAGTTCAGGCTATAAGAGTTAACAATAAGTACATTCCGCCCCCTACCGTAACATCTGTATATGACATATCTACCAGCTTGGTCTGTCACACAGCGTTCTAGTTGAAGGCCCAACTTAAGATTGATCCATGTCAACACACCTCTAGAGTGTGAAGTGAATCCAGTAGAATAAGAAAGACATGCAGACCCAGTACCAGGGAGGAGCACGCTACCTGGAAGCAGATGTGTCTCCTGGAGCAGCGCAATGTCGAACTCTTTCCGCTTCAAATATGGCAGGATCTTACGCATCTTCCTGTGGTCCTTGAGGCCCCTGACGTTTCATGTGAAAAGGCTCAACTTCTGTATATTATCCCGTCCTATGTTGTGCTGCGACATGCATACAATTTGTACAATCAATGCTGCCCCCCTGCAAAGCCCATAGCAAAGCTCACCACATCGTGATAACAATTAAGCATGTGATTGTCACAAACAAAGAAGACAAACCCCCACCCATCCCTCCCCACACCCACGCCTCTCCCTCCCCAACATGGCTGGAGCGATCAGCATCCCTCCCTTGCATCAAACATGCAAACATCAATTTAGCAAAACATCCCACTCAAACATACAAAGAAGCCCCAAAAATCACGAAGAAAAGCCACGTGTAACGCATTTTGGAGGATGTTACCCAGCACTACTTTAGTGTACCAGTACTCCGCCAAACCGCCTAGTAGCAATAATTCCACTTCAACTACTGAAGTGGAGCAGCTAAGAGCAATATAACATTTCCGGAAGCAAAGAGCATTCCCTCACCAGAGCGCCCAGCAGCCCCACCCCAGCCCAAATAGCCTGTCCGGCATAAAGAGGACCCCCCCCAACTAGCATATGTGGAGGTCAAGTAACTAATAGAACTGCCCAGGAACAACAACAACCCCCCCAACATAGATACCGCAGCTCCCAACATCAAATAAGCGCACTCGGAGCTAATTAAACAGGGGATGCACATACATAGATAGGCTCTCCTTCCGCCGCATAATCATTGTCACCAAGGCTGCCAGTAGCACCATCAGCGGAAGAACTGTCCTGCTGACCCTTCCCACCCCTACCAGCCTTTTGCCAACTTTTAAGAGCAGAATGAAGAGATTGCGCGTTGGAAAAGATATTGGCCTTCCCATCCAGCAGTACACGGAGTCGTACTGGGTAGAGCATAGCATATTCAATGCTCTGATCTCGAACTTTACGTTTCAGGGATGCAAATTGCCTTCTGGCCTCCTGAACCTTCATGGTAAAGTCTGGAAAGAGAGAAATTGTTGATCCTTCGTACTGCAAGTGTCCCAGTTATCTCGCCTTCCACAGTGCAGCATCCCTGTTGCAGTAGTTCAAGAGTTTGGCGATTATAGGCCTAGCCGGGACGCCAGGTGGAGGCGTAGGACCCAACGAGCGGTGCGCCATCTCCACAAAGAACATAGGGGAAAAGATGACAGCGCCCAACAATGTCGAGAGTAACTTTTCGACAAAGGTCTCCATGTTGCCCGTCGCAGTAGACTCCGCCAGGCCCGTGATTTTCAGGTTACTGCACCGTGACCTGGCTTCCAGATCTTCGGCTCTATCCTGCAAGGCTACTAGGGCTTTCGCCAATCTTTTTTGGGTGCGCAGGAGTCAGCCTGGGCCTCCTCAGTCTCTGTGATGCGCCGCTCAGCCATTTCCACATGCTCTGCATGTTTGTCAACCCGCTCAGTCCATTCTGTAGGCCAACGTGTCAATTTTAGCGTCAATCGCCGACAGGCCCTTCTGCATTGACGTTATTATCTGCTTGATGTCACCGATAGGGTCCTCCGCAGGGTTGTTGGGCTCTGACATCATGGACTCCATAGCATCCTCACATCGTCTGGACTTTCGTTGCTCAAAATTTATCTTGGGATGCGACTTATCTGGTTTGCCCATCTCTGCGCACGCCGCCCCACGGCCATGGGTCTGGTCAGCGATGAAAGCAGGCCACAATTTCAACACAGAGGATCCCCCACCGCAGGCCAGGAGCTCGCCAATCAGTGGGACAGCGTATCCACCCATATTGTCCCTTGTCCACTAGCAACGTTCAGTGCTCGGTGTATATGGCCTGCTTACCCCACACCACACGCCAGGAGGGGCTACCACTTCGCAGATTGAGGGTCTAGGATGCCACAGGAGGGGTCTCACACTGTAGCGGCAGTAAGACGACTATCACCGGAACGCTTATGGCATGCAGTGAGATGGGGCTCCAGACAGACATGAACAAGGTACTCAGGGGTGAGCAGTACCAGAGAAAGGTGTCAGTATGTCCGTATCCCCAGCGGCACCTGTAGTCGCATCATATCTCCAGCGGCCCAATCTATCTATTTCACACGGGCACAAGGGGGTCGGCTTTCTTCCCTGCAGTCAATAGTATACGGCGCGCTCAACCGCACCAGCCCACAACGTCTGGGGGTCTCCAGCCAGGATATACATGGGTCAAGCACCCCACTCACAGTAGCAGCTGCGCGATCTCCACTCCGGGACCAAGCCGCCGGAGACGCTGATCACAAAGGCCACGCCACCAGGCCGCGCTCCGGCGAAGTGCACCACTCAGCAGATCTTGGCAGCTGCCGAAGTGTTTTCCAAAGGAGAAACGGCGCTCGGATAGTGAAGAAGTGGGCAGCTCTCTACACGCGCTCCAGCCAGGAAACTCGATCGGTAAAGCTGCTAAATTATGTCGGATTGTATCGGCGGTCGGCGGAGCTCAATTACTAAGCGGCCATCTTTAGGCCAGGCAAGCTCCGCCCCTGGCATCTGTTATTAAACTCATTTAAATCATGTAAGTTATGTTTTTTAAAAGTATTCTTGTTATTAGTTTCGATCGTTGTTATGCCTCTGTGCCCGGATAGCGACAGAAAGAAATTCAAAGCCGCCATGATTGTTTCAGGCAAATTCAATTTGTTGAAATCATGAGAAAAGTAAAAACATGGAACAAGATATATTTTTTTATGCAAAATTATGAACAGTGACTATTGTGATGTTGACAATAATGAGCATTTTCCTTGAATCTGCAATTCACACATTTTCCTGCAGATTGGGATGATGTGGGATTGTCGGTGTTTGTGTGGAAACAGTGCCTTACTACCAAACCACTGATGATCAGAAGGATAGTAACTGCTGGGTGAGCAGGGGGGAGGCAAGTCAAACCACAACACTGGCATGAGGCGTAAGTAACAGGGAGGAAACTACCCACTGAGGACTAGTATGCACAACTAACACGTGGAGTCCTGGAAACACCCCAAACACATACTACGCAATAGAAAAGAACACTCTGAATTGCTCTAAACAACAAAAGCTAACTAAGCTTTCCTTCAACCTGAAGGTATCAAGTCACCGTACTCTTCATTGCCGTCGGTGCCGGTTCACGAAACCCTCAGTGCGGTAACTCACATACCACCAACCAACTTACCCGTCTCCCTAGGTGCTGTGATCAGAAATCCCTCAATCCCGTCACTCTTACATACCACCAACCTACCTCCTGAACCCCCTAGGTTCTGTGATCACAAACCACTCAGTACGGTGACTCTTACTTTCCACCAACTATGGTGACTCTTACATACCAGCAACCTACAGCTGGAACTCCTTAGATTTTGTGATCACAAACTCCTCAGTACGTTGACACTTACCACCAACTATGGTGACTCCTACATACCACCAACCTACCTCCAGAACTCCCTAGGTGCTGTGATCACAAACCACTCATGACGGTGACTCCTACCACCAACTATGGTGACTCTTACATACCACCAACCAACCTTCAGAACTCCCTAGGTTCTGTGATCACAAACCACTCAGTACGGTGACTCTTACTTA
Organism: Lissotriton helveticus; assembly: GCF_964261635.1. Taxonomy (NCBI): domain Eukaryota; kingdom Metazoa; phylum Chordata; class Amphibia; order Caudata; family Salamandridae; genus Lissotriton; species Lissotriton helveticus. The sequence continues at coordinate 106,169,771 of NC_136065.1, forward strand.
CCACCCACTATAGTGACTCTTACATACAACTAGCCTACCTCCGAAACCCCGTAGGCACTATTATCAAAGACTCCTCTGTATGGTGAAAGTTACAAACCACAAAAGTAACTCCTGGTTTCCCTGAGTACTGTGATCAAACCTTCAATGCTAAACTTCCTATCTTCTTTGATTCTATGACCAAAGACCCCTTAGTTCTGTGACTCTTACAAACTACAATCAGAACTCCTGACCTCTATAGGACTGTGACCACAAACCACTCAGACCGGTAACTCCCACATGCAACTAACCTAACTGGAAAACATTCGCTACTCTCAAGTTCTCAAGGTCCTGTGATCTTAGTCCTTCAAAGTACAACAATTGATAGCCCTGTGAGTAGAACGTTTCATTTTCTTTGAAAAACAAGCATTTGCAATGCAATAGGTCTGGCATTTGAGAGAGTTTAAGCTATTGGCATTGTAAATGGCAATGCTTTTTACTTATTTGTTTTGATAATTAACGCATAAATAAAAGGCATTGTCATTTACAATTGCACTAGCTATTGCATTTAAAAGAAGCGGCCGCCATTATTCCAGGCTGCTTAGAAAGTGAAAGTGCAAATTAGCACGCTGAATGTTACAGGAAAGCATGTTGTGCCTTCAGTAGGAGAAACTCATTAAAGAAAATAGTGCTTACAGACCAAGTAAGACATACAGTGTACAACAGAAGTAAAAGGGCCATTCCTTATGGGAGGTTACAAATGAAGACAGGGCAGTATTAAAGAGGGACTAATAAGCCAAATACCGAATCAGAACGCAAGCCAATGACAAATATGGATGGAGAGTGGGCGGGACTTCAAGTACATACTCGAATACAGCATGGCTTGCAGAGCAGCGCATGTGCTACCCAGGCTCAAGCTAAAGAGGCAGGTGCTACGAAGACACAGATGAGCAAACCCAACATACCACAATCTGTTTGTGGAGCACAGTGCACTGTTTGAGGCCGGCCTTTATCATTTTTACTGACTGAGCCATGCCTTGGGTAGCATGTGTTCTTCTAGTCGGACATGGGGTGTGTACATGCAGATCAGAAGCAAAGTTAGCATCACCACAGCTGGTAGCCATGTGGAGCTATGCCCACTCATTAACCTACAACCAGTGGTCAAAGTGGGGGAAAAAAAGTACGGGAACTGTGGGCAGAGAATCGGATGTCAGGTATAACCTGAGGATTGGGTCAGTGAACGGAGTCAGAAGTGTGGCCATAAAGAGCAAAACAACCCAATTTTTAATATTTGTTTGGTATTTCACTGACCAGTTACAGTTTATTATGTTATTTAATTCAACCAATGTATACACATGTTTGTTTAAGGTTTAATATGAGTTATTGACATTAAAATACATTCACCAAGTGGGTTCCGTTTCCAATCACAGAATGTCCCAAATACGCTCAAAAGTGGAAGCACAAGCCATTTGTCTCCGAGCCATACAGTTTCTGTCATCAGCACTTCTCCCCCCGTTTTCCACAAGAGCTATTCAAATAAGAATGGTAAAATATCCTAGTTTGCAAATGTTTTCCAAATAATTATGGCACTGCCGTATTTGCCACATAATACATCATCTGCTGCATTATATGACGATTTTAACTAAAAAATAGTTTGTTGTCCAAACAGATCAAAAGTTACTAAAAATGTGACTTGTGTTGCTGCGAAGTGGAGGACCCTCTGCAAAGGTTGAATGGTCACCCATCTCACTGGTACATTTGCATGTACTAATGAGGCAAAATCTTTGCAGAGACTGTTGTTAGTATGTGTAAAAATGTCAAAATAATAAAGTATCAGAAAATGTACTGCATTACGCTGCAGCCTTATTTTGCTGCATAATTTAGTCAACACTGCAACATTATTTTGTCCTTCCTTGCTGCATAATTCCAGTGCCCCCAAAGCAGGCAGCAGATGTTAAAAATGCTTGTGTATGAAGCAGAGAGGCTATGAAGTTTGTGAACTTAGTTTGGTGTGCGTGCCGATCCCTGGTGAGTTGGACTACTACTTCTGAAACCAGGCCAATGGAGGTACCAATGGGTATGGCGGACTGGCCTCAATGGTCCGGTGACCTCAGTGACAGAGTCACTGTCGCTCTAGGGTGTTGCTTCGTACACCTGCCCACAAGAATGAAGGTATACTTCGGTATGAATTGAGGTGGACAGGCCTTCAAGGTTAACACACACTGGCCACTGCTAGGGCCCACCTGCTGGTGCTAAGACACCAGGGCTTCTAAGGTCTTGCAGGGCCTGCTAAGGTCTAACATGAGAATGTGCTCCCTCAGGAGAGTGGTCTGGTGGACTGGTCATGAAGGCTGAACCTAGTTCCCCAGTTCCAAATTCGGCTGCTCTGACCATAGTGCCACAACCTCTCCCTCACTGAACACCATACTGCCCCACTGAGAGAAACTCGCACTGCTTTGAGCTACAACCCAATTGTGAAACCAGGCCAATGGAGGTACCAATGGGTATGGCGGACTGGCCTCAATGGTCCGGTGACCTCAGTGACAGAGTCACTGTCGCTCTAGGGTGTTGCTTCGTACACCTGCCCACAAGAATGAAGGTATACTTCAGTATGAATTGAGGTGGACAGGCCTTCAAGGTTAACACACACTGGCCACTGCTAGGGCCCACCTGCTGGTGCTAAGACACCATGGCTTCTAAGGTCTTGCAGGGCCTGCTAAGGTCTAACATGAGAATGTGCTCCCTCAGGAGAGTGGTCTGGTGGACTGGTCATGAAGGCTGAACCTAGTTCCCCAGTTCCAAATTCGGCTGCTCTGACCATAGTGCCACAACCTCTCCCTCACTGAACACCATACTGCCCCACTGAGAGAAACTCGCACTGCTTTGAGCTACAACCCAATTGTGAAACCAGGCCAATGGAGGTACCAATGGGTATGGCGGACTGGCCTCAATGGTCCGGTGACCTCAGTGACAGAGTCACTGTCGCTCTAGGGTGTTGCTTCGTACACCTGCCCACAAGAATGAAGGTATACTTCAGTATGAATTGAGGTGGACAGGCCTTCAAGGTTAACACACACTGGCCACTGCTAGGGCCCACCTGCTGGTGCTAAGACACCAGGGCTTCTAAGGTCTTGCAGGGCCTGCTAAGGTCTAACATGAGAATGTGCTCCCTCAGGAGAGTGGTCTGGTGGACTGGTCATGAAGGCTGAACCTAGTTCCCCAGTTCCAAATTCGGCTGCTCTGACTATAGTGCCACAACCTCTCCCTCACTGAACACCATACTGCCCCACTGAGAGAAACTCGCACTGCTTTGAGCTACAACCCAATTGTGCCCCGCTATAAACACTTGGCTGTGACTCAATTTAAATTATGTACTAGACAAGAAAAATCAAATACTCATAGGTAATGCAAGATTAAGTAAAGCATGTGAAATGTAAGCAGGATCGACATGGTTACTGTAACGTTTTTACACTCCTTAATCAGAAATCAATGAGCGTTTTTTCCTGGGAAGTGAAGGACATGACTACAGGGCCTGGAAGGGACCCGTTTCAATGTACATTGCATATATACTTACAAAACATAAGCAGTATGGCTTAAAAAGACCAAATCCGAGAACACAGACCTGCAGTACACATTTTATAAACTAAAATAAGGAAAACAGCAGATAAGGATGACATTAAATGCTTTCCAATCCACCATCAACTAGATATTGCAGTACCTCCAGGAATGGTGCACTTCCCCATCTGGGAAAACAATGCTCTTCGAAGAAATAGGATAACACAAAAGTATCGCTTCACTGGCAAACTCTTTAAAGTGGCACTAATGTGTTAAGGTGTGAATAAAACCAATCTGGCCACTTTGTGACAACTCTGTCTTGCTTTAGTTACTTATTTTTCATATTTTAAAACTTTTTTTCCTCTCCCCGAGTCTGCACTTTGGAACAGAAAAATGTCAGAAAAAGACAACATTTCCAGAAAAAGTGTTTCTTTTTTTTTTTGGATCCATTTCACAGGGGAACGAATGAAGGAAAGGAGAGGAAAGAGAGGGTAAGAGCTGTTTTCATTCAGCAAGTGAGGAGGAGTGTGACAGAGACAGATAGAGAGGGAAGAAGAAGAGAGAGAGGGGGCAGCTGCCACAGCAGAGCAGGAGAAGTGGACACTGCCCTTGTCTTCTCTGGGTAAGAAGCAAAAGACAGAGGGGCATATTATCAACGGTCAGCAATAATTATCACTGGCTGTGCTTAGCGATAATTTTATTATCGCAGGCTATCTCTGGAATGTATCGCCCTGGTAGCACGTTATTAACAACGCATTTCTCCAGGGCGATAAAAATTCCAGAGATAGCAAGGTTATTGCTGTTTTGCAGGGAACATCGCTGGTTTTCCCTGTGGGTCGTATCAGCATAATCCACCCCAAAGTTAGGGATAGGTAAGTCTGCATTTTAGCAGACGTTAGTTTTTGGAGAAAACAGCGATTTTCTCCAAAAACTAATGTGTGCTAAAATGCTGGGGCTGCCTTGTAAATATCGCAATGTGAACATCAGCAATATTTGCAAAGTAGTCCATCCGGGGTACGCCCAGAGATGCCCACTTTGCATCTCATTAGAGATGCAAAGGGAGGCGTTGGGAAAAAGGATGCTAACATGAGATTATGCATGTTAGCACCCTCTTGTAAATAGGGCGATAGTTTTATCTCCGCTTTTTTGGCTTTTTAAGCCAAAAAAGCGGAGACAAAGCTTGTGAAATATGCCCCAGATTCCTTTTCCTTCTCTGCCCATCCCCGAACGGACGAGCCTTATGTATCGGTCTTGGCTATTTCTGCCGTCCTGGGACAAATTTTTTAAATAAAGAAGTAGGGGAACAGATTCTATTAAATTAAAAAAGTTGGGGCATGCTGTGCCCTGCCAATCCTGCCCACTTCAACCAAGGCCTACAACAAGAGTACACTTTAAACACAGGCTGTAACACTATTATGCATAATCCAAAGTTACAAGCCCTATAGTTGCCTAAGCGTTTTGCTACCCCAATGTCACATCCTCATCAAACTCTACTCACACATCCAACGTCCCACAACAGTGCGCAGTAGACACAGAGCCAGGTAGCATCACACACAGCACTGCCCCAAGGCATATATCTGCCTAGGATTTGCCACCTCAGTGGTACATACAGCCAGGTCATTCTAACAAACCTATTTGCTCTTACCAATCAACAATCAACCATGCTGGATAATATAACTTCACCCCAAACACCCACACATCTAGAATGGCATAAAAGTTGTTATATTGCCTCAAAAAACAACCACCACCTTGAGGGCCGAACCATGGACAACAATAAGTTCTAGAAGAGCAAATGAGACAGCAATGTCCTCTGGCACAGTCATACAGGCATGTGACACTCCAGAGAGACACAGACCTGAACCAGTATCCAATCTAATCCGTCACCACACGAAACACCAGTCTTTTCTAGCGTCATTAGCCAATGAGGCTCACCTTCGAACAATGAGAATCAGATATGGGATGATAATAACAAAGTCCATCCGAGCAGCTCTCTCCATCATTTCTACCTCCAACCTTTGCCTGCTCAGGACATAAACTTTAAACAAAGTATCACGGAATGGACAACCCAGTGCAGTAACCAGCGAAGTGACAAACATCACAAGAAACACAGCAAAGGGAGCTGCAGAGTTGGTCAAAGCCACAGGCTTACTGAAAACCATGAATCTGTGCGTCTTCCTCTCACACGTCTTCATCCATCACACTGCTGAGCACTGTGTCCCATAACACTAACCGCACCTCCGTGGTCATCATGCACGACATGGGAACACCTCCCACATAGGATCAAAACCAGCCGAGGCCGGTAGTGGGAGTACCTGCCGGGCGGTGATGTGGGGAGGGGCAAGGTGGGGGGTAATAATGTATGGATTACGGAGATTTACAGGTAAGTAAACATATAAATAAATAAAACGAATTTTGTTGTGTGCACTGCATCACCAAATGCGATGCAGTGGGTGCAACGAAATTCGTTTTATTTATTTATATATTTACTTACCTGTAATCCATACATTACTACCCCCCCACCCTTTCCCTCCCCCTCCCCACATCACCGCCCGACAGATACTCCCACTACCGGCCGCGGCTGATCCAAACAAAGACAGCAAACTGCCAATGATGTACCATACAGAGTGTAGCTTGCTACCCAAGTAGGCAAGTGCTACAGCACCACTCGTAGGGGAAGTAAGCGCTATATAAATGTTACAGTGCAATCTGAAACAGAAGCAAATACAATCCCAACAGAGCAAGACGCGTTCTGTCATCGAAAGCACCAGAACCGTAAGGAGCTCCCAGATTCCGAACGAGGGGCCTTATTATCAAGAAAGGGCGATACATAATCGCCGCTTTTATCGGCCGGAAACTGTAGCTAAAGCGGCGAAAATGGGCTTGATAATATGTCCTTGTGAATTCCCATAGCAGCTCAGGTTCTGGTGAGAATCTGTGGAGAAGTGTGGCTCAATGGGTAGAGCGGCAGACCCTGAAGCAGAGGTCAGGCCCGGGACCAGGGTTCAATTCCCGACGCAGGGTCTTGGGCTCAGATGTCTGCGGACTCGATAATTCTCACCTCGGTGCCTATTCTAATCATGGGTCACACTCTGCAACTCTGGGCAATAGCTTGCTTAATCTCCACAACGGCCCCAACAACGCTAGGATGCCTGGCTTCACCTTGGGGGTGCCCAGGAGTGGACACCTCACAGGGAAAGCCAGGAAGGGTTCCACAGCGTTATTCGTACAGCGCCTTGAGACCCCTGTAGGGGTGATAAGTGCGCTATACAAATACATAATGTATCGCCTTTTCTTGATAATATGGCCCCGGATTCGGACCATACAAATGGTGGGAAAGGGGTATACAGATGTACTTAAACAAACATAATAAGGGGATGTATGTTTAAAAAACTAACACTGTCAAAAGATTCGAAATGTTGGAGCAGCAGTACTGCAAAGACAATTTAGCCTCAACCATTTTATTATGAAATCTAATTCATTAAGGGGCCCCCAATAACATAATTTTGTTAACAGTAATACCAAATGAAGAAAGCACACAGAATCTTATTTGCTTTTCGTTGAAAAGTGCCGATGTACGTTTTTGTAGCGACCTTGTGTCAAATTCAATAAAGCATTTCCTTCGCATCCAAGTATCTTGCTCGTAAACCAAGTAACCATCGTGATGGTCCAAGGTCACACAGCGAGTCATCATTGACAGCGCCTGGGGACTTAAGACGCCCCCGATGCCTCCCAGCCCCGAGTCTGTTGTGCTCGATGTAAAACAGCGCATGGAAAAGCCCGTCTCTGTTCTCACGATATCGAAAACGAAAGGTTCTGAGAAACTGATTTCTGGCCATACCACATTCATTTTATTTTAGGGGTGGACGGGGTGAGTAAAATGGAATTATTTAACTTGTGGGAATTAATTTGTACTCAGAGAGAAAAGGGAGAGGCTGGTCAGCCTGTGTTAGTTTCACCCAAAGGAAAATTTCATTAATTTGGGAAAATGTATATAAATACAGAGGGGCTTATTTACAAGCCACTTGCGCCACTCTTACGTCCCTTTTCCCATGTTAAAAATGACGCAAAAGTGGCCCAAGGGGCTTGTAAATAAGCCCCTCCGAGGCAGATTTACAAGCCCAGTTGCGCCATTTTTGTGTCACTTTTAATATGGGAAAAGTGATGCAAAACTGGCGCATGGGGCTTGTAAATCTGCCTCGGAGGGGCTTATTTACAAGCCCCTTGGGCCACTTTTGCGTCATTTTTAACATGGGAAAAGGGACGTAAGAGTGGCGCAAGTGGCTTGTATATAAGCCCCTGAGGTTGGAATGCGGAATGGGCAAAACAGCAAATTAACAGGGAAAACCAGAGCTAAGCAAAGGGGCTAGTTTGGCTCTAAGAGACCGTGCACGCAAATAAAATATCATATGAAAATATGAGAAAGTCCCCTCAAAATTCAAACAAGTGGATTTCTTTAACACGTGGAAGCATTTCACCTTTGTACCTCAGACTATATCACAGCATTGAAAGGCTTTAAAAAAAAAGGATAGTTTTAAAACATGAAACTAGTAACATTCTTGCTGTGACAACAGTGCCACCAATGAGCAAAGGGGCTGTTGTCATGCACTTGCTATATATGGCCTAAATGTTTATTATACATGAAGCAACATTCAAATCTATTAAATCAAACACAACTGGGGCCATATTATACACTGTGCCGCCTGCACTGTGAGACACAGGGCAGCTTTGAAACAGGCGGAGCGCGCCGACCCTCAGGGCAGCGCAGTGTGTGGCTGCCCTGGGAGCTGCACATTCACTGTCATAGGGTGCCTTGTTTAAAGGTGCTGTGTGGTGCAAACAGGAACAGTGCACCCTTTCCGCAATTTGGCCCCAGTTGTTTGTGGAAGGTACTTCCCAAACTCACAAAATTGATCTCATAGGTGGCGACCAAGGAAAAGGACGCACAGTGAAATATACATTTTACCTGGGATCACACGATTTGGTTAAGGAGTGAAGCCGGGACTGATTCCAGATTTTCTGGTTTCTCATAATGCAGTGCAGTCCCTCCTTTTTTACATTATAGGTCACTGCTTTGGCTTTAATTTGTGGTGCATGAGGTTCGAGCGAGGTTGGTAAGCAGAAGCCACATGAAAGCTCGGCTCGTTTTAGGCTCGAGGTTCACGGAGGACCAGAGACACACATCTATCCTGAATCTGGCATGGCTCGCCCACCTCTAGTTTCAGAATATTATTAATCCCATTGAAATATGGCTGTTCGTGCTCCCCAACACACTCCTGCATCTCTACAAGGACACCAAGAAGGAAGGCTGTTGATCAAGCACAACTCTGAATCCTGGCTTTTGCTCCCTTTTTTGTTCCCGGTGCACTTTGGTATTACAGAAGGGGCCGACAGACGCCTGTGAGCTGCTGGGGTCACTCCTCTGCAATGCCTTTCCCATTCGAATGAAGAGCATCTGATCGTTCCTGGGGTTCAGAGGTCCTGCAAAGGGTCCTTCCTTTATCAAGAAAGAAGGGCTCAGTAATGCTTGTCACCTGTATGCCCATTGGCTATCTCACCTCACACCCACATCTGCCACCGATGCCCACGTGTAAATACTTGGTATAAGTGCGCTCCAGATACATGGGTATCTATAAGGGGTTGAGGCTCCTATCCTAGCTTCCCTGGAGGGACCCTGGCACTGCCCTTGCCACACCTGGTCTCAGAGGGCATAACAGCAGTGGTAGGATCCTTCTGCAGGTTCCACTTCATGGACATCTCTAAATAACTCAGCAGTACATAGGATACTAACGGAGTAATACATGGGGTCAACCCTGTGATACCGGGATGTAAGAGGTCACTCCTTTACCCCTGGCATTCTGTTGAATCAATGTACTTGTTTGAACATATTTTATTTGTTTATTTTGTCCTTTTGTAAAGCGCTATGCACATGTATTAGCTATCTCAGTGCACTTCGTAGCGGTGAAGTGGATTCCATGGATTCCATGGAGATGCAGTTGATGCAGCAGAAGTGGCGGGACATGTGGTTCAGAGTCTACCACTGAAGGCATCTGGTGTGAATCTATTACAAGCCCGGGAAGTGCCAGGTGCAACGGTAAGCCAGAAGGTTGGGTAAGTCCATGTAGAGTGAATATACCTTAAACGAGCCTCCCATCAAACCACCAAACAGAATGCAACAAGATAGCAGAACCTTGGCGGAGTTCATGAGTTGTAGTATAAAGGTTTGGCCAAATATGTTGGGCATACCAGGGAATAGTTAATCATGATGAGAGCATCGTAGTGAACATTGGTGCTAGGAAAATGGCTGGCATAGAGTGGCGGTGAGCCACATAGCCTCGGGTTAATCACAAAAGGTGGGTCGTTGGTCGCTTGCAGAATTTGAGGAACTCTTCTAACCTCAAATGTGCCGGAAGAATGTCACTAGGTGAGGAGCCTCGAACATGCCTCCACATCTTTAATAATAGGTAAATATGCCTACAAGGGATTTTGTTCAATATACTCGGTTGAGTTATTCCAGTCTATTACTTGTTGATCAAGCTCCAAATGGTGGCTGATTATTAAATAATCTGGGCATCAATGTATTTATTTGGAATATGAAAAATCTATAATAAACAGTTTCATAACACGGGAATGCATTTTTCAAACTGTAAGCAAATTTAATGTAAACAAATCAGGATGGGGTACATAAGGTTATAACAAAACACCATGATAGAGGGTATTGAATATTATACAAAAGAATCAACCTTCAAACCATAAGTGTAAACATCTATTCCAAATAATACAGCCAATAGGAAATTAATCTGAAAATAACAGAAAACAATTCCTAAACACAAAAGTTGCTATGGAATTAGATGAGCTTGTCAAGACATTAAGGGGCCGATTATGATGGCGGACGGACCTGAGTCCGTCCGCCACCATAGAGTAGAAGGGAACCTCTGCATGGTATGCGGAGTTCCCTCCTGTGTAATTAGGATGTGACCGCCACCCTGGCGGTCACATCCTCTATTTTTAACATTGAGGGGGGTGCTGCTTGAAGCAGCACCCGCCGCAATGTTAAAAATTAAAGTTGTGCATTTGCATGCACAAAGCGGCAGGCACCGCGCGGTGCCTGCCGCTCTGTGCACGCAAATGCAGGGGGGTACCATAGGTACCCCCCATGTGCACCCCCCACACCCACCTGCACCCCTGGGGGCCCGCAACGGGCCCCCAAACAAAACTCCGTATGCCTTTGCACGGCGGACATGCCGCCGTGTAAAGGCATTGAAATCCAGACATCCTAATATGGCTGGCGGTGTCTGAGAGACACCGCCAGCATATTAGGCCTTTTCCACCGCGTTTGTAAGCCAACCGTGGCGGAAAAGCAGCGGACCTAAACCAGGACCCACCGGCCATCCTAATGTGGCGGTGGGTCTTTGGTGGGTCCGCACTGGATTTTCCGCATCCGCCGGGCCGGCGGTGAATTCCACCGGCCCGGAGGATGCGGAAAATCCTCCATCATAATGAGCCCCTAAATTTGCTTATAGTTTGAAAAATACATCCCCGTGTTGTGAAACTGTTTATTATAGATTTTTCATATTCCAAATAAATGTATTGATGCCCAGATTATTTAATAGTCAGCCACCATTTGGGGCTTGACCAACAAGTAATAGACTGGAATAACTCAACTGAGTACATTGAACAAAATCCCTTGTAGGCATATTTGCCTATTACTAGCTGTTCTGCCCAAGCCTCCAAGTGTATATTGGGTTTCCCACTTTTTTGTTACTCCACATCTTTAAAGCCTGGTTTGTACTGCTTGGTAGTGTTCCTCGTTTGATTGAATATATCGCTCAATCAAAACCCTGCCCACCATTTTTCACGGTATCAGCATCTCATTTATAAATGTTATGGTCCTTTTAAAGAGTACAACATAACTTCAGCAACTAGCAAATAATCACAAATACCAGTTAAATACCTACATTTAACTGTCTCACCCTACATTTCCATATTTTATAGCAATAGATATAGCAAGTTAAAAACTATATATAAGTACAATAATAAGTAGCTGGGAAAGGTGGTAACATATTAAGTTGGTATATGTCCTCCGTGGAAGAAACATGCCATAAAAACAATGTTCACAAAAAATGTAATCTAAGATCCTAGAGCATGACAAGTGAAGAGAAAATATTTTAAATCTTGGATGGTTGATGTACATAATGGACAGACACAATCTTGAGTGGGGACGTCCTCATGTTCTCCACAAAGGGATCACAAAGGTAAACTACAAGTTCTCAATAAAAGGATCTTTTGATCTTAAGTTAATATACCATATCAAGGTAGAGCTGTGGTTTCCCCAAGAGTACTGAGTCTACTAGTGTGAAATAGGACTTTAATCTCAAACTATGCTGTATATCTAAATTATAGTCTTAATACCAGATGTGCTTGACTTTTATCAGGAGCCGTCTGAACTTTGCTCATATGAGAAGAACCTTCACTTGTTTTTTCTTTTATGGTCATCCATGTCCAGAAGACCCTACATTATAACTGTTAATGTATGAATAGGGTCTGGTGCCAAACTTCAAGATAGCAAAAGGTGCTTCCATTTCTCCCAGTAGTCAGTCTGAGACATGGAGTAGCACCCAGCAAACAATGAGATATTTGACTTTCAGTTAGCAATGATAATATATCAAACTTGAGCCAAGGAGCCTGTGATAAAAGAATGTCAGAAATTGTGCAATTAAGGAATGCTGAAGGTGGCCAGATGTGAGTCTGGTTTACTCCTGTGAAGATGTTTAGAATTAGTTAGGTCAGAAGGTATTATCAACTCATTTTCCGAGGCTGGCTTATAAAGTAGATTAGATTTTGCCAGGGGACTGTTGCAGACTTCATTAATATTCTACTTGGAGGGATCACTGTCATCCTCCCGTTCATGTAGTAGAGGTCATAATCTCCAATGAAGATGTTAAATTAGTGTTCCCCAGAGTCTCCAGTACTCCAGCCAAGTTAGCAGCAGCGGCCCATGGAGGGAGTTCTGTGGGGCAGTGAGGCGGGGCAAAATTCGATGCAGCACGCGCAACGAAATTCGTTTTATTTATTTAAATGTTTACTTACCGCCGTTCATCCATATTCCGGTGCTTACTACCCCTCACCCTGCCCCTCCCACAATCCCGGCTCACTGCCCCACGGAACTCCCTCCACGGGCCGCTACTGAAAGTTAGGAGCTAAGAAAATACTATTATCTGACTTTCTCCCAAAAAAGTCAAGTGTTTATTTGGTTTCTTAGGTTTAAGTCCCAACTGATTCAGGTCTTTAATTTCTGGCACTATAGGTTTTTTGGAACAATGGATGTATGATGTTACAACGCGATCAAAATGATCGCGGTACATCACAACGCATCTTTTACAACGCAAGTCGTTACCACAACTTGCGCTGTAGGGTGCTGGATTTAGGAATAGTAAGATTTACTATTCCAACTCCAGCCTACGTACTGTAGGGAAGGTGTTGGAATAGTAAATCTACTATTCCTTAGTCTGGAGCACCCTCCAGCGCAAGTTGTGGTAACAACTTGCGTTGTAAAATACATGTCGTAATGGCACCGCCGTGTTTTGACCGCGTTGTGAAGGATGTTTACCATATGTATTGGGGTGAGCCCATCCTACATAGGGTGTGCCCTTGTTCTGAAACATATCCAAATACATAACCGCGGGCTTATCCTGCCTAATTCTTTCCTGCTCCCTCATTGACATTAAGCCCAGCTTTAAGCCTCTTTAAACGATATAATATTGTTGAAAATATGACTTTAGTTAAAATCCAAAGCCCAATATCCTTAGGTCCATCTTCTTTGAGAAACAGTGAAAGCTCGTGGCCGGGGCGATACCAGACTGCCTCATGCAGTGAACGTCTTTCGTTACCTAGTCTTTCCAGTGAGCGCCCCCCCACCCCCGCTTGCAAGTTATTCTCCCAGTTACCAATGAGAGCCTACCTGAGTGGTGGAGTTCATACTGCCGAATCAGCTGGGATTCACCAGTAAGGATAAACAGAGTATGACAGTACAAGCATGCCTGATGTCTTAAACCAGCTGAAAGCCACCTTGGACCCTGACTCTGCCTCCCTGCTTTAATACAGTACAGGGAGCCAAAAGGATCAGAGAGCATGGCTCTCAGCGGCACTCAATAGAGCAGTATCGTAGTATGGCTCAGAAATGGCAAACACCAATCCTGGGGCAGTAAATATGTAACAACTGCATTAAAGAAAACATTGAGTAAACTGGTAGCAAATTGGAGGTGCTTGGCATGCAAAAAACCCCAATTTTTAAAATGTTTTTTATCAAGGTAACAGTGAGATGCGTGGGTGTAACAAAGAAGGAGGTGGGGCTTTGCGGGGGAAAAAGTCAATGCTAGCGTGGTGGGGAGGAAGCAACAGGAAGCTTGGAGCAACACAGAAGCGTTGGGGGGCATGTGAAATTTAATATTAAAAAGCTACATGGAAAGGTGTGGGGAAGCAATGGACAAGATGGGAGAGTTCACGGACAATACAGGCAGTAAAGGGGTGGGGATTTAAGTGGGGACTCAGCACACGAGGGAGACAGCAAGAAAACACATACAGTATTTAAATAAAAAGAAAAAAGTAGTTCTCTGAATGTGAGCAGTGGAAGGATACAAGTCATCCAATCAAAAAAATGATAAAGACGCTCTGCTCCAGAAGGGCCAACAGAAGAAGAGGAAGGAAATACTAGTGAATAGAAACAAGCAAATGGTAAACAATGAGCAGACCCTAAGCCCGCTGCAAGTATTGGTATTATCCACAATAGGCCTTTGTCGACAGACCACTAAAAGCTATCCTTCAGAACCTCCCCAACGTCGATCCAATTTAGGAAAAAGCTGAAGATGCATCTCTTTAAAGAACATTACATCACAATGCATTAACCATCCCCAAATCAGCTATCTCCCCTATTACTCATTGACTTTATGTTTATCTTAGACCTTGTACCGTGCTCAGCTTCTTTATGACAAGGTTTGAGCTATACAAATACCACACACATATGAGACCTCGAAAACCATACATACACAAATATAATATACAAGGCTAGCAACTCTAAGTCACAGGTTTGAACCTTGATAGGTCTGCTTATTGTTTCTTCATACTTAGATGAATAATTTTGGTGCATGTCCACAACTGTGTGCTATTTCAAAGACTGTGGCAGTAAACAGCAGCTCAGAAGATGCATTTTCATGATTGCACCTTCATGTCATTCTGCTTACACATTTCACTTCTGAGGTAATTCTGAGTTGTCAAATTGATTTAATACTATTTCTGGTTCAGGGGGGATGTGGCTTAGCAGTTTGGGTTGGACTGTTTTGATTGGAGCAGGGTAAAGTGTGATTTGCATACAGTCGGGGTCAAAACTGAGGTGACATGGTGTGCAAAATCATGATGGATGAGGTTTCGGACCAAGTAATTACCAGTGGCTGAGATTAATTCAAGAATTCCACCCATTACAATTTTTGTATCCCACATAGTGATGGTGCACGTTGTATACGTCCCCGATGGCACTCTTAGAAAGGAGGGAAATAGGATCTCATAGGTGCTGCTGATCTGTGCCAGACATTGTGTAAAAGCAACATGAGATTTGTTTGTTCTCTCTGTTTAACCGCTTATCGCAGTGCGAATTCTGCCGTGGTGCGGTGGTTTTAATCAGTGGGTGGGGCCGGGTTGGCCAACGGATGTGCGCAGCACTACGGAGGTAGTGCTTGCGACGGCCGTTGGCTACGGGAGCACTTACGGGGTTACTTAAGTTACCATTAATATTTATTTCCACTGTATCTTAGCTTTAAAGAAGGATGAACCATGCGTGATAGACCAATGAAGAGTTGCCCAGTCATTATCCACGAAGGTCGAATCCATACCAGATTGTCATTATATCCATCTATTTCGGATACACCAAAAAATTATGAGTCGGGAGACAGGAATGAGGTATTTACCTCACCTACTAAATACTGACCCCTCAGAGTCTGCCAAATGCCTCCTACTCCAAGCTTTGTCTTGGAAGTGGTGCATCATGCATAGAATTTGGAGCTTACTAAACTGAATTCTGCAAGTATCCATATTTACCGGACATTTTTACCATGGAAAATTTCAGCAGGTTTGACCTCCCAAAATTAACTGGAGGAAATAGCGGGTGTGAGGCACTGACCACACATCTGAAGGTCTGGTGTGTGGTTACATGACGAACCACACCTGTCAGAATTTACAACTATACTAGGAATTGAGGTCTAAATGGGATCCTTCTCGGAGCCAGTGATGTTCCTGGAGATTGTGGTTTTGGCCTTTGTGGACGTACAGGGGCGCTCATACTCTTATATAAAGAACATTCCGCAGGTTGGTATGAGCTCTGGAATAATGCACACTAATCCCACTCTATGTCCTGAGATTTTCCCTCTAAAGGAATGGTTTAGGTGTTTTTCCTGCAATGAGCCACAACACCAGTCCTGCCGAATCAGTGCTCTACACAGCCAGTGTGACTTGGCCAAGAAGCTATGTCAAAATATTCCCCTTTAGACAAAAATCTTCTCATGTTCTGGCTGATTTTCATCTATTCATTGAAATGACATTTTACAAGACTCCTTGCCGAAAAATGAGAACATGAAGACAAAGAAATCTAACATTGAAGCAATAATAACACCAAAAAGGTAACAAAAGTGACAAATTGCTCAAGTGAACCTGACACACAATGAAGTGATTGTGGTGGTCTGAACTTTTTTTCCAGCTAACATTTTAGGAGCCCATTGTCAGTATGTCCTGCCTGTAACAGCTCCTTGAATATTAGCCCGTGATCTTTCAAATATCGTGCAATTATGATTTGTGTCACGTACTAAATATCGGAGAGGGTATCCAGGAGCTTGGGCAAGGTGTGTGGTCTAAAGGTGCTTATATGAAGAGCCAGGTCTTCAGCTGCTGGCGGAACTCAAGAAGTGAGGAGGCGGCACTGATGTGTTGTGGGAGGTCGCTCCATGTCTTGGATGCGATGGAGAGTGAGCGACCTCCAGTTTTGCTTTAGCAAATGCCGAGAGTGTGTGCGAGTGAGACTGAGGCTGAGCTTAGGTATCTGTTGAGTTAGAAAAATTGCTAACGGAACTGTTCAGGTATTCTGGTCCTGTGTTGTGTAGGGTTTTGTATGTGTGCATTAGAAGTTTGAATTGGCTGTGTTTGTGACTGTGGAGCCAGTGAAGCTTCCTGAAGTGCGGTGGGTTGTGGGTGCAGCATGGGAGGTTGAGTATGAGCATTGTGGCTGTGTTCTGGATGTTCTGGAGTCTGTGTAGTAGTTGTTTGGATATCCTGGCATATAGAGTATTGCCGTAGTCCAGCCTGCTGGCAATGAATGCTTGCTAGATGGTCCGTCTGGTGTTCTGAGGCTACCATTTGAAGAACTTTTGTAGCATGTGTGGGATGTAGAAGTAGGAGGTGCACACTGTTTTCACTAGAGCTGTCATGTTGATCTTGTCAACTAGGATGCTCCCTAGATTTCTTGCATGGTCTATGGGTGGGGGTGTTGGTCCTAGCTCCGATGGCCACCAGGTGGAATCCCATGGGGAGGTCTTGTTGCCGAAGACCAGTACTTCTGTCTTGTTGGAGTTGAGTTTCAGGCAGTTGGTTCACATCCAGTTTGCCATCATGGCCATGCAGTTGCTGGGGTTGGTTCTGGTGGTGTTTGTCTTGTCTGCCATTGAGAGGGTGAGTTGGGTGTCATCGGCATAGAAGATGACTGTCATGTCTTGTGATTGGATGTTGTTGCTGAGCGGTGTCATGTATAGGTAACTACATATCAGGTTCTTGGCCTCTGATGTGAAGGGTGGCAGCCTGACCCCTTGGGTTCTCCTGTGAGGAAGGAACTGATCAATTTGAATGGATTCTTGTATCCCAATCTCGTGGAGTCTTCTAATGAGGGCATTGTGGGAGACTGTGTTGAAGGCCGGGGAGAGGTCAGGCCCTATTGAGTGTGCAAGAGGAAGGTTTTGCACATGGTACACCCACAAAAATGGAGTCTGAGTTTTGTGGGTGGCTCACCAATTCTGTTGTCGGTCACCCATGTGTGAATGACAAAAAGAGAGAAGCTACGGTGGCCTTTCATGTTTTCTGTTTTGGCTTGTAGTCTGCAGGGGGGCATTCCAATGGTCATCCCAGTGACATTGTGCTGTCCTCCTACAGTGCTCCGAAGTATTGCTATTTCAGCCCTAGTCTATTTTCCACATCCTGTAGCCACTGTGTAGTGTCTTGGGGTGTTCCCTCCTTCCACACCTTGGCTATAGCTCACTTAACACACAAAATGCACAACTGTGGTCAAGGTCATGTGTATATGGTAAATGAGTAGGTTATCCTCTCTAACACCCCTGTGATGTCATGCACCTAACTTGGGGAGACATCCCTTAAGGATAAGAACCCTCACTCACCCGAAGGTGACATGCTTCATCATATGGGTCCCCCTTACCAGTGTAGAAAACCTAGTCCACACTGGGAGCTACTACTCCGGGATCTTAAAGGAGGAGCTCAGAGATGTTTTATGGGCAAAGGGATGATAATCCCATATGTGAGCAAGGTAGGTGTAGTGAGAATAGCAGCGCTGTGTATAACATTAACAAGTGAGGTTAAAACTATCTAAGGGGATGCACTAACTAATTTATTGATGTGCTCCGCTTGACAGGGTTAAAAAGGAACAGCACAGTGGTATAGAGGTAGAACCACTGTCACTAAATGGTCGACATGTTTCAGCCTCTTGATCAAAAGGTATCATCGGCTTTCTTCAGGACCAGATGGGAAAAATTGTGATATTGCTGCTGCCAATATGTGACAAAGACAAAATTAAATTGAATTGAAATAATACTCCACCGGTATTCCTGTCTAATATTCTGGTGATCAGGTCATACCCAGGTATCTGCAGGGTGAAGTAGCAAAACAAAAAGAGAGAGAAACATATACACATTTGGTCAAAATCACACATGTACCTTAGATATGTATCATCTGTTTCAATGGTGTAGTATATTTAGGATTGTTACACTCCTAAGGACTTACCCTCAATAAGTAGGAAATCCTGCCTCACCTCTACCTGGCAGACTGCTCTGGGAGGAGGCCCCGCACTAGGGGAAAAATGTTATACATATTCATGTACCTATACTTTTTAACTGCAAGAAGCAGACTGTCCAACAAGTACATAGTACAAATTCCAAATTTAAGGTTCAACTAAAAAGGAGCCTAAAGGCACCAAAAGGGTATAACAAAGCACTGACCCAATTGAACACATGAGGGAGCATAGAGGGAGAAAGTTCTTACAACTAGGTCTCTTCCCACAAACTCGCCTCTCAAATCAAAGTTTAAGTCATAATCCTAAACCCCACAGTCTTACCTGTCCGTCGGTACCTCGTGGCTCAGATAGAGCTAGCCCCGGGTATAGCTCACTTAGCCAAGACCCACCCCAGATCAATGAAATTGGACGTGTGTTTATGTTCTGATGGGTGTGATAAAAGGCCTACCAGGCAGGTCCTAATGTCTAGAACAATCTGTCTGCCTGTGAGTGAGCACAGTGCTATCACGATATGTTCCCAGTATGGTGTAACTGCAGCTTCACAAGTTAACCTTGGCATCATCCTAGAACTCACCTTACGCTGAAAATCTAACACCAGGAGGAGGAGCTTAGCGCGTACCCAAGATGGTCGCGTGAGCTCAGAGCTCCCGGACCTTCACCACCTCCATCGACTATCCTGCAACTAATCCTGATTTGGACGACGGGCTTTTGTGGTCGAGAACCTGCTGATCACTTATCCGTTTGCGAATTTCGATTTGGTCTCCGGGAACCGAATATATGGATTTTTGAATATTTGCGGCCTGCTCCATGGCACTGCCCCGGGCTTGCCTTCTCTGCCAGCCGGGTAGTAATTGAATAACAACAGCCTGCGCTAACCTCCCTTGCCCGGTCTTCTACTTTCAGTTTCGATTCTGACGAACCTACGTCATTGACCTTGCCTTGGTCGCCCTGGTTGCTTGCTCCAATCAACTATTCGCAACATCGCTCGGAGATCCGGACTTTCTTGCTCTTTGCCTAGTGACTGGTCCTCACTTTATTCTCTGAGCTTCTGCGGGCACATCGAGTGTAGCCATTTTCACTAGGTCTCAGAATACCCTCCGGGGCACACGACCTAAGATGGCCACCAAGCCTGAAGCAGAGAGGCGCAAGACCAGACCGGCAGCTCGAGGAGGTTCTGTCCAATCCAACGTCATGGACCGATATACCCTCACTAAGAGCTCTCCGAGCGGAATGGCTAAACCCCCGGCCGGCATTGAGGACGAATCCCTGCTGGGTGATGACCCATCGTTGAAAGACGTCATGTGCGCCATTGCTGGGATGAAGGCCGCGATGGGACAACAGTATGAGGCCCTAACCCACAAGCTGGACACTGTTGCCATAGATGTCAATCTGATCAGGGCGGATCTTGCAAAAACCAACGAAAAGGTCAAGTCTCTCGACCTGAAGACTACTAGTCTTATCACCGACGTCTCTGACCTACAGACGGAGGTCGGAAATCTGAGATCCGCCCGTGACTATCTCTCCCGCCGCTTGGACGATTTTGAGGGCCGAGCACGACGGAACAACGTCCGACTGGTCGGTGTCCCGGAGAAGACGGAATCGTCAGCTGTGGACCTACTGGTGGAGGACCTTGTCCTAAATCATTTAGCGCCCAAGGGCCTGAGCAAGTTTTTTGCAGTAGAACGGGCCCACCGTGTCCCGGGTGGCCCGCCCAAGCTGGGTGCCTCTCCGCGCCCCATCATTGCGCGGATTTTCAACTTTCGTGACAGAGATGTGATACTGCAGGCTTCCCGCACATCGGGCCCCACGGAATATGAGAACGCTGCGGTCAGCTTTTACCCGGACTTCACCCAACAAGTCCAGAAGCAGCGGCTGGGATTTCAAGGAGTAAAGAAGAGACTGAGAGACAGGGACATGAAATATGCCATGCTTTTCCCGGCTCGATTGCGTATCGTCCACAACGATAGAACATTTTTCTTTGACCATCCTGAAGCGGCTAATGACTGGTTGGACTCGCTGCCTACGGGACGAGGGCGATTTGAACAATCGGAACCTTCCGATGGAGCAGAGGGCGGCCCGACGGAGCAGGAATAGTGAGCGACATCGGCTCCCGGACCAACGTTTTGACTTTCGGCAGTGGTTCGATGCTATACTGATAATGATTGCTACTCCATTGTCTTACTGGGGTGTGGGTGAGGGGCGGGTGAGACTTCCTCCTCTGGGGTTCTTTTCGTAGATTAGTTGTATATTAGGGCGACAGGCACGCTGCGAGTTGGGGTGGCTTTTGAGTCTAACGCAGGGGTGCGGGGTGGGGGGTATGATGTTGTTCTGGGGGGTTGAGAAGTTCAGGGATGTGTTTTTTGTTTTTTTCAAGGCATAATGCTGATGATCTTCTGTGTTGTGGTGTCGCGGCTGGTGTGGGGGGGGGACTTGGGGTGAAATCTGGGATGGGGGTAGGGGACTACGGATACTGTGTTGGAACGTAAATGGTCTGGGAGACAGAATTAAGTGGGGAGTGGTCTTGCAGTTACTGAAACGCTTGTCCCCTGATGTGGTTTTGCTTCAGGAAACGCACTTGCTGGGTAATACGTGCCACGCCGTGAATAGGCGTGGCTATCGTCTCATTGCACACTCAGGTTTCACTTCTGGCTCCAGAGGGGTGGGCATTCTAATCCGGACCTCCCTCCCCCTCGCTGTTGACGACATTATACTTGATGATAGGGGGCGGTACGCCGCCATTGTGGGGCGTTGGGAGGGTAGGGTGGTTACATTATTTTCTGTTTACATACCCCCAGGTCTTCAAACTATGACCTGCAGATCTGGGAAGAGTGATTCTGGGAGTACCCGAGGGTTTGCTTGTAGTCGGGGGAGACTTTAATTCCGTGGTATCTGGGATGTGTGATCGTTACCCTCCCCGAGTTCTCGCTAAGTTCCAATCCTGGCTTGGGGACTTCATGGAGGCGCTGGGGCTGACCGATTGTTGGCGCTTACATCATCCTGGGCAACAACAGTATACCTTTCACTCTGGGGCCCACGGCAGCCTTTCGAGATTAGATTATGTTTTGATGCCCTCCTCCCAGGCTTCCCGTATAGGGGAGGTGAAACATCTTGCCAGGGGTATTTCGGATCATTCCCCACTGTGGTTGGTTGTGAACGCACATGGGGGATCAGAGGGTCGAGTGGCCCCGATCAACCCATGGTACCTCCGTGATCCTAAGATTAGAGCTGAACTACTTAAGACAATTGATCAATACTTTGCCGAAAATGTGGGGTCAGTATCCTCTTCTGTCTCCTTGTGGGAGGCGTACAAAACTGTAATTCGGGGGCAGGCCCTCTCGTCGATTGGCAATGTTAAGAGATGTAGACGAGAGGAGATTGTTCGTCTTGAGACTGAAATTACCGTTCTTGAGGGAGAGTTTGATGCTGGGGTCTCCCCTGAGAGGCTTCATCTGTTGGACCTAAAACAACATGAGTACAGAGCTCTGGTGACTGATGCAGCGAAGGAGATGAGTCGTGAACAGCAGGGACGTCTGTATGATGTGGGAAATAAGGCTGGGAAGTTGCTTGCTTGGGTGGATAGGAGAGAATGCGCGAGTCGAGTGGTTCCTGTTATAGTTGACGCGAATGGTGAAAGTATCACGGACCCTGCTGGGATTGTTGAGAGGTTCGCCGATTATTTTCGGGTAGTGTACTCCCCTGTATCCGATAGACCGGAGCAGGACTCCCACATGCTTTTACGCGATATCTCGCTGCCATGCTTGTCTGATTCAGAGAGGGACCTGCTGGAAGCTCCGCCCACGGCGGATGAAGTTGCGACCGCTATCCGTTCGATCCGCTCCGGGAAGGCCTCGGGCCCTAATGGACTCCCTATAGAACTCTACAAGCTCCGTCCGGATGTGCTGGCACCATATATGCGCTCTATGTTTTTGGAATCACTAGCAGAAGGGTTTCTTCCTCCTGACCAGAGATTGGCTTCCATAGTGGTTATTCATAAAGAGGGTAAGCCACGTGACCGCTGCGAATCATACAGGCCTATTTCCCTAATAAATGCTGAACCCAAGATCCTGGCCAAAGTACTTGCTAATCGTCTGGTGACTGTTATAAGCGATCTGGTTCATCCAGACCAGTCCGGATTTATACCACATCGCAATACGGCGCTTAATCTTCGGCGCTTGCATGGAGTCCTCGCGCGAGCGGGGACATTGAGAGAGTCGGCCATCTTGGCGTCTTTGGACGCCACCATGGCGTTTGACACAATTGAATGGCCCTATCTTTGGGCGGTCCTTTCCAAATTCGGGTTTGGGCTCACCTTTATCCGTTGGGTTCGATTGCTTTATGCTGATCCCTTAGCCCAGGTAGTGGTGAATGGACGTGTCTCGGCCTCCTTTGCTCTCGGTAGAGGT
This sequence comes from Lissotriton helveticus, assembly GCF_964261635.1. NCBI lineage: Eukaryota > Metazoa > Chordata > Amphibia > Caudata > Salamandridae > Lissotriton > Lissotriton helveticus. The sequence goes on from NC_136065.1 coordinate 106,192,757, forward strand.
ACGCGCCAGGGCTGTCCTCTGTCCCCACTCTTGTTTGCCCTTGCTTTAGAGCCACTGGCGGCTTGGCTGCGATGGGAACCATCCATGAAGGGCATTCGATGGTCTCCGGAATTTGAAGACCGTGTATCTCTGTACGCAGATGATATCCTTTTGTAACTCACATCGCCCCGAAAGTCGTTAATCGTCCTTTTCGACGTTTTGACTTCTTTCCGTAAGAATTCCGGCTTAGTTATAAATTGGTCTAAATCTTGCGTTTATGTTCTCTCCGGTGATACTCCTCTCCTGCCCCGTGATTGTCCTATTCCGGTGGTACTTGATGGTTTCAAATATCTGGGAATCTTTGTCACCTTGGACCCCGCCCTTCGGTATGAGCGCAATCTGCTGCCCCCTCTCAGACGCCTTCGGGCGGATGTCGGGACTTGGAGTAGACTACCCCTTTCTCCCTTGGGACGAGCTGCGTTGTTTAAGATGATGTCGCTCCCCCGATTCCTTTATGCGCTTCAAAACACGCTTGATGTTGTGCCAGCGGAATATTTTCGTGAGATTGAGAGTCTACAGCGGCAATTGTTATGGGGGGGCCGTCCTCGCATCGCCCTCTCGAAGCTTACACTCCCTTGGTACGATGGCGGCATCGCCCTCCCGGACATTCGTCGCTATTATTGGGCCTCTCAATTGGGGGCCATCAACCATGGCACCTACACTCCCCCACTAAACATGGCTTTTGCGATGGACAGATGGTTGCTACCCGGTGGGGACTACAATAGGGCTCTATATGCGAAATCAGCCGGCGAAACTCTTACGGGCCCCACCAAAACAGCAGTGCAGGTGTGGCGTAGAGCTACGGCGGCCACGGGATGGGCCGACAGGCCGACCCAGGCTACCCCACTATATGCTTCGGATAAACTGGGCTCCCTTTGGCAATCGAAGGGATTTGATCGGTGGGACATGATCGGGATCAGTAGGGTAGATGACGTATGGATCAAGGGCAGGGTCAAGACGTTTGAGGAATTGAAAGTTGAGTATGGGCTGAATGATAAGGAATTTTTCAGGTATGCGCAAGTCCGGCATGCGGTCTTGTCTGTTTTTCCACTAGGCTCGGACGTGCCGGAGGCATCCCCGCTCGAGGATCGGATTCAGGATGGTCACGTCCCTGATAGCACGATCTCGCTAATTTATAAAAAGTTGATCAATACCAGGACTGATCTACTAGATAGTCTTCGAGGGTTGTGGACCAGAGATGGTCTAGAACTCGATGATGAGGACTGGCAGTCCGCGATTTCTTCCCCGAAGGAAGTGGCTATCCCGGCACGTCTTCGGTTCGTCCAACTAAAAATATTGCATAGGGTGTATGTGACTGGCCCACGTCTGGTTCGAATGGGATTTTCGATGGATGGATTGTGCAGGCGCGGATGCGGTATGGTGGCTACGTTCCTTCATATTATCTGGGAATGCCCTGCTGTGATACGTTATTGGAACCGCGTGCATGAAGTAATGAGTGAGGTCACGGGAGTGCGATTAATGCCTGAAGCGCGAAGATGCTTGTTGAATGTCTGGGAGCCGAATGACTACAATCAAGCGCAGATCCGCAGGGGCGACCTTGGGCAACATGGTTGCCAAGCGTGATATTGCCCAATTGTGGGGCGCTCAGAAGCCTCCGACACTTCTGGGGTGGACACAGAACATGGATTGGTGCATGTTTCGAGAAAAAACTGTGTATGTTTCCCGTGGCAGACCAGGCAAATGGGGGAAAGTGTGGACCCAATGGAACGCATACCGTGGAGATATATGTACTCCCCCAATGTCGGAATTTGATGCTGATTTGTCTTCCTCCCAACCTGACGTTTCCTCCGCAGGAATGTAGTTGTTTTGTATATATTTTGTTCTCCTTCCCCCCCCTCTCCCCCCCCACTTATTGATTGCACTACTGCTTGATTCCTCTATATACCCCCCCCACGGGCCACGTGATGACACGTTTTAATGTACTGCCTTGTTTTGTATTGTTCTTTTGTTTTCTTGTTTTAAAATTAATAAACAGTTTAAAAAAAAAAAAAGAAAATCTAACACCATATCAAACTGACCATTGGTTGGGGCTGAAGAGAGCCTGGGTGGTGGGACACCTCGACCATGGCAACATTATCTACACAGGCTCTGAATGAAACTCAGCATGTTACAAGGGTTACAAATCTTTGTGGCCTGCTTTGTTGAAACCTACACATAAAGGGATCAATTTGCTCATGGTGGACACCTGATCAAGTTTAAAGTTATTTGGAACACGCACAACCCGTCTGAAGTAAAAACCAGGCTGCCTCCAGGAATGGTTTACCCATTACATGGAGACAACTGTTTATCTATACTCCGCCAAGCGCCTGAAACATGGGGACAGATACCTGGATGTCCATCCAAAAGGATGCAGAATTACGTAACATTAAACTTTAGTATAGAATTGAACCATCCACCCATCAGAAAACAACAGCAAATTGACCTGATAAACCCGACCTTCAAACTATCCCCTTGCGAGAGAGGGACCACACATGAAGAGTATCTGGGAACTTACCTCATTTATTGGTGATTGCGGCAGCACTCAAAAACCACACAACATCACATGATACCAATGCCTTCACATGCACCTTATCAATAACTCCAAAATGCTCCATAATACCCCTGGCTTCACATGTACTTTATCAATTTTCTTCATTTTTTTTACTGAGTTTTATATAGCGTGAACTAGACCCGAAAAATTGGGTATCAGAGCGCTTTACACGAGCATCCGTTTTGTTACAGAAGAACACATTACATTTTGTTAGGCACGGGGAGATTAAGTGATTTGCCCAGAATCACAGGATGTTTTAGCGTATATGGCGAGACTCGGACCCAGTTCTCCAGCTTCGAGGTTCACCACTGTAGCTGTAAGGATACATCCTCACCCAATCAGTAACATCAAAATGCGCCAAAGGGACTGCAAAGTGATGCAAATCACTTTATATGGAACTAATGAGGAAGTAAATAATGAAATGCATAGCTTAATTGAACAACACTACTCCTTGGATTTTAGAATCCTCCTTTTCTATTATGATGGCATTTGGGTTTTGGATTTCAAAAAGTCCCTTTGTTTGTTTATCTAGGGTTGGGTTCTAAATTGGAGAATTTCCCTTTGTTTGATAATATCTGCTTAAGCTGGCTGTAGGTTTGTGCATTTCTCTTTGTTTGGCGCCTGCTTGGACTTTGCATTCCAGGTTGTGCATGTGTTTGATGTCTGCTTCGGGTTCATATTTCAGAGTTTCCTTTGTTTGATAATATCTGCTTAGGGTGTAGATTCCTGCCGTTCCCTTTGTTTGGTGACTACCTGCATTGTCATCTAGGGTGTGCATTGTTTGTTGAATACTTGGGTTTAGTAGTTCTGAATTTCCCTTTATTTGTTAATATCTGCTTAGGCGGTAGTTTTCTGCAGTTCTCTTTGTTCAGTGTCTGCTTGGATTGTGCATTCCATGTTGTACATTTGCTTGGCTTTAGTATTTCTGAGTTTCCCTTTGTTTGATAATATCTGCTTAGATTGCAGTTTCCTGCAGTTTCCTTTGTTTGATGGCTGCTTGGATTTTGGATTCCAGACAGAATGGGCCTTTGTTTGATGAGTCCTGGAGGGGAATCGAGGCCAATTGTGACATCACTCACTTGATGGGCCCTTTAAACGAAAGCCAAGTCTTGCAAAACCAGTTGCCTGTGTGTTGAAGCTTCCGTGCCCCAGCCTGTGATTCTAAAGCAAGCTTCTGCAGCTCTGCAGTCTTTCCACCCCACCGAGCCCTGTTGCTCCATGGGATTGTCCTGGGACATTACTGAGATCAGATCCTTTTGATCACACCAGAGATCACAAAGCCCTCTTTTGAGGACATGTGTTCACAGAGCTAATCTCCACGTGCTGAGTTCAAATTTAGAAAGATGTGGTCTTTGTGCTGGCACAACATTGACGGCGCGACAGCCGCTCGCCACTTTCCAGGTCAGAAGAAAAGCAATATCTTTAAGACCCTCTAAAACTGTTAAAAGGAGATATGGCAGTGGCTTAGAATTAGGAGCTTTCCAAGGGAGCTCGTGCAGGTCGTGGGGTCTGGAAGGATAAAGACCAACTTAAAACCCTTTCCGTTGTCCTATCATACATCAGTTTTTATTACAAATATGGCATCTTATTACACAGATTCTTAGAATCCAAACAGCTTTATCATTTCAGGTTTTAATTCTCAAATCCTCACTTTTTAAATTTATTTTATCCTCTATGGATTGTAAATTATTCGATTTCCTTATTTCTACGGCAATCAAATCTTTCACTTGTAATTGGAAATATGCTAGCACACTTTCGGTTAATGCATGGTGGGAGTGGATTATTTTTCTGAGACGTGGGCAATGTTTTTACCCACATTCTCATAAGGACTCTTCTCCTTCTAAATCTAGTATGTGGTCTAGTTTGGATGCCTACATTAGTACATGTTCTACAATCTAGGCTGCTTATTTCCATTTTTGTAATAATTCAACTTTGATTAAAATAAAACTTTCATCTTAGCGGAGATCCCCCGATAATTCCAAGGGACTGCCCGTTACAGATTGAGCCAGTGGGATTCCGTTATCTTGGCATCTATGTGACATTGGATCCGAAGCTGAGATTCGATAATAATCTGGGTCCTCCGCTGGTCAGACTTAGGAAAGATGTGACGAGGTGGAGAGCATTGCCGCTCTCCCTTCTCGGTCGAGCGGTGCTATTTAAGATGATGGCCCTCCCCCGATTTTTATACGTGCTGCAAAACACAATGGACCAGGTGCCATCCTCCTACTTTAAGGAAATTGAGTCCCTCCAACAGCAGCTCCTCTGAGAGGGAAAACCCCGTATTGCATTCACCAAACTCACTCTCCCTTGGTACGACGGAGGGATTGGATTGCCGGACCTGCAGAATTACTACTGGGCCTCCCAGCTAGCGGCGGTGAACCACGCTGTCTACGGGTCTCCCGTGGACCCTGGATATGCAATGGACCGTGGTCAGGTGCCGGGGGGGGGGGGGATTTTTATGAGAGCTTTATATGCTAGGGCCGGTGGGTTTCCCCTTGCCGGTCTGTTGGCCCACGCAGTACAGGTGTGGCATGCGGCTACTCGATATCTTAAGTGGGACGGAAAACTTACCCTCGCAACCTGCTGTGGAAGTCTGGGCAGCCTTTGTAAAACTAAAGGCTTTGACAAATGAGATCTAATTGGGATCTCGCAGATCAAGGACATTTGGGGCAAGGACACAGTCCTTGAGTTCGAAATATCGTCTACGGGAGAGTGAGCGTTATCGAAACCATCAGATTAGTCACGCCCTTCTTGCTCATATCCCCAGAAGTACCCCCCCGATGCCTCCCCTCTGGAGGACCGAATCTTAGACGGTCATCTTCCCGAAAAGACCATTTCATTGATATATAAAAAATGTATCAATAATATGGACGATACGCTGGTTACCATCAGGGAGCAATGGGGTACTGATGGCTTGGAATTAGATGACGAGGACTGGAAAGAGGCAGTTTCCTCCCCGAAAGTGGTGGCCATCCAAATGAGACTCAGGCTGGTGCAACTGAAGATTCTACACCGGTCATATGTTACGGGACCTCGGCTGGTGCACATGGATCTAGCAGAAAATGGGGATTGTCGGAGGGGATACGGAAAGACTGGATCTTTCATGCATATTCTGTGGCATTGTGCAGAAATACAGACTTACTGGGTTAGAATCCACAAAATGATGCGAGAGGTGCTGCGGGTAGAGATAGCGCTGGAGGCCAGAAGATGTGTCCTAAATGTCTGGGAGCCCACAGACCTAAGTACGTGTGGGAGGCAGTGGGTGACCCTGGCGTGCATGATTGCTAAGCGCAACATCGCTCAGTTGTGGGGCGCCAATCAAGCGCCCCGGATTGAGAAGTGGGTTGAGGATCTGGATTGGTGCATGCACAGAGAGAGGTCGTTTTACGTTGCTAGGGGTTGCCTCGCAAAGTGGGGGAAGATTTGGGGAGCTTGGAATAGCTACCGAGGGGATATTTGTGTTCCTCCTGTTACCCGGGAAGTACCAGTAGAGTCGGAGACCCTGTGATCCCTAAATGTTATTCCGTTTGTATTATTCTGTATTATGGAAATGTATTTTTGACAAATGTGAAAGTGCTACATGTCACCTGATGCTTTTTCTTTTGACTTGTCAATAAAAAAGATTTTTTTTTTAAATAGAACTTTTATGTTTGTGCTATTATTTATATTATGCTTATGCTGTTTTACAATGTTGGTAATGCAATTGTACTTTCTCTAGATATTCTAGTATGTTTTTTCTATTTTCTATAGTGCGGTATTCTTTTTTTGTATTGTGTTTCATATATGTAAAATAGTTCTTCACTAAAATATTTTGAATTAAAAAAAAAAACTTTACGTGAGAGTGTAAAAGATAACACAGCTTCATCAAATGTGACTGGCCATTTGTCAGCAGCAGAAGTTGGATGGCTGGAAGTTCCAACATTGGAGCTATTTTGGGATGTGTAGACTATTTCCAAAGTCTTTGAAATGGACAACTAGACACTAATGGAGTGAAAGGACATCCGGGTGAATTAAAAACAGCAACACGAAGGCTGGGAGTGCAGGGAAGTGTATGCTTGGCCAGCATTGAGAGACACAATTTCTGCAAATTGACTACAGTGAGAGCAAAATCTCGTTTGGTATTTCATTTAAATGAGACCATGTTGCTGAATTTTTTGTCATGCCGTTACCATTTTTATTGATTGATTGGATTATTGTGTTTCCTATTTCCATAGGATTAGATTCTCAGAAGACTTGCATAAAAAGTATAGATTAAGAAGATAACAAAGGACAAACAGCTTAAGTGAACATCCTGTGATTCTGGGCAAATCACATAATCTCCCTGTGCCTAACAAAAAAATAAAAATGACCGTGTCATCTGTAAACAACCTTCACAATGCAACTTTTACCACGCAGTGCCTTTACAACGCAACATTTACAACGCAAACCATTACAACGCATTGCGCTGGGGGGCGATCTAGGATAGGGAATATGTTTAATGTACTATCCAACACCTTCCCTACTCTCCACGGGGACTGGAGTTGGAATAGTAAATTAAACAATTCACTATCCAGCGCCTAAAAGCACTATGCGTTGTAATGGTATGCGTTGTAAAAACCGCGTTGAAAAAGCATGCGATGTAAAAGCATGCGTTGTAAATGTCATACATCCGTGTCATCATATAACGTAACCGGTGCTATGTAAAGCGCTCTGATACCTGATTTGGGTCAGGTTCGTGCTATATAAAACTCAGTAAAAAAAAGTGCAAATTTTGCAAAATAACATTAAAGCTGTTACACTAATCTGAATTTTCTTTACCTGGGTTTTCATGATGTGTTTTGTGGTGTTTACAGCCGTGACCTGCATGTCATGCAGTTTCTTGCATCTTAACTGATGGGAAACTGATGAGAAACTCAACTGTTGCTGCTCAATGCCAAATGAATCACCAATGAAAAGCCAGAGGATGGCAGTGATGGGTTCAGGGGCACCTCTTCAGAGCGCTGGAGGCTTGGGTCAGTTGATGGACCCCTGCCATCCACTTGAATGCAGACATTTGCCTGGGGAGACCAGTGCTGACACTGGAGGACATCCGCGGACTTTCACAGTTGGGTCCTCGTCGTGCCTTATCATAGGAAGACCTATGTAATATGGGTATCCACGGCGGTGAACATCTTCATTTGTGACCTGGTCCAATCGATTCCCAGGTGCATGCAGCGTAGCTTTGATACGATATCCTTGAGGATGCACTGCTGCGTCCTAAGATTAACTTAGAATTGTCAAGCGTCACCGAGGTGGGGTGTTGCCAGGTCAGGATTTCGTCCTTGGAGGCATCCATCTTTGCTTCCAGGATATCGGGAAATCTAGACAGCTAACCTACAATTTATTCTCAGCACAACATGGCAGGGACCAAGTTGAATATAAAAATGGCCTCTGATATTATCAAGGGCTCTATACCTGCCTTTCTTTGTCTCACAGCAATGCAGCACGTGCATTTTAATAATTTGCAGCGTTCACAATTATTAGCTCTTTGAACGGGCCATGAGGTACAGAGATATTGATCCACAACACCATTGGTCTTTGGAACAATACCGGCTCATCCACTAAGGCGGAGGAGCGTCTCCCCACAGCTTTTTGCAGTGTATAAAAAAGGAAAAATAAAATGATAATAACTCGAGGGTGATATAATTTTAGTTTTCCCCGTTGCAGCGTCTTTGTGGGGCGGGGCTGCTCTCAGAGGTGGGGGAGGAGTGGTGTGCACTCCTTATGTGAGCATGAGTGCTCGGGCCACCCAAAACAGTCATGCGCCCATACATGTTCTCCACGCTCGCTGTACTACAGTCTGCGTGGAGAACATGCCCACCCCTTCAGCCCCTGGCTGAGCGCCGTGTCACGGTGCTCAGACCAATCATAACGCTGCATTGCAGTCGCGGTGATTGGTTGCAGGGGGCCCTGGTGCTAACTGTCTCCCCCAAGAAGCCAGGAAGAGGAGGTAGGAGAGGCGGCGGCCGGGAGGTAAGTGTTTTTTTAACCAGTCCACTCCACCCCACCCCACTGCTGCTTCCAGGTAGCAGCCTCCACAGTATAGTGACAGTATGGGTGGCAGGGGAAACAGAAGAGGACTGGCAGGGTGTCTAAGGTGATTGGTGGTTTCTCTTTGCAAAAAATCAGACTCTGCTTCTGGACGCCCCCATGGTTCGATTTTGGACTTCCTTTGGTCATGGAAATGGATTACTAACTGCCTTTTTGCTTGCATATGTTTTTCAACCTTTATATAAGAGCAGCAGGTATAACAATAATGGTATCTGCTCTCAGGCAGTTAGGGGCCTATTCACAGAACTAACTTAAGACAAAATCCTAAACTTACTACTGGTATTCCCAGAAGGCATTTAGTAGTAGTAAAGTTAGGATTTTGTCTTAAGTTTGACTGAAGACAGACTTAACACAGATGCTGCAGAGCTGTACAGTAAAACAGGCAGAGGATCAAAACACGGAAGCTTCACCTCCTGGAGCCTGAAAACACCCTGACACCCTACCAATACCCTCACCGACTTCAAATCCACTCCACAGAGACGTGCAGACAAAGACCCTACAGCAGTGCAACAGCATCGCATGCTCGGCGCTGCTGCACTCACCCAAGACTAGTGCACACTCCCCGGCAACGCTGAGGCCCAGAAGAAAACTGGGCTTAGACCCCAACTATGGAATGCACACTCGGTGCGTGTACCACAAAGCCAAGCACAGGGACTCCAGGAAAAACAAAAAGCTCATATTTTACGAATAAGCCGTACATTCACTGATCCTACTGAGGAAGGTGCGGAGGTTATTTGACTTGCAATAAACAAATATACTCACTTCTTTATTTTTTCATTCATTCATTAGTCCGCCTGTCTGTTCTAACGCTCGTCCATTAATTTTTACATTCAGAGCATTCATTCATGTACCCGTTCGTGCAAGGAGCATGTAGTTGGTGATGCTTGGGTAAGGCCACTGTTAGGAGACTCTGGGCAGGAGGAAGCAGGCTGTTACATCACCCCACTGCCATGTGTGAGGGAGGGTACACTGGGATATGATTGGGTGAAACGGAGCTTCACACCCACAATCCTTCAATCTTTGTTTGACAACCACCCTCTGTTGAAGTCTAGCCTCCACTGCTCTGTTTTCAAACATTTCCTGAATTGTAGATGGTTCGCTTCTCTGATCTGAGTTTGAAGTCGTTCCACAGTATAGGAATAAGAATGCCCAGGGACCAGCCTCCATGCTTGTTTTTGTAGCTTTGTTGTGAATGGCTTCTAGCAGAAGCCTTTATTGTGAACATCTGTATTGAAATCTGGTCATTCACTGCAGTGATGTCACAATAAAGGAACACCCAAAATGGCTAGCTACTGATGTGACGTCAATAGAGGGAAATGCTCTCATTGGTCCTCTACCTCGAGAGACCAGCACGCAGACGTGGTTTGGAGGTTCGTGTCCTCAACTGCCTGCTTCCCATGAACATCATTTAGGGGTTACCAAGCGTCGCAGCTGCGACCCCTGACTCCCCCCTTGCGACCCCTGGCACTTCCTCTGTGATCCCTGGCCACAGGGGTGGCAAAATGAGTGCTAAGAACACATGGGGAGGGCTTTGCATTCCTAAATGTCTGCCTTTTTAAAAATGTATACTATTCGTAAATAATATTCTATTATTCACTATTAGTGTAATAAAAAATGGAGCACACTTAGGACCTATTTTGGCAGCTGTGGTGTGTAAAAATGTTTTTAAATGTTTTTATATGCGTGCTTGTGGGTGAGAGCATGTTTAGGTGAGAGAGAGCGTGCAAATGTGTAAGGAAATCTTTCTGTATGTGTGTGAGTGAAAATAAAAGAGAGCCCAGTAAAAGGGAGTGAGTGAGAGTGGGTGAGATTGAGGCCCAGATTTACGATTCCTTGAAGGAAGACAACACTGCATAGAAGTTGCTGTACTGTCTCGTGTCATAGGGAGGGAGAAAACGTTTACCATATCATATTAGATATAGTGCAGTGTTTCTCCCCCAGTGCGCTGGCACACCTTTGGCAGCCATTGGGTTCGATGTGGCAGAAGGGCGGGTATTTATTTTGTAATGTGGGTGTGGAGGGTGTATAGTGAGAGGGGTGGATGGCAGGGGGCAGATTTTTTTCATAACCGGCTCCTTCATTACTCCGCTGCCCCTGCATATATGTTGAAAGCAGGGGCAGATGAAAGGGGGAGGCTACTGACGACAATATAAAGTTATAGATAAGAAAACTGAATAACGAGGATGTTTTTCGCCTCAGGTTCTGAGTGACATCATAGAAAACCCAAGATTAAAGCTTGCTGTCTACTTGTGTCACTCAATCAATCAAAACGAGCTTTATTCGATTTTGAGCATTAAAATCATAAAAGCAAGCATATTTAAAAGAATACATCGTCATGTTTTGCATTTAAAATTCATTAGTGAAAAACATCCCCAATATTCACGGTTATCGATCTATGATTGTGGGTGTTATGCATGACTCTCACATGGAGACATTAGCATGAATAATAGAATTCTAAATCCAGTGTGTCGTTGCTTTGACGTGGCAACAGGGGGTAACAGGAATTGTTAGTCACTGTTGCTACATCACAAAGGAATTCCAGGGTGTTCGCTTGATGTACATATTGAACAGATAAAGACGAGACATGCGGAACTCAGCAAGTTTCTTGGGCCTCATTTATGAGAAATGACGCATCGCTGCGTGAAAGCAGCGATGCGTCACTTCTCAGTGCGCACTCCTTGCGACATTCCTGATGCGTCATATTTAATGTATGACGCATCATGTCGCAAGGAGTTACAGATACGTCAGAATTTCTGACGTATCTGTGAGCGCAAAAGTGACGCATTGCTGGAGTGTGTCACAAAAGTGACGCAACTCCAGCAATGCGTCCTTTCACATGGGGAAAGCCCCATGTGAAAGGGCCTGCGTCAGTCTTACGCCTGCTGTGAGGCAGGCGCAAGATTTTGACGCAACGTTGTCCTAAAAGTGACGCAGTGAAATCTCATAGATTTCACTACGTCACTTCTACAACCCTCCTTTCGTCAATACGCCCCCCTTGCATACATTATACCTGGCGCAGGTATAATGTGGCGCAGGGGTTTACAAAGTGACGCATCTACCTAGATGCGTCACTTTGTAAATATGGCGCAACAAGGCGCATTTTTACGCCACTGACGCACCGGCGGCGTAAAAGTGATGCTCGGCCTCATAAATGAGGCCCCCAGTACGGCTGAAACCAAACAGAGGGCAAGATGGACCACCTGAGTACAGCTAACCAAAAATGAAAGTAACCATCTAACAACGGAACCCCATGGGCCAGTGACCTCCAAACCATTGTCCAAGATGTTCTCAGCAGCTGTGTTTGAAGGTTGTTGATAAAGCCACAGAGACCAACGCATATATATGTCCTATGCTGCCACACCCGCAGCATATATGTTACTTTATTCACGCTGAAACCTTATTAAAAATATATTTAGATGTTTTGTAAATTCATAATATATTATTTTCCATTTTTAATATTGAAGCAAAACATCTTTTGTAGAAATATTTAATATTGATTTTTGGATACATGGCTATTTGCAAAAATTATTTACATTTTTAATTGCTCTGTGTAAGTTTAATTAAATGTTTTAATGTAAAAGGTGATATTTTCTATTTGTAAATTAAAATACAAATGTTTAAATAACAAATTAATTTTAATTATATAAGATATACTTTGTAAAACTATTGCAGTTCTTTGAAATGTAAAATAAATTTTAATGAAATATATATTGTATATTTTCAAATCATATTATTGATATTTTCACAATATATTTTGGTATTTGTTATTTTTGTTAATTGTAATGCTAATTTTAAACCTCAATTTGATTGTAATCAGTATTTTTGTATTAGATATTATTTAATGTTACATATTTTTGTGGGGAGATATTTTGGAAACATTATTTTTGTAATTTTAATGATAAGTATTTTGGGGTTATGGTATTTAGTAAGTCAATATTTTGACATTCATATTTTGGTAGGTCGATATTTTTGTTTTCGATAATCAGGACTATGACGCATTTGTATATATACTGCGCATTAGGGGTGGGCAGAATTTGCATAGTCGCGCTACACAAAGCTCCGCAAAACGGTAAAAAATCCCAGCGAGCACGCAGAGTTCCGCGAACACGTGGAATTGCCCGTTTGCTATGCGTTTTTCCTGTTCGCGAATGCTGTTTGCTTGCTTGGGGGCAAATATCTCACGAACATGCATTGTGAAAGCGTGCTCAAGCAAATAATTTCGCGAAGCAGCGATCGTGGAATTTTTGGCAATTCCGCCATCTCCGCGGAACGTGAAATTACCCAAATTCCGCGATCGGAAAGCAATTTACCTCCCAGGCCTATTGGGCATATAGATACACGTACATACCAGGCCGGGGACGAATCTTATTTCTTGAGTTGTTTGGGAAAAGTCGAAACTCTGGGTGACATTGCACAATATGATGTGTCCCAAACATCTCTCAGGGAGATTCTATTGCTGGCCCTAAATGTCTAAGAGAGACACTAGGGGTTTATAAAATGTACAAGGTTGCATTCAGGGTGTCTTCTAATTGCATCGAAACCCTCTTATGATGCACAACGTTCAGCTTAGAGAGAGAGGGCAACAGAGTTACAACAAAAGACAGAGAAATAGTGGAGCAGTGCACGCTGCGGACACAGAGAGGCTAAGAACAAAGTCTGCGACCGCTTATGAAGAAAGGGTCCTGGTGGCAGGTAGGCAAGGGCACAATTTTCTAACACCTGAACCCAACTGAAACTGTGTGTAAGTTGTACTTGCTCCCTTTTTAGCTGGGGTCTCACAGTGAAGCTACACCAGGTAGTAACTGGGAGGACTCCAGGGTTCAGATGGTAACAATACATGTAAAAAAAAGGGCACACACTGTTGGCACCCAGTATGCTCAATTATTTTCCACACATTTACTCAATGGTGGCACAAAATACACGTACTACCTGGCAGAAATGCGCTTTGCACCATAGTGTTTATGCACCGCTTAAGAACAGAGAGGTTTAAGCAACCTCAGTAGCGTGAATGCACTTGTGCAACTGAAGCAAGACATGTAAAGAACATAGCGCCTTCTAAGTTTGACAGCCTCAGATGCGGAATTCACCAGGGAGCTTAGAGCTGACAAGCAACACAGAAGCTGGGTTTTTTTAAGTGACAAGGGGCCATATTATCAAGAAAGGGTGATACATTATCGCCACTTTTATCGGCAGGAAACTGCCGCTGAAGTGGCGATAATGGGCTTGATAATATGCCCTTGTGAATTTCCATAGAAGCCCAGGTTAACACCAGAACCTGGGCTTCTATGGGAATTCACAACGGTATATTATCAAGCCCGTTATCGCCGTTTTCGCGGCAGTTTCCTGCCGATAAAAGCGGCGATACTGTATCGCCATTTCCTGATAATATGGCCCCAGGTCACGACTCTCTATTGTCATTATGTGTGATCTTGAACCAGTGTCATGTTAAAGATTTGTATGGCCCTGGGCAAAGAAATATTTTGGAGGCCTCTGATCAGAACAGCTTTACTTCTTACTACCGATTTTCTGCTAGTTCAAGGTCAGTAGTGCAAATAATATTGAGTTATATGATATTGAGTTATATGATATTGAGTTATATGTTCATTGATGAGATAGAGAAATAAACAGAAGTATGAAAGAGCCAAAGTTCCCTTTCCTCTAGCCCCCTGGAAGATGAGGGCTGGGGCAGGTGGCCAATTTGATCTTGCCTTAAAAGGTCTCTGACCTGAACAGCTCACATGATCCATCTATGTTACGTTTAATCTGTTATGTAATAAGAGTCAAGTCACCAGAGGGCTCGCCTTGCTTTCTCGGGCATCAGTCATATTGGTGTGACATGAGCGATAGCTCTTTGCTCTGAAGTCAGAGCAATGTGCAATCCCAGATCCTCTCTGTAACGAACAGGATCGCCCATTCACTTCTCGTGTGTAGGTCGGGCACAGGTAGTGTTTGCCTGGAGTTCTTGTAGTAACATATTTTTGCATAGTTGTCCTTAATGTGTTTTTAAAAAACTATCAAAGGCGGGTTCACTGAGATAGACACTTTTTTAACAAAATGTGTTTCAGAGAAAAAGCCCCCTTTCTTAGAATTTAGGGGCATATTAGCAAGAACTTCGTTAAAATTATCGCCGTTTTAGTGGCAGGAAACTGCCGTTAATACGGCGATGATTGGCTTGCTAATATGCGTTATAGAATTCCAATAGAAGCCCTGGTTAGATGTCCTGCACATCTAACCTGGGCTTCTATTGAAATTCTGTAACGCCCATTATCTGTAAAGCCCATTATCGCTGTTTTAGCTGCAGTTTCCTGCTACTAAAACGGCGAAAATGTTAACAAAGTTCTTGCTAATATGCCCCACAGTTGGTAAGAAATGAGGAAGGGATATCAATACTGGCCGCTTGTCTCATGACGAGGTCTAACATTGCAAAGAAGGGCGATTTCAGTAGCCTCTCCAAGCTTGTACCAAATGTAGGGCAAATAGATGCAGCAGCCTTACAGTTTCAAATGTATAAGGTAAAACTTTCCTTTGATGTAATAGCCTCTTTAGGCTTATATCACACACTTTGACTTTGTATGTATGAATATTTGGGATATTTACATAGTGCAAACCTAGCCAAATTGCAGCTGAGTGCTGCACTATGTCAAAGACAAGCATAAAGTCAGTCATTGAAGGGAGGTGTAGCTGGTTTGTAGACTCTTATGGCATAGTGATGTAGAGTTCTTTAAAGAGGTGAGTCTTCAACTCTAAATTGTATCAGCATTGGATTAGTCCTGATGGATGCGGAGACGTAGTTGCAGATCTTGGGTGCATAGATAGAGAAGGCCTGTGTTATACATTATTCCTACCTTTGTTTCTTTTATTTCCTTACCTCACTGTATTCCAGAATGTGCATGGTTCTGTACTGCTCTGGAGATTCTGGGTTGAGTCAGTTGTTCCTGACCAGCTCCTTGATGAAGATGTTTTGTTGTCTAACTGCGCAATAAACCTAGCACAGCCTCTGAAGTCTCCGGAGTATTTACTACAGCCTGCTGCCTTGTTTTTTCTTTTTTTAACCTTCTTAGTCTGCAATCTGATGGGCTCCTGGCAGCCAGTGTGCCGAGAACCACCAGAGACGGTGAGCTTGACTGCAGGATAAGCAGGAATGTTGGTCATGATGTCTTATTAGAACGTTGCAATGTTGGAAGCTCCATTGTAGACAATGGCTTGCTCCATGCTTCTAAGGGCTGATAAAGGCCTGCAGAGCAACATTTCAATGTTTTACAAAGGCCTCTCGGAGCTCGAGGGGATTTAAATCCCTCAAGCTTCAAGAGGCCTTTGTTTTATTTGTTAGAACATTCTGCCCTTTTGTGGCAGAATGTTTTAATAGCCTTATAGCCCTTCGTAGCAGGGCTACACCGGCTAGTAAAGTCCCGGTCCCTTGTTAAAGTCCCTCGCCTTCGGTTTGGGCCTTTAACGCAGGAGCGGGCCTTTAATAGCCGGTATTGCCCACAATGGCGCTATATAAAATGATGCAGCTGGTTTTGAAGTTGTTGCAGGTGGCAAGGAGAGCTAATGGTATTCCAACAGGAATGGGGTGATGTGATCATATTTCTTCATGCCCTAGATGAGGCAGGCTAAAGCACGTGCAATGCTCGAACGAGGTGCCAGCGTGGAGTCTGGGAGCCCATGTAGTAGGGCATTACCAGCATCCACATGCAAGAGTACGAGGGCTTGAACAGCAATTCTGAAGTCACTTTCTGGAAGAATTGGTGTCAGTGTCTTTAGAAGAGAGAGCTGGTACCAGGCTGATTGATTGATTGATTGATAAAAATGTATAATGCGCAGAACAATAACCCGCAGGTATCAAGGCGCCAAACAATAAAATCAGAAAGTTTGAACAATTCATCCTTACACATAGGCTTGCAAAAAGAGGCGAGTTTTAAGGGCACTGCGGAATGTCTGTAGCGATGGCAGGGACCTAAGATCAAGAGGGAGATCATTCCACCACTTGGGAGCTAGAGTGGAGAAGGCCCTACCACCCCATTTGGCTCTTCGTATGCGAGGAGCAGACAAAAGCAGTTTCCCGGAGGAACGCAGGTTCCTTCCAGGAGTATAGTGGGAGATGATGGAGCCCACTCCCGAGTCACTGTTTTTTGTGATGGCTCTGTATGTCATGCATAGGACTTTGAACCGTACTCGGCATTCTACCGGAAGCCAGTGCAATGTTTTCCTGGCTAACGTGGCCGAGCTGCGTCTGGGAACATCCAGAACGAATCTGGCTGTGGCATTCTGAACCACCTGTAAGCGCTGCAGGAGGCTCCTGTTTAGCCCCGCATACAGCGCGTTACAGTAGTCTAGGCGTGAGCCAATGAGTGCCACAGCTATTTGTTTTCTGGACTGTAACGAAAGGTATTTCCTGATCCTTCGCAGGGTATGGATTAAGCCCCAACAGGTGGAATTGGTTCTACTCACCTGTCTGCCCATATCCAGGGCTGGATCTATCATCACCCCAAGATTTTTAGCAGATGTTGTGGGGGAAGGGCACACTCCAAGCGAGTCAGGCCACCAGCTGGCTGACCAGATGTTTTCGTTCCCTCCAAACACCATCACCTCAGTCTTCTCCCCATTCAGTTTAAGAGAGTTCTGAATCATCCAGTGACCAACCGCCTCCATACAAGATCTAAACTTGGAGGCGGTCTGCACATCTGAATGGGAGAGAGAGACGAGTATTTGGGTGTCATCTGCATAAGAGACTACCTCCATCCCGAAAGTTCTTATTAGTCTGGCCAGTGGGGTCACGTAGATGTTAAATAGGGTCGGACTAAGAGACGACCCTTGAGGGACCCCACATAGCACAGATCGGGATGGAGATAGAAACACACCCAATTTGACTCTCTGTTCCCTCCCAGCAAGGAAAGAGGTCAGTAGATCAAGAGCTGCGCCCCTCACCCCCACATCCCTCAGCCGAGATGTAAGTACTGAGGGGGAGAGGGTATCGAAGGCCGCAGTTAGATCCAGCAAGACCAGGAGGGCTGTCTTTGTGAGTTTTTGTAGCAACGTGTTCCTTGTGGTTGAGGTTGGGACCCAGGGTGAATCTAAGTGACTTGGCATTTGGTGAAAGTGGGGTTCACACCACCAAGGTTCAAGTCATTGAGGCAGATGTATAGTGTTAAGATTTCTGCAGTGGTTGGATTGAGCTTCAGGTAGGCACTGAATGCCCAGGTCTGGGACGATGTGTAGTTGGAGTTTGAGGCACTGGATGTCTGAAGCAGAGGAGATTTTCAATGGGAGATGCATATCATCAGCATATTGGTAAATCTTGATGCTGTTATCTGTGAGTAGAGCACCAAGCGCCTCCGGGTAGAGGTTGAAGATAACAGGGGACACTGCAGGTGATTGTGGTCTTTTGCCACCTGGCGGTGCCAAGGCTAACAAACTTTTGCCATTTGGAAAGGCAGGGGGAGAACCTGTGAAGGACATTGTTGTAGAATCCCATTTGAGACTGTACGGTATGGGGGGGGGTTTAGAATGTCTCGAAGGCAGCTGAGGGGTCCAGCAGTATCATGAGACAGGGGTCATCTGACGGTAAGGAGGGCATTCTCTAGGGTAAGTAAGGTAGTGGTCTCCGTGCTGTAGTATGATCTGAAGCCAGAATCATAGCCCTGAAGGAGATGGTTAGCATTAATGTGATCGTAGAGTCAAACATAGACTGCTTTTTCAGTGATCTTGCTGATGAATGGTAGGTGAGTAATGGTCTGGTAGTTGGTGAGGATACCAGGGTCTAGTGTATCTTTCTTTAGGAGTAGGCATATCTGGCCTATATTGAGAGGTTCCGGAAAGATGCCTTGAGTGAGGGAGACATTGACAATTGTGATTAAGGGTGAGAGAGGGTCCCCAAAGAGAGCTTTTATGAAGGACAACGGTAAGTCATTGTTAGACCTGTCAGCCCTATGGTGGTCTTTCCCTGTGATTTTTTTCCCTTCCCTTATTTTTTTCCCACCTCCTTTTTGTTGGCCCTTAGGTCTTCTGGCACCTTTTCATAGCTAATCTGTGTTAGGGTGCAGTGCTCTCTACTTCAAACATGGCTGCCACTGGCCCCTGCTACTGCAGCGTGGTCTTTTTAGTGTAGCACCCTAGTTGCCAGGAGCAGGCTGGATCCCCATACAATGTTGCAATGCCGCCACCCATCCCCTGTCCATAGGTAGAGTGGGGAAGCTCCTGGAACCTTCCAGAAGGAAGGCGGACCTGGTTTTTGCCGCCTCAGAGAGTGGTCACCTGTCCTGGGCATATATAAGCAAGTGAGGGAACTTTTTCTAGTCAGTTGGGGCATCACTGACCTGGGGAACCCACGCAGGAGTTTTAGGCGGGAGGGCCTAGTTAGGAACCTATGCTATTGGGAGTGACAGGACTTAGGTGCTGCCTCTTAAGCTGGGTGAGGTGTCCTAGACTAGCCCCCTGATCTGGCCCAGTGGTAGGGAACCCCAGGGTCCATCTGCAGTGACTGAGGAGAAACTCTTCAAGCCTTCAACTCAACCCCCCCCCTTCCACTTCAAGAAACAAGCACCTAAGGGCGCAGAACCATCCAAGCGCCAAGAAAACTGCTTTCCTGTGACCAGAGACTGCTGGGGGAGCGACCAGGTACTGGACTGTGCTGCCCTGCGCCCCACCCTGCCTTCAACTGGGCCTACCTGTCTCCCCCTGACTGCACTGGGTGACAAGCGCTATTATCTGCTCCCATCCTGCCTGCAGTACCTGCTGACTAACTTGAAGAGAGCTGTGTCAGAGACTGCCTGCCCTGAGCTAACTGTGCACTCATGACTCTAGCGCTGTAGTCCCCTGTTAGGCACTGAGATCCCAAGGCGCTTTTCCCCTCAGGAATCATCCCGCCAGCGAGGCGCTGCATTTGCCCCCAAGCGCTCAACTGCGGTCCCCGAGCGCTGTGATAGCCTGACGCTGTCTGCCGCTGTCACCGCGCTGTGTCCTGAAGCGCTAGTTACCAGGCCAACTCACCGCCACGGCCCGGAGCTGTCTGCGCCCTCCTGAGGCGTCGAGGAATCTCCTCAGAGGGAGCGTGTACCCCCCTCAGCGGCCCCCGTATGCCAGGAGAGGGCCGCCGGAATCCTCGATAGGCCGCGCTGGGCCGGAAATCACCCTCCGTCTGGAGCCCCGGCGCCCGGGTGGAGCGCCTTCTCATCCTGTCCCCCTCGGCGGCCCCAGTAGGCCAGGAGAGGGCCGCCGCCTCGCGCACGTCAGGCCGCACTGGTCGTGATGGGGGACGCAAGCCGGGTCATCGGCCGCGCCCCCGCCTGAGCCGTGCAGCGATTGGCTGCTGTCCCCACGCCTCTGCCTACCCTCGGGGAAGCCCAGGATCATCGCGGAGGGGGCCGTGGAGCCTGAGAGCCCCCTCCAGTTTGCCCCCACACCACGGATCCTCCTTCCCCCAGCGCCGGTGCCTGCATCTGCCCCTGAGCACCGCGCTGGGCCGAGTGAGGCCGACGAGAGGGCTGGAACCCCTCCCTCGGCCCCAGAACCTACGCAAGGGCCCCGGAGGGCCGAATATTCAAGGTAACCCCTGGGGAGGAGGGCGGTAGGCCGGGTAAGGCCCGAGGTCGCCCCTCCCCCGGGGTGAACAGTGACTGGGTCCCGTTGGCCCCTCCTGAATGTGCCTCGAGAGTTTGGAGGCTTGGGGGTCAGACACTTTCCCCTCTATATCGTTTTGCATGCAGGTATCCAACCTGAAATGTTCATAGTTGCACCCTATTTACAAGCCTATTAATGGAATGGAGATTCACTTCACTGTACTGAATTTTCTTGCAGGGGTGGGCTTCTATAGTATTCTGATGATCTGATCTGGGTCGCAAAACGATCTGTATTCACAAGAAGAAAAGCTTGTGGAAGGTACAACAGGCTGTGTTCCTTAAAGTTCTCTGTTGTACTGAAAGTACTTGCTGAAATATTTTATCACTTTCTATGAAGTGAAATTTAGAAGGCGTCCATGAGAGGTTTAATGTGTTACTACAATGTAATGCTATGGTCGCTTCTTGTAGGATCCTCCAGGTTTATGAAAGTACCCGCTTTGCCTGCCAAAGAGTATGATGCGACAGGCTGTGTTGTTTAATGTTTTACTGCTCAGAGGAGCTGGTTATTAGTTTGATGATAAGTCTTACTGCAACTGCCTAATGAAATGCTTACCCTTTGCAGGAAATGCATTTTGAATGTGGTTCATGAAATGTCTTAATGAGAGGCTTTAATGCAATGCTGAAGATTCGCTAATGTTTTATCCGCTCTGACCTAAAGCCTATATAAAAGATCTTGATGTTCAAACACAACCACTGGTGTGGTCTCCATTATTGCGTCCCACGTTGTGTCTCATTGGATGTGTGTGTTAAGTGGCTGCTTTACACGTAAGCCCCTGGCTGCCTTCCTGCTCGAGCCAAGCTACCCCCCGGAGAACTGGTGGTCCCAGTTCTTACATTGGTGGCGAGCGGTGGGATCCAGGACCTGTAGCTACCTAACACCCTCCAGTGGGACAGAGTGTGCTACAATTAATTGGACACCTATCGTGCTTCAAGCAAACCCAATTGCCCACCACTGTCTAGCCTGCAGCAAAGTGTGTTGAATCAGCATTGTTGCCCACGTCCTAGAATCTTTCTTCCAGGTTATCTAGGTCCCCACCTGACAGAATGATGTTCCAGCTGGCTGACCTTGATAGGTACACGGTAGTGCAGTTAAGGGAGTTTTGTCAGGGGATGGGGGTGCCTGTGGGGACGAGAGCTGTAAAAGAAGAGCTCCGTACCGCCTTAAGGGCATGGGTAAGGGCCCACCCAGAGGAAGAAGAGGATGGGGAACAGGTCACACATGGGGAGGCGGACACTCACGGAGACCCAGACCTGCTCAACATTGACATGTCAGACAATATATTGCCAGGAAGACATTCCGGGGCAGGGAGCAGTGTATCTAGGGAGAGTGTGTCACCGCAGGAGTACGAGGACAGGAGGGAGGAGAGGCGATTGAAGTGGGAGCTTGCCTAGTTAGAGCACGAGAGGGAGAGAGAGTGGGAAGATAAGAATCTGGCTTTAGAGAGAGAAAGGGAAGATAAGCAGTTTGCTTTGGAGAGAGAAAAATTAGCATTGGAGGAAAGGAAGTGGGCGCACGAGCTGCAGCTCAAGGAAATGGAGCTGCAAGCATTGCAGTTGAGTGCGCCAGGGAGTCCTAATGGTGGCAGCGTACCAGGAGCTCATCAGGAGCCCAGATTCTGGTTACCTAAGGAGGTGATAGCGAGCTACACCAAGGGGGATGACATTGCCAGGTGGTTGGAGGTGTATGAAGTGGCCTTGACTGCCCATGGGATGCCTGAGAAACACTGGGGAGGTGGTTTGTACCGGTATATAACTCCTGACGTCAGGGACTCCCTCCTGTATTTGGAGAAGGCAGACCAGTTTCGGTATCCCCCATGAAGGAGGCGCTTATCAAACATTTTGGCCTCAACCCTGAAAGGTATCGCCAGAGGTTTCGTGGCAGCCATAAGCTGTCCACGCAGAATTGGGTGGATTTTTTTGAGTATGCCCGAAAGGCTCTGGATGGTTGGGTGCCTGGCAGTGAGGTGCATGATTTTGAGGGTCTGTATAACCTTTTTTCGAGAGAGCACCTCCTGGATAAGTGTTTTCCGGAGTTGCGCCAACGTTTGGTGGACCGCAAGCTTACTGATCCCCGTGAGCTTGCGGAGGAGGCGGATATTTGGGTCAGCACCCAGGTGTCACACAAGGGCCCCGGGGGAGATGGCCCGAAAGGCGGACAGGGCGCCCCTCAGAAGAAAGAGGGTGGTGATAAAAGAACGGAGTTCTCACGAGGCCCACAAACTAGACAGTTTGGGAAAGGAGTAGGTACCCCATCTCAGAACTGTTCCCCAAAACCCACTTACCCTGACAAGAGTCAGCAGCCAAAAGTGGTCCGGTGCTATGAGTGCGGAGAGGTCGGACACTACAAGGGAGATCCCCAGTGTCGCAAACGACCCCTAGCCCCCACTGGTGGCAAGAGTCCCGGGGTGGCTAGCGTAGCGCTTGGGTTGGAGCTGCCCCTAGATAGGGAAGGGTAGTGGACAGGCCTGACCCTGGTTTCACTTGGGGATAAAGAGATGGTATAACTAACAAAACGGTATCGGAGGGCTAAAGGGACATTTAAAGACCCGTCTAAGTTCTATCCCCTTGAAGGAACAACATGAACAACAAACAAACTTAGAGGTCTAAATCAGAAACCTGATCTGAATATCTTTCAAAATACCTTCATGTCTAAAAAGTACATCAAGATAAAGAGATGGTCCCAGTGACGCCCTTACCATCGAATACTGCTAAGTACCAGCAGAGGGTGAAGGTCAATGGGGAGGAAGTGGAGTTTAAGGCCCACACTGAGATGCTGGGATTACCAGGGTGGACTTGCGTAGTCACGCGGTCCATGGCTGCCCGGCAAGAAGCTCAACCCGGGTTGGAGCCTGAGACAAAGGCCCAACCCAATGCTGGTCCAGAGGAGAGTGTTATGGAAGATACACCCCGTGTGATGGATGGGGAGCCCACGGAGGTAACCCCGGAGTCCGTGGAGGTGGATGTCGTTCCCGTGGGGGACTTGCCGACCCTTGCCGAGTGGCATGTCGAAGGAGGGCCTACCCGGGAGGAGTTCTGTCGGGCGCAGAGGGAGTGCCCTACGCTTGAAGGCATGCGGCTACAGGCCGAAGCCCAAGCGTCAAACAAGGAGACCGGCGGCTATCACGTGTATTGGGAGGATGGCCTCCTGTACAGTGAGCCAAGGGTTCCAGTGCATGGGTCCTCGAGGGCCTTAGTGGTCCCCCAGTGTTACCGGGCCTTTTTGATGGAACTGGCGCATGAGATACCTCTAGCCGGACACCTGGGCCAGGACAAGACCTTTGCAAGGCTCGTCCCACACTTTTATTGGCCTAGGATGAGAGTTGCCTCTGACACCTATTGCAAGACCTGCAAGACTTGCCAGGCCAGTGGCAAGACGGGGACCAAATCGAAGGCCCCATTGGAACCACTCCCGGTGGTCGGGACCCCTTTTGAGCGGGTCGGTATTGACATCATTGGGCCGTTGGACCCTCCGACCTCTGCGGGACATCGGTTCATTCTGGTGTTGGTGGACCATGCCACTCGGTACCCAGAGGCCATCCCTCTGAGGACAGTTACTGCACCTGTGGTGGCGCGGGCCCTGATGGGGATATTTACCCGAGTGGGATTCCCTAAGGTCGTGGTGTCGGACAGGGGCACGAATTTCATGTCGGCCTACATGCAGGCCATGTGGAAGGAGTGTGGAGTGACCTATCGGTTCCCCACTCCTTACCACCCCCAGACTAACGGGCTCGTAGAGCGCTTCAACAAGACCCTGAAGGGGATGATCCGGAGTCTGCCAGAAGACCTGAGGCGAAAATGGGACATCCTCCTCCCTTGCTTGCTGTTCTCGTACCGCGAGGTACCCCAGAAGGGAGTCGGGTTCAGCCCCTTCAAATTGCTCTATGGCCATCCCATTAGGGGACCCCTCAGTCTGGTCAAGGAGGGGTGGGAGAAGACTTCAAAGAAGCTTCCCCGTGATGTTGTCAGCTACATGCTGGCATTCCGCAGTCAGATGGACAAGCTGTGGAAGGAAGCCTCAGACAATCTGGAGGCTAGCCAAGCCGTCATGAAGGAGTGGTATGACCACAACGCTCGGACGGTGGAGTTGGACGCTGGACAGAAGGTTTGGGTCATGGAGCCTGGGGAGCTTAGTGCCCTCCAGGACCGGTGGACTGATCCGTATGAGATTGTGGAGCGTAGAGGCCAGACTACCTACGTCGTGGACTTGAAGACCCCCCGACAACCCCATCGGGGTTGACAGGAGCAGGCTGGATCCCCATACAATGTTGCAATGCCGGCCACCCATCCCCTGTCCATAGGTAGAGTGGGGTAGCTCCTGGAACCTTCCAGAAGGAAGGCGGACCTGGTTTTTGCCGCCTCAGAGAGTGGTCACCTGTCCTGGGCATATATAAGCAAGTGAGGGAACTTTTTCTAGTCAGTTGGGGCATCACTGACCTGGGGAACCCACGCAGGAGTTTTAGGCGGGAGGGCCTAGTTAGGAACCTATGCTACTGGGAGTGACAGGATTTAGGTGCTGCCTCTTAAGCTGGGTGAGGTGTCCTAGACTAGCCCCCTGATCTGGCCCAGTGGTAGGGAACCCCAGGGTCCATCTGCAGTGACTGAGGAGAAACTCTTCAAGCCTTCAACTCAACCCCCCTCCTTCCACTTCAAGAAACAAGCACCTAAGGGCGCAGAACCATCCAAGCGCCAAGAAAACTGCTTTCCTGTGACCAGAGACTGCTGGGGGAGCGACCAGGTACTGGACTGTGCTGCCCTGCGCCCCCCCCCGCCTTCAACTGGGCCTACCTGTCTCCCCCTGACTGCAGTGGGTGACAAGCGCTATTATCTGCACCCATCCTGCCTGCAGTACCTGCTGACTAACTTGAAGACCGCTGTGCCAGAGACTGCCTGCCCTGAGCTAACTGTGCACTCGTGACTCTAGCGCTGTAGTCCCCTGTGAGGCACTGGGATCCCAAGGCGCTTTTCCCCTTAGGAATCATCCCGCCAGCGAGGCGCTGCATTTGCCCCCAAGCGCTCACCTGCGGTCCCCGAGCGCTGTGATAGCCTGCCGCTGTCTGCCGCTGTCACCGCGCTGTGTCCTGAAGCGCTAGTTACCAGGCCAACTCACCGCCACGGCCCGGAGCTGTCTGCGCCCTCCTGAGGCGTCGAGGAATCTCCTCAGAGGGAGCGTGTACCCCCCCGGCGGCCCCCGTATGCCAGGAGAGGGCCGCCGGAATCCTCGATAGGCCGCGCTGGGCCGGAAATCACCCTTCGCCTGGAGCCCCGGCGCCCGGGTGGAGCGCCTTCTCATCCTGTCCCCCTCGGCGGCCCCCGTCGGCCAGGAGAGGGCCGCCACCTCGCGCACGTCAGGCCGTACTGGGCCCGAAGCCACCCTGGGCCCGCATCACGTGACGGGGGACGCGAGCCGCGTCATCGGCCGCGCCCCCGCCTGAGCCGCGCAGCGATTGGCTGCCATCCCCGCGCCTCTGCCTACCCTCGGGGAAGCCCAGGATCGTCGCGGAGGGGGCCGTGGAGCCTGAGAGCCCCCTCCGGTTTGCCCCCACACCACGGATCCTCCTTGCCCCTGCGCCGGTGCCTGCATCTGCCCCTGAGCACCGCGCTGGGCCGAGTGAGGCCGACGAGAGGGCTGGAACCGCTCCCTCGGCCCCAGAACCTACGCCGAATATTCAAGGTAACCCCCGGGGAGGAGGGCGGTAGGCCGGGTAAGGCCCGAGGTCGTCCCTCCCCCGGGGTGAACTGTGACTGGGCCCCGTTGGCCCCTCCTGAATGTGCCTCGAGAGTTTGGAGGCTTGGGGGTCAGACACTTTCCCCTCTATATCGTTTTGCATGCAGGTATCCAACCTGAAATGTTCATAGTTGCACCCTATTTACAAACCTATTAATGGAATGGAGATTCACTTCACTGTACTGAATTTTCTTGCAGGGGTGGGCTTCTATAGTATTCTGATGATCTGATCTGGGTCGCAAAACGATCTGTATTCACAAGAAGAAAAGCTTGTTGAAGGTACAACAGGCTGTGTTCCTTAAAGTTCTCTGTTGTACTGAAAGTACTTGCTGAAATGTTTTATCACTTTCTATGAAGTGCAATTTAGAAGGCGTCCATGAGAGGTTTAATGTGTTACTACAATGTAATGCTATGGTCGCTTCTTGTAGGATCCTCCAGGTTTATGAAAGTACCCGCTTTGCCTGCCGAAGAGTATGATGCGACAGGCTGTGTTGTTTAATGTTTTACTGCTCAGAGGAGCTGGTTATTAGTTTAATGATAAGTCTTACTGCAACTGCCTAATGAAATGATTACCCTTTTGCAGGAAATACATTTTGAATGTGATTCATGAAATGTCTTAATGAGAGGCTTTAATGCAATGCTGAAGATTTGCTAATGTTTTATCCGCTCTGACCTAAAGCCTATATAAAAGATCCTTACGTTCAAACACAACCACTGGTGTGGTCTCCATTATTGCGTCCCACGTTGTGTCTCATTGGATGTGTGTGTTAAGTGGCTGCTTTACACGTAAGCCTCTGGCTGCCTTCCTGCTCGAGCCAAGCTACCCCCCGGAGAACTGGTGGTCCCAGTTCTTACAGTCACCATCCTCATAGGAAGTGGCTTTGATGAAGTTGAGTTTCTTGGTGAGTACTGCTTGAGATAAGGCATTAAAGGAGGACCAATGTTGGATTCTACAGAAAGAGGTGAACGTTTAAGGTGAAGAAGACTTGGTGTTGTGTATGTGCTATGGGTTCTTCTGTATTTTGTTGTTTTTTTTACTAAAGAAGAGGTTGATGCATTGCACATTTCTGTGGAATAAGTAATAGGTGGGTCCAGCGGGGGTTTGAGTCAGTGCTTTATTGTCTTGAAACGTGTTCTTATTCTTTTGGTGGCCTCTAGATGGTGTTGGTTTAGTACTTTGCTTTGGCTGGTGTGATAAGCTGTCTGCCTGTTGCACAGACGGACCTCAATATAAAGAGGTCACCCGGAGTTCTGTTTTTCTTCCATTTTCTTTCCTGTCTGTGGATGGATTGTTGATTGTCAGCAATGCCTTTCGATTAGGCTTTGCTTTGCATCTGTTCATTTTAATTAGGGCTTTAAGGTTTACAAAGTTTTCCATAAAAGTTTTGAAGTTATTTAGAATGGTGTCGGCTTGAGTTGTGAAACTGATAGAGTGAGAGATGAGTTCAAGCATTAGGTTGTCTATGGAGAAGTCTTTAAAGGATATGAAGGTTTGTTGTTCTCTTTTGGGTTGACTTTGGTGTGATGGGAGGACGCTGAGAAGTGAGACAGCTATGGCAAAGGGATTGATCCAGTCTAGGGCTATGGGCGATTTACCCATGATTGTTGGTGATATTCAGGAGACAAGGTCAAGGATGTGACCTTTAAAATGTGTTGGTTGAGTAGCATGCTGTACCACATTGAATGTGTTGATGAGGTTGACAAACACATCTCTTGTTTATTTTGAGCTTGTGTTGTCTGGAAGGTTAACGTTACCCACGAGGGTGGAATAGACACGTTGGGTGGATGGGATAGCAAGGTATTATTTAGGATTTGGTTTGTGGGTATAAAACACAAGCTCTTGTTGAGGAGATCTGTGATGCCATCGCAGGTAGATCACTATGGTGGCACCTAATGTTTTCTTGCAAACAGTCTATGTGAAGAAATGTAGGATGCAGCCACATCAACATAGAAGTAATGTCTATATTCAAGTCAAAGGAGATTTTGTGGATGATGGGGCCCACTTATTTCGGCATTGGGTTCAATATTTTGTGTGAATTTGGAGGAGGCTTTGATGTTGGTTGGTTGCCATTAACTAGTGATCACAGGGAACAGGTAATGTGGGACTGGGGGTTACTGGTGCTGGTGGAAGCTGCCCCAAGGTCTTGGCAGAGTTACATGAAGATTCAACAGTTTTGGTAATTGAAACCAACCAAGGAAGGGTACCCAGAAGATTGGGCTTCATAACAATAAATCTGCAAACATTCAGCGGGGCCCCGGTGAAAGCAACTGCACTCCTGTATTCCCTGGGACAAGCCTGAGCTGTTGGGGCGGTGGCCTGTGGTTGCTCTATGTTCTCCTGGACGGCGGCCTCCAGACATGGAGTAAACCCATCTGCCGCCGTTTGAAGTATTGCATCTCTTGCAAGTAGTGACCTGCTTCTTAGCTAATGATGATGGCAGCCAGTTAAGGCTGCATTATCACTGGCTGCTTTTGTATCGGCCACAAGTTAACCCATTAACTTGTTTAATGAACCTGCAACATAACTTTTCTCTTTAGGAATTGTGCCCCTCCTCCGCTAATGTTATTTGGTGTGTGCGTTTCCTGCGCTATGCCTTGCCTTCATGCACTTCGATTAATGAGTTTGGTTAGGTTGATTGTCTATGGGATATCAGTGCTATAAACACTATACAGCCTATGCGAGGTTCTGAGAGGCAACAGGAAGCATTCCTGTTCCTGAGAGGCAATGGATAGCGTTCCCGCTCCTTAGAGGCAACAGCATGCATTCCTGCTCCTGAGAGGCAACGGATAGCGTTCCCGCTCCTGAGAGGCAAAAAGGAGTGTTCATGCTCCTTAGAGGCAACGAAGAGCGTTCCCGTTCCTGAGAGGCAATGGATACCAATCCAGCTCCTGAGAAGCAATGGGAAACATTCCTGCTCCTGAGATGCAATGGATATCGTCTCCACTCCTGAGAGGCAATGAAAAGCACTCATGCTCCTGAGATGCAATGGATAGCATTCCCACGACTGAGAGGCAATGAGAAATGTTCCCGCTACTGAGAGGCAATGAATTACGTTCCCGCTCCTCAGAGGCAATGGATAACGTTCCCGCTCCTGAGAGGCAATGGGAAGCGTTCCTGCTACTGAATTGCAATGGATAGCATTCCTGCTCCTGAGAGGCAACGGATAGCATTCCCGCTCCTGAGAGGCAATGAGAAGTGTTCCCGCTCCTAAGAGGCAATGAAATGCGCTCCCACTCCTGAGAGGCAAGGGATAACGTTCCCGCTCCTGAGAGGCAATGTGAAGCGTTACTGCTCCTGAGATGCAATGGATAGCATTCCCGCTCCTGAGAGGCAATGGGAAGCATTCCTTCTCCTGAGATGCAATGGACAGCGTTCCCACTCCTGAGAGGCAAGGGATAACGTTCCCGCTCCTGAGAGGCAATGTGAAGCGTTACTGCTCCTGAGATGCAATGGATAGCATTCCCGCTCCTGAGAGGCAATGGGAAGCATTCCTTCTCCTGAGATGCAATGGACAGCGTTCCCACTCCTGAGAGGCAAGGGATAACGTTCCCGCTCCTGAGAGGCAATGTGAAGCGTTACTGCTCCTGAGATGCAATGGATAGCATTCCCGCTCCTGAGAGGCAATGGGAAGCATTCCTTCTCCTGAGATGCAATGGACAGCGTTCCTGCTCCTGAGATGCAATGGGAAGCGTTCCTGCTCCTGAGATGCAATGGATAGCATTCCCGCTCCTGAGAGGCAATGGGAAGCATTCCTTCTCCTGAGATGCAATGGACAGCGTTCCTGCTCCTGAGATGCAATGGGAAGCGTTCCTGCTCCTGAGATGCAATGGGAAGCGTTCCTGCTCCTGAGATGCAATGGGAAGTGTTCCTGCTCAAGAGAGGCAGTGGATAGTGTTCCCGCTCCTGGGAGGCAACAGGAAGCATTCCAGCTCCTGAGAGGCAACGGATAGCATTCCTGTTCCTGAGAGGCAATGAGAAGTGTGCCCGCTCCTGAGAGGCAATGGATAGCGTTCCCACTTTTTAAAGGCAATGGGAAGCGTTCCTGCTCCTGAGATACAATGGATAGCGTTCCTGCTCCTGAGAGACAATGGATAGCATTCCCGCTCCTGAGAGGCAATGGGAAACCTTCCCGCTCCTGAGAGGCAATGAGAAACCTTCCCGTTCCTGAGAGGCAATGGGAACCGTTCATACTGTAGTGCAGAGACCTATTTCATCTTCCCTTTTTTACACTTTGTTATTTTCACACTTGATGGAGATGTCAAAGTTTTAAAAACAAATAAGTGGAATGGTAATTGTTTGAATCCCCAATTTTGCACACTCCAAAGACAACCACATGCTGATCCAGTGACATTACGCTTTACAACTGCCCTCATTTCCACTGTGAGAGGAGATGGTTCAAAAGCCTTGCTGGCTGGGCGAGACTGCTGCCCGTGTGCCCCAGCTCCAAAGGTGAGGAGCTGAAGTAACTCCGTCCTTACTTTAGCCTCACATCCAGACTCTACCGCTGTGAAACCACTCCGGGTGCCGGGTTTCTGCTAATTTCTTCTGACCTGCCTTTGTGAACAGTGTCCAAGGACATAACAAGGAGCATATGAAACAGAATTAAACAGTAAGCGGGAATAAATCACATGTGCTAAGACCCAGCAAGTACATTGTGTTTTCCAATTAAGGCCTATAATATGTCCAGTTCAATCATCTGAAAGGGAAAGAGGCAGAAGGTGCTTGAAACTGACATGACCACAGGAGACATTGATTGCTGTGGGAAGGGCTATGAAAACGCTTTGTGCACCAATTAACATACTATTTTATGTTAAGTCCTGTGTGCCCGATTCACAGAACTAACTTAAGACAAAATCCTAAACTTACTACCATTTTGGCATTCACAGAAGGCACTTACTCATTTTGGCATTCACAGAAGGCACTTACTCATTTCGGTATTCACAGAAGTTAGGAGTTCTAACTTTAGGATTCCTAAACTAAGAAAAATCCTAACTTTAAGACTTTCGGTATTCACAGAAGGCATTTAGGGGTCCTAAAGTTAGGACTCCTAACTTCTGTGAATACCGAAATGAGTAAGTGCCTTCTGTGAATGCCAAAATGAGTAAGTGCCTTCTGTGAATGCCAAAATGAGTAAGTGCCTTGTGTGAATGCCAAAAATCGGGCCCTGAGCGTTTGATAAAAATATTTCAGGAATTTGAACAGCCTAATAGCACTTTGTGAGGCAGTCCACCCGTTCTGCAGGTTCTGGGTTTTCTCATGTCATGTTGGTCTGGTGCCTTGTCATTGGCATCTGTGCTGCCCTGATTGTCTATGACACTACCCAGGCAGGCCTCAACCTCTTCCAGTGCATCTCCTGCAAGAGTGAATGCAGCTGTGCTGGCTGTGCTAGCCTTCAGGATCTTGGTTTTGCCCCTGTGGATGTTAAGGCCAAGTTATGCTGATGTGGCTGCCACATTGTCAGTCTTCTCTTGTGTCTGATGCATTACTGTAGGAAAGTAGGATCTGCTTTCATGGTCACCCCCACGTTTTGCTGGTGTCTTTATGTTTTACTGACTAGTCTGAGTGGGATCCTGCTAATCAGGACCCCAGTCTCTTTGCTTAATCCATAAATTGGATCATGGTGAGTACTTAGGTACACTCCAGATTGGCTACTCGTGTACCCTTGTAAGTCCATAGTGTACAGTACTAAGGTACCCAGGGCATAGGTACACCAGGGGTCTCCCATGGACAGAAGCATGTATTATGCCACCTTGAGAGACCACTCTAATTGTGACTACAGACCTGCCATTCCAGACGATGTAAGCTGGTGCTAGCACCCCTTACAAAAGATATTACTTTTGTTATATCCGATGTCACTACACTTAAAACCTATAAAACACCCCTAAGGCAGGCCTTTCAACCCTGAAGGAAGAGTGCTCGGTTCTAAGTGCTCAGGTGCCCCTGCATGAGCAGAACACCCCTACAACCTTCGGCGTCCATTCTCCCGGGTTGTAAGTGCATCAGCCATTAAGATACATATAGTGCCCATGCGTCATTACGTGATGGCTAACTCTAAACTGGCTGTAGCAAACCCTGTCATGTTTGGTATCAAACATGTTGGAATCACACCCCCACACCATAAAAGGCAAATGGCACTGTAAAGCTCCTCAAGGAGGCCCTCAGTGCTCCTGGTACCAGTCTGTAACTGCTGCCGAACAGAGTCTCCATTCTGCCCTCCTGCTGCTGAGCCAATCTTGAGCAGGGGAAGGCAGGACAATAGGTTACCTGTTACAGGAAGGTGTGACCACCTCCCAGACAGGACTTAGTGTATTGTGACAGACTGGGAGCACTTGCCAGCACCAATAGACTGCTTTGAAGGGCACATATTGTGCCCCGCTCTGGTGTAAAACTGGACAAAGGACCTGGCAGTATCCTCCCTACTGTCCAGCACCACCTCTGGGAGGGACCCCTATATCATCCCAATCCCTTCTTTAGGGTACTTCAGGGCTTAATTGTAGTTGGGTATTTAGATTCATCGTGGGACAAGATTCAGATATGAAACCACTTCAACTTCACCCGTCTGGGCACTTTTAACTTCGCTGGATTTCGCTTTGGGAACCAAGACTGCAACTGGGAAGACTCCTGCTGCTTCTAGTCTCGTCGTCCTGCAAGTCTGCTACAACATCTCTTCCTGTGCTCCATATAGGTTTTTCACATGTCCTGTGGACATCCAAGACGCCTGTAGGAATCTCCCGTGGAGTGAAGGAGTCACTCCCCTTCATCTGCAGGCACCGCAACAAAGCTGACCGGTCTGCTGATCCGGAGCTCCCACGGACTTTGAAAGGCCAGCAACACAGGTGGTAGTACTGCAGCTCCCTCGAGGCCCGCACTGTCTTCTCACCGAGTTTGAGGCCAATATCCCTCATTGGAACCGCTGGACCAGAAGCCCTGTGCACTGTGTTGAGTTGCCGTTGCCAAGCCTTGTTGACTCTCTCCTCCAGAGATCTTCAGGCCTCAAGAAGCTCCAGCCTCAAGCATCTCCTACAACCAAGATCTACACCTGCACTGCATCCATTGCACCGTGGGCCTTAATACTTTGGTGAGCTGCTCGAAGTCCTCTTGCGACTCCTGAGCCTCCAGCCTGTAGGTCCTCTTGAGGGTCTCCTTTGGCTCCAGTGGGATCCCCTGCTTGCTTGGGTCCTACCCTGACTTACCAGCTCATGGTGAGTCACTTAGACCTTGCTGGTCCCGACACTGTACCTCTTTCTACGCCTGCATTGGTTTCCATTGCCAAGGCTTGTTGGTGCCTCTGCCGGACACTGACCCCTTGACTATTTACATCTGAGGTGAAACAGCTCATCAACAGCTCCTGGTCTTCCACAGCAATGTCTGGTCTTCACAGCTGCAACATCAAGGGCACCATCGACTCTCCAGCATCTCCGACATCAGTGGGCATTTGTCTTCCGTGCCTCCTGGTCATACCTGAGTGGCATAGACTCTGTCCCCTCTGCTTACAGGTACCTCTCATCTTAAATCCATCTTTGGGTTCCACCAGACTCTTTCGCCTTCCTCACCAGCGGCATCTTCACTGAAGTCCTCAATTGTGGTCTATGGTGGTTTACGACGTCACTTCGCACCTATGCTCCCGGCTTCCCTGGTGTAGGTATCCTGGTTCTTGAGGTATCCACGGGTGGGGTAAATCTCTAATCTTCCATCTTCCAAGGGGTTTCTTCAGGGTTCGCTTGCAAGGGTCCTATGGTTTGGTCTCCCCCTGGAGACCACTGTTTTTTTGTGCTACTTACGTGTTCTATTGACAAAGTATTGTGTGTATTGTGTTAATATCTCCCAGTAGGAGATACTGCAATGTGTTAGTGAGGATTAATAATAAATATCTATTTGTTATAATTACACTGTGTTGTTTTTTTCACTTAACTCATACCATAAGATTAAGTACTGGTAAAACAAGCTGCTTTACACTCCTCCTGGACTAAGCCTGAAGGCTGCTCTCCACAGCTACCACTTCGAGAGGTTTCTAAGGTTGTCTAAGACTACTAAAATTACCATAGGTTTGTCTGGATTAGTGCAGGGTGCTACACATACATAGGTGAGCACCACATACTAAGCCAGCCTCCTACATTTACTGAGTAATGGTTCCTATTGGTTAATAGGAGGAATACAATCAGATCGTTGTCCAGTGCTAAGGCCCTTATGTATTAACTTATTTTCCCACAGGCACAGAATGAGTAACATCCTTTGATACATCTGGCCCTAAGTGTATTGGTGCACATACTAATTGACTTTTTACGTGCACCAATACACTTAGGTGTTGTTGTGTGTGCTGGTGTGAGGCGAGCAAGGTGCTGTTATGGTGTCAACACTTTGCCAACTGTTTGGATTTTGTGGTGTGTTCTGCACATAAGATTTAAGGATTGTTCGACGTGTGCACAGCTGTTATAAGTTGAAGATTGTCAGTATTTGGCCCTCACATGTTATTTTGTTGTAGAAAATTGTGAGTATATCTTGGTAGACTGAACAATGACATAGTTGGATGTGACATTGGAATTGCACTGATAGCAGAGTATATAGTATATGGTTAGTGTGAAACAAAAACGATATGCTATGCTTTGTTGTGATGCATGTCTTTGAATTGATTGTTGTCAGGGCTTTAAGTGGGGCGGGGTTCCTCTGAATCTCAGACCCAGTAGTAATCAGAGTCGGACTGAGAGTAAAAAATAGGCCAGTGTACCGAAATAAAAGTGGCCCACGTTAGCGAACGAGATAGCGGAAAAGGCGTCCCACATTCACAAATCAAGCCAGTTTTGA
This sequence comes from Lissotriton helveticus, assembly GCF_964261635.1. Taxonomy (NCBI): domain Eukaryota; kingdom Metazoa; phylum Chordata; class Amphibia; order Caudata; family Salamandridae; genus Lissotriton; species Lissotriton helveticus. The sequence continues at coordinate 106,227,562 of NC_136065.1, forward strand.
ACATGTAAAGATTGATGTATGAGCATATTGCAAAGTATTGGAGAACTGCATGCATTTGTGTATGCTGCATCCAATGTTTATTTCAATGCCAGAGAAATGAACAGTAAAAACTGGCCCACTTGGCCATAAAACAAGCCCACAAACTGCTAAAAAACCAGCACACACGCTGATATGTGAGACCAGCCCATTGGCCAATAGCACAGTCCTGCCCTGATAGTAATTAAAAGCAGACATTGGAACAGGTCCCTATGTTTATTTCCTTAAATTTAAACGTAAAGGCAAAATCACTGATCGATTTCTGAACAATGAATGTCAAAAGCGTGAAGGTAATCCATGTCAGCTGTTTAGTTGCTCTTTGTATTTCAGTTTTACTTAGTCTTGAGTCTTAGAGTGTTTGCTTATTCCAGGATGTTGTGTTCCTGTTTTTTATGTGTAGCATATTGCTCTTGTGTAGTGCATATATTGAACTGAGTCACCTCCAGATGTTGCTTATTTATCTTAAACAGCTAATAACCATTGTCAAAGCCAATATTTCTGGTTAGTGTAATGTGTATATCAAATGTTGTGTTATTATCCAGATGGGAAAAACAGAAAGCTCAAAGAGGCACCAAAATACCTGTCTGGTGGCACACTGTGGAATTACAGGAATTTTACGCCGCGCCCTGAACTACAGAAGCCACTCCCCTTTTAGAGACCCTCACTTTTTCTCTCCCACTTAAAGCTCTGGGTGCTGTTGGGACCATCTGGGTGGTCACCTCAAGAGAGAGTGTGCGCTGTGTCGGGTGTGTGTATTACATATTCACTATAGTATGCTTTGTTTGATGTTGACTGATCCGTGTGAGCAACGCCAACCTTGTTAACAATGGAAGCACAACAAACATACTGACATAAATCTAATAACAGGCATTTAATTGAGGTAACTCAGACCTTGAGCTTCAGGAAAAGATGGGTTTGGATTGTATTAGCGCTGGTGAGTCTCGCTTCTACTCTGGCAAGGCACGAGGGGGTGCCAGAAATCCCCCCGGCTGGGGATTGGGGGTAGGAAAAATATTGATTATGACAGCATAGCCGGGGAGAGTTTATAGTCCACGAAGAAGTATGAACTTTTCTTAATCTGCCCAACTCTGGCATAGTTAACTCTCTGCAGTGGCCGCAGCCAGCTGCCCAGCTCCCCTCTAACTTGGAGGGGACATCAGGGGGCAAGAATGTGCTGCCCTACTGATGTGTGAGTGGAAATGGGCAAACACAATGGGCTGGTGGCCTTCATGCCGTGCTCCCAGAAGTCCCACCCTGGGACTTCCAGGAGCAGGGCACGGAGACTGAGCACAGCGCCCAGACTGAAAGGTCGGCAGCTTCGGAGCAGCTACAGAGCATCTGGAAAGTACTCCTTGAAGGGCCCCTTTCTACCTCTTTTTATGTTTTTTATTGTTTTTATTTACTGCACTCACTAGAAAGCTATTAGGCTGTACAACTTTGCAAAGCCTTCCTGGTGAGGTTTGGTGGGGGGGGGGGGACTCAATATAATACCGATATGTTCGATCATTTGGAAACAGGAAAGAGACTTTGAAAAAGAAATTTAAGGGATTTATATCAGTGACTTCCACTCGAGTGGAATACATCTTAGCTGGTAAAAAACTGAATAAAGCTATTTTTCGCTTTGAAAATCAGCAGTGTCTTGCCTGAAATGGGCGTGTTTGTTTGTATTCAGGACCTCACCTCACAGCCACGAAGGAGGAACTCAACAATGGGAACAAGCACATACATTGACCCTAATTGGGGACAGGACAACACAACCTAAAGGGGAGTCACACTAAGGGAATTACAGGGGTGCCTAGAACCACATTGTAGCAGAGCAAGCTTCAACAGACTCACAGCACTACACATTCACCATAGAGCACCATTCCACTCACCACTACACAACACTTGACAGCACCAAAAAACACTATTACACAGAATATATCTAAACACTGCTCCTCACCACAAAGACAGTTCACATCACAAACTAAACTACATGGCATTACCCACCGCCCACTACAACAAAAAAGATCACCGTCAAAACTATGCCACACCATACAATCCACACAAAGCGCCACAGCAGCCAGCACCTCACTTGACCACGTAGGCTCACACAAGTAGCACTTTCTCACTTTCCAATGCTGTACCACAGCGCACACCTATGCTTCTCACATTACGCTGTGGAATATCAATGCGTTTCCACACTCTACCGCACCACAATGCACCCTACCTTAAAGGCACATCCCACACCACACCTTGTCACACCCATTACATCTAATTACACAACACACTAACTCACAACTAGCAAACACAATACACACCATTACATACAAGCCTTCGCAATACATTTAACTAATGACCATCTAATCTAATATGTTATGTTAAGTGTTTTTGTAGAGTGCGCTATTACTCGCTAAGGTATCCTGGCAACGAGCAGGTGTGCGTGCCTAGCCCTGCCCTGATACAAGTTTGGAAATGACTGATGCAACAGAATACAGCTGCACAGCAGCGACGCGAGCCATATGGAAGAGCTTAGCGCTTCTATGAGAAACACAAGCGTGCGCCAGAAATGAGCTCAGGGTAATTCCCTCAATTTTCATATGTTCGTCCATGGGCCAGTTTCAAACCTCCGAACAGGCACAGATGCTCTCAGGTTGCAAAAAAGGCTCCCAAATAGCCTTTGAACACTTGTTCGCGAATAGCCAAATCTCTTCACCAGGGGCTAAAAACAAACATACAACAGTTGTCGGAGTAAATTCCAAAGTAATGCATCTATTATCATCACAATTGGCTGAGTGAGTGTTTGGGCTGGAGGGAAGCCAGCAGAGGACACAGTGATTCCACTAACAAGGCTATGGAAAGGCCTCCTGGGTCAATCCACCCACTGCTCGTCCCATCGGTACCAGCCCTACACGCAAAAACATGGTCAAATGATTTGAGAAGATGTTTTCAGTACATTCAAGGGAATTGGTGTTGTTGGGAAGAACAGACGTTCTTCTGAAATTAGGGATAATAGAATCTTTCTCCTCTTTCATTCTGGGGTGGTCTAACCGTAAATCCCTGCGTTGGCGATAGGTGACTTGAAGTCAAATCTCAACTTTTTTTACTTGAAAAAGACCTCCTGTACTGGGTAAAACCTTCAATCTTCATGTGTCTTAGATCCATTGACTGCAAAAATTGGGAGTGATTGCAACAGCCTCATCCTTCTGAGATGATTCTGTCTGTAATTTATTCGAGTGGCCGATGACCTCCAGCATAGAATGTTGGGATTGAACAATAATGCACTTCAAAGATGAGCAATCACACAAGGAAAGGAGGAGTTGGTGGAGGACTGAAAAGGGCTCCACAAATTGTGATGACAAAGTGAGGGATGGAAATTGAGTTACTGAGTTATTATCAGGAAGGGCCATTAAGAAGAGATAGAACCTACGATTGGACAGAGAATCTCCTTTTAAAGAATATAAAGTGGTGCTTACTGTTTCCGTATAGATTGATAAGATTTTTGCAAAGCGCTTGCACCTGCAAAAGCTTCTTCCGAGCACTAAGATAGATTGAAACTCAGGAGGAAAGATTGAAAAGAGTGAAAGGAGCGAGATGTCAATTGTCAGGGCTATCATGGCACGATAATGGCGGTAAATTTACTATTCCAGCCTTGTAAGTATTTATCAATCATATGAAAGGTATTGCAAACATGGTTTAGAACGCGCACTCCTGGGTGCCTCCACCCATACTGTTGCTTAAAGTTCGAGTTCAAACTGGTCTTAATCACCCTACAAATGTCCCAGTAGGATAATAAATGGCTTCACATCAGCCCAGGAAATGCAACTCAGTCCCACAGGCTGGTTATTAAATTTACCCGAATGTCCATGATACAGTCCCTATCAGCTAGTGATTAAATGTCCTGATCTGCCCTCAACATACTGGCATCCATTGTGCCCATTAGTACATTCTTCTAAATGAGGCACAAAAGCGCCTGCAGTGCACTAAATGCCACTCAGTAAGTGTCACACATGTTCTTGTCTGGTACTCACTCAGTAGTTGTGAATAACATACTTTGAAAACGCATGAGCTGCCTGCCCTTACTTATTCCTGTTTAATCGCACAAGCACAAGTACATGATTGTATTGGTATTTTTATAGCACCGGTCTGCGCTGGTGGGAAACATTCATTACAACACAGTCATTACGACTTACCTTTACAACGCAACTGTTACAACGCAACTGCCTTTACATCACATGCCATTACAATGCATGCCATTCCAACGCATGTCACTACAATGCATGCCATTACAACGCAGACCATTACAACGCATGCCATTGCAATGCATTATTAGGGAAGTAATGGAGATTATTTTAGTTTTAGGATGGGAATACGTTTTGGGGTACATGGGAATAGTAATTCTTACCCCTACATTCTCCAACACTTTACCTACTGTTGCACTCCCTGGAGTGGGAATAGTATTTTTTACCCCTACACTATCCAACACTTACCCTACTGTTGCCCTAAAAGTATTATGCGTTGTAATGGTATACGTTGTAATGGTATGTGTTGTAATGGTATGCGTTGTAATGGTAGTTTTTAAAAATGTGTTGTAATGGCATACGTTGCAAAATCATGCAATGTAATGGTAGTTGCAATGTAAAGACTGTGTGGTAAAAGCATGCATTGTAATTGCATGTGTTGTAACATCATATATTCGCGCTGGTTTGGACTTTTAAGCACGATGGATTGTGGCAGTACCTTACCCACTGGCTCCAGGATCTCAATATTGTGTGTTGCTTTCGGAGATGATGATGTATTAACAAATATTGTCTATTGGGATGCTGTATATTGACACTGACAAATGTTTAATAAAAAGAAGTAAAACAAATATGTTGTGTGTTGCTGTGCTGTGGTGGGGTTCTGGTAAGAACCCCACCGTCCGCCACAGCGCTGCCGCCTTCTGCATATCGAGCTATTATGCTCCCAATCCAGACGACTTTCCACGCTGGAAACTGCAGTACCGTTTCCTCCATTGTTCATGGTATCTGCTGATCCGTTGAATTGCCTGATGCGATACGCAATTGCGTTAAAAGGCAGTGTAATATTTAAAGACAACAATGACTATATTTTTGTCCTGATGATGATGCCCCTCATTTAACTTAGGCATCGAAACGTCGTCGACCAAAAAACCCCCATATGCAATATGACATTTAAAATATTGTGAAATGCAATGGTGTGGTTATAACAATCTCTGTCTGAAACACTGACTACAAGTACACAGACATATTTTTGCTTTGCTCCTTTTACCATTCTGTTCGTTGTTTTGTCTGAATGTTGTGGATCACGGCTGTGCCCACTTGTTATTAATGTGTTCATTCAGTTTTTATTAAGAAAATTGTTAAATAAATTCCTTGTCCGGCTGGACAAAAGACATAACACTTATCAGGTGTGTGATTATCAGCTCAGTATACCATTGTGTCCACGAATAGGGACCACTGTTTTTTGTAACATGATACTGCCCAAGGTCCCTATGGCATACCTTTTGGGTTCCCTTGTCTTTCTTAAACACGTGCTGTTGTGGAAGGCAGGCTCAGGGCTGAGTAGCACCTGGTGCATACGAAGAAACAGTGGAAAGGTTTGGGGGGGCTAGGATTGCGGAGTTGCAGCAATGCCAGGTTTTAAGTTTTCTTAAGCTTCCTGGAAGGCCAGATGTCTTTGCTTAGCTTGTTGGCCGGTACCCCACATTTACGAAAAACGTGTCCCTCACTGACCATTTAAAGCACAGATGCTTATGTAGTACTCCTTACTGAGAGTTGTGGTAACAGCACCTCACAACACAGGATAACTGTCCCCATTAGCACTAGCAAAAAGCTTTAAACAAGAAAACTAACCTGAAACAGAGTTTCCAATGAGGTTAAATAGTTTGTGTGGTAAATATTATTTGTGAATGCTGGCAAGGATGAATGTGCATGTGCTGTACTACCGATTGAAAGGCGATCATGTCACTAAAATGTCTTTTGTGCATAGGCCATTATTGATTTTAAAGATGGTCTTTCCTTTTACATTGTAGCATCTGCATCTCTTCTCCCCACTTTGTATATTTAAAATATTGTGAGCAAGCGAGTCGGAACCATGTTTCAAGATGGCGCCAGGCTTACATGCACAACTGTTGTTTATTCCTGCTATGTGTAAGGGTCAGATAGGAACGACTCGATTATACATATCACTAACTGATTGAAGACCATTCCACCAAAAGGGCCTTTAGTTTATAGACCATCATTAAATGCAAGGCCAGGTTTTTCCCTTTCCTTTCACATTAAGGCTTACACGTTTTATCTCTCTTTTAGGGTATTCAAGATAATGTGGGGGACACACTTTGTCGGATCATGCACCAGTGCTCCTTCATTTACAAATTCCACACTCGGCTGAGCGAGAACGTAGATGGCTAAATACTCAACATTGTGGGATGCCTTTAAAGCATACATTTGGGGTGTTGGCATATCTAAGCAGGCGAGGGTCCTGCGATCGATCTGCAGGAGTCTTGCTAAAGTAGAAGCTGAACTAACATTACTAGATACTGCGCCACTCGAGCCGAGCACACAGAATAAATGTAGTGCTCTTCTCTTGGAGTTTAATGAGCATGCTGGCAGAGAGGCATCATTGCTTGGCAAATTTTATAATGGAAGGAGAAAGCCCAGGAAAAACCTTGGCACGGTTAGTGCGCCCCCTAGGGGCTCGGGACACATTGCTGCACTATGGCGCACTGATGAAACTGTGGCTACTGAAGACGCTGACATATTAGCAGAACTAGTAGCGTATTATCGAACCCTCTACTCTACCACACTACCCAAGAACTTTTCTCAACACTTAGCTTATTTAGAAGAGGTCGCAATGGTTTTGATCACTAAAGGGCAAACAGACTTTCTTGCAGACCCCATCATGGTTGAGGAAATCATGCTTGCTATAGATGCCCTGACTGGCTCTAAAGCACCGGGACTCAATGGACTATCTGGAATTTTTTATAGGACCTTCAAGGAGAGTCTGGCACCACAGCTCCTGGAGGTTTATGTGGAGGCCCTGGAGACTGGCACGCTCCCCCTTCTGTGAGGGAGGCAGCCATCTTGCTGATATTAAAGCCTAGTAAGGAGCCAACGGACTACTCCTCCTATCGTCCCATCTCCCTAATCAATTTTGATAATAAAATCCTTGCCAAAATGCTATCCTCTAGGTTGTCATTGTTGTTGTTAGAGCAAATTATTTCCCCTGCGCAATCAGGCTTAATCCGCATAGGTCTACGGCCTTAAACATGAGAACTGTCTTCTCTGTCATAAATCGCATTGAACCAACTATTACTGCTGCAGTGGCTCTCTTGGATGCGGAGAAGGCCTTCGATTCACTCGTAGGGCCCTTTCTCATGGCCACACTGCGCAAATTGGGCATTCTAGGCCATTTTATTGCTTTGATAGCATTACTATATTTGTCCCCAACCACTCAGCTTCGGGTAAATGCCTCCCTGTCATCTCCGATTTCAATTACACGTGGGACGAGACAGGGATGTCCGCTGTCCCCGTTGCTTTTCATAGTGGCTTTAGACCCGTTGGTTCATCATATACAAGAAAATCACGTTTCGAGGATTGCAGTTTCCCTCAGGACCATTACTTATGTCCATGTATGTGGACGACATTCTGCTTTTTATACGACGTCCCAACTAAAACTTGCAACCTCTCATAGAAGAGATTGGACGCTATGGGGCCATTTCCGGATTGCTGAGATATTGGGGCAATTCAGTGCGTTTTCCCATCAGGGCTGCAGTCGTGGCAGATGAGATTGAGCTTCCCTTGCAGAGTGCAGGAGACACCACTAAATATCTTGGTGTACACTTACACAAGGATAAAGAGCAGGTTCTGCATTTAAATTATGGCCCTGCAATTAAACAGCTTACTAAGCAGGTGAGAGATGGATCCAATTGCCCCTATCTATGGCCTGGTATATCGCTCTTATCAAAATGAAAGTATTGCCCAGGTTCTTGTATTTATTCAGTACTATACCGATCCCACTCACTAATGCTTTCTGTCTTCAATTGCGGGGTCTACTTATATGCCTGATATGGACGGGAAGCATACAGAGAGTCTCATGGGAGACACTGACACTCCCGGTACACAGACATAATATCGACTCCAAAATATCGTTTGGACATAATATCGACTCCAAAATATCGTTTGGAGAAAATATCGACAGGACAGAATATCGACAGCCAAAATATCGTTTTTAAGGTAAGTGAAGTAATATCGTTTTTAAGGTAAGTGAAGTAATATTGTTTTTATTTTTAGGGTTCAGGGTCAGTTTTGGGTTTTTGGGTAAAGGGGTATTTTTAGGGTTCAGGGTCAGTTTTGGGTTTTTGGGTAAAGGGGTATTTTTAGGGTTCAGGGTCAGTTTTGGGTTTTTGGGTAAAGGGGTATTTTAGGGTTCAGGGTCAGTTTTCAGTTTTTGGGTAAAGGGGTATTTTTAGGGTTCAGGGTCAGTTTTCAGTTTTTGGGCAAAGGGGTATTTTTAGGGTTCAGGGTCAGTTTTCAGTTTTTGGGTAAAGGGGTATTTTTAGGGTTCAGGGTCAGTTTTCAGTTTTTGGGTAAAGGGGTATTTTTAGGGTTCAGGGTCAGTTTTCAGTTTTTGGGTATTATTTTATTATATTTTATTACTATATATATATGTTTAATAAATATGAAATAAAAAAATATTTATTTAACTTTCATTAATTATTTAATTATTATAAGTTAATTTAAGTAATTTTAAGTATATTTTAGTAATTAATTATTAATATTAATTTAATTTAACACTGTTTTTAGTAAATACGATATTTTTTACAACTATATTTTTGTAAACGATATTTTTAACTCGATATTTTTGTACTTACCTGTTTGTAGATAGAAACTCGATATTTTGACTGTCGATATTTTCTCAACGATATTTTTGATGGTCGATATTCTGTCCGTCGATATTCTTTCAGTGATCCGACACTCCCATATAACCGATGCAGATTTGCAGTTCCTGATCCCAACTCTATTTCCTAGTAGCACAGGCTCAATTCGCCCACCACTGGTCCCACCCAGATGCCCGCATACCTTATGCAAAACCCGAACGTGACTTGGTGGCCCCCACAACGTTGGAGGCCCTGCCCCCAAAGGGCATACCACTTGATCCCCATGATATCCAACCCCTTTCAACCACTTGTTGGGCTTGTCGTAAACTCAATAAAATGCTGGGTTCTGGCCTTCTTTATTCCCCGGCCATTCCTCTACATAACAACCAATGTTCCCTCTAATTTTTTTCCTCTGTGTGCGGCAGTGGAGGGTCTCTGTGCGCTGCAACCATGGCTATGTGCGCCAGGAACCAAACCGCGCGTGTCTGCGGCGCCAAATGGCACTCCAAAATTTTTCTTTAAAAAGCAAAAAGATAGTGCGTTTTCACACATACAGCGCCACAATAAGGGTCTGAAGGGCAGTTTGCAATATTGGATAAGCACGCCATGACATGAACTGGTTACACTGGCAAGTACACTTCAAGTTTACAAAAGCACAAGACTTCAATGGTGGTACCATCATTATATTTTAATAAATATTCTTAACTGGAGCCCAGTTCATTGGGTGGGTAAATGCTGCGAGCCTATACAATATCACATATACACAAGAAGGTAGAGGGCTGTTCAGACACGTCAAGTGGCGTCACTAGATGGGTGACAGGGTTGCTTCTCACGGCGATCCTTGCCATTTTTCCAGTGCTGATAAACTCGGTCTAGGTCAACTTTCCCGTTCAGGAGGTAGGCCTTTGTCCTCATCAGCATGTCCAAATGCTTCTGCTCTAGTCTATTCCTCAATTTGCTCTTGATAGTATTCATGAGGCTGAATCCTCGTTCACAGTCTGCACTAGATGCTTGAAATGTTGCGCAGACATCAACAAGCTGAGACACAACACTATACTGAGCAGCATTGCGTACAGTGAAAGTCACCATGTCTTGAAAGGTGGTAAATAACCCACCCTTAACATGTTCTGCCACCACATATTTATAGTCTCTGTACTGTCGAACAACATCTTCTGGTGTTTCACAATCACCCAGGGCCAAGACATTTTTATACTTTTCAACAAGTCTTTCAATATTCTCAGTCCCAAAATCAAAATGAGATTGTGTGGCTATTGCCTGGATCTCAAAACTTGCCCATTCTTTTAGCTCACCTTCAGGGAACCTTTTTTGCATGTGCTCACAAAGAAGGGAAACAAAAGACAAAATAGGCCCACTGTCAAACTCTTGCCTATCCTTGTACAAAACCATCAGCTCTCTTACATTGCTGCTCCAAAAGACAGTGTCCCCCAAATACTGTTGCTTAATTTGGCCAATCTTTGCTCTTGCATACTGTACGGCTTCAACAGTAGTTAAAGAACTTTTTTGGAATAGTTTGCACAAAGATGCAAATTCACCCAGAATGTCATTAAGTACTGCAAGGGAAATATGGTAGTTGGAGTCCGATAGCTTTTTATAACAATATTTAGCAATTGGATCATTCTCCTCAACTTTCTCATGCTCAAAGTACTTAAGAACAGTTTCGTAATTACGAATTAGTGCACCAACAGCAAAATGCCTTGAAAGCCACCGGACTTCATTCAGTGGTCGAAAAGAGACAACTTCACATTCAGTGACCGATGCAATTTCATCCAGCTTGGACTTCCTTGCAGGAGATCTGGAGAACACAGTGTAGACAGTCCTCAATAATGTCTCCATCTCTTTAATCATTGGAACCCTCTTCCAGGCATCATCAACTCCCAAATCTTCTCGATGGGCGACACAATGCTGCTCAACTAGATGAGGAATGGATTGTTTAAGGCGAGTAGCAACACCATTATTCTTCCCCAGCATCACAGATGCACCATCAGATGTGAACATGACCATTTTCAAGAGGTCCAGTTTATTGGCAGTGTAGAATTCTTTCACGGCAGTAGTGATAGCCTCAGCATTACAGCTAGTCAGCTTCACTATGCCCCCAAACTGCGTTTTATGCTCAGTTGATGTTACAGGTCGGAACTTGAAATACAGGATGAGCATTTTTGAAACAGAAATATCTGTGCTCTCATCAATTATCAAGGTGTGATACAAAGCTTGCCGAAGTTCTGTCATAGCTTCACAGTGTATCACGCTATTGATGGCCTCAAGGAACTCAAAGGCATAGTTCTTGCTCCTCCAGCTGTCTGGTATCTTCACATACAAAGCTAAGTGGTCATGGATGTCTTGTACAGATAACATTGAAGTGTTCATCTTGACTGCCAGCAACACGTTGTTGATGAGAATCTTTATCTCCTCAGGCATAGATCTTTGGCGTTCAACTACTTCCATTCTATTTGCTTTGTCTGTGGCAGTTTCTGTCAGCATTGCCCGTACTCCAAAACCAAACCTCGCAGCAGCACTTCTGTTTCTCAATATCACCATGGCAGACTCGTGTACTTTGCTAAGTAGATGGCGTTTCATGTAGTCCAGTTTCCAGCCATCACTCCATTTCTTCCCTGTGGAAAAGTCCCCAACAATCTTCGCTTCGGCACATGCTTTGCAAATCAAGCCCACATCCGGACTGTATTGAAATAGTTCCCCGAGTTGCATGCGGACCTTGCTTCGTGACTTCTGTGTCTCAGCCTCCACAATTTCCTTCATCCACTCTTCCTTGAATACAAGGCAACATTTCTTCCTTTGTGGTGAAGCACTGCACTCTCCCGAAGTTACAGCTTTGCGCTTGAACATTTCCGTACCCGCCGGCTTGAGCCTGCTGTCCCACAAAGCCTGCAAAATAAGGAAACATGGCTTACGTTGACGCCTAGCTCATGAATGCAAACTGTTATACTACAATGTTCAAGATGCACAAAAGTTTAACTCAACCCAACAATTACCTCTTCTGCCTGCACTCACGTGCGCCTCTTTAAATGTATGGGGTTCTGGCTGTGAAACCTGCAACAGAAGAAAACATCGGTAAGTATATATGGTACTACAATGTTCAAGACGCACCACAGTTTAACTCACCCAACAATTACCTCTTCTGCCTGCACTCACGTGCGCCTCTTTAAATGTATGGGGTTCTGGCTGTGAAACCTGCAACAGAAGAAAACATCGGTAAGTATATATGGTACTACAATGTTCAAGATGCACCACAGTTTAACTCAACCCAACAATTACCTCTTCTGCCTGCACTCACGTGCGCCTCTTTAAATGTATGGGGTTCTGGCTGTGAAACCTGCAACAGAAGAAAACATCGGTAAGTATATATGGTACTACAATGTTCAAGACGCACCACAGTTTAACTCAACCCAACAATTACCTCTTCTGCCTGCACTCACGTGCGCCTCTTTAAATGTATGGGGTTCTGGCTGTGAAACCTGCAACAGAAGAAAACATCGGTAAGTATATATGGTACTACAATGTTCAAGACGCACCACAGTTTAACTCAACCCAACAATTACCTCTTCTGCCTGCACTCACGTCTGCCTGTGCAATTGTCTTTGTAGTACGGTCTCACGAACCTGCAAAAGAAAAAAGGGTGCAGATTGTGAATCTATTTACCCAGCAACCCCCAACCCAACGAGGAACGTAAACAGAATTACCTTGTCTTTGTGGTACTCGCACCTGACCACTGTAATCCAAATACCGTACAGACTGGAAACCTACAAGTGAAGACAAGTAAGTCAGCAAACGCCCGAAAAATTACAAACTGTGCATGGGACCGGTCAAGAGGCCCAAGACAAAAAATGACCAAATAATTACCTGGGATTTCAGCCTAGGACAAACAGGGGTGTGCCCATGTGTTCCATTATTAGCATCCATTATCTTAAACTGGTCTATAAATGTGAATCCCAGGGGGAAAGCGGCATTACAGAGGGTGTAGCACAAAATACAAACTGCAAATGGTTGAGGTGGGTGAACAAGGTAACCCACAGGATGGCTGAGAAGCACACAATCCATCAAAAGATCCCACCTGAAGAAGGATAATTTTATTACCCCATAGCCAACAGGCAGGTTCAGAGTGTCTGGTTGACATGATCAAATCACCATCTGTCTCCCCAGCAGCACTCCTCCCACACCTTTGAAGTGAAGCTTAGCTTCACTTCAAAGGCCCCTGCTGCTTCACACTCCCCCATTGCCGCTCACCCCGCTCGGCCCCCCGCTGCGGCCGTGTCACATTTCTCCCCCCCCCTCCCCAGAGCAATGCCCTCCGTCTTGTTACTCTCCCCTCAGCACTCTCCCCTATAACAACTATCTTCTCTCATCCCACCTCACCAGTATGCGCTCTCACCACTCTCCCCTCTAACCATCACTCTCCCCTCCCTTCTCTTTTTCCCCTCACTCCCCCATCGCTTTCCCCTCCCCCTCTATCCCCACTCTACCCTCCCTCTCCCCTCTCACAACTCTACTCTCTCCTGTCTCCTCTCTCTCCTCTCTCTCCCCTCCACCATCTCCCACCACACTCTTCCTTCTCTCTCCTCTACCCTCTCTCCTCTCTCACCACACTCTCCTCCCTTTCTCCCCTCTTTCCTCACTCTCCCTTCTTTCCCCTCCCCTCTCCCATCTCTCCTCAAGGTACACACGATTGTCAATGAGCACTGACACAGCATCATTTATACCATTTCGGCATTAGTCAACACCACTAGTTTTTCCCTGTTGCTCTCATCTTCATCTGCCCCATGGTTACTCCTTTTCCCAGGTCTATCTCCATTGCTCTGCCTTTCACCTCTCATGCCTCTCTCCCAAACTCATCTTCTCCCTTTCTATGCTCAACTCTCTCCCTTTCTATAATGTCAGACTCCCTCGCCTCAGTCTCCTGCTTCTCTCTCTTGCTTCGCTCTTGGGCTCCCTGTCCGTACTTCTCGCCCCTGATACACTCTGTCTCCCTCTCCATGCTTCTGTCCCCTGCTGCACTCTCAGGCTCCCTGTCCGTGCATCTCACCCTTGCTTCACTCTTGTGCTCCCTCTCCGTGCTTCCCTTCCTTGCTGCACTCTCTGTGCTTCTCTCCCCTGCTGCACGCTCGTGCTCTCTAGAGATGTGGCCTAACGACCAGAGCTGCCATCTAAGTCACGTACATACAAAACATGTTGCACTCCAAATGCTATAGGTGTCACATTCGCGAAAGTTATAACTATTGGCATTGTAAATGACAAAGCTATCCATTTAGCTATTTTAAAAACCAACACATAAATAAAATATTTGTCAATTACAAGACCAATAGCTCCAACTTTCCTAATGCGAGACCTATTGCATTTCCAATGCTTGTTGTGCCTTTCTGTCCTGTGTCCAACTCGTTTTTGGTGCCCTTCTGCCCCACTCGTTTTTTGTGCCTTTATGCCCTGTATCACCAATGATGAATCACTTGTTAAAGTACCTTTAAAAATGGTATGTAGAATTTGAAGGTATGTGTGTTTGTGTTAAGTGTGCAAAGCCCACCTGTAGGTGGAGTGTTCAGGATGCAGGTGTCTAACGACTAAACCACACTGGCACTCGGTTTCCTCCCAGCCCTCCTCCCACATACAGCTTGATCAGAGAATCATATGGATTTCTGTCAGTGGTTTCAGAATGGCTCCCGTGCGCGTGAAGGCTTTTACTTTATAAATAATGCCGCAAGCGATGGGCACGCTTGGCTCTGCAATCTCCTTGAATGCTATTAAAATCCTATTTTTTTCTAACTTGCTTTTCATGTCCTGCTTCTACACAAACCAACCACAATACAGATTACAGTCCTTCTCTGCAATGTGACTTAAAAACAATCCAGCCTACACAGCCCCACGTACAACAATTAAAGGCAAAACAAATTTCTGTCTCCCTGACGTGGTACATTTCCATCCACCCTTTGCGCGACCAGGAAAGATACTCCATTGTAACAATGCATCGATGAGATCTGAAAGTCTGATGGTTTCTGCAGATTTCACTGTATACTAAACAAAAGTTACAACTTTTTAGTCAGTTGCACTACATTGGCACTGGCCAAATAAGAGCAGTTAAATGCCATGTTGTTTCACCGAGGATTTCCTAAATCTTTTTGGCCTGATCTGACCGAGTTTCCTGCTTTACACTTTTGTCTAATTGCATGCATTATGACTGTCTTTTTGTCAAGTACCCTTGTTTAGTTTCCAACCTTGTATGTAATCTCTGTTTTTGTTGAACTGCATTGAACCACTATCAATACAACCGTATGGCTTCTTTAATCGCTGTACGATTTAGTAACAATTTGAATCGACAGGTGTGAACTGTTTAGAAGGTCAAAGTTTAATTTATGTTCAGTGCCTAGAAGCAGAGTCGAGACCATAATCCTGCCCACAGTAGGCTTGCATCAAATTGCCAACAGAGCTGAGAGTCTTTCTGCAGACTGCACTCTAACTATGCTGTTTGAGCAAGCAGTTAGGAGCTAGAACCCAGGAATACATATTTACCCGTTCCGTTTCTGCCTTTGATGGCACTGCCAACAAGTCCCTCTAAGGTCTACTCCTCCCTGCTACATTCAAAACAATGTCTCTTTATCCATAATTTTGTCCAGAACTGGCCCTTTTATCTCTTGGAGCGTTGAAGTTGCCTACCTGACATTTAACTCCCAGGAGAATACTGTTAACGCGCAGAATAATCTTCATGCAACTAACCTTTTTCATATCCAAACATTTCAGCTGGTCACGATTCACTTACACTAATCCAATTCGTGATCACCAGTCCGAAATGAAATGTGAAGTGACCTTACTCTGTCTGTAACATTATGATATTTTCATTTGGTAAGATCGAGTGAGTGTGCAGCTAACTGCTGAGAATTGTTTAAAAGCTTACACATTGCTTGTCTCTTTCAAAATGTTGGGCTGATCGTGTTCAGATTTTGTCTGAGCATTTGTAAAATTGGATATGTACAATACTGTTAAGGAATATGTTACTCGGAAAATGGGACTATTTCCGTTATCTTTACGAACAAAGATCATTTTTAATTTCATAGTGCTTTGCGTTTCACCAAACGTTCCATTAAATCAGAGATCGAAAACAGCAGTGTTATAATGAATAAAGCTCGTAGAAAATTGAAGTCTATCGTTCAGAAGTTTTTACTTTGGCTGTTGAAGGAGGATAGGCTGCTGCATGGTCTGAGACTGACCTGATCAGTGTTGCTTTAAAAGGCAGATGCACTATACGTTTCTTGAAAAATCTGCAACGTCCTGCAACCACAAATCCGTCCAGGAGCAGAGAGGCTCCTCACCCGATATGAGCACTACGTTGAAAGCACTCCTCCAAACGACTGATCAAAGAATATTATCACATCCAACACACCTCTTGAAATATTTCAATAACGAGCGGGAGAGAAAGAGCAGACGATTCTTCCCGCCCACGTCTCCCGCTCAGGCTCTCTAGTAAGGCGCTGAAGGGCGAGAGCGTCAAGGCTATCTATCGGCCGTCTGGAGAATAGTCAAACCCTGGCACTATCCATTAATTGCCAAGCGACTTCTCCCGCTCCCACACTACCATAACCCCCACAATAACCACCGGTTCCTCGTTCCTCCCGCTTCCCGCTCCTTACCTGCAACTTCTCACGCCCGCACCGCCGCCAAACGCCGCCGCCACCACTGGAAATGTGCTGCATGTCATGTTCGCGCCGCTCGCTTTTTAAAAGCGGCAGGCGGCGCGAATCTCTTGCGACGGCCTGTGTGCGCGCCCCACGATAGGTGGTGCGCGCTGACGTCACGGATGGTGCGCGCGCGCGCGCGCGGCCTAGAGGGAACAGTGATAACAACCCATTCTTGCTGCTGGTCTCCGAAAAGGTAGTACAACACACTCTTACTAAAATGGGCCTTGGGTATATTTACAGCCAGATTCATGAAGCAAAATTGCGATCCCAATAGCTGCAAATTAGCTATTGCGATCGCAATTTATCGCAATTTACAGAAAAGCAATTCATCATGTGAAAAACACTGTATTTGCGAATTCGGAAAATAAATCGCAGAATTTAGGAGGCCCCCCATAGCGAATTGGAAATAGCGAGAATCCATGGATTCTGCGATTTATTTTGCGATTCCGCTAAATATCCGCAAACGCTATTCATGAAAAATCGCAATTTAAGGAGAACCAAACGCAGGTGGTAGCCATTAAGGAATTTTTTTTATTTTTTTTTAAACTTAATGAGCCACAGGTGCTGTCCTGAACAAACACACTCAAGGAAACACAGTAGTAGCATGAGGACTCTCACAATGCCAGGACTCTATATGGTGGTCAGGCGGCGCAGGCTCCAGGCTGCAGCACGGAACAGACGCAGGATCAAGGAGAGAATATTCCGCTTGCGGGTCACCCTGCTGGGCCAAACAAGGGAGCAATCTTATGATAAGTACCGCCTGAATGGGCCAATGATTCTTAAGCTGATCCGGGACCTTGACCCCTGATGCAGCACCCAACAAGGAGGACCAATGCCGTGCCTACACATGTCCAGGTCTTGTGCTGCCTGCACCTACTGGCCTCCGGAAGCTTCCAGGGGATAGTCGCTGTTGCAGGGGGGATATCCCAGAGCACCATGTCCCGCTGCCTAAAGAGTTTCCTGGAGGCCATGCTGAGCCGCCTTCACCACTACATCTCATTCCCCACCACCCAACAGGACTTGAATGAGACCAAGGTACAATTCTACAACGTTGCCCAATTTCCACAAGTCATTGGATGCATTGACTGTACCCACATCCATATCTGCCCACCAGTACAAACGGAGTACATGTACCGAAACCGCAAAAACTACCACTCCCTCAATATCCAGATGGTGTTCAACGCAAAGACTTACATCACGGACATAGTGGCACAATACCCGGGGAGCACACATGACTCCTTCATTTTCAGGCACAGCGGCATTCACACACGACTGGCCAGGGGAGAATTTGGCGAAGGACACCTACTAGGTAAGTACACATGCCTCCATATAATACACTGTGATCATGTAGCTGCGCAGAACATGCACTCACCCTCTGCTCCTTTCATGCAGGTGACAGCGCCTACAGTCTCCGTGAGTACCTACTCACCACTTACCTCAACCCTGCAACACCACAGCAACGGCGTTATAATGCAGCACACATCCGCACTAGGAATTGCATTGAGAGGACATTTGGGCTTTTGAAGAGCCGCTTCCGCATACTGCATAAGACTGGTGGTGCCCTCAAATACGAGCCTGAGGTCTGCTGCCGCATTGTTGCCGTGTGTGCAATACTACACAACATTGCTACCAAGCGCAGGATACCTGTTGAGTTATCTGGCAGTGAGTCGGAAGGGGACAACCGCCCACCTACACATGCGCGTCATGCACCTGGGGAAAATCCTGCAGAAGGACACAGGCGCCGCAACCACATCACTATTAACTGTTTCTAGTGCACCCATTCCCCTCACATAACACTGCACTCATGCATGACAAATGTAATAATGACATGAGTTGGAGTTAAGTGAGACCATACATTTTTATTGTTAATTCACAATAATGTGGCCTTTGTTTTTCTTGGTGTCACATGAGGACAGTATTGCTTCATACCTCCCCATGCAGGGGTAGAGGGCTTGCTTAGGTGTCCAGCATGGCCCTTCAGACAGTGTTCAAGGTGTCACTGGCACCTACGTCCAGACGCACCGATTCGTCTCTCAGGGTCCTGAGGGACGGTGTTGGCCCGTGATCCTGCTGTGGGAATGCTGCTGTGGCGGCGTTTAGGCACCGGCGGCAAGGACATGCCGCTGTTGGTCGACGAGACCTCGCTGACATCGTCACCCCCCCCCCCCCTGGTTCACCATGGGCAGTGGGCTGCATGCTGAGCACTGCTGCTGTCAGCTGTTCAAGTGACCTGGCCACATCCTGGCAACACTGTACCATTTGCCCCTGCATGGCAAGTGATCTGCGTGAAAGTTGCGATGTAGCATTGCCTACCATGTGGTTGGACCTGGTGTAGGCCGACAGGCGGGCTAGTAGTTGGCAGTGGCGGCGGCGGGTCATGTCCTGCTGGGCTACCAGCAGCTGACTATTTTCACGGACAGCTGCGGTCATCTGTCCGACATTGTGGGAAGTCTTCTGCAGCTGAAGATGTATCGCTGCCAGGTGACGCGCCTGTGTTTGGTGTACCGCCAGCATGCGGCGTTCAATGGTCAGGCCAGGATCAGGTAGATGGAGTGCCCTGCCCGTGCCTGTTGAGGCTTGACGCAGCTGGCGCCTCAGTCCGATGGACTGGGATCTTGCTCCGGCTGTGCGCCTCGTCTGCCTCCTAGCCGCTGGTGGTGTGGCCTGTACA
Organism: Lissotriton helveticus; assembly: GCF_964261635.1. NCBI lineage: Eukaryota > Metazoa > Chordata > Amphibia > Caudata > Salamandridae > Lissotriton > Lissotriton helveticus. Next base: position 106,246,844 of record NC_136065.1, read on the forward strand.
ACTGCCGTGGGTGTCTGTTGGGGTGGTGGCTGGACACCTGTGGCTGCAGGGGTGGCCCTGTCCACACGGGGTGGTGGTGGTGGAATCACTGCAGGTGGCTGGGATGGACCTGGTTGTAGGTCAGATTGGCCCTCAACCTTGGTGTCCTCCGGGAACTCCTCGATATGTAGGGCCTCGCTGTCAGTGCTGGGTTGGTCGGCAGCACCTGTGATGTTAAATGGTGCATGATTAATGAAATGTATCTTGCACATGAGATGTTGCTACATGCATGCAGGCTTGCTTTCCCTGACTGGCTTTTGGAATTACTTTGATTTGACAGGTCTGGCTGTGTTGGGCTATATGGGGAATTATGATTACACTACAACTACCACAATGCATTGGGGCATTTCAGGTGTGCATGGCCTGCATTACTGGGGATGTCATATTGCTAGCTCAGGAGTCATGGGCATTGTTAGGGGACGGGTCGCAGTCCCACGGCACGTACCTTGTGATTGTTGGCTGGGTCAGGACGAGTCCAGCTGTGTAACACCCACGCAGGCTTCTGGTGTGAGGGTGTTCTCGACAAGGTCCTCCAATGGAGTGTTGGGTGTGGCAATTGGATCCCCTCCACCGGTGGCAACTTGCTTGCCAAGCCTCTCCACAATGCACTCCTTTGCACGACCTCTCAGGTCGTACCAACGCTTCTTCAAGTCGTCGATTGACCGCTGGGTCACCCCGACTGCATTTACTTGTGCGCGGATGCGCAGCCAGATCCGGCGCTTCTCTGCCTCTGGCACCCTCCGGGAGTCCTTGCCGAAGAGGCGTACATGGTCCTTACAGACCCCCTCCATGAGGTACTCAAGTTCTTGTTCAGAGATCTTTAATTTTCTCTTCCTTCCTTGGCCACTGCTCCCTGCTGCTTCCTGGGACATGTTGGTGGTATGTGTCCTGCTGGGGTGCTGCAAAATCACTGTTGTGGAGCTCTTCACAATGCTACTTCCACTGTCTGGCTCAGTAATCTGTTTGTGGGAGGGAAAAGCCTACTTCCTGGTTGTGATGTCATCAATGGGCTCGAAATGCGACTTCCCGTTTTTGCGATCTCGCAGTTAGCGAGATCCCAAATTGCGATTTCGCTAATTGCGAGATCGCAATTTCAATACAGAAAATGGGCGATTCTGCGAAATTTAAGCGATTGTGACAAAATCGCAATCAGAAATTTCGGCCGATTGCGATACGCATTTTTCAATTGCATTTCTTCATGAATGCCATTCTGCGATTTTCAAATTGCGATGCGCAATTTTTCGCTATTAGAAATTCGCAGACTGGCACTTTGATGAATCTATAGGTTAGCTCCCTATTCCCCAAGGGCCGGGCACACATATTGATGGAAAAGTCCTCAGACCTTGAGATGACGTATAGGGACAACTTTATGGCCGCTAGACAGCTAGGTACACTCCGTACAGCGGTCACCTCCTTCCCGTCCCTGCCTGCAGACTTCACCCCACTCACTCTACTTATCTCCGATAAAGAAGGCACTCACTTGGTTACTAAGCTATATAAGGCCTGTTAGATGCTCCGACAGGTTCACATTTACATCACTCCACGTCAACTAGCCAAATTTGATCCCACCAAATCGTCAGCCTGCCCCAAGTGTAAGGCTCTGGACGCCGACTTTGCTCATATGGCCTGGTCATGCCCCCAAGTCACGACGTTCTGGGAAGAGGTATTTCAAACGAAAGCTAAAATAATCGACGGACCTCTCGTACCCTCCCCGAGGCTAGGTCTGTTAGGATTGGTCAACCATATCAAGCCATGTCACCATAGGTTTGTAGCATAGGGATGAGGCTGGCCAAAATGGAAATAGCTATATACTGCGGTGCCAAACTTTGTCCCACTGAGGCAGGGTGGGTCCGCAGCATGTCATACTGCAGTCTACAGATGGATATATACGCCACGGCACAGCTCCCAACCTCACGACCTAGGGGCATATGGCAAGTCTACCGTACTTACCTACAGCAGGTTCAAGACCCCTCCGTCCCGCCAGGGATCCTCTGCAGGGGTTGTGAATGACCCCCCCGTGGTGCCAATCAGTGCCCGGGCTCAGTGATATTGCATCATCTGCTCGCCCTCCCTCATACACGTCATACTTCTAGGAAACTATCAACATCGTTTTCATACACTGGCAGTCAGTATAAGCTACGGGAATCCAATCCACTGGAGACGCCCCCTTCTCCCCACCAATATCTCTTTCCTTTTTGTGTAGCTGGACGTTCATAATTTCATGGCTGTTTGTAGTAAATTCAGTCTCTGTAGAATATGTTTTATATTTTGATATTATTTATAGGTCACTTTCGTTGTTTAATACAAAGGAAAAGTTTAATTAAACAAAAAAGAGGATGTGGGGGAAGCAGGTAGAAACTACATTTTAAGATGGTGCTTGGATTATATGCATAACATCCCATTGCATTGCCCTGTCTTGTTGAAACATACGCATACTGTATACCACCAAGTGAAATGTGACCATATAACTGAGAAGGCCCTTAGTGCATAGACCATTATTCATTGTAAGGATGGGCTTGGCCTCTTCTTTTACTTTGCATCATCTGCACCTTTTCTCCACTTTTGTATATTTGACAAGATATAGGCAAGCAAGTCTGAAGAGGACGCTTGACTTACATGCACAATTCACCAATACATATTTCTGTCTTGTTAAAATTAAGAAGAATGAAATAGCATTTCCATGTTAAATTATTTCTGGATTTTAGGAGTGGTGGTATCCGTTAGTAGCTTTGATTAATATGCGCTGCCTTTCATATAATATATGTACTAAGTGTTCTGTAAACTATTAAAACGTTATCTTATGGAACAGGAGAAGAGTGAGTAAATTGCCTTTACTAAGAAGAGTGGAATGTGCATCAATATATAGAAGTAACCCGGAGGCGATGCTTATATACGAGGTACATCCTTAAAACATTTGGATGGGATTGAGACTTTGCAATCACTGGAATGGGAATGAGGGCTCACATGGGGTCTTCCCATGGATGCAAAGGATGCTCTATGGCTCGATAATAGACACTTCTGTAATAATCAAGGTTTCATTTTGCTTGATGAAGCGGTCTCCTTCATAACCAGGTTTCCTGGTTACATCTGATAAACTTGTTTTTAAATTAGTAACTTTTTATTCAAATAAAGTGTAAATATTTTTTCATCTTGTATAGATAATGTGTATTTTATATATTTATTGCAGCCCTGAATAAGTTAAGATGGAACAAAACATGTTGGCTAATGATTTCTGTACATACTACAATCAAATTTATATTGTGCCATAAAAGATCTCAAAATAAAGTGATGTTTCAAAGGATCACAACTTTTCATCATACATATTGGTTTATAATTGATTGTTATGATAATACTGAAAGGTAACTTCTGGGAGTGCTGGGTTTGCACTGTGGAGTGCCCTGACTCCGCATTGCTTGGTGAGTCCCCTGGACGTTGCTGGTCCACACTTTAACCTGCTTGACCTTCCTGAGTGAATTGCTTTTGGCAAGGCTTGGTGATTCTCCAGCCGGGCACCGACCCCTCAGTACTCGACATTCTTCATGGGACAGTTCTCATCTGGCTCCTGGTCATTGTCGACGTCTCCTGGTCCTCGTGGCTGCCGCGTCAAGCATCCTTTGTTCGCACCTTAAGCACCCGACATCGGTGGACATTCGTCTACTGAGCCCCTGGTAACTCTGAAGTTACCCATACCCTGCCTCCTCTGCTTTCAGGTTCCTCCCTTCTAGAATCCATGCTTGGATTCCACGGACCATTTTCACCTCCACGGCAGCAGTACTTCTTCACAGCCCTCCATTGAGAACGACGGCGGTTTCCAACACCATTCCAGACCTTTGCACCGGGCGCCTCTGGGTTAGGTAACTCAGGTACTATGGTATCCACGGGTGGGGTGGCTTTCCAACCTCTTAAGTTCCAAAGGGTTTGCTCGAAGTCCTCCTACAAGGGTCCTTAAACTGTAAAATTGCAACCGCAACTTACCTATAGAATTGTATGGAGCCCGCAGTCGTGTTAGCATACTGCACCCGTCCTCCGTGGGGTCCCTATCTACTCACCTTGGGTGGTTCCTTCCCAGCGATTCTACGTGCTCCAGACCTTGTCTTGACCCGAGTCGTGGTTGTTATACCACTATTTTAGTATATGGTTTGGTCTCCCCCTGGAGCACACTGTGTATTGTGCTACTTACAACTGTTCTATTGATCTCGTATTATGTGCTTTGTGTTCTATCCTCGTATAGAGGATAGTAGAGAGTGTTATATTAATAAACACATATTTTTATATTACCTATGTGTGGTTCTCCTTTTATTTGATTAATTCAGGAGGTGATATTCTGGTAAAACAAGCTGCTTTACATTTCTTCAAGATGAGGCCTGAGGCTGCTCTCCACAGCTACCACTAGGATAGCTTTCTAAAGGTTATCTTTGACCTCGTACATCATAAGGGTCGTTTGGACTGGTGCAAGGTGTCCACTTTAATTAGTGGACATCCTATACCAGTCCAACTTCTCACAGAGACATTCAGGTAGTTCTTCTAACTGACCTTGCAGAGGGAGGAAGGGCAGTATCCTTTACTCCCACACACTGACCGTCTTGCATTTAGCTGACATTCCCTTCACACTGTAATGCTTTTGAAGGAGTCAGGTGGCGGATCAATGAGCAGTTTCACACACACATTCGTTCTTAGACGGTCTGTGCTAGGGTTCTGGAACTCCTGCCTATATTCCCATTTTTGCAATCTTATTTGAGTCACCTCTCGCCTGTGGCTGCTCTTCCGCTATGGTGGAGGAGCGTCACCCCACTGCTTAAAAGCCGTGCAAAGTAAAGGAAACAAAAAATGATAATAACTTTGATTTATTATTATTTTATGTTTCCGTCCGTACTGGTTTCGGTGCTGCATTGCCGGAGGGCGGGTAGGTGGGGCTACTATGCTCTCGGAGCAGGGCATCGGAGGAGTTGTTTTCCCACTCCTATGTGCACATGATTGTTTGACAGACCCTCTTTGGCCGCCCAAAACAGTCATGCGCACTTTCCATGTTCTCCATGCAGGCTGCATTACATCCTGCAAGGAGAGCATGCCCGGGCCCCATTCCCTGGCTGAGTGTCGAACCAGGACACTCCCCTCCGCCCCCCTTCCCCCCCCCGCACACCACGCTACCCGCGAGCCATGGCGACCACCACTACCTCTTTCTCTCTATTCCTTGGTGTACACACACTTGCTGATGTTGTTTAAGGGCTCCTACCTACCCAACCAGTTGGATTCCGTTGACTATTACTCAGGCGACCAATGCATGCTTTTGCGAAAAATAAACTAGCATATATAGCAACAAAAACGTAAACATGCTCACACTTCACCTTGTAATTCGGCTATGCTAACAATAGCTTACCTGACGAGCTGCTGAATTGCTAGGCCGCACTCTTGGTCATCGTGTGGAGTCGAGTCCAGCTCTCTTCCCTTCTCTGGCTGAGAGTAGACAATTCCCGGCCAAAGGCACCATTTTCTGTGGATGAAGTTTAATATCTTCACACCTATTGGAAGCCTAAAACATGTTTATTAAAGCAAAAATATACAAATAAACACCCAGAGAGACATTGCGTCACTTCTCCTAGTTAACGACCATGGGATGCTGACCTCTCCCACAACTGAGCTCTTTTTGTGCATTCTCGTGCCATAACCAGCAATGGAAAGGACACACGAGACAGGACCTGAAAGTCAGACAGTGGGAATCTCAGCAGGTGATGGGCTTTCCCATGAGAAGGATCAAGAGGACCATGAAAAAATACAGATTATATATACTATATGATTATACGTGCCAATGTGAAAAGGAGGCTAGACTAATCAGAAGCATAAATACAGTGCGGATGTAGTATATAAGGGCATACAAAATGGTTGTGAATAAACAACATAACGTTTTCATTAACAGCAATGTAAATCAGCATACATTTTTGGAAAAGAACAAAACAAATTCATGGGGCTCAACTGCTCATTTTGACACATATGACATCTGGGGAACAGTCCAACAAGCTGCTTCCTATTAATAAAGCATGGGGAAAGGATCTCTTTTATCTACTTAGGCTTATGCATTCAATTATTCAGTCATATAATGAGGAAAGCCAAAAATAATGTAAGGATAATTATTATATGCAAGGAACCATCTGTCTTTATCCTGAAATCCATTGCTGCGATTGTAGCACTGTAGAGGTAAGTTAAATATTGCATGCTTTTAGGAAATTACAAATTGACCGTCTTTGATGTAAGTTACCCCCATTTTTTGTCCTTTCTGTTTTCTGTACAAGAGGGGGTGGTGATGGACGAAGCATCTGAATCAATCAAACACTCACACCCAGTCAAAAGATCTGGGTTTAATCCATCACCGTGCAAATCAGTCTCACCCTGTGCCTCATGGGAACAGTCCAGCCCGAACTGCCAAGCCATGTCTTCCCTGGACCGGAAACAAGCTTCTGAGGACCGGTTTCTGGCATTCCAGCCGTCTTCAGCCCGGCTTGCTTGAATCCAGTGGCAAAGTGAGCAAGGGACTCACGTCTGAGCATACCCTGCCACATTTATGGTGGCCAAAAGCGGTACAAGAGGGGGTGGTGATGGACGGAGCATCTGAATCAATCAAACAATCACACCCAGTCAAAAGATCTGGGTTTAATCCATCACCGTTCTTTAGCCCACTCTGCCACCCCAGTTCAGACATGGCTGTATGCAAATCAGTCTGACCCTGTGCCTCATGGGAACAGTCCAGCCCGAACTGCCAAGCCATGTCTTCCCCGGACCATAAACAAGCTTCAGAGGACCGGTTTCTGGCAGTCCAGCCGTCTTCAGCCCGGCTTGCTTGAATCCAGTGGCAAAGTGAGCAAGTGACTCACATCTGAGCATACCCTGCCACACTTATGGTGGCCAAAAGCGGTACAAGAGGGGGTGGTGATGGACGGAGCATCTGAATCAATCAAACACTCACAACCAGTCAAAAGTTCTGGGTATAATCCATCACCGTTCTTTAGCCCACTCTGTCACCCCAGTTCAGACATGGCTGTATTCAAATCAGTCTGACCCTGTGCCTCATGTGAACAGTCCAGCCCGAACTGCCAAGCCATGTCTTCCCTGGACCGGAAACAAGCTTCGGAGGACCGGTTTCTGGCATTCCAGCCGTCTTCAGCCCGGCTTGCTTGAATCCAGTGGGAAAGCGAGCAAGGGACTCACGTCTGAGCGTACCCTGCCACACTTACGGTGGCCAAAAGCGGTACAAGAGGGGGTGGTGATGGACGGAGCATCTGAATCAATCAAACACTCACACCCAGTCAAAAGATCTGGGTAATCCATCACCGTTTTTTAGCCCACTCTGCCACCCCAGTTCAGACATGGCTGTATGCAAATCAGTCTGACCCTGTGCCTCATGGGAAGAGTCCAGCCCGAACTGCCAAGCCCTGTGTTCCCTGGACTGGAAACAAGCTTCCGAGGACCGGTTTCTGGCATTCCAGCCGTCTTCAGCCCGGCTTGCTTGAATCCAGTGGCAAAGTGAGCAAGGGACTCACGTCTGAGCATACCCTGCCACACTTATGGTGGCCAAAAGCGGTACAAGAGGGGGTGGTGATGGACGGAGCATCTGAATCAATCAAACACTCACACCCAGTCAAAAGATCTGGGTTTAATCCATCACCGTTCTTTAGCCCACTCTGCCACCCCTGTTCAGACATGGCTGTATGCAAATCAGTCTGACCCTGTGCCTCATGGGAACAGTCCAGACCGAACTGCCAAGCCATGTCTTCCCTGGACCAGAAACAAGCTTCCGGGGACTGGTTTCTGGCATTCCAGCCGTCTTCAGCACAGCTTGCTTGAATCCAGTGGCAAAGTGAGCAAGGGACTCATGTCTGAGCATACCCTGCCACACTTATGGTGGCCAAAAGCGGTACAAGAGGGGGTGGTGATGGATGGAGCATCTGAATCAATCAAACACTCACACCCAGTCAAAAGATCTTGGTATAATCCATCACCGTTCTTTAGCCCACTCTGCCACCCCAGTTCAGACATGGCTGTATGCAAATCCGTCTGACCCTGTGACTCATGGGAACAGTCCAGCCCGAACTGCCAAGCCATGTCTTCCCTGGACCGGAAACAAGCTTCCGGGGATCGGTTTCTGGCATTCCAGCCGTCTTGAGTCCCGTACTCATTGCACCATCAGGATTCAAGCAAGCCGGGCCGACGACGGCTGAAATGCCAGAAACCGGTCCCCGGAAGCTTGTTTCCTTCCCAGTATAAGAATTGGCTTGGTAGTTTGGTTTGCCCTGTTCCCATCATGCACTGGGACAGGAACAGACTAATTTGCATGTAGCCAGGATCTGAGCTGGGATGGTGCAGTGAGCTAAAAAACGGTGATGGATCAAGCCCTGATCTTTGGACTGGGTAAGAGTGGTCTGCTTAATTCAGACACTCTGTTCATCACCACCCCCTTTTCTGAATCATTTTGTCCACCATAAGCGTGGAAGGGTATACTCAGATGTGAGTCGCTTGCTCATTGCACCATCAGGATTCAAGCAAGCCGGGCCGACGACGGCTGAAATGCCAGAAACCGGTCCCCGGAAGCTTGTTTCCTTCCCAGTATAAGAATTGGCTTGGTAGTTTGGTTTGCCCTGTTCCCATCATGCACTGGGACAGGAACAGACTAATTTGCATGTAGCCAGGTTCTGAGCTGCGATGGTGCAGTGAGCTAAAAAACGGTGATGGATCAAGCCCTGATCTTTGGACTGGGTAAGAGTGGTCTGCTTAATTCAGACACTCTGTTCATCACCACCCCCTTTTCTGAATCATTTTGTCCACCATAAGCGTGGAAGGGTATACTCAGATGTGAGTCCCTTGCTCATTGCACCATCAGGATTCAAGCAAGCCGGGCCGACGACGGCTGAAATGCCAGCAACCGGTCCCCGGAAGCTTGTTTCCTTCCCAGTATAAGAATTGGCTTGGTAGTTTGGTTTGCCCTGTTCCCAACATGCACTGGGACAGGAACAGACTAATTTGCATGTAGCCAGGTTCTGAGCTGGGATGGTGCAGTGAGCTAAAAAACGGTGATGGATCAAGCCCTGATCTTTGGACTGGGTAAGAGTGGTCTGCTTAATTCAGACACTCTGTTCATCACCACCCCCTTTTCTGAATCATTTTGTCCACCATAAGCGTGGAAGGGTATACTCAGATGTGAGTCCCTTGCTCATTGCACCATCAGGATTCAAGCAAGCCGGGCCGACAACGGCTGAAATGCCAGAAACCGGTCCCCGGAAGCTTGTTTCCTTCCCAGTATAAGAATTGGCTTGGTAGTTTGGTTTGCCCTGTTCCCATCATGCACTGGGACAGGAACAGACTAATTTGCATGTAGCCAGGTTCTGAGCTGAGATGGTGCAGTGAGCTAAAAAACGGTGATGGATCAAGCCCTGATCTTTGGACTGGGTAAGAGTGGTCTGCTTAAGTCAGACACTCTGTTCATCACCACCCCCTTTTCTGAATCATTTTGTCCACCATAAGCGTGGAAGGGTATACTCAGATGTGAGTCCCTTGCTCATTGCACCATCAGGATTCAAGCAAGCCGGGCCGACGACGGCTGAAATGCCAGCAACCGGTCCCCGGAAGCTTGTTTCCTTCCCAGTATAAGAATTGGCTTGGTAGTTTGGTTTGCCCTGTTCCCATCATGCACTGGGACAGAAACAGACTAATTTGCATGTAGCCAGGTTCTGAGCTGAGATGGTGCAGTGAGCTAAAAAACGGTGATGGATCAAGCCCTGATCTTTGGACTGGGTAAGAGTGGTCTGCTTAATTCAGACACTCTGTTCATCACCACCCCCTTTTCTGAATCATTTTGTCCACCATAAGGGTGGAAGGGTATACTCAGATGTGAGTCCCTTGCTCATTGCACCATCAGGATTCAAGCAAGCCGGGCCGACGACGGCTGAAATGCCAGAAACCGGTCCCCGGAAGCTTGTTTCCTTCCCAGTATAAGAATTGGCTTGGTAGTTTGGTTTGCCCTGTTCCCATCATGCACTGGGACAGGAACAGACTAATTTGCATGTAGCCAGGTTCTGAGCTGGGATGGTGCAGTTAGCTAAAAAACGGTGATGGATCAAGCCCTGATCTTTGGACTGGTTAAGAGTGGTCTGCTTAATTCAGACACTCTGTTCATCACCACCCCCTTTTCTGAATCATTTTGTCCACCATAAGCGTGGAAGGGTATACTCAGATGTGAGTCCCTTGCTCATTGCACCATCAGGATTCAAGCAAGCCGGGCCGACGACGGCTGAAATGCCAGAAACCGGTCCCTGGAAGCTTGTTTCCTTCCCAGTATAAGAATTGGCTTGGTAGTTTGGTTTGCCCTGTTCCCATCATGCACTGGGACAGGAACAGACTAATTTGCATGTAGCCAGGTTCTGAGCTGGGATGGTGCAGTGAGCTAAAAAACGGTGATGGATCAAGCCCTGATCTTTGGACTGGGTAAGAGTGGTCTGCTTAATTCAGACACTCTGTTCATCACCACCCCCTTTTCTGAATCATTTTGTCCACCATAAGCTTGGAAGGGTATACTCAGATGTGAGTCCCTTGCTCATTGCACCATCAGGATTCAAGCAAGCCGGGCCGACGACGGCTGAAATGCCAGAAACCGGTCCCCGGAAGCTTGTTTCCTTCTTAGTATAAGAATTGGCTTGGTAGTTTGGTTTGCTCTGTTCCCATCATGCACTGGGACAGGAGCAGACTAATTTGCATGTAGCCAGGTTCTGAGCTGGGATGGTGCAGTGAGCTAAAAAACGGTGATGGATCAAGCCCTGATCTTTGGACTGGGTAAGAGTGGTCTGCTTAATTCAGACACTCTGTTCATCACCACCCCCTTTTCTGAATCATTTTGTCCACCATAAGCGTGGAAGGGTATACTCAGATGTGAGTCCCTTGCTCATTGCACCATCAGGATTCAAGCAAGCCGGGCCGACGACGGCTGAAATGCCAGCAACCGGTCCCCGGAAGCTTGTTTCCTTCCCAGTATAAGAATTGGCTTGGTAGTTTGGTTTGCCCTGTTCCCAACATGCACTGGGACAGGAACAGACTAATTTGCATGTAGCCAGGTTCTGAGCTGGGATGGTGCAGTGAGCTAAAAAACGGTGATGGATCAAGCCCTGATCTTTGGACTGGGTAAGAGTGGTCTGCTTAATTCAGACACTCTGTTCATCACCACCCCCTTTTCTGAATCATTTTGTCCACCATAAGCGTGGAAGGGTATACTCAGATGTGAGTCCCTTGCTCATTGCACCATCAGGATTCAAGCAAGCCGGGCCGACAACGGCTGAAATGCCAGAAACCGGTCCCCGGAAGCTTGTTTCCTTCCCAGTATAAGAATTGGCTTGGTAGTTTGGTTTGCCCTGTTCCCATCATGCACTGGGACAGGAACAGACTAATTTGCATGTAGCCAGGTTCTGAGCTGAGATGGTGCAGTGAGCTAAAAAACGGTGATGGATCAAGCCCTGATCTTTGGACTGGGTAAGAGATGTCTGCTTAATTCAGACACTCTGTTCATCACCACCCCCTTTTCTGAATCATTTTGTCCACCATAAGCGTGGAAGGGTATACTCAGATGTGAGTCCCTTGCTCATTGCACCATCAGGATTCAAGCAAGCCGGGCCGACGACGGCTGAAATGCCAGCAACCGGTCCCCGGAAGCTTGTTTCCTTCCCAGTATAAGAATTGGCTTGGTAGTTTGGTTTGCCCTGTTCCCATCATGCACTGGGACAGGAACAGACTAATTTGCATGTAGCCAGGTTCTGAGCTGAGATGGTGCAGTGAGCTAAAAAACGGTGATGGATCAAGCCCTGATCTTTGGACTGGGTAAGAGTGGTCTGCTTAATTCAGACACTCTGTTCATCACCACCCCCTTTTCTGAATCATTTTGTCCACCATAAGGGTGGAAGGGTATACTCAGATGTGAGTCCCTTGCTCATTGCACCATCAGGATTCAAGCAAGCCGGGCCGACGACGGCTGAAATGCCAGAAACCGGTCCCCGGAAGCTTGTTTCCTTCCCAGTATAAGAATTGGCTTGGTAGTTTGGTTTGCCCTGTTCCCATCATGCACTGGGACAGGAACAGACTAATTTGCATGTAGCCAGGTTCTGAGCTGGGATGGTGCAGTTAGCTAAAAAACGGTGATGGATCAAGCCCTGATCTTTGGACTGGTTAAGAGTGGTCTGCTTAATTCAGACACTCTGTTCATCACCACCCCCTTTTCTGAATCATTTTGTCCACCATAAGCGTGGAAGGGTATACTCAGATGTGAGTCCCTTGCTCATTGCACCATCAGGATTCAAGCAAGCCGGGCCGACGACGGCTGAAATGCCAGAAACCGGTCCCCGGAAGCTTGTTTCCTTCCCAGTATAAGAATTGGCTTGGTAGTTTGGTTTGCCCTGTTCCCATCATGCACTGGGACAGGAACAGACTAATTTGCATGTAGCCAGGTTCTGAGCTGGGATGGTGCAGTGAGCTAAAAAACGGTGATGGATCAAGCCCTGATCTTTGGACTGGGTAAGAGTGGTCTGCTTAATTCAGACACTCTGTTCATCACCACCCCCTTTTCTGAATCATTTTGTCCACCATAAGCTTGGAAGGGTATACTCAGATGTGAGTCCCTTGCTCATTGCACCATCAGGATTCAAGCAAGCCGGGCCGACGACGGCTGAAATGCCAGAAACCGGTCCCCGGAAGCTTGTTTCCTTCCCAGTATAAGAATTGGCTTGGTAGTTTGGTTTGCTCTGTTCCCATCATGCACTGGGACAGGAGCAGACTAATTTGCATGTAGCCGGGTTCTGAGCTGGGATGGTGCAGTGAGCTAAAAAACGGTGATGGATCAAACCCTGATCTTTGGACCGGGTAAGAGTGGTCTGCTTAATTCAGACACTCTGTTCATCACCACCCCCTTTTCTGAATCATTGGAACAGTCCAGCCCGAACTGCCAAGCCATGTCTTCTCTGGACCAGAAAAAAGCTTCTGAGGACCGGTTTCTGGCATTCCAGCCGTCTTCAGCCCGGCTTGCTTGAATCCAGTGGCAAAGTGAGCAAGGGACTCACGTCTGAGCACACCCTGCCACACTTATGGTGGCCAAAAGCGGTACAAGAGGGGGTGGTGATGGACGGAGCATCTGAATCAATCAAACACTCACACCCAGTCAAAAGATCTGGGTATAATCCATCACTGTTCTTTAGCCCACTCTGCCACCCCAGTTCAGACATGGCTGTATGCAAATCAGTCTGACCCTGTGCCTCATGGGAACAGTCCAGCCTGAACTGCCAAGCCATGTCTTCCCTGGACCGGAAACAAGCTTCCAAGGACCGGTTTCTGGCATTCCAGCCGTCTTCAGCCCGGCTTGCTGGAATCCAGTGGCAAAGTGAGCAAGGGACTCACGTCTGAGCATACCCTGCCACATTTATTTGGTTCAGATGCTCCGTCCATCACCACCCCCTTTTGTACCGCTTTGTTCGCCATAAGTTGGCAGGGTATGCTCAGACGTTGAATTCCTTGCTCACTTTGCCACTAGATTCAAGCAAGCCTGGCTGAAGACGGCTGGAATGCCAGAAACCAGTCCTAGGAAGCTTGATTCCGGTCCAGAGAAGGCATGGCTTGGCAGTTCGGGCTGGACTGTTCCCATGAGGCACAGGGTCAGACTGATTTGCATATGGAAATGTTGATGGATTAAACCCAGATCTGTTGAGTGGGTGTGAGTGTTTGATTGGTTCAGATTCTCCGTCCATCACCACCCCCTTTTGTACCGCTTTGTTCGCCATAAGTTGGCAGGGTATGCTCAGACGTTGAGTCCCTTGCTCACTTTGCCACTGGATTCAAGCAAGCCTGCCTGAAGATGGCTGGAATGCCAGAAACCGGTCCTCGGAAGCTTGTTTCCGGTCCAGGGAAGGCATGGCTTGGCAGTTCGGGCTGGACTGTTCCCATGAGGCACAGGGTCAGACTGATTTGCATATAGCCATGTCTGAACTGGGGTGGTAGAGTGGGCTAAAGAACGGTGATGGATAAAACCCAGATCTTATGACTGGGTGTGAGTGTTTGATTGGTTCAGATGCTCCGTCCATCACCACCCCCTTTTGTACCGCTTTCTGTTTTGCTGGCATTAGAACTCTGCGCACTTTACCTTTTCTAAAAAGGAGTAAGGGTGCTTGTTTGCGCTTTGGACTAACGAGCTGATATTTACTTTTTACTTAAAAATGTAAAACTCCAGAATCCTCCAGTGGATTTTGCACATCTTGGTGTCTAAAAATTCATTTAAAAAATCTGTTTTGATAAATTGATGTTGGGTTTCTTTTGTGTTGTGTGGCTGTCTTATTTAGTTGTTAGTGCTTCTATATGCTTTACACTAGTTCCTTTGTTTCAGCCTTGCTAGTTGAAGCCCCAACTACCCAAAGTGGAGCTAGAGGTTTTTACAAACGAGACTGACTGGACCCAACACAGTTTTGTGAGTGTATCACATAGTTAGTGTTGTAAAGGTAAAATGAATAATAAGAAGAAACCGATAAGGTAAGTAAAAGTCTTTATTCTGGCCATCCACTCTCCACAGTGAAGAGTCCCCCAACATTCTAATGTCAACTCTAAGGAACATTCCATTAAGGCAGGGGAGGAGGGGTGTAGGGGATAGGGTGACCAACCGTCCGTAAATTTCACGGACCGTCCGTAATTGGGACCTCACGTCCGTTGTCCGTGAGGATCCCTTTTACGGACGCCTTTTGTCCGTAATTTTGGGTCATCAGCTCACTGCTTTTGGGTGACAGTCTCGCTATTTTAGAACTGATGCATTTTCAATTTTAAAGGAAGACATGATTGCTGCTTTTTTATTTTATGCAACTAGCAACCATTGACAACGCCAATAGTTCTGGCTTGTTGCAGGTATAACGTTACTTGTGTTATATGGATACAATGACAGAAGACACAAAATAACAGTCAGGCGGTACACTATACTAAGCACAGATTTTTAGCTTAGGTGTTTAAAGCCACGCCCGTAATTACATCAAACACCCACTTTGGAGAAACCCCCCTGTTTTTTCATCCCACTTAAAGCCCTGGAAACAACACCATGTCACAGTCACCTCATGGCCTGGCACTGTGCATCATGCGTGTTTCAGATTGCCTATGTGCAAGGGCATAGTGAACCCTTCCCCGTTCCACCCCTTGCTTTAGAAACTAGAGCAAGGGTGAAATTCTTGATGGGCCTCTTCTGTCTGCAACTCTGCAGACAAAGGCTCAGTTCTTAATAAAAATAAAAATGTGGGTGAGTGAGTAAGTGAAGGGATGGTTGGATGGCTGGATAGATTAGTGAAAGTGTGAATGGATGAATGAGAGGGTGAATGGATGGATAATGAGAGAAAGGATGGATGGATGAATGAGTAGAAGGATGATAAGACAACATGTAAAAAGATAGATGTATGGGTGGAAGGGTAGAAGGATTGGTAAAAGGGTGGATGGATGATTGAAAGGATGGAGGGATGAGTTAAAGGGTGGATGATGGGCGAGTGAATGGGTGGATGGATAAGTAAAATGATGGATGGATTCATTAATTGATAAGTGAAAGGGTGAATGGATGGACCGATGAGTAAAAGGGTGGATGTAAGGATGGATGAGTGAGTGAAAAGGAGGGCAGATGGACAAAAGGATGGATAGAATACTGAAGGAGTGAAAGGGTGGATGGATGACTAATGTGGGCAATGGATGGATTCATGAGTGGATGAGTAGATGAATGGGTGGAAGGAAGGATGGCTAAGTGAAAGGGTCGATGGAGAGACAAAGGGAGGATGGATGGATGACTGACAGGGTGAATGGGTGGAAGGATGAGTGACTGGGTGGATGGATGAGTAAGTGAAAGGATGGCTGGATGGGTGAAAGGCTAAAAGGCTGTATTTGAAGAAAGGAGAAAATTTCCTCCCAGAATGGAGGAATATTAGAACAGTGCACCATTATGTGGGACCAATTAGCTGGGGTAAATTGTTGGCATCTAAAACAGTTGGCAGAAGCAGTCGTATACATCTTAGCTATACTTGCCGGGGTGCGATATAACAACCATTTACTAAAGAATAGCATTCTTCTCCAATTTGAGCCTCTCAGTACACTAAAATGTAACTTATTTATGGTCTTCCAAGTATTAGGGGACATACAAAAGTTTTCCTGATCTTGCCACTTTTTACATGCTTTAGAGCTCAAATCAGATTCGATACTTTGGGCAAGACATCTTTTCCACTCCCCTGGCTTCCTAGTCAACATTATTGAAAATAGCTCATACCGTAACTGAGGTGGCAAACTAATATGTCTGAGATCAATTTGAACCAAGGCTTTATAGATCAAATTATAAGATCCTAATAACAAAAAATGTCCCTACGTTAGAAAAGACATCTCTCCCAGGTTGAGCCATGAGCCCTCTTTTAGAAAATCTGATAATGTATTGAAGCCCATACGGTACCAAGTTAATACAACTTCTGGCTTAATTTTAAGCCCCAAATAGACGAAAACATAAAGTAAGGGGGTCAATAGATCAAACTGCTGGAGAGAATATCTTTTGAGCATGGTATCCCGTCTTTTAAAAAACCAATTCATTATTTTATATCTAACGAGTTTCGGAGATTTAGGAACTTGAAGAGGAGAAGGGATTTGAGCCTCAGAGCAAATTTGGTCAAAAAAGTAATTAATAAATAAGTCAGGACCCAGTGTTCCGCTTTTAAATCTATTCAAATATTGGCCAAAATATCCATTATAGTAGTCTTTGATATTGGGTAGCGAAAGACCGCCCTGTTAAGAATCTACATAGAGTGTCCCTATAGCTATACGAGGGGACTTTTTCCCCCATATAAAACCAGAGAACAAAGATTCTATTCTAGAAAAAAAGGTGCCAGGCAAGAAACAAGGAATAGTTGAGAATAAA
This sequence comes from Lissotriton helveticus, assembly GCF_964261635.1. Lineage (NCBI taxonomy): Eukaryota > Metazoa > Chordata > Amphibia > Caudata > Salamandridae > Lissotriton > Lissotriton helveticus. The sequence continues at coordinate 106,263,810 of NC_136065.1, forward strand.
AAGTTAAAGAGTGGAAGTACGGACATTTTAATCGGGGCCACCCGGCCCAAGATTGATAATGGCAGCAAATTCCATTTGGCAAACATTGAGCGGACCCTCTGAACCAAAGGATCAAAATTAAGTGAATATAATTCTAGTACTGAAACAGAAAAAAGCACCCCTAAATATCGCTTGGGTTTAGAGTTAATACATATAATTAATTTTGGATGTAGTTCTGGGTCTGAACCACCACATACCAGAATCTCAGTCTTTTTTTTTATTAATCCTGTACCCACCTAGGGCTTTAAATTCTTCAAAAATTTGTAGCATACAGGTCTGTGATTGCATATCTGGTTTAATCAATAACATGATGTTGTCCGCATAAAGTTTGATTTTAGCCATGGAACTAATCGGGGGGGGGCAACATTGACCGCATTACGGATTGCAACTGCTAGTGGCTCAATAAAAAAAAGCAAAAAGAATAGGTGAGAGAAGGCAACCTTGTCTCGTGCCACGTTTAACTGAAACTGAACCAACCAACACAGAGTTAATGATGATGTTGGCTTTAGCACCAGAATATAAATTTCGGATTAAATTAATGATTTTTAAAGGAATTCCAAAGTGCTCTAGAATAGTGAAAAGGGTTGTCCAAACCACCATATCAAAAGCTTTTTTGGCATCTAAAAATAAAACTAATGCCGGAATGCTCCTAGTCTGAAAAAATCTAAAGCCTCCACCAAAAAATGTGTGTTAGTACCTAATTGACGTCCAGCAATAAACCCATTCTGATCGGGATGAATAAGACCTGCTGCAATAGTGTTGAAACGAATTGATAATAATTTGGTAGTGATTTTATAATCCGTGTTCAGAAGTGTGATGGGTGTGTATGAATTTCTTCAAATACACTATAAGATCGGTATTTGCTATAACGTTAAATTAATATTGTTTGGCTACGATGCCGATCTGGAATTTGGAGACCAGCTGGTTAAATTGGTGTATATTATGATGGCTGTTGCCAGATCCTTAATACTTCAGAAATGGCAGTCAACTGAGGTTCCTGTGTTTATGACATGGCTGCAAAAAATGAAGAAAGTAAAGAAGAATGAACTTTTGTATTCACAAAGAGTAGGAGGGACAAGAAAGTTTGAGAAAACTTGGAGTTCGTTTTTTGATTGAGTATGGACCAATGTGTGTTTTTCTTTTATACGCTCTTATGTCATATTTGGTTTAAGATATTACGTTGGATTACACTTTATTGGCTGTTTTTGTACAATCTGTGACAATGACTGCATGAACTTTAATAAAAATATTTAAAGCGAAAAAAAAGAAAGGCTAAAAGGCTGGATGGATGAGTGAGTGGATGGATGGGTGGAAGAGTGCATGGATGAGTGAGTGGATGGATAGGGTGAAAGTGTGGATGGATGGATAATGAATGAATGAATGAAAGGGTGGATGGAGGGATGGATGAGTGAATTGATTGATGGAAGGATACATGATGGATAGGTTTGCAAATGGTTGAATATGTTTGGATCTGGATGACTTAATTACAAACTATTGCGCAACCTCCTTTGATGTGTCTGTAAAACTTACCTTTTGTCCCGAAGTTTTGGCCTGAATTTTGACCCTTTGTCCTGAATTTTTCCACTCACCGTCCTGAATTTGGACCCATGCCAGTTGGTCACCCTAGTAGTGGAGGACTGTACCAATAAGGAATTAATGTTGTAAGGTCACACACCACGTTCCGCCCCAGTCCCAGCCAGCTCTCCGTCAGTTCTTTAGTAGACACAAGAGCACTCTTCCCCCGCCCCCTGGCACCAGGAGTGCTTCTGCCCATATTTATTTACCATGGCAGCCGCCAAAGGAGCCCTGAACAAACAAGGAGACGGAAAGAAAAGAACAGGGAAATCGAGCCAGTGGGTGTGTCCAAATTACAATCTGGAGAGTCCCCCAAAATGGAAGTAAATGCTGACAAGGGGCTCCATTCATACCCACAGCCCTGACCCGGGGGCTCGGAGCACCGGTCCATTGTCAACACGAGCTTAGGGGTGCAAATCCCCCCCTCCCTCCCACGGGGCGGGAGGGGTTGAGCTAAGCAGGGGGCTTCTTTATTCACATTGAAAGGCGAGTGCGGCTCTTTTCATTAACGGGGACCCCTCAAGAAAAGGCCTTAATGGAATGGGTCGGGGACCCTAAGGGGATTAGCGTGGAACGGGGCAGGTACAATCCTTCCTGGGAAGGGACCGCCCCTCCGGCGAGCACCTCCTCCCCTTCCCCTGGCTGCAGGACTCTTCAACCGAGAGCAACAAGCATGGGGGAGGGGGTCGGGGGTAAGGAGCAAGAAGGTCAGTGTCCTGACACGACCTGGTGAGGGATACAAAGGGGAAACGTGTTCTAGCTGGTAAAATGCTGGCTTTTCGGACAAGGTGATCCACTTAGCTAACTCTCGGCTTCCCACCTGATCACATTGTGTGATCTTTGACAAGCCGCGTTAACTTGCATTGAGTAGCTTCCTGTTTGTATGCAGGGAGCTCGTTGTCCATGGACAGGGATCACGTCTTCTTGCCAAATAACATACACTTCTCCGAGCCTGCTGTGCCGTGGTGTGACGTGCCCTCCTGGACACAGGGTGGACTCTTTCTTTAAAGCGCACCTGCACCATGGAAGGAGGGATCCACCAATCAAGGCCTCCTTTGAGGTCATTTATTTCGACGCCCTCTTGTGGTGGAGCTAACTACTACTACTTCAACGCACCATCCTTGCTTTATTCAGAAGCCGTGTGCTTGCACAATATCCCCTGTATTTGGAGGTGGGGAGCGACTTCCCCAAGCCTTTTTAATTTGACATAAAGTGTTACTATACTTATACTACTAAAAATAAAAAACCGCTCACGAATGGTTACGTCGAGTTGCTTTGGCAGAAAGGGAAGGAGGGTGTCTGGTGTGCTGTGAAGTGAGGGCCAGGGGTCAGAGAGCTAAAGAAGAAGCATGCCTTCTCCCCAGGCTGTTCCTACCCGAAAGACATGAACATTTCTGCAGTTGGTTAATGAGCAAATCTAAAAGCTGCTTGTGGAACCAGTGTCGGATTTAATTGATGGAGTTCTCTGAAGCTGCAGGGTGACAAAGGATACATCCTTCTGAAAGGTACAGTAAGGTGTCACCAGTTGAATCCTTTCAGTAAAAACTTTTTTAAAAAGTTTTGCATTAGGTTTAGGTACAGTCTGTATTTTATTAAAACCCTAACGTTAACTTCAACAACATCTCTACACTGCTGTCTGTTAATACCTACCCTACACTCCACACAACAAGGCATGCCCGCTGCTGATTCAATATGACCAGGGCCACTGGAATTCTGCGATTGAGTGACAAGTGTTTTTCCCGCAAAATTATGAATCTCCCGCATTTGCCACATAATCCATCATCTGCTGAATAATCTGCAGATTTTACCCCCGCCCAAAACATTTTTTTTTCTATTTTTTAACTCGAACGGTTCAAAAGTTACTAGAAATGCAGCAACACATTTTGGCTAGCAGTGAAGGCCCTTTGCGAAGGTTGACTGGTCACCAGTCTCTTACTTATTGCTAGAATTGCGCCTTAAACTGATACTAATGAAGTGCAACTCATGCCCAGACAGGGTTAACAAGTGTAAAAATGTCAAAATAATAAGGTAATACTGCAGCAAATGTGCTGCATTATGCCACATAGTTCGCCTTGTCATGCTGCATAATTTGGTCAACCCTGCCGCCATGGTGCGGATGGAAGCCAGTGCCACATCGCACGTCATCACCATGGAGAATGGTCGAACAAGAATGCTGGAATAAGTACGCTGCATGGCGGGGGGGGGAGGGGAATAACAAACATGACATCAAGACCCTGCCACCAACCAGGAATGATAAAACCTGCTATCATTGCGGATTGGCACACCTTCATATCGGCACCAGCCCAGCCATGGGGCAGAAGTGCTGGAAGTTCAACAAGGACAATCACTTTGAGAGTGTCTGCCAAGGTGGGGCTCCAAGAACAGACAGAGGTCAGTCAGAGAGGCTGAGAATCAATTTGAGTCGTTATGCAGGACACATGGAAAGAGACAACCACGGTTCCTGTGCCGACTCCGATTCAACCTCTGTACAAGAGGTAAAGAATTGCCTGTATCTCATGGCAGAGGGTGATGCTAGCGGCCAATCATAACACATACAGCTATTAGACAAGCAAGACAACAAGAAAACAGCAACAGTGGAACTCAAAGTGGAGATCACACAGCGCATTTTGTGCTTGACCGCAGAGCCACAGGTAACATCATGTCTGCATCAAAATATGACACAATGCTCCCTAGCCCATAGCTATCACTGTCAAAGGTTGACGTCTTCACATGGGGTTTGAAATTCCCAATAATGGACTTAGGCAAGTTGTTGAGACGCCTACATACAATGACACATCAGTGCAAGAAGAGATACACGTACTACGTTGTGACAGCCCCACACCATGCTTGATAAGCAGCATCATGGAACAAATAATGGGGCTGCTGGCTATGACTTATCATGTGTCAGAGCATCACAGTATCCTGAAAGACTTTCCAGTGCTCTTCAGAGTACTTGGCAAGCTGAAAGACACGCAGGTAACCCTTCACATCAATGAAGCCATAAAACCTGAGGCTCAGCATCATCGCCGGGTTCCAGTGCCCTTCAGCCGCAGGGTTAGGAAGAACTGAGGAGCATACTAGCACAAGACATCAATGAACCAGCGGATGGACTGACTCCGTGGGTGTCCCCTATTGTCGCCGTGCCGAAGAAAAAACCTCAGAAGATTCGCATCTGTGTGGACATGTGTCTATAGAACATAGCCATAGAAAGGGAAATGCACCCAGGCCCCCACCTAAGTGACATGATCAGCTGCTTAAATGGTGGGTGTGTGTTCTCCAAACTGGACCTCTTCAAAGGCTATCACCACCTGGAACTTGGTCGTCAGTCATACTACATCACCACATTCTCCACACAGTTCGCTGATAGAATAGCGATGTAACAAACATCCATGTTCTAAATATCGAAGTAAAAATATAGAATGCAAAAAATCGATTCCTTATACTTAAACATGTAAGTACAAAAATTGATTCAAAATCTTGAAGTAAAAAATATATATATGTAAACAATATTGAATTAAAAATATATATAAAATAAAATATGGTAAATATATCAAGTAATAATATTATGTTTAGCAAACTAAATTAAATGTAATATACATTTTAACAAAATATAATACATAAACTTAATTGAAAAAAATATAAACACACAAACATAATTTATACATATACATATATTTAACTATTATCTTTATTTAATTAGTAAACTTTGGAATTATATAAAAATAATATATATATATATATGAATCTTTTAAAATAAAAAAATAATTCTATAATATTTTAAAACATTACATTATTTAAAAAAATTAAACCTTACTTTTCGCAATACAATAAATGCAACAGTAGGGAAAATGTTGGATAGCGAAGGGGTAAAAATTAATATTCCCACTCCATTGAGTGCAACAGTAGGGTAAGTGATGGATAGGGGAGGGGTAACAATTACTATTCCCACTCCAGTGAGTGCAACAGTAGAGAAAATGCTGGATAGCGGAGGGGTAAAAATGACTATTCCCACTCCAGTAAGAGAAACAGTAGGGGAAGTGTTGCTTAGCAGAGAGGGGAAAATTACCATTCCCACTCCGATGAATGCAACAGTAGAGAAAGTGCTGGATAGCAGAGGGGTAAAAATTACTATTCCCATTCCGGTGAGTGCAACTGTAGGGAAAGTGTTGGATAGTGGAGGATTAAAAAATACTACACCACTCCAGTGAGTGCAACAGTAGGCAAAGTGCTGGATAGCAAAGGGGTAAAAATTACTATTCCCACTACAGTAATAGAAACAGTAGGGAAAGTGCAGAGAGGAAAAAATTACTATTCCCACTCCAATGAGTGCAACAGTAGGGAAAGTGCTGGATAGCGGAGGGGTAAAAATTACTATTCCCACACCAGTGAGTGCAACAGTAGAGAGAGTGCTGGATAGCAGAGGGGTAAAAATTACTATTCCCACTCCAGTGAGTGCAACAGTAGGGAAAATGTTGGATAGCAGAGGGGTAATAATTACTATTCCCACTCCAGTGAGTGCAACAGTAGGGAAAATGTTGGATAGCAGAGGGGTAATAATTACTATTCCCACTCCAAAGAGTGCAACAGTAGGGAAAGTGCTGGATCACGAAAGGGTAATAATTACTATTCCCACTCCAGTGAGTGCAACGGTAGGGAAAGTTTTGGATAGTGGAGGCGTAAAAATTACTATTCCCACTCCAGTGAGTGCAACAGTAGGGAAAGTGTTAGATAGCAAAGGGGTAAAAATTACTATTCCCACTCCAGTGAGTGCAACAGTAGTGAAAGTGCTGGATTGCAGAGAAACAAAAATTACTAATAACATTTAAACAATAGAAAAAATAAAAAAATCATAAAAATAAATAAACAATAATAAACAAATATACATTTAAAAATATTAAACATATAAAAGAACACATATTATAATATAAATTACATATAACAAAAAGCTACAAATGTTATATCAAAATAAATTAATAAATACATGTAAAAACAATAATTATTTAAAAGGAGAAAATATTACCAAACAAAGAAATTATGTTAAATATAAATGTTTTATTCTATTTCCTACCCTATAACACCTTACACATAAACACACTTGTAAAAAGTTGTATTGAAATGTATTTCCATATTTAACATAATTAATAATCAATAAAAAATTATTATTAATAAACACACATCTTTTAACACTAAAATATACACAATACACACCTAAAACGAATTACACATTTACCATATTTATTTTTTTATGAATTAATTTAAATTAATTTACAACTAATTATCCAATCATCAATTAAAAATAGATTTATTCTCACCCTTCCACCTATAAACACCACGACACTCACCTAAAATTTATTACACAATTACCATAATTAATTTCTAATTAAATAATTTAAATTTATTAACAACTAATTATTAATTCAATTAAAAATAAATTACTTCCCACCCTTCCCGCCATTTACACCTATAAACACCACAACACATACCTAAAATTAATCACACAATTACCATAATCAATTGCTAATTATTTAATTTAAATAATGAACAGCTAATTATTGAATCATCAATTAAAAATATATTACTTCCCACTATTTACACATATACATACCACAACACACACTTAAAATTATTAAAGAATTACCATAATTAATTGCCAATTAATTGGTTAAAAATTAACAACAAATTATTAATTAATTTAAAAAAATTCCACATTTAACACTATAACATCTCACTTAAACAAATATGAGTAAATAAAAAATATTCAATACATTTAATATAATTGAATTACTTCCGACCCTCCTCCCCTATTAACCCACAACCCGCTACAGTACTAAAAACGCAAACTTCCAATAATTTTTTTTCTAACTACAAAAAATAATCAATTAGTTTAAAATAATGAAATTACTTCCCACCCTGTTCCCCTATAAACCCACAACCCGCTACAGTATTAAAAACGCAAAATTTGATTTTTTTTTTATTAAGTACTAATGTTGTAACACATATAATAAGAATACAAACAATTCTTATACAAAATAACATACATCACATAAATATAAAATATGTACTAAAATTCACAACAATAATAAAAAATTTATATTTTCTACAACAATGGGGTCTATTAGGATGGCGGTCGGAAAATCACCCCTACCACCATAGTAGCGGGAAAAGACAGCTCGCAATGACCGCGACATAATCGACAGTCCAATTAGTATGCTCCGCAGCCGAAATCCGACCGCGGCTGTATGATCGCGGGCAATAACTTTGCGGTGGTTGCTGCAGCCATTAGCACCACTGCGATGTAAAAAGGAGCATGTCCTGCATTTGCCTGCACTGTGTGGCAGACCCTGCACTGTGCCTGCCACCTGGTACAGGAACATGTAGGGGGCACCATGGGTACCCCCAGTGCACCCACACCCCCCCAACACATTGGGGCATGCAATGGGCCCCTGGAACCTGTCTCCACCAGCCGTTCCATGGCGGTTCCAACGCAGCGGAAAGGCTGGCTTCCACCGGCATCATAATCGTGCTGGCAGAGCCTGGCCCTGCACCGGCCCCATTTTAGCAGTCCAGCTCTGCCCGCCAGGCAAGCGTGAGGACTGCTACAGGCGGAAAAGAGGTCGACGGGATTTCTCACCGCTGCGGTCATCACCGGCATGCTAATGTGACTGGCGGTTTTCCTGGTTTAGATCGCAAGCCATGTCTTTCCTGGACCTGAATCAAGCATCCTAGACTGGGGTGTCTTGGTGAGCAAAATAACGATGGATTAAACCAAGATCTGTGACTGGGGGTGTGTGTTTTGCCATTGTGCAACATTCTGTCCATCAACTTGTGTGTTTTGCGGGAAGGGTATGCCCAGACGTGGTTCCCGTGCTCACTAAGCCACTGGAGTCAAGCTATCCTGGCTGAAGACGGCTGATAGCCAGAAACCGGTCCTAGGATGCTTGATTCCGGTCCAGGGAAGACATGGCTTGGCAGTACAGGCTGGACTGTTAGCATGAGGCACAGGGTCAAGACTGGTTTGCATATTGCCATGTCTGAACTGGGGTGGCTTGGTGAGCAAAATAACATGGATTAAACCCAGATCTGTGACCGGGGGTGAGTGTTTTGCCATTGTGCAACATTCCGTCCATCATATTGTGTGTTGTGCTGGTATTTAGGCACTGCCTGGTGCTCTCTGGGGCCAGCATTCGTTTTAATTGCTCCCTGGAAGCAGTATGCAACACACGATATTCCCCGCAATTGAGTGTGCAGTGTCGTATGCTCTCTGCATGCACGTGCAGTGTCTGGTACTCCGTGGCAGGGAGTGTATAGTGACTGGTGTTGTCTGGAAGCAGTGTGCAGGTCTGGGGCTCTCTGGAGGGGAGAGCGCAGTGACCGACGCTCTCTGAGGACAGTGTGACGTGCCTAGTATTCCCAGGCATCGAGTGTGTGCATGTAGGGCCCGGTTGTCTCTGAAAGGGAGTGCGCACCGCACGGTGCTCCCTCGCAGGGATACGTGCAGTTTCTGATGCTCTCTGCAAGCAGCATGGCGCCTGTTATTCCCTGCAGTGTGTAGTGTCTGGCCGGGAGCGTGGAGTGACCGTTGCTCAGTGTGAAGTCGGTGGTATTCATTCCCTGGGTGGCAGGGCGCAGGGACGCGTCTTCCCAGGCACGGCGTGTACAGCGCCAGGGCTGGCAAGAAGTGTGCCATTCCGGGCACTCCCTGGCGCGCAGTGAGTAGCTCCTGGCACTGCACAACCAGTCAGGTGAAAACGACCAAAGGCCGCATCTGCCCGAGCGTTCCCGGCCGCTTTTTATCCATGCTCAGTTTTTCCCTTAATAAAAGCATAAATAAACATGCATATTTCTCACCCCAAACGGTGTCTGGCTCCAGTTCTGTATGAAACTTTTTCACATAGAACGATTTGACTAGGGGGTGGGTCTCGCACTCGCCTGATCTGTGTCGGTTTCCTGGCCGCCTGGCCCTTTGCAAGGAAATATTGAAAGAAATATATATCTTGAATACCTGCCTCGTATTTAGCGATCAGACACCTCCATCACTTCGTATGCAGGTAAAGCTTTGACATAGGAGTATTTTGCTCCCTACTTTTGCAGACTGAGATTTAAATATTTTTAATTGCACAAAAAAGTAGTTCTCGGTTCTGATGAAAATATTTTAATAGGATTAAACATTAACATATTTTCATTGTAAACAATATGTATTTTTTTAATGTATGTCACAATTTATTTGTGTGTGGAAATTCACATCCATGAAAATATATATTCAATAGTCAGAAAAATGCAAGGCTCATCTTATTTAATGTATACATAATAATAGGTTAGTGCATATGGAAGCTTGGGTAGAGTTAACACAGGCCAGTATGATGTTGAACACTGGCTTCTACAACACACAACCACTTACTACCCATTGGCTATTTCCATCATGTAAAGATGACTGAGTTGACTGTCACAGTACCACCTCTTATGCTAACTGACTACTGCTAGCTCCCACCCCATTGCTGGGTCCATCATCTTCAGGTAAATGCCTCCTCCCTCAAATTTCCTTACCATGTACCTATCTATCAAGCTTTTATACTATATCCATAATCTGCAGATACCTCTTTTCCTCTCCACATCCACCAACACCAAGGCACCTAGCACCTCTGGTCCCACATCTGTGTGGAGCTGTCTTCTTTTTCCCCAATAGACTACACCACCAAAACACACCACCATACCTACCCCATGGATACTTCCAACACCTCGTGAGGACTACCTTCCACTTCACTACCAGCCACTGGAACTACTGCAAGAGCACCTACAACTGCCAAACATATGTTGGAAATTAAAACAACCTCCTCCCCGCCATCAGCCACTTCAACCACAGCCAAAGTCACTGTCACCTAAAGACCATTGTTTCTGGAGAACTGCCGTGTGCTGCCCTGCCTGCCACCATCCTCAACTAAGCTTCTTCCTGCATCCCAACAATGTCCACCATCTCACAATGCATAACTCCGCCTTCACTTCAGGCCTCGATAACCGCCACCGTGCACCGCTGCTACTCCTCCCTGCCAGGTCTATCTGAACAATGCTTTACACTCACTCCCAATGTCTGTACGCCCCGGCTGTGGCTCAGGACAAATACATTAAGGGAGGGTGTTATTTATCAAAAGCTATCAACTGGGTACCAAGCCCAGAATGAATGTGTGAATGAATGAAACGTGCATAGTGACTCATACCCTGAAGTTGGGGTTGAAGGTAGCACTTAAAAAAACCTTGCTTCTTATGAGACATCCATTAAGAAAAAATGCTTGGGACACACAGACAGACTGCCGAATGAAACAAGCATTGGCATAGCCAGTAGGTCTCGCCTTTGGGACCTTATAAGTGTTTAGTTATCCAGCACAATATCCTTGGTGCAACAACACCAAGAGTTGCATAGCTAAACACTTATAAGGTCCCAAAGGCGAGACTTATTGGCTATGCCCATGCTTGTTTTACATGCACACCACCACCATCCACCGCACACACTTCCGGTGCCCGCTCCCGCAACGGAGGGAAGGGTGCCGCGGAATCCCCTGCTGCTTTCCGCTGGCGTCTCGGAGCCGTTTTGCGCCCAGCTGGCCTCCCTGCCATCTTGCAAACTACCGCTGTCTTGGAACCCCTCACCCCCCAGGCTGCTCTAACCTGAGTGGGACCCAGCACCATCAGGTCTCACCACCATCATGGCTGTCCCTGTCCCCGTCTGGGGGTGGCTGCCCTCATCTACCCAAACCCACCTACTTTTATGGTCACCCACCCGGGACGCCTGCTCAGCCCAGGCTTCCTCCTCCGACGTGGTGGTGGAGGGCCCCTCCACCCCAACATCGTACTCCCTCCCTTCCCTTGCCGAGCAAAGCTCTCCCCACCTAGCCTCTGTTTCTTGAATGACCCCACGCTGGTCCCTTATTTTGTCCTCCAGGGACATGCCCTCCCACCTGGGCAAATTTGGGGGGCAATGTCCCCCCTCTCCCACCCTCACAGGCCGGGCTCCTGCATCACCCCTGGCCCACCCACCCCCTCCCTCCATGCCTTAAACCTGTCTGCAGCTTGGGAGCACCAGTCCCCTCACCCTGCCGCTCTCGCATACCCGGTGCCCTCCACGTAAGATCAAGGGGAGCGTCCTCCCACTGACTCCCATCCGCTCCCAAGGAGGGGTGCCTGGATAAATGTATTGCCTGCAGGCCGCCGAAATGCTCCCCCCGCCCTCCAAGTACAACAGGCCTGCTCCCTCGCCGGTCCCTTCACCCAGCCCGGTCGGCACCACAGGGCCCTGCCCCCTCCCACTGCTCCCCGATGTCTCCTGAGGCCTCTCGTCATCGCGCTGCCGTTGCTGCACGCCCTCTGGTCCCCGCCTCCCCAGACAGCACCTCCGGTGCCACCGCAGCCTCAGACAATTGAGCGTGCAGGCTCCAACGCTGGCCCCTGAGCTTTGCTGCCTAATGCTTCACCAGGCCCCGCCCAGACATACCTTCACATACCGGTGGTGGCTCGTCCCTACATGCCACCACCTCCGCAGCCACGCCAGCAGGTGCGGACCGTGGGATCCACACCATCCCGACCCAGACCTGATCCAAGACGACGGGCCGCAGCAGATCCTCCTGGCCCCCACGGCCCAGTACGCGCAGAGCCCCTTGCACAGCCTCCGCTTCAGGTCCCGACTTCGTCGCACTAGCGGAAAAACCGCCCCACCAATTGACCGACTGGCTCTGGTTAACTCCATGGGCCTACACTACCACTCCCAGTAACTCCTTCCACATTACCTCCTTGTGACCCTCCCTGATGGTGCCAGGATGCAAAAAGAGAGAGAGCACGTCTGTGTCTTGTTTTCGTCTGTTAGATGCCTTCTGACAGTGGTGAGTTTTTGGATACTGAGGCAGTAGCCTCATTACTCCACATTCATTTTGAGTTTTTTCAGTCTTTGTTTAGGTTGTCTTATTGATGTGTGACGCTTTCAATCAATCAATCAATCATGCCATTTGTATAGCGCACTACTCACCCGGGAGGGTCTCAAGGCGCTTGGGGGAGGGGTATGCTACTGCTCGAACAGCCAGGTCTTGAGTTGTTTCCTGAAGGCGAGATGGTCCTGGGTCAGCCGAAGGTGGATGGGGAGGGAGTTCCAAGTCTTGGCAGCCAGGTAAGAGAAGGATCTTCCTCCGGCGGTGGCTCTTCGGATGCGTGGTACGGCTGCGAGGGCGAGGCTGGTGGACCGTAGCTGGCGGGTGGGCGTGTAGAAGATCAGGTGGTCGTTGAGGTACTTGGGGCCCAGGCCGTGGAGAGACTTGTGTGCGTGGGTGAGGAGCCGGAACGTGATCCTCTTGTTGACGGGGAGCCAGTGCAGGTTCCTCAGGTGGCTGGAGATGTGGCTGCGTCGGGGGACATCCAGGATGAGTCGGGCGGAGGCGTTCTGGATGCGCTGGAGTCTTTTCTGTAGCTTGGCTGTGGTTCCGGCGTAGAGGGCGTTTCCGTAGTCCAGTCGGCTGGTGACGAGTGCCTGGGTGACAGTCTTCCTGGTCTCGGTCGGGATCCAGCGGAAGATCTTGCGAAGCATACGCAGGGTGTTGAAGCACGATGAGGAGACGGCGTTGACTTGTCTGGTCATCAAGAGGGAGGGGTCCAGGATGAAGCCCAGGTTGCGTGCGTGGTCGGTTGGCTTGGGTGCGGTGCCCAGGGCTGGGGGCCACCAGGAGTCGTCCCAGGCGGAGGGCGAAGATCCCAGGATGAGGACTTCCGTCTTGTCCGAGTTCAGTTTCAGGCGGCTGTCCTTCATGCACTCGGCGACGTCTTTCATCCCTTCGTGTAGGCAGGTTCTGGCGGTGTCGGGGTCTCTGGTGAGGGAGAGGATCAGCTGGGTGTCGTCGGCGTAAGAGATGATGTTGAGGTTGTGCTGGCATGCGATGGCTGCGAGAGGTTTCATGTAGATGTTGAAGAGGGTGGGGCTGAGTGAAGATCCTTGCGGGACGCCGCAGATGACTTCGGTGGCCTCGGAGCGAAACGGGGGGAGGCGGACTCTTTGTGTTCTTCCGGCGAGGAACGAGATGATCCACTCCAGTGCCTTCTCTTGGATACCGATGTTGCTGAGGCGCTGGACTAGGGTGCGGTGGCAGACTGTGTCGAACGCAGCGGAGAGGTCCAGGAGGATGAGGGCCACTGTTTCCCCCTTGTCGAGCAGGGTCCGGATGTCGTCGGTGGCTGCGATGAGGGCGGTCTCGGTGCTGTGGTTGGCTCTGAAGCCGGACTGCGAGGGGTCGAGGGATCCGTTCGTCTCGAGGAAGGCGGTCAGCTGTCTGTTGATGATCTTCTCGATGACTTTTGCAGGAAAAGGGAGGAGCGAGATGGGGCGGAAGTTTTTGAGATCGGTGGGGTCCGCTGTAGGTTTCTTCAGGAGGGCGCTGATCTCGGCGTGCTTCCAGCTCTCCGGGAAGGTGGCGGTGTTGAAGGAGGCGCTGATGATGTTCCGGAGTTGGGGTGCGATGGTGGAGTCGGCCTTGTTGAAGACGTGGTGTGGGCAGGGGTCGGTCGGTGATCCGGAGTGGATGGTGTTCATCGTGCGGGCTGTGTCTTCGGTGGTCACCACGGTCCAGGTGCGAAGGGTGGTGGTGGGGGGCGTTGGTTCGACGGTTGGGTGCGTGGGTGGGGCGCCGAAGCTATTGTTGATGTCGGCGATCTTGCGGTGGAAGAACGAGGCGAGGGAGTCGCAGAGGTCTTGTGACGGAGTGATGTCGTTGGTGCCGTTGCTGGGGTTGGAGAACTCCTTGACGATAGTGAAGAGCTCTTTGCTGTCGTGGGCGTTGTTGTCCAGTCGTTCCTTCAGGGATTTCTTCTTGGTGGTGCGGATGAGCTGGTGGTGCTTGCGGGTAGCGTGTTTGAGGGCGGTCATGTTGTCGGTGGTCCGGTCGAGGAGCCAGGCTTTCGCGAGGGTGCGGCAGGTCTTCTTGGAGTCCTTGAGGTCGTCGGTGAACCAGGATGCCTTCTTGCTTCTGGGTCTGCTGGGAGGGTTCTTTAGTGGCGCGAGGTCGTCGGCGCAGGTGGTCAGCCACTGTGTGAAGTTGCGGGCTGCTTCGTTGGGGTCCGTTGTGTTGGCGGGTGGGCTCTGGCTGAGGGAGGTGGTGAGCTGGTCTGCGGTGATCTTGCTCCAATTCCTGTGAGGTACCTGTTGCGGGTGGTGGTGGGTCGTGGACCTTTTGAAGCTGAAGTGGACGCAGCTGTGGTCGGTCCAGTGGAGTCCGGTGGCGTGGCTGAAGGTGATGTACTTGCTGGAAGAGAAGACGGGATCAAGCGTGTGGCCGGCGTAGTGGGTGGGGGTGTTGGCCAGTTGCTTGAGTCCGAGGTTGGCGAGGTTTTCCAGCAGGGCGGTGGTGTTGCGGTCCTTGTTGTTCTCCAGGTGGAAGTTGAGGTCCCCAAAGAGGATGTAGTCAGTGGAGGGGAGGACGTGCGGGCTTTGTTACAGTTGAGGGTGTATCACAAGGTCAGTACTGTGATAGGCCGTGGGTTGCGGGCAATTTGGTTTGCAGAAGTGTCAGCAAGATTTATCAGAGAGTCTTGTTTTTGTCTGTCAAATGTCTTCTGGCGGTGATGAGCTTTTGTTGGCTGCCGTGGCGGTTGCCTTCAGACAGTGATGAGTTTTGGGTGTCTGCCTAGGCGATTTGCCGTCAGACAGCAAAGGGTTTAGGTTGCCTGTTGGTGCATTAGCCCTCAGGCAATGATTAATTTTTTAGGTGCTGAGGCGGTAGGCTCATTGCTTTACATGTATTTTGAGGTTTGTTTTTTAGTTGCTGTTTCCGGTTTCACAAGGTCATTGCTGTAATGGGACGCGGGTAGCGGTCAACTGGGTTTGTAGAATTGTCTGAAAGTTTCCTGATCAGTGGGTTTTCTTTTTGATCCAGTCCTTTGTAGAATGTCCTGTTGAGTTTGAGGAGATGGTCGTCCAACATCTCAACGCCTAGGTCTCTGTGGAGGTCTGTTGTTCGTGTGAACATAAGAGCACCTGCTGCAATCCGTAAGGCCTTGCTCTGTAGTCTCTGTAGGTCTTTCTGAAGCTGCGGGCGGCAGTCACTCCAAACTGGTGAAGCGTATGTCATAGTTGGTTGAATTATTACAGAGATTGCTCGCACCTTGCTCCGCATGGGCATCAACTTGGTCTCCAGGAGTGGGTATAATGCAGCCAGTTTGGCTGCTGCTTTCTGGCAGGTCTTCTCTATGTGGTTTCTCCAACTGAGTTTAGAGTCCAGAGTCACCCCCAGGTAGGAGCTCAGACAATTGAGCGTGCGGGCTCCAACGCTGGCCCCTGAGCTTTGCTGCCTAATGCTTCACCAGGCCCCGCCCAGACATACCTTCACATACCGGTGGTGGCTCGTCCCTACATGCCACCACCTCCGCAGCCACGCCAGCAGGTGCGGACCGTGGGATCCACACCATCCCGACCCAGACCTGATCCAAGACGACGGGCCGCAGCAGATCCTCCTGGCCCCCACGGCCCAGTACGCGCAGAGCCCCTTGCACAGCCTCCGCTTCAGGTCCCGACTTCGTCGCACTAGCGGAAAAACCGCCCCACCAATTGACCGACTGGCTCTGGTTAACTCCATGGGCCTACACTACCACTCCCAGTAACTCCTTCCACATTACCTCCTTGTGACCCTCCCTGATGGTGCCAGGATGCAAAAAGAGGGAGAGCACGTCTGTGTCTTGTTTTCGTCTGTTAGATGCCTTCTGACAGTGGTGAGTTTTTGGATACTGAGGCAGTAGCCTCATTACTCCACATTCATTTTGAGTTTTTTCAGTCTTTGTTTAGGTTGTCTTATTGATGTGTGACGCTTTCAATCAATCAATCAATCATGCCATTTGTATAGCGCACTACTCACCCGGGAGGGTCTCAAGGCGCTTGGGGGGAGGGGTATGCTACTGCTCGAACAGCCAGGTCTTGAGTTGTTTCCTGAAGGCGAGATGGTCCTGGGTCAGCCGAAGGTGGATGGGGAGGGAGTTCCAAGTCTTGGCAGCCAGGTAAGAGAAGGATCTTCCTCCGGCGGTGGCTCTTCGGATGCGTGGTACGGCTGCGAGGGCGAGGCTGGTGGACCGTAGCTGGCGGGTGGGCGTGTAGAAGATCAGGTGGTCGTTGAGGTACTTGGGGCCCAGGTCGTGGAGAGACTTGTGTGCGTGGGTGAGGAGCCGGAACGTGATCCTCTTGTTGACGGGGAGCCAGTGCAGGTTCCTCAGGTGGCTGGAGATGTGGCTGCGTCGGGGGACATCCAGGATGAGTCGGGCGGAGGCGTTCTGGATGCGCTGGAGTCTTTTCTGTAGCTTGGCTGTGGTTCCGGCGTAGAGGGCGTTTCCGTAGTCCAGTCGGCTGGTGACGAGTGCCTGGGTGACAGTCTTCCTGGTCTCGGTCGGGATCCAGCGGAAGATCTTGCGAAGCATACGCAGGGTGTTGAAGCACGATGAGGAGACGGCGTTGACTTGTCTGGTCATCAAGAGGGAGGGGTCCAGGATGAAGCCCAGGTTGCGTGCGTGGTCGGTTGGCTTGGGTGCGGTGCCCAGGGCTGGGGTCCACCAGGAGTCGTCCCAGGCGGAGGGCGAAGATCCCAGGATGAGGACTTCCGTCTTGTCCGAGTTCAGTTTCAGGCGGCTGTCCTTCATGCACTCGGCGACGTCTTTCATCCCTTCGTGTAGGCAGGTTCTGGCGGTGTCGGGGTCTCTGGTGAGGGAGAGGATCAGCTGGGTGTCGTCGGCGTAAGAGATGATGTTGAGGTTGTGCTGGCATGCGATGGCTGCGAGAGGTTTCATGTAGATGTTGAAGAGGGTGGGGCTGAGTGAAGATCCTTGCGGGACGCCGCAGATGACTTCGGTGGCCTCGGAGCGAAACGGGGGGAGGCGGACTCTTTGTGTTCTTCCGGCGAGGAACGAGATGATCCACTCCAGTGCCTTCTCTTGGATACCGATGTTGCTGAGGCGCTGGACTAGGGTGCGGTGGCAGACTGTGTCGAACGCAGCGGAGAGGTCCAGGAGGATGAGGGCCACTGTTTCCCCCTTGTCGAGCAGGGTCCGGATGTCGTCGGTGGCTGCGATGAGGGCGGTCTCGGTGCTGTGGTTGGCTCTGAAGCCGGACTGCGAGGGGTCGAGGGATCCGTTCGTCTCGAGGAAGGCGGTCAGCTGTCTGTTGATGATCTTCTCGATGACTTTTGCAGGAAAAGGGAGGAGCGAGATGGGGCGGAAGTTTTTGAGATCGGTGGGGTCCGCTGTAGGTTTCTTCAGGAGGGCGCTGATCTCGGCGTGCTTCCAGCTCTCCGGGAAGGTGGCGGTGTTGAAGGAGGCGTTGATGATGTTCCAGAGTTGGGGTGCGATGGTGGAGTCGGCCTTGTTGAAGACGTGGTGTGGGCAGGGGTCGGTCGGTGATCCGGAGTGGATGGTGTTCATCGTGCGGGCTGTGTCTTTGGTGGTCACCACGGTCCAGGTGCGAAGGGTGGTGGTGGGGGGCGTTGGTTCGACGGTTGGGTGCGTGGGTGGGGCGCCGAAGCTATTGTTGATGTCGGCGATCTTGCGGTGGAAGAACGAGGCGAGGGAGTCGCAGAGGTCTTGTGACGGAGTGATGTCGTTGGTGCCGTTGCTGGGGTTGGAGAACTCCTTGACGATAGTGAAGAGCTCTTTGCTGTCGTGGGCGTTGTTGTCCAGTCGTTCCTTCAGGGATTTCTTCTTGGTGGTGCGGATGAGCTGGTGGTGCTTGCGGGTAGCGTGTTTGAGGGCGGTCATGTTGTCGGTGGTCCGGTCGAGGAGCCAGGCTTTCGCGAGGGTGCGGCAGGTCTTCTTGGAGTCCTTGAGGTCGTCGGTGAACCAGGATGCCTTCTTGCTTCTGGGTCTGCTGGGAGGGTTCTTTAGTGGCGCGAGGTCGTCGGCGCAGGTGGTCAGCCTCTGTGTGAAGTTGCGGGCTGCTTCGTTGGGGTCCGTTGTGTTGGCGGGTGGGCTCTGGCTGAGGGAGGTGGTGAGCTGGTCTGCGGTGATCTTGCTCCAATTCCTGTGAGGTACCTGTTGCGGGTGGTGGTGGGTCGTGGACCTTTTGAAGCTGAAGTGGACGCAGCTGTGGTCGGTCCAGTGGAGTCCGGTGGCGTGGCTGAAGGTGATGTACTTGCTGGAAGAGAAGACGGGATCAAGCGTGTGGCCGGCGTAGTGGGTGGGGGTGTTGGCCAGTTGCTTGAGTCCGAGGTTGGCGAGGTTTTCCAGCAGGGCGGTGGTGTTGCGGTCCTTGTTGTTCTCCAGGTGGAAGTTGAGGTCCCCAAAGAGGATGTAGTCAGTGGAGGGGAGGACGTGCGGGCTTTGTTACAGTTGAGGGTGTATCACAAGGTCAGTACTGTGATAGGCCGTGGGTTGCGGGCAATTTGGTTTGCAGAAGTGTCAGCAAGATTTATCAGAGAGTCTTGTTTTTGTCTGTCAAATGTCTTTTGGCGGTGATGAGCTTTTGTTGGCTGCCGTGGCGGTTGCCTTCAGACAGTGATGAGTTTTGGGTGTCTGCCTAGGCGATTTGCCGTCAGACAGCAAAGGGTTTAGGTTGCCTGTTGGTGCATTAGCCCTCAGGCAATGATTAATTTTTTAGGTGCTGAGGCGGTAGGCTCATTGCTTTACATGTATTTTGAGGTTTGTTTTTTAGTTGCTGTTTCCGGTTTCACAAGGTCATTGCTGTAATGGGACGCGGGTAGCGGTCAACTGGGTTTGTAGAATTGTCTGAAAGTTTCCTGATCAGTGGGTTTTCTTTTTGATCCAGTCCTTTGTAGAATGTCCTGTTGAGTTTGAGGAGATGGTCGTCCAACATCTCAACGCCTAGGTCTCTGTGGAGGTCTGCTGTTCGTGTGAACATAAGAGCACCTGCTGCAATCCGTAAGGCCTTGCTCTGTAGTCTCTGTAGGTCTTTCCGAAGCTGCGGGCGGCAGTCACTCCAAACTGGTGAAGCGTATGTCATAGTTGGTTGAATTATTACAGAGATTGCTCGCACCTTGCTCCGCATGGGCATCAACTTGGTCTCCAGGAGTGGGTATAATGCAGCCAGTTTGGCTGCTGCTTTCTGGCAGGTCTTCTCTATGTGGTTTCTCCAACTGAGTTTAGAGTCCAGAGTCACCCCCAGGTAGGAGCTGTTGTTTTCCCATTTGACCTCATCCCCGTTGAGGAGGATCTGTGGATGTTTCCTATTCAGCTTCCTGGTGAATAGTGTTGCTGTTGTTTTGCTTGTGTTGAGGGTGATCTGCCAGTCGCTGTACCATTCGGAGAGTCTGCAGAGCGATGTCTCAAGGTTCTTAGCCACTTCTTTGTCGCTGAAGGGTTGGGAGATGACTGCAACATCATCTGCGTAAAGGGTAAGATCAGTCTTCTTTAGGTCCGTGGGGATGTCGTTTGTGAATATGTTGAAGAGGAATGGTTCTAGGATTGATCCTTGAGGCACTCCAGCAAGAATTGGGCGTGGCGTTGAGCATTCTTCTCACACCGCCATGTGAAAGGTCCGTTTTGACAAGTAGCTGGACAGCAGCTTGACCAGGTAGCTTGGAAACTTGAGCTTGATAAGTTTGTAAAGCAGTCCCTCATGCCATACTCGGTCAAATGCTTTGGCTACATCCAGAAAGACTACTCCAGTAGACTTGTTGATGTTGAATCCATGGCTAATGATGTCCACAACTCTGAGGAGTTGGTGGTTGGTTGAGTGGTCTTTCCGTAACCCAAACTGTTCTTTAGCGAGGATGTTTTCGCTTGTCGCAAAGTCCACGAGACGGGCGAGGATAACTTTTTCGAAGAGCTTTGATAGACCAGAAAGCAGACTTATGAGGCGGTAATTTGCAGGATCTCGCAGTGGTTTCCCAGCCTTGGGGAATACGACGACTCTTGCTTCTTTCAAGGCGTTAGGGAAATACTGCTTCTGCATACACGCGTAGAATATCTCAGCAAGATGATCCACAGCAGTATCTGGGAGCATCTTGATGGCTTGGTTGGCTATTCTGTCCTTTCCTGGTGCCTTGACATTTTTTAGTGTCTTTACCAGGGCCAGTAATTCGCCCGTTGAGCATTCCTCAATGATTGCAGCTTCTGTTTCTGGTGGGTGCTCCTGGTGGTCCTTAGTGACCTCTTGCTCGACTTCTGTTGCCAGTTTGCTTTCCTGATTAGGCCTGAAGGATGCCTCCAGTGTGTCAGCGAAAACATCAGCCTTGTCCCTGTTGCTGCATGCCAAGTGAGTCTTCCCTTGTATCGGTGGGTTTGGTTCCTTCTTCCCAGTAAAGCTTCGGGTCATTCTCCAGAGAGTGTTGTCTGAGTCCTTCAAGTTAGCTGTAGCTGCTTCCCATTTTTCACCTCTGTGCTGGCTTATTTGCCTCTTCAGCTGTCTTGTCAGCTCATTGTACTTCTTCAGCAGGTCGGGGGTGTGATTCCTTTGCCACTCTCTCCGAGCTCTGTTCTTGTCAGCTATCGACTGCTTAATGCCCTTCGGGAGGTCGTAGATAGCGTATCATTGGAGTTTCTGCTCAGGAACACTGCGCTCAATAGCAGAGTGGACTGCAGCCGTGAAGTGGTGAACTGCCTGGTCAATGCCTTCAATGCAGCGTAGGGGGCCGGGGATCAGTGTCTCCTCCAGGCTTCTTTTGTATAGGCTCCAGTCTGCCTTCTTGAAGTTGTGCCTGGTGCCCTGTTGCTGGTCTTCAATTACATCTCCAACTGTGATCAACACTGGGTTGTGGTCGGACGTCAGCGCTGTTAAGGTATCAAGCTCCATAGTCTGGGAGAGATTCTTCATGACAACGATGTCCAGAACATCCGATTTAGGCAGTGCAGAGCCTGGATAGTGTGTTGGTTGAGTGGGGCTGGCCACTACAAAGTCCTCCTTCTTTGAGTGGGCAAGTAGAGCGTGTCCTTTGCTGTTTGCCGTGTGAGAGTTCCAGCACTGGTGCTTGGCATTAAGGTCGCCTCCAATTAATGTTGGGATGCTGGGGTCCAATAAAGCATCCAAGTCCTTTGGGCTCAGCTTGCCTGGGGCTGAGTAGGCGCCAATCAGCCGTAGCGGGCCTGCAGGTGTCTGGATCTGAATGCCTGTTGCTTCAATACTCCCCACTGGTGGTAGTGAGATCTCGTGGTGCTTCACTTTTGTGCTGATAATCACCGCTGTTCCTCCGCCCTTGGCTCCAGTGATTCGATCTGTGCGGTATACCCTGTGGTTTGCTATGTTGAGCTTCTGGCTTCCTTGGAGGTGGGTCGGAGATAAGCGCTATGCTCACATCCATGGTTTCCATCTGGTGCAGGAGTTCTGCAGTTTTCTTCTGAATGCTATTAGCATTCCACATCAAGAAGAGGGAGTTTCCTTTAGATTTTGCTGCCATTGCAGGTCTTTTCTTCGCCGTGGAAAAATCCGCCAATAAGATTCGCCTCCATTGTCACCACAGGGTGGATGTTCGTGTCTGCAACTGTTTTCGCAATCTTCGTGATGAGTTCCTGCCAGTTGATGGCTGAGCCTATTTCACAGGATGGTGCTGGGGCAGTTGTTGGTGGTGGGCTGTCCTGTTTGGGTTTTGTTTTTTCTGCGTATGTTTTTCCATCCACACACGCGTTGCTACGGCTGTTGGTTGGATTGCCATTTGGGATCCTGTCTGCCAATGCGGGTTTGTAAGTCTTCCTTTGCCCCTGGTCCATTGTTGTTGAGTGTAGAGAAGTCTTTTGTGGTTGGAGGGGTTTGCGCTGTCCTTCCTTCTTTGCCTTATGCAGGTAGGGACAGCCGCGATAGCTTGCTGGATGTGGTCCTCCGTAGTTGGCACATTTTGCAGGTTCGGTTTACCGGTTCCTTGTGCATTGGTTAGAGGTGTGCTCGCTTCCACAGCGTACACACTTTGGCTTCTGTTGGCAGAAAGCAGAGGTGTGCCCCAAGCGCTGGCAGTTGTAGCACATGACTGGTACTCGTTTCCCTCTAGGCGCTTCTGTGGTGACGATGCAGCTGCAGAGCCGTGTGACTGCTGAGAGGTCTGCTGGCTTCCCATCATGGCTTGCCGACAGGGTTACAACAAAGAGGGGAAATTTCTTGTTCTTGTCCACTGGAGAGGCAATCTGTGTTATGTTTTTGACTGGAAGTCCAAGTTCCGATAAGTCCTGGGTGATGTGCCCAGGGGATGCGTTTGCTGGGAGTCCCCGTATTACAAAGCGCTGGGCTTTTGCGGTGGTCAATGAAAAGGTGTGGTACTCCATTTTCTGATCTGTAAGCATGCTGGCCACACTTCTGTAGTCCTCTGGTGTGGTGAGCATGATCTTGGCGTGGTCCTGCCGGGTCTTGATGGTGAAGGGGGAGGTGCAGTGTTCCTCCAGTAGCTCCACAAGGCCCTTGTGGGTGGCTAAGTTCTTCAGGATGATGGGAGGGATCCGTAGTCACCAGATGGGACCTGAAGAGGTCTCGGGTTCAGATGTCTTGTGGTCCTGAGGGTGGGCGTCACTGTCCTGGGTATTTTGGAGAGCCAGATAGCGGTTTAAGGTTGGAATTGCGCTGCTTGCGGGGGGTGCGCGGGCAAGTTCTGGTGCTTTCTATGGTGAGTTTGGGCCCAATTCACGTCCTCTCTTTATTTTAATCTGCCATTCCATGTCGCCTTCGGTGGTGGTGCTGGATTGAGCCATGGCGTCTGCCTCCATGGTCAATTGATGCAGCTGGATGGGGGGTTAAGGGGTTTATTCCCTTCTCCTTTGCCTCTTCGGCACGCAGCCTGGCCCCGGTCAAGCCAGGGAGATGCAGGCCCAGCACCCTAAAGGAGTGGGAGAGAGGGCAGAGCGGGCCAGACCGAGAGTCTCCCGCCGAAAATCGGAGTGCAAGATAAATCAAGCAAAGCGCAGCAATGATAAATAAATTAAACTGTAATCTGAGTGCAAAATCAATCAGGCAGTGAAGATGAATTAAGCAAGCAGAGCGCAGCAAGACAAAATGAAATCTGAGTGTCCAAGCGCAAGCAGAGGAATTCACTCAACAAGCAGAGCGCAGCAATGTCAAATTACAGTCTGAACACAAAATCAAGCAATCAGTATACAAAACCAGTCATGCATTGAAAGTTAAACAAGCAACAAAGCAGAGCGGAAAAGCTCCCGCTGAAAATCAGGGTAAAAAGAAATGAATCAAACAATGAAGCAGGCCAAATCTACCACAAAGGATAGAAAATGGCGCCTACCAGGCATGATCTTCTCTAGCCCCTGCTTGCAGGATTCAATCCCCCATCATGGCGGCCATCCGAGAAATCAGCTGAGGCAGAAATCCAATCATCCGGAAACCAAGTGGATGAGTGTTGGACAGGCCGCATGGTCGGGCTGTCCCCCCTCCCCGCAATGGGACCTGGACCCTGGCTCTCCCTGCATCCCCAGCCAGAGTCCCCGACGACCACCCGAAGTACACTGCAATCCCTCCACCACAAGACACCAGCCCCGGACCCAGCTGGCCCGGGTCACCATCCACACCACGGCCTCGGCCCAGCCGCCATCTTGGGGCACTGCAGCACGAGGCCGCGTGGCCTCGACTCGACCCTAACCCTGGGCCCGGCCGGCCCCGACATCGAGGCACCAACCTCCCCCCAGGAGGCAGAGTGACCACTTGACGAGTCAATGGGAGAAGGAATCGTCAACGGCTCTCCTCCGCCAGGTGTCGATCACCCCCGGCCGCCCTGGGCGCTGGCTCCACCCCCCTGCTGGGTGTCTGGACTCCCTCATCCCGGACCTCCTGGCCCCCAGGCGCGAGGGTCCGGACATCAAAGGGGACCAGACCTATAACTGGGGCAGGGCCAGACCAGGAAGGCAGTTGTATCCTGGAGTCGAGAGACCCGAGAAGAACTCATCCGTGACTGGCCTGCTGGCGCTGCCGCGGCCCTCTGCCTCGTGAAACCATCGTCTTGGCCTGCTGGCGCTGCCGCAGCCCTCTGCCTCGTGGAACCATCGTCTTGGCCTGCTGGCGCTGCCGCGGCCCTCTGCCTCGTGAAACCATCGTCTTGGCATGCTGGCGCTGCCGCGGCCCTCTGCCTCGTGAAACCATCGTCTTGGCCTGCTGGCGCTGCCGCGGCCCTCTGCCTCGTGAAACCATCGTCTTGGCCTGCTGGCGCTGCCGCGGCCCTCTGCCTCGTGAAACCATCGTCTTGGCCTGCTGGCGCTGCCGCGGCCCGACTCACAGACTCTCCAGCTCGAGGATTGCGAGCTCGCCTCTTGCCACCCCCTGTACCGACCCGGTACCAAGACTGTCCCGCTACTCCCTTTTCCCTACAGAGACTAGAAGTGAGAGGACCCTCGGGTCCAAGATATCCTGTATCGCTAATATCCTTGCCTTACGAACCTTATATAAAGTATTGAACTCGACCTGGTGTGGTGCCTATTTGTGGGGAGGGAGGTGACTTGTCTGTACGATCACCGGAGACGGTCCTCCTCGGGGACCTCTCCCTCAGTATTCGGCCGACCCTCAGAGTCTCCGTCTAACATGGGTGGCCAGCGACGGGATCCGAACCTACGCATAATCGTACAGAAAGTCACTCGCCCCACGACACACAACCACCATGACAACAGAAAGCGGAACAACGGAAAAATTCCAGATGGAAAAATTGGAAGACTACAACCACCGAGAACTGAAGCAATATTGCATAGAACTTGGCCTTCCAACCACAGGTCTGAGCACAAAGGAAGACTTCAAACGGGCCCTAGAAGCTTGGGCAGAAACGGGTACGGCCGTACCCCGAACACGAACAACCGAGACGAGCCCCGCACCAGCTGAAGAAAGAAGAGCGGGTCTCTCCCTGGAAGAGATCCGAGAAAGAGAAAAAAGCAGACTCCACGAATTAGAACTAGCCCGAATTCGCTTGGATGGAGAACTCAAGCTGGCGGAACAAAAAATAACTCTGGAACACTTACGGCTCCGAGAGGAGCGAGAAGAGAAGCAAAAACAGAGAGAGCTAGAGGAAAAGAAACTAGCGTACGAACATGAGCGCAATCTCAAGGAACTGGAAATCCAGAAACAGAATAAAGAACTCGGGTTCCCCGAACGACTGACCCTGCCTGCCTCTACCGAGCCCAAGGTTCACATCCCCAAAGATGTCATCCGGGAATACCACAAGAACGATGATATACAGCAGTGGTTTAAAGCCTATGAGGTGGCCATGACCTCCCACCGGATTCCACGGAGCGACTGGGGAGCCGGATTATGGGGGAGGTTTGTCAACGAAGGGCGGGACGCCCTGCTGCAACTCCCGGACCATCTGATGACATCCTACGACCATATGAAGGCCGCCCTCCTCACTCGATACGGGCTCACACCCGAGATGTACCGCCAGCGGTTCCGCGACTGCAAACGGATTCCGGGTACGACCTGGGTGGAGTACGTGAACTTCTTTAGTCGAGCCTTCGAAGGGTGGATCAAGGGCAACAAAGTGACCACCTACGAACAACTTTTTGACCTTATCGTATGGGAGCACCTGTCGAACAACTGCTTCGTGGAACTCCGGCAACACCTCTTGGACAGTAAACTAACCGAACCTCGACAACTCGCCGCCGAAGCCGACCGGTGGGAAAGCACCCGAGTTGGCCGGAACGGACCCAGCGAATCATCCAGACCGTACCCAGGGCCCCATCGCCCCCGAGGAGGAGGAGGAGGCCAGGGTCGGGGGAGAGACCCCGGCCCCTTGTCACCCACAAGCAGCCCCTCGACCCCGGTCGGCCGAGGGAGCCCAGCCATCCGGGCCGGTTTCCGGGCCAACGTTATGTGCCACAGATGCCAGCGACCCGGCCACTACGCCAGTGATCCCAACTGCCCAAAGAATCCGAACACTACCCCCCGCCAGGTCGCAGCGGCCGCCCTAGGGGAAGAACTAATCCCGGAAGACCAAGAAGAGTACGAGACCGACCCCTCTGAGTGGGCACCAGCTGCCATGGCGCTGGTCTGCTTGGGGGAGAGAGAGATGATTCCGCGGGCCCCCCTTCCCGCCAACACGCAGAAGTACAGTCAGTGGGTCAACATTAATGGCCGCCGGGCGGAAGCCCTCCGCGACACCGGGGCCAGTGTAACGGCGGTCCGACGCCACCTTGTCACTCCCGACCAAATCCTGCCGAACCTTCTTTGCCCTGTCCGATCAGCAGACAATTCCGAAAGTCTATGCCACATGGCCTGCGTCCCCTTCGAGTGGGGAGGAGTAACAGGGATGTTAAAGGTAACGGTCCGCGATGATGCCCCCGTGGATTGCCTCCTAGGAAACGACCTCGAAAGCTCTCCCTGGGCAGCTGTCGAACGGAGGGAACACCTGGGGATGCTCGGCCTCCCCGAATGGGTCTGCGTCACGACCCGGTCCATGACCGCCCGCGCGGTCCCCAGTCTAGAAGAGCCCGAGTGGCCGGAACCTCCTCCCGTGCTCATCCCACGGGGGGCCGCCCCAGAAGCCAGTCCCCCGAACCAAACAGAAGAAGGATCCGACCAGCTTCGGGACGTCCCTGACCTGGCACAATGGCGTCAGGAGGGAGGCCCCACTCAGGAACAATTCCGGGCCGAACAGAAAACATGTCCCTCTCTCGAAGGACTCCGGCAGCAAGCCCTGGCCCAGAGCACCGGGGATACCTCGGGGGCCCACTGGATCTACTGGGACCAAGACCTGCTCTACAGCGAGCAGAAAGTTGCAGAACTAGGGGCCAGTCGGGTGCTGGTGGTGCCCCTTCGCTTCCGAGACTTCCTCCTGAACTTAGCCCACGATGTCCCCCTTGCCGGACACCTGGGACAGGATAAAACCTACGACCGCCTGGTGACCCATTTTTTCTGGCCCCAAATGCGAAAGGATGTCACCAACCACTGCAAGGCCTGCCCCACCTGCCAGGCCAGCGGAAAAAGTGGCCGAAAAATCAAAGCACCTTTACAACCCTTTCCTGTCGTCACCACCCCGTTTGAACGAGTGGGAATAGACATTGTGGGGCCCCTCGACCCTCGAACAGCCCAAGGACACCGGTTCATCCTGGTCCTAGTAGACCACGCCACCCGCTATCCCGAGGCCATCCCTCTTCGGACTGTGACGGCCCCCGTGGTGGGCCGAGCTCTGATGGGGATCTTCTCCCGGGTGGGGTTCCCCCGGGAGGTCGTCAGTGACAGGGGCACGAACTTTATCTCCAGATATATGAAGTCTCTCTGGCAACAATGCGGGGTCACCTACAAATTCACGACCCCCTATCACCCGCAAGGAAACGGACTGGTCGAGAGGTTCAACCGCACCCTCAAGGGAATGATTATGGGCCTAGAAGGACCCCTTCGACGCCAGTGGGACGTGCTACTTCCCTGCCTCCTGTTTGCCTATCGGGAGGTCCCGCAGAAATCCCTCGGCTTCAGCCCATTTGAACTCCTGTACGGGCACCCCGTCCGGGGCCCCCTCAGCCTAGTCAAGGAAGGTTGGGAGCAGCCTCCCCAGAAAACTCCCCCGGACATCTACAGGTATCTCCTGGCTCTCCGCAACCAGACCCGGCGGTTCCGAGACACCGCCAAAGCCAATCTCGAGGCCAGTCAGGAGGACATGAAGAGGTGGTACGATCAGCACGCGTCCTCCACTGAGTTCGAACCGGGACAACAGGTCTGGGTGATGTCCCCGGTTGAACCCTGTGCACTCCAAGACAGATGGTCCGGGCCCTTCAAGGTGATCGAACGCAAGGGGCCCGTCACCTATTTAATCGACATGGAGACTGCCCGGAACCCCCTACGGGTCCTCCATGCCAACAGGCTCAAACCCCATTTTGTGCGATCCGAACTCAGCCTCCTGATGGCTACCGATAATGGGACAGAAGAAGACTCCGAACCCCTTCGGACTTACTGAGGGCCCTCGAACAGGATGGCTCAGTGGAAGGGGTCCAGCTCTCCCAGGCCCTGTCCCCAGAGCAACGCCAAGACTGCCAAACGCTCCTGAGGCGGTTCGCCTCCCTGTTCTCCCTCACCCCCGGAGTCACCCCCTGGTGCCTTCACGATGTGGACACCGGGGACAGCCCTCCTATTCGACACCGGGCGTACCGCGTACCAGACCGGGTGCGCGCCTGCATCCAGACCGAGGTGTCCAAAATGCTGACCCTGGGAGTGATCGAACCCTCAGACAGCCCCTGGGCGAGCCCAGTCGTCCTGGTTCCCAAGGCGGCCGCCCCGGGCGTTGCCCCTGAGCTCCGGTTCTGCGTGGACTATCGGGGGCTGAATGCAGTTACCAGGACCGACGCTCATCCCATCCCCCGGGCGGACGAGCTAATTGACCGGATGGGGGCCGCCCGCTACCTGAGCATCTTCGACCTAACAGCGGGCTACTGGCAGATCGGCCTCACCCCTAGGGCCCAAGAACGATCCGCCTTCTCTACCCCGGACGGGCACTACCACTTTAAAGTAATGCCCTTCGGCATGAAAAACGCCCCGGCAACGTTCCAACGGCTGGTAAACCAGGTACTGGCGGGCCTGGAAGACTTCAGCGCCGCCTACCTGGACGACATTGCTGTGTACAGCCACCAGTGGACTGACCACCTCCGCCACCTGCGGGAGGTTCTACACGCCCTCCAGCAAGCCGGGCTCACCATCAAGGCCAGCAAGTGCCAGGTTGGCCAAGGGTCCGTGACCTACCTGGGACACCAAGTGGGAAGCGGGCTGGTGGCCCCTCTCCAACTCAAGATTGCTGCCATCCAGGCCTGGCAACCCCCTACGACCCAAACGGAGGTCCGGGCCTTCCTGGGGCTCACCGGATACTACCGGCGGTTCGTGAAGGACTATGGCAGCATCGTGGGGCCCCTCACCGAGCTCACCTCCAAGAAGGGCCCCAAAACCGTCAACTGGACCCCGGACTGCCAATCGGCCTTCGAGAAACTAAAGGCCGCCATGTGCACGGCCCCCGTGCTCCAGGCTCCCGACTACAGCCGGGAATTCATTGTGCAGACGGACGCCTCCGATTATGGTGTGGGGGCCGTCCTCTCCCAACTCAACACCGAAGGGGTCGACCAACCAGTGGCCTTCATCAGCAGGCGCCTACTGCCCCGAGAACAACGCTGGAGCACCATTGAGAGGGAGGCCTTCGCCGTAGTCTGGGCACTCAAAAAGCTCCGGCCATACCTTTTCGGCACCCACTTCCGGGTGCAAACAGACCACCGACCCCTGCAATGGCTGATGCAAATGCGGGGGGAGAACCCGAAGCTGTTGCGCTGGTCCATCTCCCTGCAGGGGATGGACTTCACGGTGGAACATCGTCCAGGCCAGGACCACGCCAACGCCGACGGCCTGTCACGCTTTTTCCGCCTCAGCGAGGAGAGTCCCCAGGAAGATGGCTGACTCTCCCCGCCTTCAGCTGGGGGGGACGCATGTTGGACAGGCCGCATGGTCGGGCTGTCCCCCCTCCCCGCAATGGGACCTGGACCCTGGCTCTCCCTGCATCCCCAGCCAGAGTCCCCGACGACCACCCGAAGTACACTGCAATCCCTCCACCACAAGACACCAGCCCCGGACCCAGCTGGCCCGGGTCACCATCCACACCACGGCCTCGGCCCATCCGCCATCTTGGGGCACTGCAGCACGAGGCCGCGTGGCCTCGACTCGACCCTAACCCTGGGCCCGGCCGGCCCCGACATCGAGGCACCAACCTCCCCCCAGGAGGCAGAGTGACCACTTGACGAGTCAATGGGAGAAGGAATCGTCAACGGCTCTCCTCCGCCAGGTGTCGATCACCCCCGGCCGCCCTGGGCGCTGGCTCCACCCCCCTGCTGGGTGTCTGGACTCCCTCATCCCGGACCTCCTGGCCCCCAGGCGCGAGGGTCCGGACATCAAAGGGGACCAGACCTATAACTGGGGCAGGGCCAGACCAGGAAGGCAGTTGTATCCTGGAGTCGAGAGACCCGAGAAGAACTCATCCGTGACTGGCCTGCTGGCGCTGCCGCGGCCCTCTGCCTCGTGAAACCATCGTCTTGGCCTGCTGGCGCTGCCGCAGCCCTCTGCCTCGTGGAACCATCGTCTTGGCCTGCTGGCGCTGCCGCGGCCCTCTGCCTCGTGAAACCATCGTCTTGGCCTGCTGGCGCTGCCGCGGCCCTCTGCCTCGTGAAACCATCGTCTTGGCCTGCTGGCGCTGCCGCGGCCCTCTGCCTCGTGAAACCATCGTCTTGGCCTGCTGGCGCTGCCGCGGCCCTCTGCCTCGTGAAACCATCGTCTTGGCCTGCTGGCGCTGCCGCGGCCCGACTCACAGACTCTCCAGCTCGAGGATTGCGAGCTCGCCTCTTGCCACCCCCTGTACCGACCCGGTACCAAGACTGTCCCGCTACTCCCTTTTCCCTACAGAGACTAGAAGTGAGAGGACCCTCGGGTCCAAGATATCCTGTATCGCTAATATCCTTGCCTTACGAACCTTATATAAAGTATTGAACTCGACCTGGTGTGGTGCCTATTTGTGGGGAGGGAGGTGACTTGTCTGTACGATCACCGGAGACGGTCCTCCTCGGGGACCTCTCCCTCAGTATTCGGCCGACCCTCAGAGTCTCCGTCTAACAATGAGGGTTGGCTCCGAGCAGGAATCTTCAAGAATCCTCATCTCTGGCAAATCCACTGGCCAAAATCAAGCCCTCTGGAACTAAATCGCAGATGCGGGTCAGCTGCAACGAAGCTCCGATGTCCGACTCCAAATCCGAATACCGAATGAAATGATCAACTCATGATCGGTACTCAATCAATCAAATGAATCAAGAGCAAGAGCCTTACTCCCCTGAACCCTTATACCCCTCCCCAACTCCACCCCTTGACCTCCCAGCCTGTCCTTTCTGCATGAAAACCCCGGGGGAAGACTGGTCTGCTACCCTATTTCCCCCCAGGGGCCATCATTTTGAACAAAGAGGAGAGGTGTCACAGGGATGGGATGCAGCAGGGCACTAGAACACTGCATGGACTGTGATGGACACCTGACACTTGCTCCGATCAGTAGGGGTGGAGCAGGAAGGGGGGGGGGGCACCAGCCAAAGCCAACCTCCACAGAGGAATGAAGGCCGTAGCCGACTGGATGAAGGACAGCAGACTGAAGCTGAACTCAGACAAGACGGAGGTCCTCATCCTCGGACCCACCCCATCAGCCTGGGACGACACCTGGTGGCCCACATCGCTAGGCACAGCTCCGGAACCCACAGACCATGCTCGCAACCTGGGGGTCATCCTCGACTCCACCCTCTCCATGACCAGGCAAGTCAACGCCATCTCTGCATCCTGCTTTAACACCCTCCGAATGCTCCGCAGGATCTTCAAATGGATCCAGACAGACACGAGAAAAACCGTCACCAAGGCCCTTGTCACCAGCAGACTCGACTACGGGAACGCCCTCTACACAGGAACAACAACCAAGCTCCTGAGACGACTACAATGAATCCAGAACGCCTCGGCACGACTAATCCTCGATGTCTCCCGACGCAGCCACATCACACCCCACCTGAGAAGCCTAAACTGGCTCCCCGTCAACAAGAGGATCACCTTCAAGCTCCTCATCCACGCACACAAGGCACTACACAACACCGGACCCACATACCTCAAGAACTGACTCAGCATCTACACCCCCACCCGAAGCCTCCGCTCAGCCAACCTCGCCCTCGCCACGGTCCCCCGTATCCAGAAAACCACCGCCGGCGGCAGATCCTTCTCCTACCTCGCCGCCAAGAACTGGAACGCTCTCCCCACCAGCCTACGACAGACTCAAGACCTGCTGGCCTTCAGGAGACTTCTCAAAACCTGGCTCTTTGATCAGTAGGAGCCCCCCTCCCCTCACCATCCCCCCTCCCCCCCTCCCTAGCACCTTGAGACCCTCACGGGTATATAGCGCGCTTTAGAAATGCATTGATTGATTGATTGAGGCTGGGACACAATTTCACCAAGGGATTCACAAGGGCAAGACGAGGGGCTCCGGCGTGGCGAACACCAACTCCGCACCCAAGCAAGAATAAAGCATCTCTACTATTACTACCTGTCCTCAGGGTTCAGACAGGACCGTGGACACATTAAAATAGGCCTTGGTGTTGCATACGATGTTGAGCCGTGTGCTCGGGCCAGGACTGACCATCTGGTTTCCATGCGGAAGCCTGACAAGCGCGAGCCTCCTACGTCTGGACAGGAAGCTTTACCTGCTGCTGCCAGCAAAGGAAGCTCGTGGACAGAGGGATCACTTCCGTTTAATAACACCCTGAGCCGCTGTGAACTGATGCCATGACCGCATTTTGCAGCTGTATTTTTTATATGAAGTGCAGGAGGCTGGGTCTCATGTGCATCGACAGTGTGCAAAATGAAAACTTTGTTCACAAAATGTGAAGTCAAGCTAGTCTGGAAACAGGGGCTCATTCCAGAGTTTTACATCAAACAGCCCATTCGATGCAGTCCAAAGGTTTGAAGGCATCTGGCAGCAGGGACCTGATTTCCCCGCTGTCACTCAAGGCTGCGCTTACCTCAGCGTGGCAGCTGGAAACACAACAGCGGCTGCCTGACGTCGAAGCACGTACCTCTCATTCACTCCTAGCGGAAGTCCCGCCCTAGGGGGCTGATTACGATGGCGGAGGGATCGCCACTCCCAGCCGTGCGGTGGCGGTCCCTCCGCCATCTGAATGCACATTTCCCCCCGCCACATCAGGATGGCGGGGGTAATCATTCCGCAAGCGTGGTGGGCGCAAAGAGCGCCCGTCACAGGCAATCGTTGCTATTGCCTGGCGGAGCGGGTCAGCCTGGGGCTATGGTGGCGGTGCCTAGCAAGCACCGCCCGCCCGATCACAATGCTGGGGACAGCCAGCCTTTCCATGGCGGTGGGACCTCCAAGGAAAGGCTGGCGGACGATGGCTTCAGGGGCCCGTTACGGGCCCCCTCTGTGGTGGGTGGCCAGTTGTGCACTGGGGGTACCCATAGTACCCCCCTTACATTTCCATGCACAAGGTGCCAGGCATCGCGTGGTGCCTGCCACGTTGTGCAGGAAAATGCACAACATGGCCATTTAACATTGCGGTGGCTGCTGCAGCCAGCAGCACCCGCCGCAATGTTAAATTGCCTGATTCTACCGCCACTGTGGCGGTCGCATCGTAATTAGGGGTGCGGGACCGCCACATTACAGGCAGGCAGTCCCGATCCCACTACGATGGCGGGAGGACTTAAGTCCGCCCGCCATCGTAATCGGCCCCTAGGACTTATGGCAATGGGAAGGGGAAGATGACCGCTTTTTAGGACCCACAGGGAGACTATGGTTGGTAAATTATGATAAGGACAGTATAAGATTTGCAATCTAAATCACATTACTTCATGAATTTTGGAAAATCAAAGCAGCCCATATTTATTGAGGGGTTAATTGCCAGTAAATACCAAGAGATGTGGATTTTGGTGCATTAACCAACAAGACCAACATATTGTTCACTTTTTAAGGGTATAAACCTGTATTGCACCTGATAAATAACATTCCACTGTAGTATTGTTTATCAAGTGTAATAAACAGATAACCTAACTGCGGGCTACCCGAAATGATGACGTATATGCTGCTTGAACCGAGTAGCCTGCCTGAGACTCTGAAAAGCAGCAGGAATGAGTTGGTGAAGTTAAAAAATAAAAAGCAAAGCTGTGAAGCACTTTCTTGCACCTCTAACTTCTGGCATCCATTTTAGCATGACGTCACTGATTAATGTGATCCAGAGTGAGACCTCTGTTATCCTACTGTTTTTTAAAAAATGTATGTGCTGTGGATGAAAATGCTTCTTGACCATACGGCTACATTCTGCGGGTGAATTTCACAACAACTTTCAGAATGAATATTACCACTTTCTTATTTTATCTGCATTCTTCCTAATCTGAGATATCCGCTTCCTTCAGCTGGTTTACATTGCTGCAATATGCTTTCTTTTTCTTGTGCATCAATTATTCTATAGGTAAAATTACGAATGGAGAAATAACAGCAAATACAGTGACATGCAAGTCCAGCTTATACCCATATAGAGATATAAAGGTTGATAATGATACATGCACCAATAGCAATTCAGCATGCATATTTTATTCCGAGTTGTCGAGCCGGAGAGCTGCCCTCTCTGTGATTTCAATCAGGCCTTTAAGTGGGCCGGGTCCCACCGGTGCTCAGCACCGGCAGTTCTAAGAAGCAGGTGCTGAAACGGGTCCCTATCGGTCTCACATTTTAGCCACAGTCTTCAGGAAAAAAATAATACATTTTGCCTCTGCAGCAGTGCCATCCTTCACTGCCTGCGATGGAACTTCTAAGAGACTCATAGTTAATTCACAGTCTCCTCATTTCAGAACTGAAGCATTTTCAATATTATATACAACAAAGCTATAGTTGTTGCTTATTTATCTTATGCAACTAGCAACCACTGACAAAGCCAATAGTCCTGGCTTGCTGTAGGTGTGATGCTACTTGTTGTATTATATATTTGGATGCAATGACAGAAACAGCAACATACCAGTGAGTGGCACACTATGCTAAACACAGATTTTTAGGTCTAGTGTTTTTAAGTCACGCCTTTAATTACATCGGCCACACCCCTTTGAGAGACCCCCCCAGATTTTTCATCCTACATAAAGCCCTGATTTCAATAATCAGAAAGTCTACTCGGGGTAATAGCCTCTTACATTGAAGAAAACTCCTTGTTCTATTCAGGCAACTAAGCAGGCAGAGTCCATCTGTCGTCAGCCTTTAAAACTCCACTTAAATTTGTCTTGGTTTTCGTCAGCTCCAGGCAGAGCTATCCACGAATAACAGCTGACGAGAGAGCAGGGACTCCTGCTTTTGTTGAAGCTTCCGTTTCAACCTGGGGGGGCTCACTCTGCAGTCCTTCCTTCAAATGTCTGTAAAATAAGAGTACCGTTGACTTGGATGGTAATAAGCATGTAATATATGAAAGCTGCAATCCCAGTATAAACGCTCATCTCTAATTTCAATTAATACATGTCATTCCACAATTCCTGGCGCAAAACCCGTGACTAATTGTGTTTATAGTAGTCGACTTGTCAAACCCCCAGTTGCCTTTTATAAAGAATTTACGTAGCCACTCAACTGTAATAGCTTATTACAGTTGGGTTCTAACATTATAATGCCTTCTGCCAGAGCCAGCTGCCGAGGGGAAAGGCAGCATAATTAAAGCAGCTGTTTAAAGAAAGAAAATGAAATGTTGCTTTTCTTTCTTCTGATCTGATTTTTCAGCTGTACAATGACAAGCAGAAAGGTGATTTTATGTCAACGTGACTTTTTTGCCCTCCTCAGTTACTATTTAAAATTAAGAATCTTTCAACATGTTTCTACACATTATAAGCGACCTTGCCTTTTTTTTTAAACGGACTTGTATGAAACTATTTGTGATATTTTCTAACAGCTTTTTTGATGTGATTAATTATTCACTACAGATTCAATATTTATTCTTCATATTTGCAAACATGGGGCCCGATTCACAGAACTAACTTAAGACAAAATCATAAACTTACTACCATTTTTGTATTCACAGAAGGCACTTACTCATTTTGATATTCACAGAAGACACTTACTTATTTCGGTATTCACAGAAGTTAGGAGTCCTAACTTTAGAACTCCTAAATGCCATCTGTGAATAACGAAAGTTCTAAAGTTAGGATTTTTCTCAGTTTAGGACTCCTAACTTCTGTGAATACCGAAATGAGTAAGTGCCTTCTGTGAATACCAAAATGAGTAAGTGCCTTCTGTGAATACCAAAATGGTAGTAAGTTTAGGATTTTGTCTTAAGTTAGTTCTGTGAATCAGGCCCACGCTCTCTCTTTCCTATGAAGGAGCTATGCACCAAAGATTTGAATGGTTTGTGGGAAGGATGACTGTGTAACCCTGTAATATAAGGAATAAAGTACCCCCTGCCTTACACAATAATACTATTGCAAGTCACCTCGGAGTTCTATAACCTTATAGAGGAACAAGGCAGAGGAACTGAGCCTTCAGTCTTGTTACTCTGTATGGCCATGGAACTCCTCGGTGACTTGTAATATCCTTATAATATATGGTGTTTTTTTACATGTAATAATGAAATCGCTAAGCTGCTCAACTGTAATAAATTATTATAGTTTCATTGAAACATCGTAACTGCTTTTTAATTTGTTCTATATTTGAAATAAATACATACAATTCATTTTTGTTAATATTTACTATACAATATGTTTACTAATTTATTATAAAGTTTAATAACGTTTTATAATTTCCCCTATACTTTACCATAGGGAGTCTCTCTATTGTATAGAAAAAAGTAAAATAAGTTTATTTAACTCAAACATTTAGTAAAAATATTTTTTAGATAAATATAAAAGTACGTTAGCTTAAAATCTTCATTTAAAATGTAGAACAGTATAACAAATAACACAGAACTAATAAATTACATTTGATTTAAACCTTTAATTCATTTAAATACATTAAAATAAATAAAAAAGATTTTTTTCTGAAGTATACATTTAAAACTAAATTCCTATTTAAAGTAAAAAATGCATATGTATTTTTCATTAACAATTAATAAAAGTGTTGCATAGCACTAATTAAAGGAATTTAATTTAATTCAGTTTTAATAAAAAGTAATGTTACATTAACACCATGCGTGCGGCGCATTTTCCCGCTGTTCGCTGACGTTTTTAAAAACCCGCGGTTCATGGTGAGCTCAGCTCGTCATGAGCGTACGAGAGGTGTACCTCATGACGAGCTGAGCTCGTCATGAGCGTCAAAGGCGTTAATTTAGAAATGTAAAAAAGGTTGCTAAATCATTTTATAATTTAATAATAAATAAATGTGCTAAGGAGAAAAATACATGTGCCAGGATCTCCTCATAGAAAATATAGGAGAGGTGAAGGTTGGCATTTACAGTGGTAAGTTTGTGAATAGCATTGTGTAGTACCTTAGTAGTACTATTTAGCGCTACTAAACATACTACAAAAGGGAGTTTGTGAATAGGCACCCCTAGCTCGGTCATAGCACGTATATCATGCATGTATTGCAGGTAAAAAGCAGGCCTAATGCAATGTCTGACACTTCTGGGGTCCTCAGAAGCATTCAGTCTGCATATACACAGGCTGTCAGAATTGGGAAGGTGGTGCCTTAGCAGAATCCACACCTTAATGCTACAGGACTACTAGTCAAAGGGCTCTATGCTTCACTAGGGTGCATTCTGTCTGTGGTGGGTGGCGGGCGCTCTATCTAGAAAGCGTACTCGAAGAGCACTGTAGCTCCTATGCCCAGGTTTACAGAAGATTAGGCAGTGCAGTGGTGCATGGACATCTGTGGTACTGTTTTGTGCAAACTGTAAAAAATTGTCCAGTGCCAAAAATTGGAAAGGCTTGCCACAGACGGCATCATACTGTGTTAGCACAGTGCTACGCGAAGGGCCGACAGATAGGTCTTGTGTTACCTTTTTTCTCAAGGTACACCTTTCAGAGCAAATATCTATGCTCAACAACCATCCAAGATGAGGTCTCATAAAAAGTGGAATTTTACTTAAATTATAGATTACACATGAGAATATCACTCTATATTCTCCTTGCCCATTGATTGCTCTTGGTTTCATTTTGTGCAGGAGTTTATTTCAAAGCCAGGTTGTTCTACTTTGGTAACACTGTCTTTGTGTGAACCCCATGGCATCTCCTATCCCGTCACACCGCCATTGCATTCATTACCTGGGGTACGGGGCTATGCAACGCAAAGCCATTTGACATTTTGCTGGAATCAATTTTTCAGCATGAATATATTTTGTGAGAAAAGTTCATCAATGCTGCAGTTTTGCACTTCTTTGCATCATGTAACTGCGTTGTGTTGCATTTCACAAGTGCTGCACAAACACACAGTTGATCTTCTGACTGAACACTAAGAGATTTTAACAAGACTGTGAGGAAAGTGGTGTATTATATGGTGTGGTTGTGAAACCTCCCCATGTACTACAATCACAAGACCATCCTGGATTCAGTCAGGCTTGTTTGTAAATTATTTTGCTCAACCCTGGGTAGCTGTTAATTCGATCAGCAAGTCTTAAACAAAGGTACAAGTATAAAGCATTTAGAAGTACAAAAACAACTAAATAAGAAAGTCACACAACACGAAAAAATCCCAAACCAATTTAAAAAAATAGATCTTATTTTAAAGCATTTGTAGACACTAGAAGACACAAAATCCACCATAGGATTATGGAGATATAGATTTTAAAGTAAAGCATTAGTCACTATAAAATTCCGACAAACATTCGTAACCGTAAAGTTCAGAAACTTTGAAGAATTGTGTTTCGCTGCTCTGGTCCCTGTTGTGTGACCAAATCCGACAGAGGAGAGGTCACCAAAGCAGTCTCAAAACAAGTTCGAGGCTCTTTGGGCGAACTGCCATAGATTTCAATAGAGTAGTCCTGATGCAAGGGATACAGGATGCTGATGATGTTGAGGATGCTGTGTGGTCGATGCGGGATTCCTGGGGCTACGTCTTCGTCTACCATCCAAATGGGGTGAGTTAAGCCACAGGGGTCAATGTTTCTCGAGTTCTCTTCGGGCAGCAGAAGTCCAGATGCCACTGGACTACTGGTCTCCGGTCAAAAAAAAAACAGCGGTTCTCTTTGGTGATGGCTATTGTCCATCTTGGGTGACCAAACTGCACTTTGGTGACTCCCCAGGTCCAACTGACACTATTGTGACATTTGAGCATTGAGCATCTGTGCTGCATGTCAGCAGCCAGAAGTGAAAAATTGTGGATGCTAACTGGCCAGAATGGGCTTCTTCAGCCTTTGTTGCCCTAGTGCTATAACAGAAATTCAGCCAATTGGCTCTTGGAGTTCACCTTTTCTCTCTGGGGCTCAGAAGTGACTTTTTCCATGAGCCAGGCATCACAGTCATTGTCTTCTCTTTGCTAGCACAAGGATCAACATGTGCAGTTCAGAGGTTGGCACAGCCTCTCATGCCAGGTCCAATGAACAGCTGGACAGTCCTTCTTTGGTCCTCTCTTCAGTTCAGATGTTATATGAGGTCTGCGTGCCAAGGTGCCATATTTATGCCCAGAAAGTGCCCTAAGGGATGTGGCGGTTACCAAGATCGTTCCCGTCTGATTTTCTGATTGACTTTCTGCAATGTGAGGCATATATCTATCCCAAAGTGCACTATTCTACCTACTCCCAAAACGATTAAACCCTTCTTTTGTTGTGCAGAGGTTACTAGCCAACCCTAGAGGTGTTGTTACCTGAGGGCTACACGCCCATGACAAAAACAGTTTGGCAACTGTTCTACCCTCTCTGTCCCCGGCACTAACCCGTCTACCTGAGCAAAAAAGAAGCCCCTCTCATGAGTGCCCACCATTTACTCTTCAAAGGAAGGACAATAAGGAAAGCAGCTGGGTCTTTAGAAGGCTGCATCACCTGGACTAGTCACTATGTAAAAATGATATTGCCCACCTCAAATGATCTGCTGCTTGTAGATCATGGAAATGAATGTATGAGCTAGTTGGATGAGAGGCAATATATAAACACACACAGTTGGTACACAAAAGCACAACAATAGAAAAAACGTCAGAAGAGAGTAGTTTCTGGTCTTTTATTTCCAGATGTACTCAACATGAAATTGATGGAAACAGCCAACGTGTTTCACCCAAACATTGGCTTCTTCAGGGCAATAAGATTGCGAAATCAGTTACATCCTTAGTTGCTGAGTTAAGAATGGAGAATAAAACCGTTCTAAGACGTGGTGAAGAAAACTCGTAGTGGAGAAAATTTCTCTGTGTTTAAGGCAGTGTGAAGTACTGTATTATGGTATTCGCTGTCTAGGGAAACAGAGCAGTGTTCGGAGTGTGTCTGTGGCCAGCGTGTCGGGCCCGACGCGCTCCGATGATCTGCAAAACAGGCCCCCAGAAATAAAAACTGACATCACCGGTCCAAAACCGGCCCCCACCATTCCGGCCCAACGGAAAAACACTGAGTGCCTGCTACGGCCAGTCCATCCATGGAGAGAACCTCTGTAAGTAGGTCTTCTTGTGGTTAAACCCTGTGAAAGAATCCACTATTCAAGCAGAAAATGTTTGAGATATGAGTACACAGGGAAAGAACAAAAAGCAAGTTTTGTTGTATGAGTTCAATGTCCACTCTAAAATGGTCAAGAAATGCCAAGCAACAATGAAAGTGTGCAGGAATTGCAAGACGACAGCAAATTTAGCAAATATATAAATAGATTTAACTACAAGGAGAACAAACTTGATGAGTGCTTTGTCTTACGGGTTACAGCATGTCTTATCGTTGATTGATTTTAGAGAAGGTGGTCATCAACATGCAACACGTTGGGGAAGATGACTTCTCTAAGTTTCTAGGGAATGTCTTATCAGATGTCCCCCCCAGATGGTTAGCATTGGGGGGAAGTGTCCATAGATATAGGGAGCGGTTTCCTGCACACTATGAATTGTAAGGAATGAACGACCAAATTAACCATTTACATTGCTAAGACAGCTTTGTGGTGGGCATTGCAGCGATAGAGGTCTTTGCATGAAACATTGTCGAAGGAGAAAGGTAGAACGGTACAAGTTGCACTGTGGTTTTTAGGGTTAGCCTAGGCACGTTGAGGGGTTCTGTTCACAAAATTGCCCTTAAACATGATGCCCAGGCAGTAGAAAAAGTTCACAATGTGAGGATAATATTTATAGAATAGTTGAAGTCTGAATTGGAAGGTTTGTTCAATGAAGAGAAATGTAAAGATGTTGAATCCTCAGTGTGGCCGTGGCGGCTGGTCAACTTGGAAAGTGGTGGGCCAAAAGTACAAGCTATAGATCCAAGTTAGTGAGCGAAGTGAAGAAGCCCCAGGTCCTTGGAAGGGATTCAGGGGATTCTACCTCGGAGACACTTCGTAAACATACTGGACCTGAAAATATTGTCGAAGTGGTAAAACGCTCTTTACAGTAGCAATGCAGCTCTAGGTTAACTTTTTGAGTTGGTAAACCAAGCTTTGAACTAGCAGTGCATCCTAGGGATGACTTTTCGAGTTGTTGAAACTTTCCATCCCAGCAGTGTAGCCCTTGGTGCACATTGTACAAAGGTATTCCAATAGTGAAAGGATGTTTTAAAAGGTTACACGTGGAATTGTAGTTTTTTTTCTTTTAAGTGGATAATATGTTTACCTAGTGCACAAGCCAGGTCTAGTAGCTTGGGTGACTATTGCACCAACATGATAAATCTTTGAATGCTGCCTTATCCATTCAGCCTTTCATCTTTCAAAGGTTGATTATCCTTCAAGACGGTAACACAAAACATGTTATCTTTCAATAGGCTGAGTGGCCACCTGAGGGAGCCAGTTATGACCTACAAATACTTATAGTCGAGCAACTGGTTTTACCAAGAAATAGTTCCTCCATAGAGGGAATCTTCCCTCGTTTGTATTTGTAGTAATGTCGTTGTTGCCGTTTTTATAGTGCACAATTTGCCTTTGCCATTGCATCACTGCCCTTTCCAGTACACGATTTGGAACATGTAATCTAAAAGCGCGTTAATCTGGGGCTATTAGCTCAGATGTCTATATAGATCTTAAAGGAAGTCTATAGTTGAACATCTTATCCAAGCCTGAGTGTATGCTTTTTAATATTATTTTTTAATATTATTTAATTTAGGATTTTTGGCCAAGCGTGTAGACACCAAAGGAAGGGTTCAAGGCACTGACAAATTCATCTGTGGATGAACCTGCACTGACAAAGGTAACGTGTTTTCAGTTTTGTGCTGAAAGAGAGGTGAGAAGGGTTGGTTCAGCAGTGGCGGGAAGAGTAGGGAAGCTACACCACTGACGCGAAGACAAGTCTGCTTGGAAAGGGCACATATTTTTAGGTCGAGCATAGAGCCATCACACATGTGCTGTTCTGCAAGACTTATTGTAGAGGAGTAGGGAATAAAAGCTCCACCCACTGTCCGCCCATATTTGCCATTGGCTTGTGTCATTGTCTGTCCTAAATGCTGGCTTCTGATTCATCAATAGACTTGTTAGTCTCTCCTTAGAACCGTCTCCTTTTCATTTGTCACCTCCCATGGCGACGGGCCCCTTTACTTCGGTTGTTACACGATATGTGTTATTCAGTCTGTGAGCACTATTTTCTTTAATGAGGTTCTCCTACTGCAGGCACAACATGCTTTTGTGTCTTCTTTACTCCCCCCTCCCTTCAGTTTTCGTGCCTTCTTCCCCCCGCCCTCCCTCCCGTTGTCTGTGCCTTCTCCCCCCGCAGCCCTCCCGTTGTCCATGCCTTCTCCCCCGCCCGCCCTCCCGTTGTCCGGGCCTTCTCCCCCCAACTGCCTTCCCGTTGTCCGTGCCTTCTCCCCCCACTTTTTGCACCATCAGAATGGCGAAAAAAGTGACGTTCCTGTGGGGGAAATGCCCTTGTAAATATGCCCCAGAGTCTACATATATTATACTCATTTCCATATCACATTCAAGAATATCCATAAACAGGAGATGTTTCCACATGTCACGACTTTATTTATAATTCACCCAATCCATTTCGGGATACAAAAGCGATTGAGCAAACAAGTGGATGAACTGAAGAACAGAAATATGAAATTGATTTATTCGATTCATTGGTAATGTATACATCTGTGCAGCTGGAGAGGGATCGACAAGGGTTCCCGTGTGTCTGTTTTACTTTGCAACGCCCAATTGGGCGGAGCGCGAATCCAGCTTGCATGCCTATATATGTCTAAAGCAGTTAAGCACAGTTGTATAATGGAGTACACTGGTGTGCATCCCACCACCACTAATGTACATTCTAGAGTCTAGATAAGGCAAGCTGGTCCTGGTGTTTTTCAAAGTGGAACAAACCACCTGTTAGCTGCCTAGCAAGAACGAAATTAGTGAGCCGGTAACTTAAGAGGACAAGTAGGGAGTTGGGTGTGGGAGAGTTTGACCAACAGATGCTGCATCAGGCAAAAATACTTTTTTCTCTGTCAAAATTTGTAATGTGGATGGAAACTACTGTAGATCCTATAAGGTGCATTGTAGATTCTGGCTTATTTGAATATGACCTAGCAAATTAAGTAGGAGAGTGTTTTTTAGTGGGTGTAGGGCTGTCATGTGTGTAGCATACCTAACATTTGGGGCACAAGTCCTAAAACAAAAAGTGGGGGGACTAAATTAGTTAATTAGAATGCATGTGGCATCATGGCGCGTGACATCACGGTGTGTGACATCGTGGGTGTGACATCACAGCATGCAACATCACGTCCTGTGACATCACAGGAAGTGGCATCATAGGTAGTGACATCAGATCTTGAGCCCTAACAAATGTTTAGCAGTCTAGCAATTAAGGAGGAGAGTGTATTTCAGTGTGAGTAGGGCTGTCGTGTGTAGCATACATTATATTGTGTAGTGTATCTGTGCTTCATCACGCGAAGTTTTGTAAAACGGCACACCCTTCAAGGTAGGTCGCTCCCTCTCCGTGTCTCTCTGCCCGGTTTTTCCTTCTGCTCCCCTCGCGGCCCCCGTGTCTCTCTGCCCGTTTTTGCCTTCTGTTGCTTAGCT
The DNA here is from genome assembly GCF_964261635.1 of Lissotriton helveticus. Classification (NCBI taxonomy): domain Eukaryota; kingdom Metazoa; phylum Chordata; class Amphibia; order Caudata; family Salamandridae; genus Lissotriton; species Lissotriton helveticus. The sequence goes on from NC_136065.1 coordinate 106,307,881, forward strand.
GCCCCTACATTTCCTAGACCTTTCTGTCTTCTGTGCCACTCGTTTCCCCCGTTTTTTGTGACCTTTTCTGCCCTTTCTTGTGACCTTTGTGCCCTCTGTGCCACTCGTTTCCCCCTGTTTTTTGTGACCTTTCCTGCCCTTTCTTGGGACCTTTTTCTGCCTCTGTGCCACTCGTTTCCCCCCGTTTTTTGTGACCTTTTCTGCTCTTTCTTGTGACCTTTGTGCCTCTGTGCCACTCGTTTCCCCCTGTTTTTTGTGACCTTTTCTGCCCTTTCTTGGGACCTTTCTGCCTCTGTGCCACTCGTTTCCCCCCATTTTTTGTGACCTTTTCTGCCCTTTCTTGGGACCTTTCTGCCTCTGTGCCACTCGTTTCCCCTTAATTGTTGTGCCCTTTTGCCTTCTGTTTTCTTCGTCGCCCCTCGCCGCTGCGTCCCCGCCCCCCTGACTGACCATTTGCTGCCCCCACCTACCGCCTCCCAGCTGCTCCTCCCTCCCACCTCCCCATATAGGCTGGCCGCTGCGTGGTGAGGAGAGCGACCCTTGATCCTTCAAGGTAGGTCGCTCCCCCTCCGCACAGCACCGCCTGTGCCAGTTCTCTCCCTCGCTGCCCCCGTGTCTCTCTGCCCGTTTTCCCTTCTGCTCCCCTCGCTGCCCCTGTGTCTCTCTGCCCGGTTTTTCCTTCTGCTCCCCTTGCGGCCATCGTGCCTCTCTGCCCGTTTTTGCCTTCTGTTGCTTAGCTGCCCCTGCATTTCTGTGACCTTTCTGCCTTCTGTGCCACTCGTTTCCCCCGTTTTTTGTGACCTTTCTGCCCTTTCTTGTGACCTTTTGCCCTATGTGCCACTCGTTTCCCCTGTATTTTTGTGACCTTCTTGCCCTTTTTGTGACCTTTCTGCCCTCTGTGCCACTCGTTTCCCCCTCAATTGTTGTGCCCTTTTACCTTCTGTTTCCTTTGTCGCCCCTCACCTCCCCCGCAACTGCGTCCCCTGCGGCTCCACCCCCCTGACTGCCCATTCGCTGCCCCTGCCTCCCGCCTCCCGCCTCCCGCCTCCCAGCTGCTCCTCACTCCCACCTCCCCAAGCATGCCAGCCGCTGCGTGGTCGTGCCGCTGGCGCGCGGCAAGCCCGTCTGCGCCCGCCCGCGCTTGGACCGCGCCCAGCGCAAATACCCCTGGCCCCCGCACCCACCACCACTACGATGCCAGCACTCTCCACGCTCTCAACCCCGGACGGACCCACAACTGCTTCAAGGCCGCCCCGAAATGCACACACGGTCCCTTCACCTGCCGGAACTGCAGCTAAACCAGCCACAGAGCCGACAAACCACCCGCCAAGAAAGACCTCAACCACCTCCGAGGCATACTACTGAACACCCGCTCCGCACGCAAACACGCTGTCGAGCTCTGGGACCTGCTCAACACAACCTCCCCAGACGTCGCCTTCCTGACAGGGACCTGGTTGAACAACTCCTCCGGTCCCGCCATCGCCATAGCCATCCCAGACGGCTACAAGATCACCCGCAGGGACCGCACCAACGGAGTCGGAGGAGGAATTGCCATTGTCCACAAGAACAGCATCAGGGTCTCGACTAGCACCAGCGACACGCTCAGCATTGCTGAACACATGCATTTCCAGATCCACACAGACCCCAAGTCCACCCTCAGAGGCACCCTCGTCTACCGACCCCCCGGACCCCGCTCCCAGTTCAGCGACTCCATCGCCGACTTCATCAGCACGCACGCCCTGACCTCCACCGACTACATCCTCCTCGGAGACCTGAACTTCCACCTTGAGAACAACAACGGCAACAGCTCCACAACCTTGATCGATAACCTCGCCAACCTCGGACTGAGACTACTCGTCACAACGCCTACCCACTCCGCCGGCCACACGCTTGACCCTGTCTTCTCCTTAGGCCCACACGTCTCCGTCAGCCACACCACCGTACTCCTCTGGAGCAACCACCGCTGCATCCACTTCACCTTCCAGAAACACACCACCACACCCAACAGATCCCCCGCCGCTGCTGGAGCAAAATCACCGAAGACCAACTACATGCAAACCTTGCTCTCAGCCAACCCACCGAACCCTCCAACACCGACGTCGATGCCCACAACCTCATATGCTGGATCGAGGACTGCGCCAACACCCTCGCCCCGCTGAAACCCCCCCCCCCACAGAGACACCAGCAAGAGGGCCAGCTGGTTCACCCCAGAACTCCTAGATACCAAGCAAGCCTGCCAGAAACTAGAGAAGAAATGGCACAGTGAACAAACTCCGGACAGCCACGCAGCACACAAGGACGCCGTCGCAATCACCACCACCTCATCAGGGCTGCCAAGAAGACCTCCTTCAAAGATCGCCTCAACAACAACGCACATGACAGCAAGGAGCTCTTCAACAACGTGAAGGAACTCTCCAACCCCAGCTCCAACACCAACGACATCCTACCGTCGCAAGCCCTGTGCGACTCCCTCGCCACCTTCTTCCACCACAAGATAGCAGACATCCACGACAGCTTCAACACCCAGACAGCCCCAACAGACAGCAACACAATAGACACTCCGCACACCATCGACCACATCCCGTTGCTAGCCTGTACCAGCATGAGCGTCGATGACACCATCAAGACCATGAGCACAATCCACTCCGGCTCTCCGTCAGACCCATTCCCGCACCACGTCTTTAACAAAGCAAGCAGCTCCATCGCACCCCACCTACGCGACTTCATCAATCTCTCCCTTGAGACCGCGACCTTCCCAGAAAGCTGGAAACACGCATGTCGTGTTCCCAGACCCAGGAAAACACGCAGGACAAGATAGTGTTGTACAGGTATGCCTTTATTCTTTTCCCTTACAGCATATGCAAATCACGACCTCATGCTTCGAGGTCCAGCATCAGAATGTCCCTCTCCCCACCCCTTGACCGGATGTGGTGTCCGGTGTCCCCTCGCCCCTGCGCTGCCCCAGGGTCCTAGTGCCCTTGTCCTGGACAGGACATCTCCCCCCTGTTGCAAAACAAACATTTTTGAGAAAGGAAAGAGAGAAAGAGAGAGAGAGAGAGAGAGAGAGAGAGAGAGAGATAGATGTTGTTCGATGGCCCAGAGGCCTCTTCTTTTACACCTCTTCAATTAGTCTCTTTGGTTCCATGTGCTTCCTTCTTGATCGCTGTTTTCTGATATCCGCTTGAGCTTCTTCCTTTTGTGTGCCTTTCTATAGTTCTTGCTTTGACCTTTCCGCTTCTCTTGCGTCTGCCTTGCTGACATGCGAAAGGTGCCCTGTGACGTGACACTGGCCATACTGCCGCCTTTGCCATCCGTTCTTTTGCTTTTGTCATCTTCAATTTGCCTCCGGGGATCTCGTTGCTCCATTTCCTCGCTTGTCCTTCTTTGACCATCGCAATGCCTCCTTTCTTTCTTTTCCGTTTCGTCGCATGTCTTCCTTTTTTCTCCTGAGCCTTTGTTGTTGCGTTTGCTGTTTGAGCTCTTACAGCAGTGTCTTCTTGTTCCACGCTTTTTCCTTTCTTGTGTGTGATAGTCTCACTCTTCTTCATTCTCTCATTTCCACCACCTGTCTTCGGTAATTTTTTTTTTTGTTGATGTTGTGTCACCTTTGCTACCAGTTCTATTTCGTTGCCATCTGAATTTGGCTTTCTGCACTGTCCCCGGTCAGCATGTGCTGCGTCGTCCTCGGCCGTCATAGCAAATCTGATCTCTTTCAATTCTTTGTGGTGCTCTTCGGTCCATGTGACACGTTTTCCTTTGTTTGTTAGCCCCTTCGGTGGGGTGCTTGTGATGGCATCATCTTCTTCCAGTCTTTCAGTTGCCATAAGACCCATCATTTGCGTTGTGACGTTGCTCAACAGGCATGGCGCTGTTTCTTCTGTGAACTTTCCTCGCTCCATTTCTTTTGCGTCTGCTGTCGCTCTAGCCTCCGCTCTTGCTAGGGCCAGGATGTTTTCTAGTGATGTTGGCTCTTTTAGTATCTTTGCACGGAAGCTCCTGTCACGGCATCCTTCTATTATTCGCAATCTTATTGCTTGTGTGTTGTCAAATTTGTCAAATTCACAATGTGTTACAAGTTTCCTCAGCCTGGTCGAAAAGTCATCTGGTGTTTCGCCTATTTGTTGAGACGCAGTTGCGAAATTGTATCTTTCAAGATCAATATTTCTTTGCTGGTCAAATTTCATTGTTAAACATTTCTTTAGTTTTTTTATAAGTAGTTGTTTCCTTTGTTGGTAGCGTCACTAGGAGGTCCCCAATGTCATCGCCTGCATAATTTAGTACTAGACCCAGTTTCTTTGCCTCTGTCACATCAGTCTCTTCCATGTATCTCTCCAGATGTCTGATCCAATTCTCCCACCTTATTCCTACTTGTGGCTCCGACAAGTTGAATGGTGGTGGTTTTCTGTATTGTGCACTTTGTCTTTCTGGCTTGGGGTCTGTCATTTCTTCTTTTCTATGCTCTTCTTGACACTCTTTCGTGCGCGCTTCCTGGTATTCCTTTGTTGTTTCCCGTGCTCTTTCTGGCACTCTTCTGTTTCCTGTGCTCTTCTTGGCACTCTTCTATTCTCCGTGCTCTTCCGGCACTCTTCTATTCTCCGTGCTCTTCCTGGCACTCTTTTTTTTTTCTTGTTATTTCTTCTATTGTCTTTTTCTTTTGTTGTTTCCCGTGCTCTTTCTGGCACCCTTCTGTTTCCTGTGCTCTTCCTGGCACTCTTCTATTCTCCGTGCTCTTCCTGGCACTCTTTTTTTTTTTCTTGTTATTTCTTCTATTGTCTTTTTCTTTTGTTGTTTCCCGTGCTCTTTCTGGCACTCTTCTGTTTCCTGTGCTCTTCCTGGCACTCTTCTATTCTCTGTGCTCTTCCGGCACTCTTCTATTCTCCGTGCTCTTCCTGGCACTCTTTTTTTTTCTTGTTATTTCTTCTATTGTCTTTTTCTTTTGTTGTTTCCCGTGCTCTTTCTGGCACCCTTCTGTTTCCTGTGCTCTTCCTGGCACTCTTCTATTCTCCGTGCTCTTCCTGGCACTCTTTTTTTTTTCTTGTTATTTCTTCTATTGTCTTTTTCTTTTGTTGTTTCCCGTGCTCTTTCTGGCACTCTTCTGTTTCCTGTGCTCTGCACTTTGTCGTCTTTATTTTCTCTTATGTGTCTTTATTTTCCTTTCTTTCCTTTTACTTGTTGTCTTTTTCTCTTATTCACTGTTTTTGTCTTCGATTGTGCTTCATTAGCGCTCAATTCCTTTAGTTCGATTCTCTTATTCGTCCTTGTCACCGTTTGTTCTGTCTTTGTTTTCTTCTTTGTCTGTGCTTTGTTCTCTTGTATCTTCTTTATTTGCACCTGTTCGTTGTGCTGTCACCTTCTTTTCTGTTCTTTGTTCTATTGCTCCTTGTTCAACCCTTATTTTCTTATTTTGCCTCTTTTTGCCTTTGCATATGCTTGTTTGTGCCTTTTCCTTAATTTCCTTTCTTTTCCTTCCTTTGTCCTTTATTTTGCCGCTTTTTGCCTTTGCATATCCTTGTTTGTGCCTTTATCTTAATTTCCTTTCTTTTCTTTCCTTTGTCCTTTTACTTGTTGTCTTTTTCTCTTATTCACTGTTTTTGTCTTCTCTTGTGCTTTATTAGCGCTCAATTCCTTTAGTTCGATTCTCTTATTCGTCCTTGCACCCTTTGTTCTTTCTTTATTTTCTTCTTTGTCTGTGCTTTGTTCTCTTGTATCTTCTTTATTTGCACCTGTTCGTTGTGCTGTCACCTTCTTTTCTGTTCTTTGTTCTATTGCTCCTTGTTCAACCCTTATTTCCTTATTCTACCTCTTTTTGCCTTTGCATATGCTTGTTTGTGCCTTTTTCTTTATTTCCTTTCTTTTCTTTCCTTTGTCCTTTTATTGGCCCCTCTTCTTTTGGTGTTTCTCTTATGTACCTGTATTTATGTATTTATGCCCACTTGTCGTTATTTGTCCTTCTTTGTGCCTTTTCTCCTCTTTGATCGGCACTTTCTGATGTTTTTCGCCCTTTGCCTGACTTTAAGATGGCCGCCGCGCTTGTCCTTCGTCCCTATTGGCTTGTACAGCCTGATTCTAAGATGGCCGCCGTCTTCTCGCGGGACTTCGCAGCCAATCGCGGATCAGCCTGACCTCAAAATGGCCGCCGCGCTTGTTCTTCGTCCCTATTGGCCCTCGCGCCTGGCCCCAATATGGCCGCCGAGACTCTCGCGAGAGCTCGCGCTGGCTTTTCTTTTATATCTTGAAGCTCGCGCTCTTTGGCTGGCGCTTACCGGGCTCGTTTTTTCTTCGTTTGCGGCGGTCGGGGTGGGCTCCCACGTCGCTGCTTTCTTCTGGACGGCGCTTCACTCTTCCCTCTTCCTTCTTGACCACGACGCAATCCAGGGTGGGCTCCTGGTTCAACTCACGATGTTCCGATGGCACAGCATGCGGTCCGTCGTCCTCGTCGCCAGATGTCGTGTTCCCAGACCCAGGAAAACACGCAGGACAAGATAGTGTTGTACAGGTATGCCTTTATTCTTTTCCCTTACAGCATATGCAAATCACGACCTCATGCTTCGAGGTCCAGCATCAGAATGTCCCTCTCCCCACCCCTTGACCGGATGTGGTGTCCGGTGTCCCCTCGCCCCTGCGCTGCCCCATGGTCCTAGTGCCCTTGTCCTGGACAGGACAACGCAGAGATCAACGCCCTACTCAAAAAACCCAAGGCAGACCCAAGAGACCTCAAGAACTTCCGACCCATCTCTTGGCTCCTCTTCCCGGCCAAGGTCATCGAGATAATTGTTAACTAACAGTTAACCCGAACCCTCGAAGAGAACAGAATCCTGGACCCTTCCCAGTCAGGGTTCCGCAGCAACCACAGCACCGAGACCGCCCTCATCGCCGCCACCGACGACATCAGGACCCTGCTAGACAACGGGGAGACTGCAGCACTCATCCTCCTAGACCTCTCCGCCGCCTTCGACACCGTCTGCCATCGCACACTACACGCACACCTCCATGCCGCAGGGATCCGAGACAAGGCTCTGGAATGGACCACCTCTTTCCTCTCCGGCAGAACCCAGAGCGTCCTCCTCCCCCCGTTCCGTTCCAAAGCCTCCGAGATCATCTGTGACATACCTCAAGGATCCTCCCTCAGCCCGACGCTGTTCAACATTTACATGGGCCCGCTCGCACACGTCGCCCGACAGCACGACCTCAACATAATCTCCTACGCCAATGACACTCAACTGATCCTCTCCCTCACCAAGGACCCCATCACCGCCAAAGCCAACCTCCATGAAGGAATGAAGGCTGTTGCCGACTGGATGAAGATCAGCCGTCTGAAGCTGAACTCGGACAAGACTAAGGTCCTCATCCTCGGCTCCAACCCGTCAGCCTTGGACGACTGCTGGTGGCCAACGGCACTGGGGGCAGCCCCGACCCCCACCGACCACGCACGCAACCTGGAAATCATCCTCAACTCAACGCTCTCAATGACCAAGCAAGTCAACGCCGTCTCCTCCTCCTGCTTCAACACCCTCCGCATGCTCCGCAAGATCTACAGATGGATCCCGACAGATACAAGAAAGACAGTCACCCAGGCCGTCGTCAGCAGCAGACTCGACTACGGAAACACCCTCTACGCGGGAGCCCCGACCAAGCTCATCAATCGACTACAACGCATCCAAAACGCCTCGGCATGACTGATCCTCGATGTACCACGACACGGCCACATCACCCCCCACCTGAGAAACCTACACTGGCTTCCCGTCAACTAGAGGATATCCTTCAAGCTCCTCATCCACGCACACAAGGCACTCCACAAGACCGGCCCAGCCTACCTCAACAGACGGCTCTCCTTCTATACCCCCAACCGCCAGCTGCACTCCGCCGACCTCTCACTCGCCACCGTCCCGCGCATCCGAAGAACAACCACCGGCAGGAGATCCTTCTCCCACCTCGCCGCCAAGACATGGAACACCCTCCCACTGAGCCTACGACAGACCCAAGATCTGCTGGCCTTCAGGAGGATACTAAATACCTGGCTGTTAGATCAGTAGTGGCCCCTACCTACCCTCCCCCCACCCCCAGCGCCTTGAGACCCTTGCGGGTATGTAGTGCGCTTAACAAATGACTGATTGATTGATTGATTGATTGATTGATCCTACTACTTGTGCAGTGTCCCAGACAGAAACCATATTTTTTAATTGGCAAAATGCTGGAAACATCTGTGAGCCGATGAGGTCGACTAGGTTCATTAATGTGTGAGTGGCCAGGCAGATCTTGTGTTTAAAGCAGAGCGGGGTGGACATAATGTGTCTGTCAGAGCGCGCGCACGCAGCACTCACGATACTACGGTTGGCTGACGTCCGCCTCGCCTCTGTGCGCATGCGTTCAACCTTTGAAAACAATGTTTGATACATTTCCAAAGAGTCTTTTCTATGGTGGACACGCGAATCGGGGTGGTGTGGGGGTGCGGTAAGGGGGTGATTAATCCTGCCCTCCTCTTAAAATCACTTTCACTAGGTTGTTTGTTTCCAGTTGTAAAGCACAGCCGTCACGACCCCCGCCCCCTCGCCCGCACATGCAATGGCTCGGTTAAACCGGTGCTCTACTTTGGTGCGAACTAGATTCAATTTTTCATGTTTTATCTCCAGTCTCTTGTCATGCTCAGTCATGGTGAGAGCATCCAGGTGGTAAATTCTGGCATGTGTTGTTTTGCAGAAATTGTAATCCCATTTCACTTTCAGGGAAGTACTGAGCACAGCAGGATTTAGCCAAGTAGCCTAGGATATATAAGGACAAAGCATACACGTGTAAAGTGACACATGGCCCCACTTAAGGCCTCAGAGAACTAGGAGAAAAGTAAAAATAGACAAAGGACCACGTTTAGAGGGCTATGGAGCAGGATGAGAGTAAATCATTGAGGTCACCTGGCACTGTGCTTCACTAGTGAGGAGGAGGGCATGCCACACACTTGCAGTGATACCTTGGGGACCCTTTGAACTCAATGAAGCTTCACTAGTGATACACAAGAGGATGGAAGAGCCGGTGCACGTAATCTCAGGCCTGAACCTCTGCAGTGTACATGAAGACAAGTGTTTGGGAAATCTTTCAATTTCTCTTCCTCGCCTCTCCGCAAGCAAAACACATCTTGGAAGTTGCAGCTTTTGCGTCTATGAACAAATCGAATTTTGCTAATAGTCACTTTTTAGGAAATGCAGGTACTTTGAGTTAATTGAGTGAACACGTAAAAAGAGGCTGGAAGCTCCATCGTAGGAGGAGGGGGTCCGATGTACAGAGCTATCAAGACCAGGAGAGCTGGTGACCAAGACCGCCCATCTCCCCTCCCGTCGCGCAGCTCATCTAGTGCACCCCAAATGAGCTCTTTGGATGACACCCCAAATCATCTGATTGCCCCAAAGCCTGAGACAACCCTGGGCTGTGGCTCCTTAGATATGACGACTCTGCATCAAAAACGACGTCAACAGGGCAGGGGTGAGTGTAATTGACCACTATTCAAGCACTACTGCATCACCCCCAAAACTAACCCTAATACTTCTCATTACTGTAACCTACCCCAAAGACTTAAATTACCCGATAGCCTCAGTCTGCTTCTAACCTAACCTTAATCCCAGTCCGAACCCCAAGCTGCACCCTAGACCTTACACTAACCCTGATCCTAAAAGTAGCCATAACTTTAATCCTTGCAATAAACCTAGCTCTTAGCCTAAAATGACCATAACTATAAACCTAAGCCTGGCTTTAAACCTAACCTCAGCACTACATCTTATCTAAAACCGAACACTAAACCTGACCTAAAAGGTAAGCCGGCCCGCTCTCATAAACGCAAACCTAACGCTTGAACTCCCCCTAACACCTCTCCTGATGAGTGTAAAATAAGTGTTGTCAATGTAGATGCATGTTTATGTACTAGTGGCGCACGGGGTGCCAGGGGTGGATGCATGTGTGAGTGAACGTAGTGAAGCAGTGAATTCACTGAGGAGGTGCGCTGCAGTGATATCTCATACATTGCTCTCAAGCCACGCCTCCTTTGACTCATAGAATCGACGTCTGTTGCATTATGTGTGTTGTGACCACTCTCTGGACTCCACCAACTAGTGCTTGATGCACTCACATGAATCTCCTTGTATTATGTTGCTCATCATCCTCTCTTTCCCATGTGAGGGTTTGTGGCCACTTGTGCTTCGAGGTACAATTACAAGTTACCTCTGCACAAATATCCATTTGAAATCCTCAATCGATGCCTCCTATTCTCTGCCCCGCCCCCCTGATCTCAGGCTCAGAAGAGTCCGCATACCACACTACACCGGGCACCAGCCCTGTGTTTCCTTTGTGACTGTTTGTTGTGGACTGATGCAACTTTTTGGAGTCAGAGGGGGCTTGAGCTTGCTCATTTCTTGAATACAGATTGTTTATATCAAACTAATTAGCTCAATATTATTTTGATTAATGATGTCCTTATTAGTTAATCATTCGAGCTTATTTAAGTTTTTAGCTCTGGCCTTCACACAGGTTTAGTTGTGTCACAAGCAACTCTCCTATTTTTATACATTTGTTTCTATATTGCATAAGCTTGCTAAAAAAGTCCCACAACACGTTTATCAAGGCTAAACCTTTTGGCTTTACCAAAGCGTGCTTAATTTGCATTGAATTTGTGGGCTCCATACCAGGGGAGACTTTCTCACCTACCCTTTCCCCCAGTTCTTAATGCAAAACTTCTTTAATTAGCCTTTTTCATATTTTATTAATTCCTTTTTTTGTTACTCCTTTGGGAATGCTCTATCACAGGTCTTCAGCACGTTTTACGTTTAGGTTTTGTGATTATTTTCTTTCCTAGATCTTCTGAACCCTTTTACCTGGGTGTTCAGGTATGGCAAGAGCCTTTTCCCCTGCCTCTTTCTTCCGGCTGCCAATTTATGCCGTAAAGTAATTAATATAGTGCAATATGTTTTCAACAAAAAGTTTTTAAAATATATTTTTACATATAAAATGTCACACATCCATTTTGACACGCCAGTTGGTCAGTTACATTTGTTTTCTCCTGAATCCAGTTGCGCAAAATTTGTTTTCGGCTTTGTTCTACACATGCCTAGAGAAAGACATAAGGGAAATGTTAAAGAAGGATGCCAGCGCAAGCGAATACATACCTTTAGACACTGATCACCAGTTTGAAGACGCAACTGGATTCAGTTGGAATTTTCTTCATTTCTCTTTTGTTGATGTCCAAAAACTACATAACAGCAACTGGGTGGAATTGAAAATATTTGTATTTGGTACACTGACTTCTTACAGAATCTAAGAAAAAATTAAAATTTGTGGAGTGGACGCTTCGATTGCAGGTTTGGGTGAAAGTGTTCTTGGATCCTTTTCTGATTTCCGTTTTGCCTAACATGATTATTTTGGAAGTGGTTTGAGATTACAATATTTAGGTGAAAAGTGCAGATTTGACTTTGTGTAATAACAAAATATCTAATGAAATGTTTGCTTTTATTTTTGTACAGTGTTTCTGGTTTATTCGCGTGGCTTTAGAAAACCTCATCAAACCCTCTGGAGAATTATTATACAAATTAAATATAGCCTCAAATATCCCTTTCTCATTGTTCATTGATATTATACGTGGCATCTTCTATTTTTGTTTGTGAATTCTTATCAGAGACTTTTAATCCATTGTTGTATTAATTTTTTTACTCATTGTCAGTGGGACGTTACCAAGCTTTCTCCTTCGCATATTTCGAGAATATTCTTTCACAACTTTGCATGTTTACAAGCTTTCCAAATCTCGTATGAGAGCAATTTTTTAAAAGTAGGTTGTTGTAGGGCAAAATCACAGCAAAATATTACTTATGGATGGAAAATAAATTTTCAGAAAAGAGGGTTTCGGGGGCAGCCGAGCCGCGAGGTCTCCGCGGGCGTGGCGGCGGCGGTCATCGCCTGCTCGCCGCCACGGAAGACGGCGCGAATCCAGGTGGGTCTGCAGGGCAGCGCCGATGCCAGGAGCGCGGCCCTGGTTGTGTCAGGCGGAGCGGGAGGAGCGAAGCAGGGGGCGCGGCCGAGGCGCGCTGCCAGTGGTGCCTCTGCGGGCCGGGGGCGGGGCGCGCGGGCGGAGAGCGCTTTGGTGGGAGCGGCGCGGCCGCGCAGGGAGGTGCGCGGCCGCCCAGTGCGAATGAGGCGACGGGGAGGCCCGGCCAGTAAGCAGGGCCTCCGTGTCGGCTATGAAGAGGACGGGGAAGGGGTTGGGAGGGCAGGGGAAGGGAGGGGCGGGGGTGAAGGCCTCGGGATCGGGGACGGGTCGGGGGAGAGGGGCGCGGGGGGAGGCTGCCGGGAGACTTGGAGAAAGGAAGGGGAAGGGGCAGGGGCAGGGAGGACTGGCATATAGCAGGAAGGTTTGTGGCCCGAAGCCGAGGGGGAGGCCGGAGATCCCCTCACCTGCCAGGCAGGGGGCCGCGTTGGAGGCCGGGAGGGGCAGGAGACCTGGAAAGAAGGAGGCGAAGGGGGGGCGCAAGGGGGGGTGGGGCAAGGTGGCCAGGGGGTAGGCGGGGGGGGGGGTTGGTCCCAGGTGAGCGGGTGGGGGGGTAGGGAGTTGGGGGCCACGGGGGCGGCGGGGAGGCAGGGGGGGAGCTGGGGCAGGCGGGAGGGGTTTCCCCTTTACTGATGGAATCCGAGGAGAGTGAGAGGGAGTGGGAGGGTTTGGATGTGTTTGAGTCTTGGGAGGAGGGGGTGCAGGAGGCGCGGAACGTGGCTGGGGGCAGGGTGGGGTGTGGGGAGGAAGAGGCGGATCCATCGGGACGGGGATGTGGGGCGGCGTTGCGCGTCGGGGAGGGGACGGGGTTTCAGGGGTGGTTGGGCGTTGGGGGGGAGTTCGTCAGATGACGTGGGAACGGGCGTAGGGGGGTTAATCTGGAGTGAGGATGAGGAGGTTGGGGGTGTGGGGGCCAGGTGGGGGGAGGGGGGACAGGGTGGAGGGGGCGTGCTGTTTCAGGAGTCCTGCACTCCAGCAGTACCTTTTCTTTTGCAGGGTGACGGCCGGCACGGGGATGCGGACTTGGTAAAGTTGGGGGCGGCCCAGCGACACCAAGGAGAAGGGAGGGCTGTGCTTCCTGCAGCAGGCCCAGAGTCCGCGAGGGATCACGTCGTGGCTGGCTCACGAAGGCCTCAGGCGGGCTCATCTGTCCCTCCACCCAGAGGGCCCCAGGGGCTTGGGGATCATCGGCGGACATGGAGCACCGGCACGAAGGACTGTTATGTTTTGAGCGGGGGAGTGCAGGGGTGAGGGCCTCCATCAGGGGGCTGTCGGCGCCGCCGCCGGCTCGTAGGAGGTATATGTGGGGTGGGGTGGAATTGTATGAGGGGGATGCGGACAGTTTGGAGGATGGAGAATTGAGGGATGGCGAGGGCGGCCGGGGGTCCAGTAATGGTGGTAGTGATTTCTTGCAGGTGTTACGGGGCCTGGGTGCTGCGGCGGCCCGGACACAGTCGGGGGACAGGTCGGCCTTGGATCTGAGGGGCGAAGACCGGCGAGGGGATGCTTTGGTGCCAGTTAAATGCGGGAACACGGGGCGCATGGTATCGGTGGGGGTGGGGGGAGCGGGAGGGGGGGTGACCGGCAATGCATAGGAAAGTATGTGGTGGATCGGGGTGTGGGGCCGGATGAGGCCGCGCTGGCAGGGGCTAAAGGATTGGAAGAGGACCACAAAGCAGGGGAAGGAGGGACGCATGGTGTGGGTCCGGTGGGTGATGTGGCAAAGTCAGAGGGCAGGGATGTTTCAGGGCGGTGCAGCCGCGGGGGGATCACAGGAGGCGGCGGGCGGCGCGGCGAAACCAGAGAGTAAAGAGCTGAAGATTAAGCGGCTCCCGTATATGGGGGTCACGAAGCCGCTGGGGGCGCACTTAATGGCGTCGACTAAAGAGAAGATATGGAAGGGGGAGTATGTGGAGTTGCTAAAGTTATTGCACCCTGAAGTCCGGTCGAAAGAGGGTTAGAAGGAGGAAGAGTATAAGTTGCAGAAGAGGCCGATTGAAAATTGGACGGCGGCGTTTTTGATATTGCGAGCGTTTATTGTGAAAAGTTCCCAGAGCGTTCGGTGTCCTTGTTTAAATACATGGACGTCATTCGGAAGGCGCAGATCACGGAGGGTGGTTATGCGTGGGCGCAGTACGACGAAGAGTTCGGGCGTGGATGGCTGGGACCCGGAGGCAAAGTGGGGCGAGTTGGATTGCGATCTCTGGCAACATACGATGGGGCTGGCGGGGTCGGGCAAGACCATCTTTACCGCCAGTGGCCTTCCGATTATAAATCAGCCCTTTCAGGGCCGCCCCACCCGAGGGGGAGTGGGGGCCGGCTTCAAGAGCCAGTCCGGAGCAGTGGCGCCTGCTGGGACTTCAATAAAGGGGCCTGCGCGTTTTAAACACGAGTGCTCTGGTTGCGGTAAATACGGCCACCCCGTGGTCCATTGTTGGGGCCCCCTTCCCGGGCAGCAGCACAGGGGTCTGCAGGCGTCAGCCGGGAGTGCGCGCCCCGGAGCAGCCCAGCAGTCGAGAGGCTGAGGTGTTAAGGGGTCTGGGCCAAAGGGCTCGTACGCCGGTGTTAGTGTGGAACGGTTGACGGTGGCCCTGCGTAATTACCCGGATGAAGGGGCCGCGGATCGTTTGCGGACCGGGTTTCAGGAGGGGTTTTGATTGGGCTACGCGGGGCCTCGGCGGCGGCGTTGGGCGGATAATTTGCGGTCGGCTCGGGAACACCCAGAGATGGTAGAGAGCAAGCTGGACAAGGAAGTCAAGGCGGGGCGCATGGCGAGGCCTTTTGTGGATTGGCCGTTGGAGGAATTGATGGTGTCCCCCATAGGGGTTGTGCTTAAGAAGGAGGCAGGGCAGTTCCCCCTTATACAACATTTGTCATGGCTGGAGGGCGGATCGGTTAACGACTATATTGATGAAAAGGAGACCGCGGTGTCTTATTCCTCGGTTGAGGCGGCCATGGCCTTAGTGGTGGCGGCGGGAACTGGTGCACAGATGGTGAAGTGTGACATTAAGTCGGCCTTCTGGCTGGTGCCGGTTCACCCAGACGACTGGTGCCTACTGGGGATCCAGTTTAACGGCCCGCTGGTATGTGGACAAGGCATTGCCGATGGGCTGCTCGATGTCCTGCGCGCTTTTTGAGTGTTTTAGTACGTTCCTGCAATGGCTTTTTACAGAACGAACGGGTCACCAGGGAGTTACGCACTACCTGGATGACTTTTTCTTGGTCGGGGCCCCGGACTCCACGGACTGCCAGGTGGTGCTGAGCAGGTTTCAGGAGATCATGGAGGACCTTGGGGTGCCAATGGCGCTAGAGAAGACAGTGGGGCCAGGCACGGCGCTGTCATTTTTGGGTATTGAGCTGGACTCTGTGTTGCTGGAGGCACGGCTGCCGGCCGACAAGCAGCAGCAGATGTTGGGGCTGCTCGAGTTAATGGTGGCAAAGCACAAAGTGACAGTGTTGGAAATTCAGGTGCTGCTGGAACACCTCAATTTTGTGTCCCGAGTGGTACGCGTCGGGCGGACGTTCTGTAGGAGGTTGGGCAGGGCCTTGGCCGGACAGAGGCATCCGCACCACCACGTACGTTTGTCGGCGGGTGTTCGGGAGGACTTGCGGATGTGGCGGTTTTTCTTGACTCAGTTCAACGGGGTGCCCATGCGGAGGGATGAGGACATGGTGTGGGATGTACAAATATTCTCGGACGCGGCGGGCAGCGATGGTTTCGGGCTGTACTGGAACGGGAAGTGGTGTGCGGAGCGGTGGCCCCCCGAGTGGCTAGGGGGTGGGAGGAGCATTGCCTTCCTGGAACTTTTCCCCTTGGTGGTGGCGATATGGCTGTGGGGTGAGGTGCTGGCCCACCGATGGGTGACTTTCAACGTGGACAACATGGCGGTGGTAAATCGCCAGTCCGCCAGGGATGAGCAGGTGTTGAAGCTGTTGCGAGTGTTTGTGTTGGGCTGCTTGCGCCATGACTTTGCTTTTCGCACGGTGCATGTCCCAGGGATTGACAATGACATTGCGGATGCTTTGTCTCGTTCGCAGTGGGGGAGATTCCGTGGATTAGCCGAGGACGCGGAGCGGGACCTGACGTCAATGCCGCCACGGATGTGGCACATAGGCAACACCGGATGTTGCAACTGGTTCTAGGATCACTGGCGGAGTCGTCCAGGACAACGTATGTGGGTGCATGGGGGGAGTTTGTGGCGGCAGGGGCGCGGTGGAGGCCTCCGGGAAGGGAGAGACTGGAGGATGTGATGCAGTTTATGCTGTCCATGATCAGCAAAGGTTTATCGAGGGTGACGATAGCAGGCAAGCTGGCGGGGATCACTTTCATGGGAAAGCTGTTTTGGGGATACGCCCCATCCGCGGGGGAGCTCGGTTCTCAGATGTTGGAATGTTTGGCCCGGGAATGTGGGCGGGTGGGGGCGGTTAGGCGGCCTATGTCGGAGGACATGTTGGGGAGAGTGGTGGGGGTTTTGCCTTTGGTCTGTAGCAATGGCCCGGAAGTTTGCATGTTTGCAGCATTGATGATGTGGATGTTTGCGGGGGCCTTTCGAGTGTCTGAGCTGTTGGGTTCGGGGTGGTCGGACGTGCAGTAGGGACAGCCTGTGGTTGCGTAGGTCTAAGACCGATCAGCGGTGCGTCGGGGCGTCGGTGGTCCTGTGAAAGGCAGAGGAGGGAGCTGTGTGCCCGGTGCAATGGTGTTGGAAATGGGAGGGGGAAGGGGGAACGGTTGGCGGTCGGCTTGGTGTTTCAACACGCGAACGGGAGAGGGGCGACGGGGTCACAGTTGTTGGCGGTGTTGCGGAAGGCTCTAGCCAGGGTGGGGGTAGATGGCAAACGGTATGGCATGCACTCGTTTCGGATTGGGGCGGCGTCGGAAGCACATAGACGGGGGTGTGGGCAGGGGGATGATATGCGTCTGGGGAGATGGTCCTCGAATTGCTATCGGCGTTATGTGCGCAGCGAGGAGGGGTTTTGAACGCACGTTGGGATGTTGGGGGGACAGATTTACTGACATTTGTTTCTCATTTCAGTTTCGGTGGCGGGTCCCATGGCCCGGGACATGTGAATTTGGATTGTGGGCCATTTTTTTGTGAAGAGGGCCAAGTTGCAAGCGCAGGATAGTTATTTTGGCGATCACCTGGGTTTCAATCCTGCAATGTTTCAGGTTGTTTGGTCAGGGAGGGGGGGCATGAGATGGAAAGAATTGAACCCTACTCTGAATGGTATGGTGCAGGGGGGACGGTGCCCAGATGTTTTGGTTCTCCACCTAGGGGAGAATGATATGGCGCAGGAGACAAGTTTGGTGTTGTTTCGAGCAATGTGTGGAAAAGTAAATTTTGCCATGTTCTGTGTCCCTACGCCTCATCCATCATATGTTATGTGTGCATGACCAATATGCATATGTTATTCCCCATGTCCGATTAATGACGCAATTCCAGTTGTGTCCACCTCTAGTATGCCAGTTTCCAGTCCTCGTGAATACTACGAATATTAGGCCTATGTAAAGTTACGTTGCCACGTTTCCCAGTGTGCACGTTATTCCATTATAAAGTCCCCGTTTCTAGGCCTCAAAAGGGCCCGGACATCAGATTCAGCTCCTGTCTCCTGAAAGCCTCGCTGAGGAGCGATACAGCCCCCACCTGTATCCTCGACCCTTCACTTACTTCCTGCCTCGCAGTGCCCGGTGCAGCTTGGCTCTGCCTCTGAGTCTGCCAAAAGTATGTTATAGTTCCAGTTATCAGTTCAGTCCTCCTTCTTTGCATTCCTAAGCTACTGAACTGCATCAATAGTTTCCGTCATTGTCTAGCCTTCTCGTCTCCATGTTAGAGAAATACTGCATTTAATGGTCATTTAATATTCTTCATCACGCACTACATATAGAATAATGCATGGTCCAGTCTTAGAGTCAAGTTAGCTTTTCCCCTCATGACTTCTAGTTTATATCAACATGTTCCCTAAACACCAGATACCAGATAGGGTTTAGGTACATGTCGCTCCGACCCTCCAGACTCTAGTCTCTGCTCCTAGCACAGAGTTCGTAGCCCCCAGCTTCTCCTAGTAATACGTCATTGCCAGTTTTCGCGCACCATTAGGTTAGAGGTCCCGGCTCCTTAGGTAGCCCCCTCCAATGTTTCCGCCCATTCATGACATATTCTGTTACGTTTGCATCACATGTCTATGTATACTCCCAGTTACACCTACTTTTACTGTTATCTCTCGCGACTGCTACGCGTCACGCCTTCTGCTCCACCCACTGTTACGCCTACTGCAATGTAATGCTATGTGTTTGCGCTATGTATATAAGTTGATGTATTGTTATTAAAAGTTAGCGCGCTCATCCCAGATCAAGCCCCGGCAGCTGCTGGGCCCCGGTTGTCCTGCCGGGCCCTGTTACCTCTGTTCCTATGCAGGTTGTCCTGATCCTGTCCTTATGCTGTAATAAACCTGCAGAAACTCCTACTACCTCGAATCTTGACTCTTATTTTATTGAGCTATCTGTTATTCATTCATTCATTCAAAAATAGATCCGGTATTATTTATTTATATACCACATAATGGCGCCCGAACAGGGACTTGCCCTTTCCCCACGCGACGGTGAAGCCACGCCGACCCCCTGACCCTCTGCAGTCGTGACGGAACCATACCGTGCACTGGCAGATATTTCTGCTCCAAGTATCCCTCAGGCCCACGGAGGAGACGGAGGAGGCGGTCCAGCATCCAAACGAGACGGTGGAGGAACGCGGCGAGTCCCGACCAGAGCCCAAGCCGAGAGTCCAAGGTCCGAGGTATCCGGAGGCCCACCTGTAACTGAAGTCCGAAGTTCGTCGTCCGTCGACCAGTCCAGTCCGAGGCCTTCCGTTCCGTGCTGCCCGGTGAGTACCATTGCTGGGGTAGTATCTAGACAGGACCAATCTAAATTGACTCCTGGTCCGTGGGTTGGTGGTGCCCAGACTCACAAACGAAGTGTTCACCTAGGTGGATACGGGTCTTGATGCGTCCCTTTATGGGACCGGTATGTTCCGTACTGTTACAGCAGTGCATCCAGTAACTCTAGTCTGTTCCGTTCTCGAGAAATTCTGTTCTGTTTATGTTTTCAGTATTTCAGGTAATATTCTGTCTGAACTGTTATTTACAATGTTCTTCATGTATTTTAATGTTGTGGTATGAGTGCGACGTGATTTCGTGTTTTTATTGTGTATTGTATTGTGTCCAGATTACAGTTCAGTCATGCCGCTCTTCTCCAAGTTACGTCAGATAAAAACTAGAAAGGGTCTGTTAGAAGAAGCAGTTCCTGTCCCGCCCAGGGACAGTCCAGGTCACTTTATGTATCAGAAACATGGCATAAGCGCCATAATGTATCTAGATTTATGGGTAGAGTATACCAAACAGTTAGAAGAAAAGTATAGATGGCCCGTATCGGGTACATGGGATGCCGAATGTATCATGCGAGTAGAAGAAGCATTATGGAAAAAGAAAGCCAGACAGTCACAAAAGGATGCCATCGAGTTATGGCGTAAAGAAGCTCATAAAAGAACGGAAAAGGAAGTCAGAAAGTCAGAGTTAAGTAGAGAATCCCAAGAACGAGTCCAAGAAAGAGAATTAATCGAGATAGGTGAACGAGTCAAAGCCGAACAGTCAGACAGACAGAGGCATGCCCTTATTAAGGGTATGTATCCTCTCCTTGCCGAAGGTTTGCCAAAAGCGACCCCAGAGGCATCCAGTAATTTCCCGCCACCATTAGTTCCGACCAAGCTACGTCATAAACCGACCGCAGCTGATATTTTTTTTTCGTCCTATTTGGACGACACAGTCCCCGAATATGCAAATCCTGTCCGCGCTCCGCCTATCCCTGTAAATCAGGCACTTCCCGCTCCTCCAGACACCGGAGTACCTGTTACGGTACCCCCGGTCCAGCCCGCCATACAAGTCCAGCCCACGTTACAATTACCGACCCAGCCAGGACGAAGAATGTCAGTCGACGATTCTAGTCTAGGGGCCGCAGGAGGAGGTCTTCCTCAAACCCCGCCGCCACACAAGCGTTTAACATTACTCGAATTACATGCTCAAGCGTTACAGCGCACGCCCAAACATCAGTCTGTTACAGAAATCAGGCAAACCCTCAACGAATGTGTCTATGATCCAGTTCCAGGCGAGTATAATATGGTTTTATATTCCTTACGTGTAAGGAGAGTGACCGAGTATCTAGTCACCTTACCGAATATGAAAGAAGATCTAGACAGAATATATCGTTTCATCCGTACAGGGGATGATCCAGAAAGTATTGGCGAGATTATGTCTCAAAGGAAAGCCGAGATCCAGCTCATGATATTAAAGTTCCTGATCAATTGTCTAATAAGAGAACAAGATTACCCGTCTAAAGATTCCGCCGAAATGAGAATCCTGACAAGGTGGAGTGATAATATAGCCGAGGGTAAGCACAAGACCGTCGGTGCCATGGAGAGTATGTACAAGAAAATTCGTAAAGAAATAATAAGGTTACACGAACAGCGTAAAGCAGCACAAGTAAGCGAGAAAGAAAGTATCTCTGATCCTGAAGAGGAAGACGAGAATCCCGCTAGAATAGCGTATGTAGGAAAATCCAGATTTCCAGATCGCCATTTACGTCTAGAACACAAGTCTATTTTTCATTATCCAGCACCAGAACAAGGTTCTCTAGAACAAGTATTTCAAGCTACCGATCACATTCTGAAATCACGAATCGGTTACAGTGAGTTAAGTACCATGCATGAACAAGAACTAGCCCGATCAGCAGTCCGATGGATTACTGATTCTACCACTTTTCCAGACGAAATAGTGGCACAAATGTTTCTGAAATTGCCCCCAGCCGAGCAACGACTGGTGGGTATGTATATGATCCAGTACCTCATTACTCTGTATGAGGGTCAACATTCTGATCCAGGCCCGTTACACGATGTCCTGAACGAGTTACTCCAGTATAGATGGAGAGGTCTAGGTACCGATTTAATTAGTGTCATTCTAGAACAGCGCCACAAATATAGAACGTTCCTGAACCCGCATTTTGTTCATGTCTCACCCCCAGAAAGTAAATCATTCTACATAGACAGACAGAATCCGTTACGAGAAGTCCACCCAGTCCAAGGGGCGGGTGGCGTAATGCAACGAGTGTTTGTATACACTCCGATTTCAAAGATGGAACTTCTTGAAATGAAGAAATTAATTCCCTGTCATGACAAAGATCCAGCAGGGTTCCATAGAGAATTAAAAGACATGCTCCGTATGGGAGAATACACTTACCCAGATATCATTAAAATGTTAAAGGTCCTGTTACCCGCAGGGGTGTATGAAAAGTTAAAGGAAAAGGAATGGGAGGTGGGAGAGAAAAAGATCGATTGGACAGCTCTAGAAGCTGAAGACAAGGCACGAGTACCAGGTACCGGTCTTGGAGATAAATGTAAAGAATTACCAGAATTACTGATTCAAGTTTTACCCAGATTATTGACAACGAGAAAAGAAGACTGGGATGCAATCTCAGCCTGTAAACAGAAACAAGATGAAGATATTAGTGATTTTTATTCTAGATTTGAAAAATGTTTCAGTATCAACAGTGGTCTCAAGACAAGTAGTGAGTCATACCCTCATCTTTTTGTTACCAAATTAGTCGAGAATTCAAGTCCACAAATTAAAAATCGAGTTTTAAAAGTCGAAAGCACCTGGCAAGCAAATACTCCGTCCCAGATGCTCCAGATGCTCCAGTATCACCAGAATAGAATCAGGGAAGAGCAAGAACACGAAAGAAAACGTATGAAAGACACGAAAATGAAAGTACTAGTTGCACAATCTGTTCCTCAAGACAGTCAGAAGAGGGGTCCGAATCAAGCCAGTCATCCTGCAGCTCCCGTTAAAGGGAACTGCAATTATTGTAAACAGCCAGGTCATTTTATAAACGAGTGTGCAGTCCTGAAACATAACATAGCTACTGGTAAGACTAAAGAAAGACCACGTCCGCCTAGACAAGAACAAGTTTCACAGATTCCTCAGCCACAGAATGCACCACAGACAGTTACAGCTCCGCAGCCTATCGCTGCAACACAGCACGTTACATCGCAGATGTACCAGTATGCACAGACAGAGTATCCAGAGTACCAGCCATATTCATGAAACAGCCTAGAGAGGGAGGTAGGCTTACCTCTCATCGAGATACCTGTAGATCAAGAAGGTCCCTATGTTCACAGTCAAGTATTAGGGAAAGACAGAAAGTTTTTGATCGATACAGGGGCAAGTAGGACCACAATTAGTCATGCCGAAGTTCCAGGGGCTCCGCTCTCAGGCTCAAGAAATGTTTCCCTTGGATTTTCAGGAAAGCCAATAGTTAATGAGATATCTAAGCCAGTTACTCTAGAAGTAGGTCCATTGTCCCGTACTACTGATCTGTTACTTACTAAGTCATGTCCAGAAAACCTGTTAGGCATTAAGACACTGAAAGAGTTAGGTGCAGTTATTTGCTGTTCCCCAGAGGGAATTCGATTGTTCCTACGTGACTTTAAGGGTCACTATGTATTACGAGATTTTGATTCAAGATTGTCTAATGTTCCACAGCATTTATGGGCGCAAGGTCCAACTGATGTAGGTTACATGCAAATCACACCCCATCGTGTGACTCTCAAACCAGGTGTAGTGTTACCCCGAATCAGACAGTACAGATTGCCACCTGAGGCTGTAGCAGCCTTATCCAAAATTATTGACGAGCTCATGGCTCAAGGAGTAGTTGTAGAAACTGACTCCAATGTATGTAATTCTCCGATCATTCCAGTCATGAAACGTACTGATCCGAATGCACCCCCAGTATATCGATTAGTGATTGATTTACGAGAGCTTAATAAATGTATTATTCCTCAGTACCCAGTTGTCCCAGACATCTCTTCCCTGTTAACAGCCATTGATTCCGAAGCCATGTTCTTCACTGTCATAGACCTCAAGAATGCATTTTTTAGTGTTCCAATTCATCCAGACAGCCAGTTTCTTTTCGGATTTTGTTTAAATGGAAGGAGCTATATGTTCACACGCGCTCCTCAAGGTTTCACAGAAAGTCCTAGTATTTACAGTCAAGCACTTAAGAGACAACTAGACAATATTCACATGCCAACTGACACTGCCCTGCTCCAGTATGTCGATGATCTCCTGATCACAGCCCGTTCTGAACGTGCTTGCGAGCGAGCATCACTTACAGTCCTGTATTTTCTAGCCGAGATGGGGCACAAGGTGTCACCTTCGAAGCTTCAATTCTGTGTCCAGCAAGTGGTATACTTAGGACACTTGCTGTCCAAGTGGGGTAGGCAGTTGACACCCGACCGTATCCAGTTAATAGCGAGTCTTCCCCAGCCCAGAACCCAGAAGGAGGTACGTGCCTTTATCGGCCTTACTTCTTATTGTAGACAATGGATTCCCCAGTATGCATTTCTAGCCAAGCCACTGATACAGTTAACGACACAGGAGGCAGCCGTATCGACTGTCCTCCCTTGGACATCTGACCATACACTTAGTTTCAACGAGTTAAAGAAAGCTTTATGTCAAGCTCCAGTTCTAGCCACACCGAACTACAGTAAGCCTTTTACACTTTTCGTTACTGAACGCGAAGGTACAGCATTATCTGTTCTCACACAAGATCAAGCAGGACAATACAAGCCCTGTGCTTATTTTTCGAGCACATTAGATCCAGTCGCCCAGGCGTTGCCTGCGTGCCTCAAGTCAGTTGCAGCCACAGCACTAGCTATCAGACAAAGTGATTCCATAGTCTTAGGACATTCCCTGACAGTACAAGTCCCACATTCCGTGGAAGTTCTTTTAAACCGAACACAAACACAGCACTTGACAATTGCACGTTTAACAGGTTATGAATTGACACTGTTCCAGCCACACATAGAAATTAGACGCTGCAACGTCCTGAATCCTGCTACACTGTTACCATCAGTTAATTCAAATCCAGACACACATGACTGTGTGGAAGTAGTTAACATTACGACAAAGCCAAGACAAGACCTGACAGACATTCCGTTACCAGATCCTGACCTGACACTTTATGTGGATGGTTCATGTATGAGAACTAGTACAGGAGAACTAGTCGCCGCGTATGCAGTGACTACTGACACTGAAGTTATCGAAACACACCGTATTGATACCCTGTCCGCTCAAGCAGCAGAGCTAGTTGCTCTGACACAAGCCTGTATACATGCCAAGAACCTGAAAGTTAATGTTTACACAGATTCACGTTACGCATTTGGAGTTGTACACGACTTCGGAGTGCTCTGGCAGGAGAGAGGTTTCATGACCTCTCATGGAACCAAGATTCAGCATGGTCTCCTTATTCAAGTTCTGTTATATGCCATACATTTACCGACATCCATTGCTATCATGAAATGTAAAGCACATACGAAAGTTACTGACATTATTTCCCAGGGTAATGATCTAGCAGACCGCACAGCCAAGCTTACAGCACAGACTCCAGACACTCCAGTTAACCAGACACACACCCCAGACCTGACTACATGCATGACAGTTAAGGACCCTACACAAGATGTCATAGATATCCAGTTACATGCTACTCCTGAAGAAATCAAGAAATGGTCTGAACAAGGAGGGGTCCAGACAGATCAAGGATGGTTAACGAAGGGTAGAGCCACATGGTTTCTCCCCGATTCTATGGTTCAAGTCATTATCAATACCGCACATAGTCCAGCACATTTAGGAGAAAAAGCTATGATAGATAGTATCCAGAACATTTGGTTCAATAAGCATTTACGAGCTGCAGCCAAGCAGAAAGTCCGTACCTGTATGATATGTTGTCAGTTTAATCCAGGTAAAAGTGTCCCGGTGGAACAAGGTGGTTTCCAGCCCCCTGACCACCCTTTTGAGGTCCTCCAGATGGATTATATTCAGATGGAGCGATGTCGAGGTTTCAAGTATGTCCTTGTAGTTGTATGCGCTTTGTCCAGGTGGACAGAAGCATATCCAGTCCCAGATTACACAGCCACGACCACTGCCAAGCAGTTGGTTCGTGAATTTTTCCCTAGATATGGACTCCCTAGAGTCGTATATTCTGATAACGGCCAGCCATTCTCATCTGAACTGATGAAGCACGTTTCCCTTTTGTTAGGGTACCAGTGGAAGTTCCATTGTGTACGCCATCCTGAAGCAGCCGGTCTAGTCGAGAGACATAATCAGACTCTGAAAATCCGCATAGCCAAAGTATGTAAAGACAAGGGTGTGGACTGGTTAGTAGCTCTGCCAGTCGCTTTGTTTTATATGCGCATGGTCGCACATTCTAGATCAGGTCTGTCCCCGTATGAGGTCGTATTCGGCCGCCCCCCTAACATGTGGGGTACTCCTAGACCCCGAAGTATTACCGATGTTTCATGTAATATGCTGACAGATTACCTAGCTTCCTTGATGTCTGCCCTCAACTCATGTCGTTCACAGGTTGCTGCCGCCTTTCCAGACAATACCGAGGTGGCACCGCATGAAATCGTTCCAGGTTCCCTTGTGATGGTCCGAAATTTTGACAGATCAAGTCCGCTGGAGCCTCGTTGGAAGGAGCCACGTCAGGTCCTCTTGACCACCCGTACCGCCGTCAAGCTGGAAGGCAGAAAAGGATGGATCCACCTTTCTCATATTAAACTTTTTAAAGGACTGAAATCTGTCTCTAAAAACATTTCCAAGGATTCCCAGGATTCGAAGGACTGCCAAAATATTGCTCTTAAGGACTGTCCCGCAAAAGACATTACTACAACCCCTCCCTGGTTAGAGAAAACTCCGCAGCAGGAGTATAAGTTAAAGCTCAGGTCTAGTAAAATAAGTCAGTCAGTTTGATTGTATAAGTCCTCCCCTAGGTGAAACGGTTAGACTGTTTCTGACATGTATAAAATAGACCCCCATAGTGAGAGAGTCAGTCGAAGTTCAATTCAATGTATCGTTTTTCTGAGTTTCATATTATTCATCAGCATTTTGATTTCCTGCACCAGCTATGCATTCTATCTGTATTTTCCAGTTCCTCATGCTAATATGTCTGCTAATGCTACAGTAGAGCACACGTTTAGTGATCTGCCTCCTCACGAATATTCTTACCGCCTTGCTATGCGCAACAACTCATTTATCCGTATGTTACATTACTCACACCAGACCAGCAATGCCACTAATTGTTGGGTGTGTGGTCGACTCCCCCCTTTCCAGACGCCGAAGGGAGTTCTGCCACTCTTTCCTTATCCATTCTCACACAATGGTTCGTGTGGAGCATGGTCCACGTTAACGTCATCCTCAACAGATATGTCTTTTCTTAACAGTACATGTTTCCCAGACAAGCAAGGTCTCCCCCACAGAACAGGTTTAGATCTAGAAAATGAAGTATATAATTTAGGTAATTATTCGTCGAATTTCATGGTCCTGAATGTTCAGTCTGATACTACTCCAGACTTACCTGCTATTTCAGTACTACCAGTCAAAGGTGAATTATGTGTCCGTAATTATGGTTCCATACATGTAGGTCATAGTGAATGTACTACTGTTATCCAGTATAGTGACAGTGGGAAATCTGTTTTCAAAGCTTCACGTCATTCTTATTTTATTTGTGGTCAAACTGCATATGTCCGTCTGCCCCTCGATTGGGAGGGAACCTGTTACATTGCTTTCCTACTACCACCTGTTTTCCTAGCCCCATCTGATTATCACAGAAACACACATCTAGTACACATTAGACATAGAAGGGAGTCCCCAATTGTCGATTATACTGAAACTACTCTAGAACAGTATACAGATTTCAATAAAGGTTTCTTCTTCTTTGTAGGACCTGTCCAGAATAGTAAACTGATCCGTAGGTTAACAAGAACCCTTGAAGCAGTAGTTAATGAGACTGCCTCTGCTCTAGGTAACTTAACCGAAGAACAATCTGCTATGAGATTTGTCGTTTTGCAAAATCGTCTCGTCCTTGACGTCATACTGGCCGATAGGGGCGGGGCCTGTAGAGTCATCGGATCTAGTTGCTGCATTTTCATTCCAAATAACGCGCCGTCTGTTTATTCAGCTATAACCAGACTCCACAAAATTGCCCATCTGTTACACCAAGATCCAGGCACCTGGACATGGTCAGGTTGGTTCTGGAATATAATTTCCGCCTGGGGATGGAAAGTCCTGTCCTTTCTAGGTATTGCAGTAGCGATCATATTCAGCTGCTGCCTCTGTATACAATGTGGCCCTGCGATTTGCAGCATGTGTGCTACCTCTTGTATTCCTAGTCCCAAGCCCCGTTCTAAATCCCGTTCCAAGACAATTCGAGACGAGCAAATGATACTGTATGAAATGATAGATGGTATCATGAAAATTGATGTTTCCTGATGGAAACGTAGTGACAAGGAGGGAATGTGGAAAAGTAAATTTTGCCATGTTCTGTGTCCCTACGCCTCATCCATCATATGTTATGTGTGCATGACCAATATGCATATGTTATTCCCCATGTCCGATTAATGACGCAATTCCAGTTGTGTCCACCTCTAGTATGCCAGTTTCCAGTCCTCGTGAATACTACGAATATTAGGCCTATGTAAAGTTACGTTGCCACGTTTCCCAGTGTGCACGTTATTCCATTATAAAGTCCCTGTTTCTAGGCCTCAAAAGGGCCCGGACATCAGATTCAGCTCCTGTCTCCTGAAAGCCTCGCTGAGGAGCGATACAGCCCCCACCTGTATCCTCGACCCTTCACTTACTTCCTGCCTCGCAGTGCCCGGTGCAGCTTGGCTCTGCCTCTGAGTCTGCCAAAAGTATGTTATAGTTCCAGTTATCAGTTCAGTCCTCCTTCTTTGCATTCCTAAGCTACTGAACTGCATCAATAGTTTCCGTCATTGTCTAGCCTTCTCGTCTCCATGTTAGAGAAATACTGCATTTAATGGTCATTTAATATTCTTCATCACGCACTACATATAGAATAATGCATGGTCCAGTCTTAGAGTCAAGTTAGCTTTTCCCCTCATGACTTCTAGTTTATATCAACATGTTCCCTAAACACCAGATACCAGATAGGGTTTAGGTACATGTCGCTCCGACCCTCCAGACTCTAGTCTCTGCTCCTAGCACAGAGTTCGTAGCCCCCAGCTTCTCCTAGTAATACGTCATTGCCAGTTTTCGCGCACCATTAGGTTAGAGGTCCCGGCTCCTTAGGTAGCCCCCTCCAATGTTTCCGCCCATTCATGACATATTCTGTTACGTTTGCATCACATGTCTATGTATACTCCCAGTTACACCTACTTTTACTGTTATCTCTCGCGACTGCTACGCGTCACGCCTTCTGCTCCACCCACTGTTACGCCTACTGCAATGTAATGCTATGTGTTTGCGCTATGTATATAAGTTGATGTATTGTTATTAAAAGTTAGCGCGCTCATCCCAGATCAAGCCCCGGCAGCTGCTGGGCCCCGGTTGTCCTGCCGGGCCCTGTTACCTCTGTTCCTATGCAGGTTGTCCTGATCCTGTCCTTATGCTGTAATAAACCTGCAGAAACTCCTACTACCTCGAATCTTGACTCTTATTTTATTGAGCTATCTGTTATTCATTCATTCATTCAAAAATAGATCCGGTATTATTTATTTATATACCACAAATGCGGAGGGATTTAGCTGAGCTGCGGAGGACTTGGTCTGGATATACGGTTGTGTGGACCGAGTTGATACCGCGCAGGGTGTCGCGTGGTGCGGTGAAGCCGCAGGCGGTGGACAAGGCGCGTCGGAAGATTAATGTGGAGATGGTGCGTTTGTGTCGGCATCTGGGTTTTTTGCGCATTTGGCATAGGGACATAAAGTACGACGCGCCCGAGTTGTTCAGGGTTGATGGGGTCCACCTTTCCCGTATGGGGATGGATTTGTACCTGTTGGAGCTACGCGAAGTTCTGGCCCGTTTATTGGGGGTGCGTCGAGAGTAGGGGCCTGCAATGGTGTGTTCTTTCTGCATCAAATCGGGGGAAGGGGGCGGGGGGGCAGGGAAAGGTGGAGGCGGTATGGTGGTGGAGTTGTGTTTGATGTTGGCCACGTTTGGCTGGAGTTCGGTACTTTATCGTTAAGTTTGGGGAGTTGGGGAACGGGAGCGGGGAAAGGGTAAGCAGTTTGGGGGTTACATTAGAGGGTAGTTAGTTACAGTTGCAAGAAGGCAAATAGGACTGTAGGTCTTGGGAGGTTTTGGAGTTAGGATGTAGGGGATAAAATTGGATATGATTATGATGTAATTGAGTTATATATTTGTGTATTGCAGGGTGGGGGATTTTATCATGTGGGGATCGTAGGGGTGGGGGGAGAAAAACAAAAGGGGTCAGGTAACTCGATGTTTAGAGAGGTTTTAGTTTTGTAAGGCGGTGTGCCAGTTTTAATAAAATGTGATGTGCACCTGTTTCAATAAAGCGGCCTTTTCCACACACAAAATGGTAGTCGGTCGTGCTTGCCCCCCTTCTTCCCTCCCAAACAGGTGTTGCAAGGAAACCCTTGTGTAAGCAAAGGTTTTCAGAGTTTGAAAAAAATACAAACTTTGTAACCTCCAAAGTTGATAAAGTACGCTAAACTTTTCAGGCAAACTTTAAATTTTGCTCACTTCTATTTTATTGAATTGTTGCTCATTAGCTTTCTGCATCCGTACAACTCGTGCCACGCATTGGCTAAACTCTATACCCTCACATTTGTTTTTCATTGTAGTCACTCGTGTGTCGCCTCTAAATGTACTATTGTGTTCACTAGTGTGCTATTTCCAAATTATATTTACTTGTATTTTGTTTCTAAATTTAACATCTTGCTCACTGATTTGGTGTCTCTAAATTTAGTATTTTATTCACTTGTATGTTGTCTATAAATTAACATTTACATTCACCCTTATATTGTCACAAAATTTAGTGTTTCATTCATTTTTGTCGCCCGTTTCTAGGAGTTGTCCTGGAGATCTTTGGGAATTCCCATTTGACAGTGCAAAAACCTTTCTCATGGGGCATGTGTTCACAGTGTACCAATGTTCACAAGAAAAGCCCATCGCATTTGAGTAAGTGCTCGTTTTTTCGTCTTTTTCGTTTTCCATGGAGAGAGCTGTTCCCTAGGGAGAAATCTTGTCCCAAGCAAAGCCATGTGCATAGGGAATGTTCAGAGTCCATCTCTGCCCTGGCAAGAGTTGCAAGCAGATCAGGGGCCCTCTTTACCAGTGTATCAAGTCAAAATAAAGAATTTGGCTGTGGGAGCTCAGTCTCATACACCTGCTTCAACAACTACGCATGCACCACAAGATCTTCAGGTGGCTCCAAGTCAACACCAAAAGGACGGTCATGCAGGGCCTTGTCACCAGCTGGCTGAGGTAAGGGGATCACAACCTACGTGGGCATCACTGCGTACCTCCTGATGAGACTGCAGACAATACAAATCTCAGCTGAAAGACTCATCCTCGACCTACCCAGATGAACCCACATTACACCCACTTCAAGAAGCTACTCTGGCTCCCAATCCAGAAGAGATGCCAGTTCAAGATGTTGACTCACGCATACAAAGCCCTGCACAACGAAGAACCAGCATACATCAACGAACACATGACCTTCCACCAACCTACCAGACACCTGCAATCCGGTTTCTTCTTCGTCGCAGACACCCTCCAGATCCACTGAAGAAACACCAGAGGACGTTCCTTCTTACACATGGAGGCCAAAGCTTGGAATGTCTTTCCCCTGCACCTCAGGACTGCCCCATCGTTCCAGGAATTCAGGAAAGGACTCAAGACATGGCTGTTCCAATGAACAATCACTACGAAGCAGTTAGCTAATCCAACTCCTTGAGACCGTCACGGGTGATTTGCCGTGCTCAATAAATTCCTGATTGATTGAGGGATTGGAAGAACAATATATCTCTACTTAACAGTATATACCTCATCTTAATTATATTTGGGTTGGGGATATTTTTGCTCTGAGATTCTTGTAGCTCAACATTTCTGTGGTCAATATTCTGACATACAACTAATGTTTACATCACACCACCACAATATAACTAACAGTAGCATCATAAATCATGGACTTGCTACCTGTTAAGGAGTCCACCCTCATCCCTCCCAACATATGAACCAATGATGAGAGCAGACCTGCAGCATTAATGCTAGGGAGAGGCCGATTGACCACCCATCCCTCAAACTGGCCCCTAACCCACAAAAGCAACTTCAATCAGTTCCATTTTCCTTCCATGAGAGGGAGCCAAGAGCCAAATATTTCTTCATTCAATCTTTGCCACTTCACTAGACTTGTGACACTATATAACATCTACATTAACAATATTGCCTCAAATGCATGGGTCGATGGGTTGAAAACCCGTAGAGCAAGCATGGGTCAATATCATAAGGTAAGAGGGACATTGATGATATACGTCCACTAATATACATTTATAAATCAAACCACACATAGACTCAGATAGTTGAAGAACCAGACGAAAAGAGAGGGAATATCAGGAGTGCAGAGTGGAGGTTTTGCAATGCAACCATGAGCACTGGGGTAGTGGCAGTATCATGCCCCCCTCTGCTCCTGAGCTCACAGAGCAGCGTCCCACCTTCCTTTTGGCACTAGCATCTGATGGCAGGCAAGTGTGTGCGTCCAAGCCAGAAATAACAGGTCTAGCGATTTAACAACACTGAGTATGGAAGTAAAAGGCTAATATTAATTTAAAGGTAGTGCATACATTATAAATTTAAGGTATAAGTATAACTTTAGGATTTGTGTAGTTTAAGTTTGATTATAATAGGAAGAATAATTAAAGTCAGTAATTTGAAGGTGGTGCGTAAATTATAAATGCAAGGTATAACTATAACTTTGAATTTCTAATGTTTGTGCAGTTTAAGTTTGCTTTTTGTACAAAGAATAACGTTTCCATATCCATAACTAAGCTTCAACTAATGGTTTTTATTTTTTAATAAAAGAAATGTTCAAATCATAGAGTAGAGTGTCGTCGAATGTAGTGTAGTTAAGTGAAGGGTACAGTAGAGTAGAGTGCTGTAGAGTGTATTGTCATACAGTGGAGTGGGGTAGAGTTGATTGGCGTAGAGTGGCATAGAGTAGACTGGAGTGACATACATTGGAATAAAATAGAGTGGAGGGGCGTAGAGTGGAGTGGCATTGAATTTAGTAGTGGCATACAGAACAGTGGCGTAGAGTGGAGTGGAGTAGAGTCGAATAGTGCAGAGTGGAG
Organism: Lissotriton helveticus; assembly: GCF_964261635.1. Taxonomy (NCBI): domain Eukaryota; kingdom Metazoa; phylum Chordata; class Amphibia; order Caudata; family Salamandridae; genus Lissotriton; species Lissotriton helveticus. The sequence goes on from NC_136065.1 coordinate 106,340,107, forward strand.
TGGTGTACAGTCGAGTGACGTGGAGTGTAATGGCATAGAGCAGAGTGGTGTAAAGTGGAGTGGTGTAGAGTGGAGTGACGTACAGCGGAGTGGTGTACAGTAGACTGGCATAAAGTAGAGTGGGGTACATTGGAATAGCATAGAGTGGAGAGGCGTAGAGTGGAGGGGTGTAGAGGGGAGAGGCGTAGAGTGGACCAGTGTGCTATAGAACCATATAGAGTGGGGGTGGTGTACAGTAGAGTAGCATAGAGTGAAGTGGCATAGTGCTGAGTGGCATAGAGTGGAGTAACGTAGAATGGAGAGCCGTGCAGTACAGTGGCATAGATTCGAATAGCGAAGACTAGAAAGTAGTAAGTGGAGGGGCATAAAGTGGACTGCATAGAGTGAAGTGGCATAGATTAGAATAGTGTAGAATGTAGTGACGTAGGCTGGAGTGGTGTAGAGTGGAATACCGTAGAGTGGAGAGGCACAGTGTGGAGTTTCATAATGTGAAGTGGTTTACAGTAGACTGGCGTAAAGTGGAGTGGCATACAGTTGAATAGCAAAGAGTAGGAAAGCATAGAGTGGAGTGGTGTAGAGTGAAGAGCAGTGTGGCGTAGAGTGGAGTAGCATAGAATGGATCAGCATAGAGTGGAATAGCATATAGTGGAGTGGTGTAGAGTACAGTGGCATACATTGAAGTGTTACAGAGTGGAGTGATGCAGAGTGGAGTGGCATAGAGTGGAGCTGCATAGAGCGGAAAACGTAAAGTAGAGAGGCGTAGAGTGGAGTGGCGTAGAGTGTAGTGTAGTGGCATAGAGTGGAATGGCCGAGAGTGAAGTGGTGTAGAGTGGAGTGGCATAGAGTGAAATAGGGTAGAGTTATGTGGCATACAGTGGAGTGGCGTACAGTGGGATAGGGTAGAGTTATGTGGCATACAGTGGTATAGAGTTGAGTGGCGTAGAGGGGAATAGCATAGAGTGGAGTGGCATAGCGTGGAATAGTGCAAAATTGAGTGATGAACACAGGAGTGGGCTAGAATTGAATAGGGTAGGGTAGAGTGGAGTGGCATTGGGTTGAAAAGCATACATTGGTATAGCTAAAAGTGGAGTGGCCTACATAGGATTGCCATAGCGTGGAATACCATAGAGTGGAGTGGTGTAGAGGGGGAGTTGTGTAGAGTGGAGTGATGTAAAGCAAAGTGGCATAAAGTGCAGTGGTGTAGAGTAGAGTAGCGTAGCACAGCGTAAAGTGGAGTGCTGTAGACTTGAATGGTGTAGAGTGGAGTGGCATAGAGTGGAATAGAGTAGAATGGAGTGGCATAGAGTTAAGTGGTATACAGTGGAGCGGCATACAATGGAGGGGAGAACAGTGGAATAACGTGGAGTGGAGTGGAAAAAAGTGTAGATTGGCGTAAAGTGGAGTAGCATAGAGTTAAGTTGCATGAAGTGGAGTGGCATACAGTAGAGTGGAGTAAAGTGGAGTGGGGTAGAGTTGAATAGTGTAGAGTGGCGTAAGGCAGATTGGAGTGGCGTAGAGTGCCATAGAGTGGTATAGAGTGGAATAGTGTATAGTGGAGTTTTGCGTAGTGTGGAGTAGAGTAGAGTGGAGTGGTATGGAGTGAGTAGGGTGGAGTGGTGTAAACTGGAATAGCATAGAGTGAAGTGGCATAGAGCGGAGTGGTGTACAGTGGAGTGCCGTAGAGTGGACTGTCATAGAGTGGAGTTGCGTAGAGTACAGAGGCTTACAGTAGAGTGGCATAAAGTGGAGTGGCGTGGAGTGGAATAGTGTCAAGTGGAGCGGCATAAAGTGGAGTGGCGTAGAGTGGCATAGAGTGGAGTGGCATAGTGTGGAGTGGAGTAGAGTGGAGTGGATAGAGTGAAATAACGTAGAGTGGAGGGAAGTAAAGTATAATGGAAAAGAGTGGAATAGGGTAGAATGGAGTGGCGTTGAGCGGCGTATAGTGGAGTGGCATACTGCAGAGTCGTATAGCGTATAGTGCACACATATATGTGTAATATGTGTATATATATATATATATATATATATATATATATATATATATGTGAATTAGCAAAGGAGCCCCTGCGCTCTGAGAGGGAACACTGCACACTGCCCCCATCCGGTTTTCTTGCCTCTGTCCTGCTCGCACTCCTTAGCTTCTTTTGATTCATTTTGATTCTGACGCGTTTCGAGGCTATGGTTCAATATGGACTGTAATCATAAGGAATCTTAGAACATACTCAAGGAATATTGTACAGTCACAGCAACGGACTACGAATACCATCGTGCTTTGGTGGGATACAATCTGGAGCCACGCCCACTCAGGGTGGTGTTACGCAATAAATAATGTTGCCAACAGCTGTGTCTGTATTCTTGCTTCCTTCACACATCCCATGAAGAAGAGGCGCTTGGGCCGCGTCGGGAATTGGTTAATCTGCAGGAGAATGGACGCAGAGCTATGTGAGGCCAGCAAGCCGGATGGCAGGAGGGTCGAGTGTGCCTCTCGAGAGCACAAGTGCTATTGCTATTGGTATATATATATATATGTGTGTGTGTGTGTTTGTGTTTTCTTCAAGGAATGTAGAAGTTGAGTTAGAATCGGAATCCTAAATCCGTACATCCCACTGTGCATTTACCTCTCGATATTATGTTCCCTTGACATTAGTGTGCCACGATATCCTTGTACAGTTGTACTCCATATTCATGAGTGCAACCCTCCTCCTGCAGCTCATCTCACCTCCAATTTCCCCAGTCTGTTTGCATTAAGAGTGCTCGCACCTTCACACACAAGGGAAGTTCTCCTTCAACGACATTTCCAAATGTAATCCATGCCCTCTCCATTATCTAAAGGAAGCCCTTCAATTACTGAAAAATCTACTTTACATGACTATGGAAGTGTCTTCCCAGTGTGTTCTTGTGGTTTGAGAGTCTTTTATTGCAGTATTTTCCTTCTACCTGTGTCTGGGACTCGTGTGTAACTTGCACCCGTCACTTTCTCCTGTAACACACTGTTTTCTACCTCTCACATTTGTTTGTTCGATACCTGCACAAGTGCCAACAGTGCCTACGTAACGTTTGTTCTTGTGCTTGAGTGTCCTCCATATATTGCAGTATTATACCTCTATGTTTATTTTTTACGCTTTTGTAACCTGCACACGTCACTTTTTCCTCCTGCAATGCACCGTTTGCTACCTCTTGTATTTTGTTGGCTCACGATTGTCACTTTTGCGTCATTTAATGTAACGTTTGCTTTTGTGTTTTGTTCACTTGTAATGTTCTCATGTATCAGTTCTGTTCCTATTGTGAAGCGCTCTGACACCTTCGGGTAAAGTCCGCGCTATATAAAAATGCATAAATAAAATAAGGGAGCATCCGCACACATGTTGGTGCTTTTGGCGCAGGGACCCTGCCCTGGTGCATCTGATCTGTGCCTCGCACGTGAGGTGCTCGCAGGAGCGCCGCCTCTGCAGGTGAAGGGAGCCTCCGATTGGTGCAGGCCTCTGTGCTGATTTATAGAAGCATTGTTTCACTGGAAAGGAATGCTCTGCCGGATTATCATTGCCATCTGTGCACTGAATTATCTCTCAGAATGCCAGATTTTCCACGGACAGCTCTCAGACATACCCTAGGCCCATCTGTGCTCATGGATAAGTAGCCTTCAGATGTTTTATTCTGGGCCAAAACATGTTTAATGAAGCCCTCAGATGATGAAGCTGTTAATAGTTTCCTAAAATCAATATATACATTGCCACATATGTTTCCTGTTACCAAATCCCTGCATCCCACCTCAGCATCCGCCAGGGGTGTCGGGTGGGCAGCCCCACAGGCTGAAGAGCGCTGGGCTGAGGTTAAAGGGGCAGAATATGGCGAAATATTGATAACAAATACACGTGGCCTAAAGATAGTTTATAAAAATATCACGTAGGTAAACAATGTGGACAAGCCCACTATGTGTTAGTTTTAGTCACTGTTTTCGTGGTCTCAAACTGGACACACTAGGGCCCAGATGTAGGTCGCCATTTACCGGTCGGGACCGGCCGATTTCGGCCGTTACCGACCGGTATTTAGGATTTGGCATGTAGGGGGCATCTCATTTACAGAATCGGTATATTCCCCCTGCCAAGATTCGGTATTTACCGATTCTGTAAATACAGAATCGGTATTTCCCATTGATTCCTATGGGCTTCAAAGCCCATAGGAATCAATGGGAAATACCGATTCGGTATTTACCGAATTGGTAAATACCGAATGTTACAGATTCGGTAATTGTGATTTTAGAATTACCTACATCTGCCTCCTTCTAATTTACCAATTCATAAATAATGAATCGGTAAAATTCGGTATTTATGAGTCGGTAAATTAGATTTACCTACATCTGGGCCTAGGTGTTTTAAAAAAGGCCCCTCACACACCAACCTGGTTGGTGTCATGCTTCATCATAGGGGCCCCAACCAGGCGGCCGAGTGCCACCTGGTTGTTTTAATACGACGCATGATTACAGCGGAGCGGGTGAAGGTGCGATGGTGTGATGTGAGTGTTTGGTTAAGAAATACCTCTGGGAATCCTTGCCTTTGTATTTTATTATTGGCGGCCCAGGGTATCGATAAAATTATGTGTAGTGCAACTCCTGAAGGAGTAGTCTTCCTACGAGTTGTCTATGTGCTGCGGTCTACATGTTTCAGCCCCATGCGTGGTTGTCAGGGCTTTCTTCAGGACCAGGGTGGTATTAAGTGAGTGGCAAAGTGAAAGTGCCATGTGAAAGTGAAATTCCTGCACACGAGCTAAGGTGTGTGGAAAAAGAAAAGTGCTGGTGTACTCACTGGTACTCCAGGGTAGCAAAAAATCAATGCCACAATGTTCGTTGCAGAAAACGGGGCTCAGGGGGAATCACTCTTGGTGTCCAATTTGGTAGATGGAGTGTCCTCTTATGGAGACCTATCGTTGGTCCCCCATGGTCCCGGTGGCTATCACTCCATCGAATGCAGATTGTCCATGGGAAACTCCAAAGGGGTGATATTTTTCAATAGAATATTTAGGGCATGATATTGTTTTGACAACAATATTGAGGACACGATACTGTGATACCGTCCCTTAAACGGATCGAGGTACAATATCCAAAGAGGACTCAGAGGGTTCGCCCCAAGGCCAAAACAAATTATTACTGTAACTTGCAGAAACTACTGATACTGAAAGGTTTCTTAGCACCAAGAGCAGGTTTAGAGAGAGCAGGAGCTAGCTGATCCGATATATTTAAAAAAAAAAAAGCCAGATTCGAGAGATTGAAGGCGATCACCCCAATTGACAAATGTGAAAAAGAAAGTCAGAAATGTGCGCCTCTATGTTACTTCTGCATTCGGAGCAAAATTCTGTCTTTTTTTTTAATTCTGAACTATTCCGAGGTGTGCTAAATTGAGGATTTCTGCCTGTGGATTTCTAACAGGGGTACATTTGTAAATGGAGGAATCTGAGTAGAGGTGCTGTCAGCCTTCTCATTTTCTTCCACGGGGTACATGAGAATTGTGTCCTTCATGGAATTAAAAGGCCATTTCTCATCCCACTTTCCCTGCACACTAACAGAGGTCTCTGGATTCCTAGGTCCATGCAAGAGCAGTTCACCAATCCCAGATGTTTTCTTTGCACCTCAGACTAGCTGAGAGCGCATGGGCTACATGTATGCAAAACTCTGTAACACTGAAAAAGCATGAGATATTTGTATATATTAAGCTATCAAACTGAGAACTCATAAGCTATGCGTGTGCATTACCCTATCAAACTGAGAACGCATGAGCTATGCGTATGCATCACCCTATCAAACTGAGAACTCATGAGCTATGCGTATGCCTTACCCTATCAAACTGAGAACGCATGAGCTATGCGTAAGCATTACGCTATCAAACTGAGAACGCATGAGCTATGCGTATGCATTACCCAATCAAACTGAGAACTCATGAGCTATGCGTATGCCTTACCCTATCAAACTGAGAACTCATGAGCTATGCGTATGCCTTACCCTATCAAACTGAGAACGCATGAGCTATGCGTATACCTTACCCTATCAAACTTAGAACGCATGAGCTATGCGTATGCATTACCCTATCAAACTGAGAACGCATGAGCTATGCGTAAGCATTACCCTATCAAACTGAGAACGCATGAGCTATATGTATGCCTTACCCTATCAAACTGAGAACTCATGAGCTATGCGTATGCCTTACCCTATCAAACTGAGAACTCATGAGCTATGCGTATGCCTTACCCTATCAAACTGATAACGCATGAGCTATGCGTATACCTTACCCTATCAAACTGAGAACTCATGAGCTATGCGTATGCCTTACCCTATCAAACTGAGAACGCATGAGCTATGCGTAAGCATTACCCTATCAAACTGAGAACGCATGAGCTATATGTATGCCTTACCCTATCAAACTGAGAACGCATGAGCTATGCATAAGCATTACCCTATCAAACTGAGAATGCATGAGCTATGCGTAAGCATTACCCTATCAAATTGAGAACGCATGAGCTATGTGTATGCCTTACCCTATCAAACTGAGAACGCATGAGCCATACGTATACCTTACCCTATCAAACTGAGAACGCATGAGCTTTGCATATACATACATTTCCCAATCAAACGGACAATATTTGTGATATGCTAATGTATTATCCTATTGAACTGAGAACACATGAGCTGAGCGTATGCATTACCCTATCAAACTGAGAACGCATGAGCTATGCGTATGCATTACCCTATCAAACTGAGAACGCATGAGCTATGCGTAACCATTACCCCATCAAACTGAGAACGCATGAGCTATGCGTAAGCATTACCCTATCAAACTGAGAACGCATGAGCTATGCGTATGCATTACCCTATCAAACTGAGAACGCATGAGCCATATGTATGCATTACCCTATCAAACTGAGAATGCATGAGCTATGCGTATGCATTACCCTATCAAACTGAGAACGCATGAGCTATGCATATGCATTACCCTATCAAACTGAGAACGCATGAGCCATACGTATGCATTACCCTATCAAACTGAGAACGCATGAGCTATGCATATGCATTACCCTATCAAACTGAGAACGCATGAGCCATACGTATGCATTACCCTATCAAACTGAGAACGCATGAGCTATGCGTATGCATTACCCTATCAAACTGAGAACGCATGAGCTATGCGTATTCATTACCCTAACAAACTGAGAACGCATGAGCCATACGTATGCCTTACCCTATCAAAATAAGAACGAATAAGCTTTGCATATACATTACCCAATCAAACTGACAATATATGAGATATGCTTATGTATTACCCTATTGAACTGAGAACACATGAGCTGAGCATATGCATTACCCTGTCAGACTGAGAACACAGGAGCTATGTGTATGCATTACCTATCAAACTGTGTATATATGAGCTATGTGTATGCATTACCCTATGAAATCGAAAACTAATGAGCTATACGTGTGCATTACCCTATCAAACTAAAAACGCATGAGCTATGTGCATGCATTACTCATTAACACTGAAATTGCATGACATATGCGCATGCATTACCCTATCAAACAGAGCACACAAGGTATGTGTACGCATAACCCTATCAAATTGAGAACGTATGAGGTATGCTTATAAATTACCCTATCAAACTGAGAACGCATGAGCTATGCGTATGCATTACCCTATCAAACTGAGAACGCATGAGCTATGAGAACGCATGAGCTATGCATATGCATTACCCTATCAAACTGAGAACGCATGAGCTATGCGTATGCATTACCCTATCAAACTGAGAATGCATAACATAACAGGTGTATTTGTAAAGCGCACAATTACCCGTAGGTGCCCTGGCGCAGAATAACAGATGTTTATTGTTACCCAACTCAATGGTACCCATTTTATCGACCTAAGATGGATGAATGGCTGAGTGGACCCGCCGGGATTTGAACCTGTGACCATGTGGTCGAACACAGGCCCCTGCAGTGGCTGCTTTAGTCCAATGAGCCACCAGACCCAGCATGAGCTATGTGTATGCATTACCCTATTAAACTGAGAACACATGAGCTATGTGTATGCCTTACCCTATCAAACTTAGAAAGCATGAGCTATGCGTATGCCTTACCCTATCAAACTGAGAATGCATGAGCTATGCGTATGCCTTACCCTATCAAACTGAGAACGCATGAGCTATGTGTATGCATTACCTTATCAAACTGAGAACGCATTAGCTATGCGTATGCATTACCCTATCAAAGTGAGAACGCATGAGCTATGCATATGGATTACCCTATCAAACTGAGAACGCATGAGCTATGCGTATGCATTACCCAATCAAACTGAGAACGCATGAGCTATGCGTATGCATTACCCTATCAAACTGAGAACGCATGAGCTATACGTGAGCATTACCCTATCAAACTGAGAACGCATGAGCTATGCGTAAGCATTACCCTATCAAACTGAGAACGCATGAGCTATGCGTATGCATTACCCTATGAAACTGAGAACGCATGAGCTATGCGTAAGCATTACCCTATGAAACTGAGAACGCATGAGCTATGCGTAAGCATTACCCTATGAAACTGAGAACGCATGAGCTATGTGTATGCATTACCCTATCAGACTGAGAACGCATGAGCTATGCGTATGCATTACCCTATCAGACTGAGAACGCATGAGCTATGCGTATGCATTACCCTATCAAACTAAGAACGCATGAGCTATGTGTATGCATTACCCTATGAAACTGAGAACGCATGAGCTATGTGTATGCATTACCCTATCAAACTTAGAACGCATGATCTATGCGTATGCATTACCCTATCAGACTGAGAACGCATGAGCTATGCGTATGCATTACCCTATCAAACTAAGAACGCATGAGCTATGTGTATGCATTACCCTATCAAACTGAGAACGCATGAGCTATGCATATGCATTACCCTATCAAACTGAGAACGCAGGAGCTATGCGTGAGCATTACCCTATCAAACTGAGAACGCATGAGCTATGCGTAAGCATCACCCTATCACACTGAGAACGCATGAGCTATGCGTATGCATTACCCTATCAAACTGAGAACGCATGAGCCATACGTATGCATTACCCTATCAAACTGAGAACGCATGAGCTATGCGTATGCATTACCCTATCAAACTGAGAATGCATGAGCCATACGTATGCATTACTCTATCAAACCGAGAACGCATGAGCTATGCGTATGCATTACCCTATCAAACTGAGAACGCATGGGCCATAAGTATGCATTACCCTATCAAACTGAGAACGCATGAGATGTGCGTATGCATTACCCTATCAAACTGAGAACGTATGAGCTTTGCATATACATTAACCAATCACACTGGCAATGTATGAGATATGCTTATGTATTACCCTATCGAACTGAGAATGCATGAGCTGAGCGTATGCATTACCCTGTCAGACTGTGAACACAGGAGCTATGCGTATGCATTACCCTATCAAATTGAGAACAACACAGGAGCTATACGTATGCATTACCCTATCAAATTGAGAAGTCATAATCTACGCCTATGCATGACCCTATCAAGCTGAGAACGCATGAGCTATGCATATGCATTGCTCCTAAAGTGTACAGAATGATGACACAATGATGCAAATCTATGAAATACATACACGTCCATGTATTTTGGGGGGACATTTAGAGAATGTCAAGAAATTCAAAAATGCACTCAATCATAGTCATAAATTTACAATTCGTAGGCTGTGAATCAGACCCTCACAAATGAGAAGGACAGAAGGGGTACTTGTCGCTGATGGCCACGGAGAGCGCTGTGGCTGGTCTATCTAGGGAAAACCTCCAGGTAGCTTCATGTGCTCTGACCTCATCCATGACTGCACCCACGTGTGCTGGGATCATCTGTTGCACCAGGGATTTCAAATAGTGCATGGATCTTTCTTGCAGCGCTCCTCTCTGTGGCGCTAAGCCAAGCGCTATACGCACTGAAGCCTTATCACTCTACTATTAAGCCAGAAATGGTGGATTTTGAACATTTTTGGTACGTCACTCTTTAAACTATTGTTGAATCCAACTAAAAGCTGATTTTTCATTGATAAAACACAAGACAGTGGGTAATTGGGCCATGTTTTCAGGGTAAGTTACCTGCCAGCTCCCGCGCCAAGAGCTTGCAAACGAGAGTGTAATTTTGGGTCTGTTTCCATATTGAAAGCTGCCCTCAACCCACAAACACATTTATGGAATGCCCTGAAGGTCTGGATTAAAAAAATTATAGACGAAATTGCCTGTTTTTGTTGCAGGCGAAAGAAAAGAAACTGGGGCTTAACACGTCGCCATGGGACCTTTCATTCAATAAAATATGTTTTGACTGTGAAATAATTGCCATCTTTTATACACCAGGGTACACAGGTGCAGCGTTCTGAAGCAGCTGGTACATTAGCAGGTAATTTAGATTCTCATTTTCCTCTGGGTCCCATGACATCTGAGTAAAAACCCTAATAAGAGGAAATAGTATTTTGTGCAATCATGGATGTATTTTTCCCAAATATATATAATAGGCCATCTCAGTAGAAAGAGTCTAGAGAGATGCAATACTAGCTGGGTGGATTTATTAAGGCTGTGCACTGGTGCAAAGTCACAAAAAGGACAGAAGCTAGTGCAAAGACTTCACAAACTAAGGGGTATATTAACAAGGGCTTTATCTCCGCTTTTTTGGCTTAAAAAGCCAAAAAAGCAGAGGTAAAACTATCGCCCTATTTACAAGAGGGTGCTAACATGCATAATCGCACCCTTTTTCCCAATACCTCCCTTTGCATCTCCAAATGAGATACAAAGTGGGTGTTACTGGGCGTACCCCAGATGGACTACCTTGCAAATATCGCTGATGTACACAGCGCAATATTTACAAGGCAGACCACATGATTTTAGCACACATTAAACAGCAGTTTTCGCCAAAATCAAACGTCTGCTAAAATCCTGACTTAGCCATCCCTAACATAGGGGGTGGATTATGCTGACACGATCCTGTGGGTCATATCAGCAAGGTTATTGCCTTAAAACCAGCGATGTTTCCTGCAAAAGAGCGATAACCTCGCTATCTCTGGAATTTTTATCGCCCTGGAGTAACACGTTGTTAATTACGCGCTTCTAGGACGATAAATACCAGAGATAGCATGTGATAATATAATTATCGCTAAGCACGGCCAGCGATAATTATCACTGGCCGTTGTTAATATGCCCCCATTTCCTTTCCAGCGCAAAATCATTTTGTGATAGAACATTGTCTAAAAGTAACACAAATAGCTATTTGCAGTACGTTTAGCAACTTTGCGTCAACAGGGTGTCCCAAGAATGGTGCATCAATATTCCATGCTACCACCCAAGTATTTTCACACCATGCCCTATCTGCTAAAATTTGTACCCAGGGCTTTGCACCAAAAATATGCCTTCTTGACGCAGATGGCAAGTTGGAGAAAGTTTTTTTTTCTCCAAACATTTCAAACTTTGCATCCATCCTGCAGTGTACAGCACACACACAAAGTGGGAAAAGCTTTAAAGTATGTCTGAGCCTGGTATTTGAACTAGAGGGAACCCTTCGTGTACAAAAGCTATGCTAGACAATGGGCACAAATATTTGCACTAGGGTACAAAGGTGTGTGTGTGCTGCTAGGCAGCCTAATTGTGCCCCTGTGCTTAGGAAGAGAGCAGAGTCCCATATCTTATTAGATATGGCGCCGTCCTGCTCTGTCCCTCTCACGCAACGCAGCTCAGCAACTTTAATTGCTGCACTGAGTTGTTGGAAATATTAGTTAATCTGCCTCTCTGTGTTTATTTATTTTTATTCATATACAATTGTATATAGAGCTATAACTTCAGGGCACTGACTGATCAGACAAGACTGAACAGAAAATGAAGCCGGAGTCCAGCCGGAACATGTGAGAGGTTCATAAATTAGGATTCTCCATTTGCTCCCCTGGTATTGATGGTTTTAGTTGAACGCTACTCAGAAACATTCTGGGGCTTATTTACAACCCCCTTGCACCATCATTGCATCACTTTTAATATGGAAGAAAGTGACGTACCAGCAGCGCAAGTGGCTTGTAAATACGCCCCTATGTTTTTAAGAGTTGCCACACTTGAAGATAGTTTCCTTCAGCCCTGAGGTCGGGTCTGAGGGCGTTTCACTGTCTCAGGCCCACGACTCCGCTGCCATGTTTTAGACCCTTGAAGGGGCGTGGCTGGATGAGCAGCAAATAGTGGCAGCCATCTTTGGTAGGTATCCACAGCCTTTGCCTCTGTATGCTCTGTGCCCAATGCTGATTGTTTTTCATTTTATTCTTGATTCCATCAGGAATCTGTGGAGTCTCTTATGGTCTGGCCGGCTTGATGTGGCCATCTTGCCATAAATGTGGGCAGAGTCTGACTGCTTGTCTTTGTATTCTGTTTAAGATTCATATCTATGCAATACAAGAGAAGGATCTGTTCCTCTCCCAACCCACCCCCGCATTATTGTCAGGAATCTAATCAAGTGCCAATTGATCTGATGCCAATCCCTCCCTTCCCTAAACACAGAGCTGACTCTGGAACACATAGTGTTACCCCAGACATGAGGGGAAGAGGCTAGGAGGGAGAAAGAAGCACTGGTCTGGCCCATAAATTCAGGAGTCTCAGCAGGGAGTAGCTTTGGGGGGGGGCAGGAGAGGAGGTGGTGTTTGGGATATGACACCCCCCATAAAATGCATTCCTGGCCTGGTAGTTGGGTCAGGGCGCCCTGAGTCGGGTCTGCTATGTCTGTGTCGGTTTCTCATCATTGGCCAAAAGTAAAAGACAAAACAGTGATCTTTGCTGTAAAACAATGACCAGAGAGGTAGAGGCAGAGATGTACATCTGGTGGCTGAAGTTCAAAATGTGAAACCAGATCACCTGGAATCAATAGGACTTCCCAGCTTTTCCAAATTGTGTGATCCTAGGCAGACATTTTATTTCAGAGCCTCCTTTTACTTTATTATCACATATGAGAGAACTTTTAAAGACTTGGGTTCAAGATGTGCCCTGTACAAGTACCACAAACAAACTACAAAATGCTATTCACAAACGGCGCTTCTAAAGTGCTACTGTTTTTTGCAGTAGTACTTTAGAAATGCAGTTTGTGAGTAGCATTTTGTAGTACATTTGTAGTACTATTGCAGTACTACAAAACATACTACAAAATGCGGTTTGTGACTAGTACCCAGGCCGTTCAGTTTGGAGGAGACGTGTAAGTTACACCTTTGAAGGAAATTTGCACTCTGATTTTGTGAATAGCAAAAAAGTAGTAAACGTACTCAAAAGTGTAAGTTACTCAAAAGTTTAAGTTACCTTTGTGAATTAGGCATTATAGTGAGAGGTTTGCTGAAATACAGCAAATGTACTACTTTTTAAAATTTCACAAACACTGGCGATAGTAGACCTGGAAAACTGCGCCAATCTCAGGTTCCAGGCATACTACTGGCAATCAAACACGCAAAAAGGTGATGGATGAATGCTTGCACATAGTCCAACCAGTGGCAATCGCTCGGAGTAGCATTTCAGTCCATCACTTTTCAACCACTGTGCCACTCTGGACAGAGGCCCGCCTAATGCAAATCAGAGACTCTACTCATAGGATAAAAGGGCAGAGAGATCCAAAATGTCAGCAAGGGGAATGCTAACGTGCTTCACAAAATGCTGTCCACCAGGTCCCACTCCTTATGGTAGATGTTCACTTCAAGGTAGCGGAAAGTGTCAAACTGCCATAGCAGCCCAGAGTGGAGGGGGTTCCCGCGTCTATCCTCGGGGACCTCCCGTAGGGGATATAGGCAGGACTTAGACCAATTTAATCAGAAGCCCGAGGTCACACCAAAGCCATGCAGAGTCTCCATCACCTTTGGCAGGTCCCAGTCAAGGAAACAGGTTCTATGGGTAGAGCAAATTTGAGAAGGTAGAGAGGGCTTGGTCTGGGTGGACCAAAGTGGACACATAAGGAAGCAGGTGATAGCAATAATCTTCCCCAATACCTTTCAATTGGCATAGAGCTATGAGAGTGGCTTACAAGAGCGCAGCTCTATTGGGTCCTACTTTTTCTTGGGGAGCACGACTATGAGTGCCTCCCTCATTGATGGTGGAAGAGTACCAGCTGTCTTGGCTGATTGGAACAGAGTAAATAGACGTGTGGCAAGTCAACCAGGTTGCCGGGATCTGTTTCGGTATTCTTTAGCAACTGCGTAAGATCTTCAAATGGCTCCCACCAGAAGCCAGAAAGCCCCTGGTCCAGGGATTGATTGTCAGTAGACTTGATTATGGAAATGCCATGTTCGCCTCCATAAATGAGAACCTGCTGACAAAATTACAAACCATTCAGAATGCGGCGGCAAGACTAGTGCTGAGTTTGCCTCCCAGGTCTGCTTCTAAACCTACTCCTAAAAAACTGCACTGGCTACCTGTGCACCAAAGATGCCATTTTAAAATCTTGAGTTTAACCCATAAACTCCTTTACGGCATTGGCGCCTCTTACCTAAAAAAGAAATTAGCTTGGTATACACCGTCCAGAGCTCTTCGCTCTAGTTTTAAATCCTTGCTGTCCCAGCCTAGAGTTCGGACGTCCAGGAATGGATGCCAATCCTTTTCATATGTTGCCCCCCAACTATGGAATAAGTTACCTACTTACCTCCTGTCCCTCTCCGTCATCTGCAGTTCCGCAGGGGTTTAAAGGTGTGGCTCTTTCCCAAATAAAGTCCCCTTGTGATGTGTCTCCGCTCTGGCAGGTCAATGCCTTTCTTCTGCAAAGCGCCTTGAGACCTCTTTTGGTGATAAGTGCGCTATATAAAAGCATTTGACATAGGCTCGCACAGTCAGCAAGCTAGCAGACGCAAACCCCACAAAATGGCGGCCACGGCGCGAATTGACCAGTGAAGGACGCACTGGGACCGGGAAGGTTTGAGGGGACTCCCTTATAACTGAGGCTAGCCTGACTGCCACCGGGCCGCGAGGAGGCCGACCTGCCTTCCCTGGCCGCTGGATTCGTCCTCGAGTGTGAGGAACGGAGCGCTGGGAAGCCGCGGATGACGAGGTGAGCGCCTGGGGAGCCGAAAGCTGGCTAAGTGGAGGGACGCGCTGGTGGAGCGGAGAGAGAGGTGCCTGAGGCAGCGGGGGACTGTGGAGTAGAAAGGGAGCGTCAGCGCCCAGAACACGAGAGGTTGTGCGGACCGCACCGAAAGGTGGGAAGAGCCTTGGTCTCCGACAGCGGGCTGCCTGGATTGCGGGCTGCGGGCGCAGGCTGCACAGTGATTGCGACCTGTAGCGAGCCTGGGGCCTGCGGCCGGCGGCGACTGGAGGGCTGGGACTCTCCCCTGGTGAATACGGCTGGCCAAGGAAACCAAGGAGACCAGCTGGGCTGCAGGGCAACTGCTGTCTGGGGGCCTATTGAAGCGCTGAAGTCCGAGCTCGAAGACGCAGGGCACTGCTGGGAGGTGCCCAGTACCCCTGGCCCTTGGGAGTGGAGCGAGGAGTGGAGTAAGAGCGGGGGAGGCTGCCTACCGGGGGGATACCGCCTCACCGAGGTACCTGACCCGGATGGGCTGACCCGAGGAGTGGACTGCAATCGTGTTGCTACACCGAATTGGGAGAACGCCGTCTCAGAAAGGACACTGAGCGCTCCCCCCTTCGAGGGTAGCCCGTGACCCGTGGGGGCTGGAGGATGCCACGAGCGGCTAGCCTGGAGGTATGATGGGGAAACCCAGGGGAAAACAGGAGGGAGCCGCCAGCTCTGACCTACCGGAGAGCAGCGTGCCGGGCCCGACAGATCTGCAGCAACTCCAGGACCGCATTCTGGAGGCGATAGCTACAACGAAGGAGGCACTGCAGCAGGACATTGCGCAGGTGGCAACGGGACTGGGGATCCTCCGTGCGGACCACGCTAAACTGAAAGACAGAGTCAAAGATGCGGAAACAACCCTGCAGGAGTTGGTCCCGGCTCATAAATCGACGGAGGGGAGGCTGGCAGACGCACTGGACAGGATTCAAGCGCTTGAAAGACGGGCAGAGGACGCCGAAGATTTTGCAGCAGGCCCAACAAAGTCCGCCTGGTGGGCCTGCCAGAAAAGAAGGAGGGTGTAGATATGGTCGGATACTTGGACGATTGGTTACGCTCGGTAGTTGCTCCTGAGGGTCTTTCTCCCTTCTTCACTCTGGAGCGGGCGCACCGGGTCCCAGCCAGACCTCCCAAGCCGGGCCTGCCCCCCCGACAGGTGGTGATCAAGCTGCTGCACTATAGAGACAGAGACTTGCTGCTCCAGAGGGCCAGGGATGCGGGCCCATTTCAAGTGGACAACAGTAATGTGACACTGTTCCCTGATTACACTATGGAGACCCAGAAACTGCGTGCTTCTTTCTTATCCATTAAACGAGAGCTAAGAGCCGAGGGTATCCGATACTCCCTACTTTTCCCGGTCTAGCTCAGGGTAGTAGTAAACGATAAGACACATTTTTTTCCCACGTCGGCCGACGCCTGGACGTGGTGGGAAACGTATAAAGCTGGAACGGACGGAGCGAGATTCAGAGAGGAGGAAGAGCGTAGCCGGCCGCCGGAGCGCAGATCAAAGAGCCTCCGCAGGCGCAGAAGAGGATCTCAAAAACCCACAGGGTCTCAGACGGATGAGGAGAGGAGGGCGGCTCTGCAGGCAGTGGTGGATCTGGCGGGCATTGAAGCAGACCGCGCGCCCCGGGGCGAAGAATCGGAAGCCATCGCCATGGGATCCGAAATAGACCTGTCTGATGCTAACAGCACTAGGGGACCGATAGTAACACCGCAAACATCGGATGAAATTGTGGGACCCTGATGCGGACGCTGGTCGAGGGAGCCAATGGTGGTAACTGGGGGGGGGGGGCATTTTTACCTGAAAAGACGTACAATATATAGCAAACCAGAAGGGGATTACTGCAGTTAATAGTTAGGATGTGGACTGAAACCAGCCAAGGCCCCAGGAATCGACAGGGGACCCAACCGAGCCGGAGTAACTGAGTGGGGGTGGGCGCCATTATGATTAAACCAAATACGATGTTGCCATGCAGAAACCGGAATCTCTAGTGTCCTATATGGAACATAATTCACAGGCATCGCGGTGTGAGAATATGTATGGAATGTTTTATCATCCGCATCTACAGCAGGAAATGTTACCCAAGAGTAGAAAAGCTCAAAGGGGAACGCTCCATCAGCACTCAAAACAAAGATTACCGCCATACCATCGTCTGGCACCTCAAACGTAGCAAGATGCCGCCTGAGCGGTGCACGAATATGCTGAGCTATGTCAATATCACGCATAAGGACACAGAGAAGAAAAACAATCTATATTAATTGTAGTACAAAAAGGGTATTAATTCAATAAATGTGAACCTTTTTAAAGCTTGAATGACCCTATATTTTAATCCGTATAGGTAGGGTAAACCATCACAACTGTCTACCGGAAACAGAAGTGAGGGTGTTGTGGACTAAGAGAAGCACTAACAACTAAAGAACCTCGAATATAAGACCAAACATTGGGTGCCATGTTGTGGGGATTCTGTGTGTACACAGAACTGTGAGTAGGAAACCAGGACCTCAGTTACTTGTGGTGTACCAGAAACTCACCCCAGTACCCAGAACCCCTATCCGACTAGCCTCAGTGTCTTATTCGTTCTCCGTCCTACCGCAAAGCTACCAATGATTAGACAACCTAGAACAAGCGACTTAGAATACTGTCAGGGATGGTGGGAATCAAGAACACTCTTTCGTTTATATTTCTCAAATAAGTCCACAACATGAGTAATCAGAGGCGTACTAGTCTGGGGCAGAGCAGGCACACCATTCCAAGTGATCAGGCAGGTTACGGACCCTGAAGGTCGATACGTGGCTGTGGAGGGCAAACTAAGAGGTTGAGACATTTATTTATTTATTTATTTTATTTATTTTTTGCATTTGTAATGCGCACAGATACCCACAAAGGGTTTCCCGGCGCCAAGGCTAAGAGAACAAAACACAGAAAGCAGCTGCTGACAACAGATCAACAATTATTTATTTAACCAGTTATTTATTAAACAGCCAGGTGTTAACTTGTTTCTTAAACCTGACAAAGTTCTCCTCTTTGCGCAAGTCTTTACATAGTCTTATGTAGCGTGTATGCACCCAACACTGATCAATTATCTTACTTAACGAAACTTTCTGGAGCGCTTGCGACATACTTAGCGGGCTCAATTATGCTGGGTGGGGACTTTAACTCGGTGATAGATGTAGACTTGGATAGATCCCACCCACCGCTCAGAGATTCCCCGGTGCATCGACTAGTAAAGGGCAGGCTTAACTGGCAGGAGAGGTGGGAATTATTAGACGCTTGGCAGGCACCCAACTGCGCGGGACTACTCATATTTTTCTAGCTTACATGACCTACATGTCCGACTCAACATGTTCTTGTGCTCCCCACTAGGGCTGCCGGCCATTGCGCGCACCGAGTACCTTGCCCGCACGCTGTCTGACCACAACCCCATGTTACTGACGTTAGACTGGATGACTGAGATATCGCGGGTCCCTACCTGGCAACTGCACCCAGACACGCTAGACGACCCGCTACTCAGAGAGGCGCTCGAACAAGGGATCACGCATTATTTTGCTGAGAATGAGGGCACTACCGCGTCCAGAGCGATGGAGTGGAATGCCTTCAAGGTAGTAATTCGAGGACAGTGTACAGGGAAGATAGCAGGGGTTCGCAGGACTCTGATGGACGACCTTGATAAGGCGGAGAAACGGCTGCGCGAGGCGGAGGTGACACGGCCAGGCAATCCGGAGCTCCAAGAGGTTGTAAGTGCAGCCAGGGATGCGGTAGCAGGCGAGGTGGAACGCCTCCGCAGCTTTGACCACAAGGCCTACCTGCTGCGGGCACACGCGGAAGGGGACAAGGCGGGGACCCTCCTAGCATGGCTAGCTAACCCTGACAAGCGCAGTCCCCCGATCCTGACGCTGGAGGAGGAGGGAGGTACTACACTTTACACCCAGAGGGAGATCTTGAACAGCTTCCACAGCTACTATGAAACTCTATATAGAAGTACTTTGGAGGGTCGGGACTGTGACATTGACACTTTTCTCGGAGGGCTCCAACTGCCGCAATTGGACCAGGAGCAGGCCGATGCCTTGGGCAGGGATGTCGATGTGGGAGAAATCAGGAGTGCGGTGAAAAAAATGGCCCGCAATAAAACCCCGGGCCTAGACGGCCTGCACATAGAATTTTACAGTAAATATCTGGACCTGCTCGCCCCGCGCCTCCAACTAGTGTACAATGAGCCTCTAATTAAAGAGAGAGGGACCCCGAAACCAAAGGGATGGGGTTCCACAGTTGACGTTAGTCAGAAAGAAATTCCCTTTGGGTAAGGTAACAATAGTACAAAAATACTTACAAACAACCATTTAAGTCACCCACATATCACACGGAAGCAATGTAGACAGATGAAACTGACAATATATGTGAAAACACTCCAAAAATATTTTCTAAAAACAATTTATTCAGGATGCATTACATTAAATAAAAACAGAATCAGAAAATGGGAAACACACAAAAGACGATGCATTAAACAATAAAAACCACATTCAAGTAAAAAGGAGTATACGGGGAAAAGGATAGAACTCAATCAAAAAGACAACAATTTTGAATTCCTCCTTAGTTTGTATTCCCAGATTCACTCCTTAGGCGTCGACGCGTTTCGGCGGTGTATTCATTTAAATCCGCCTTCATCAGGACAGTAATAACGTTTCCCAAATAAATTCTCAGACACAAGACAAGTCTGACAGATATTGTTAGGGGTATTCAGCCTCCTTCGTATCACCACAACTTATTCGTCCAGCGAATTCGTTATTCTTTTATACATAAAAACTAGTTAAAAATTGATGGTATGAGGCGTAAATACGTCTTTTTGACTCATGGAGATCTCCAGCTGACTGACTGGTAGAAATAATTAAAAAACTAGTGCCTAAGCACGCAGTAGTCAGGTATTCAATTCCAACTTCGGTCTTTTTAATCAGGCTTTTGCATGGGTTCTGGAGGTATGATCCAAAGATACCCGCTGTACAAGGGAAGCCTCCTTGTCAACCCTTCTTTTGCTCTTCTTTATCAGGCTATTGCGCGTTTGGTCACAGCATGGGTTCGGGGAGTATAATCCACATACACCCGCTGTACGAGGGAAGCCGGGAAGACGAACAGAAGCACGCAGGACGTCCGCGAATACAGCGCTCAAGGGCTTACCGAGAGGCTTCCCTCGTACAGCGGGTATATGTGGATTATACCTCCAGAACCCATGCAAAAGCCTGATTAAAAAGACCGAAGTTGGAATTGAATACCTGACTACTGCGTGCTTAGGCACTAGTTTTTTAATTATTTCTACCAGTCAGTCAGCTGGAGATCTCCATGAGTCAAAAAGACGTATTTACGCCTCATACCATCAATTTTTAACTAGTTTTTATGTATAAAAGAATAACGAATTCGCTGGACGAATAAGTTGTGGTGATACGAAGGAGGCTGAATACCCCTAACAATATCTGTCAGACTTGTCTTGTGTCTGAGAATTTATTTGGGAAACGTTATTACTGTCCTGATGAAGGCGGATTTAAATGAATACACCGCCGAAACGCGTCGACGCCTAAGGAGTGAATCTGGGAATACAAACTAAGGAGGAATTCAAAATTGTTGTCTTTTTGATTGAGTTCTATCCTTTTCCCCGTATACTCCTTTTTACTTGAATGTGGTTTTTATTGTTTAATGCATCGTCTTTTGTGTGTTTCCCATTTTCTGATTCTGTTTTTATTTAATGTAATGCATCCTGAATAAATTGTTTTTAGAAAATATTTTTAGAGTGTTTTCACATATATTGTCAGTTTCATCTGTCTACATTGCTTCCGTGTGATATGTGGGTGACTTAAATGGTTGTTTGTAAGTATTTTTGTACTATTGTTACCTTACCCAAAGGGAATTTCTTTCTGACTAGTGTACAATGAGGCCAAGACCATTGGCCGATTGCCCCGATCCATGTGTGAAGCTCTGGTGATTCCATTGCTGAAACCGGGTAGGGAGAGCTGTAGTCCGGCTTCTTATCGGCCCTTATCCATGCTAACCACTGACTACAAAATCCTGAGCACCATATTGGCAACAAGGCTGCTGCAGCACATGACTGAATTAGTCCATAGTGACCAGTCTGGATTTATCCCCACACGCAATACTACCATGAATATTCGGAGACTCGTACGCCTACTGGATGATCCACTCCCCGAAACCCGGATGCCTTTAGTATTATCTGTAGATATAGAGAAAGCATTCGACAGCTTGGAGTGGAAGTACCTGTATAAGGTCATGAAGCGATTCGGCATTGGTGACGGCTATATCTGCTGGACGAAGGTGCTGTATACGTCGGCGGTGGCGAGAGTGCGGGTGGGATCCCTCATTTCCCACCAATACCCGGTGGGACGGGGCACCCGGCAAGGTTGCTCCCTATCCCCTCTGCTGTTTGCCCTGGCAATGGAACCCTTAGCAGCTGAGATCAGGACGGGTAATCATTATGGAGGCATAGCTAGCAGGAGGGGGACGCAGTTCATCTCGCTTTACGCAGATGACCTCCTCCTATTCCTCGAAAATGCGGAGGAAGCATTGACAGGCGCGGACAGACTGCTTTCACTCTTTGGCAGGCTTTCAGGGCTGAAAGTCAATTGGTCCAAGACTTGCCTGTTCCCTCTGAGGCAGGGTGTGGCGCGGCCTGACAACTGTCCGTCGCTCAAATGGGAGCCCACCTGCCTGCGATATCTATGAGTACACGTGTATCACACAGCGGCGGACATACTGGAGGGCAATGTGGGCCGCTGTCTCCGAGCATTGAAGGGAAGTATGTCCTTCTGGTCCACCCTACCACTGTCGGTTACGGGCCGCATTTCATTATTAAAAATGATTGTGTTACCACGCCTTCTCTACTACTTTCGGACGCTCCCAGTGTGGGTGCCCGGATCTGTCTTCAAGCACATAAAATCGCAAGTGATATCGTTTATCTGGGGTGCGGGCAGGCGTAGAATTGCGCTAGCTACGCTAACGCGCCCTAAGGATGAGGAGGGACTGGCGGTCCCTGATTTTGAGCCCTACTATTTGGCCGCACAATTACAGAGCTTCACGCAGGAGGTAGCGAGGGTGTTCCGAGGCCCGGACCGGGAGAGAGATATGGGCATTCCACGCCATGTCCTGGCTTATATCACAATGCAGCAAAAGCTCTCCCTAAGGGACTTGTCCCTGGAGGAACAAACGTTCAGGCTCTGCTGGAACCGCTTGCAGCGTCGTGCTGGCGTGGGTCATCCGTATGCGCCTGAGATACCGCTGGGGATGGTAACGGCGCTCCCCCACGACGGAGACTGGTCGAGGCTTCAGAGCTGGGAAGACGCAGGGATACAAATGGTTGGTGACCTGTATGAAGACGGTGTGTTGCTACCGTATCAGGCGCTCCAGGATCGCTTCGATCTACCGAGGGGGGGATACCTGTTGCATGCTGCAGTAATTAGAGCCATGCAGGCACATTGGAGGGAGGGACTGTCGGAACCCAAGACATCCATGGCGTGCCAGTATGCCATGATGGCAGCAGGCACCTATAAAGCCGTGACGTGTCTCTACTCTAGGATGCTCCGGGAGACCCTACAACCGCTATCGGGGTTGAAAGCCAAATGGGAATCGGATCTGGATAGGGAAATCCCCGACACGACAGTACTAGGAATGCACGTTTCCAGCTAATACACTTTTATGTCCTCCATAGAGCTTATTTAACGCCTGGTAAAATTGGGAAATATTTCGGAGTGGCTGATGCAGCATGCCCCAGATGTACTGCGGAGCGAGTGGAATTGGGCCACATGCTGTGGGACTGCTCATACCTACGGGACTACTGGCAAGGGATTGGAGAGACACTCAATGACTTAACAGACAGAGGCTTGGAGTATGATAAGGCCGTTAGCATACTGCACTGGTTCCCCCACACACCAAAAAATAAGGTCACCAGTAGATTTATAGATATGGGACTTCTATTGGCTAAAAGAGAGATAACGAGGAACTGGAAGGCGAGAACGGGCCCCACTTTTAGGCGATGGGAGACTGAATTCCTAAAATGGGCAGCGTGTGAGAGCACGCTCAGATACCAGCAGGCTCGCCGAACAGCGAATGACAAGGCGCTAGATGCGGCAGCTGCATGGGAGGCGCTTGTGCAGGCCTTACGCGACAGCACAACCCCGGATAGGGAGAGCATTCCCGGCGACGATACCGCGGCCCCTGACCACGTGCAGGACACACACACCACTTAGACATTTATTGCTTCCTGACAACACTCATGAAGGCAGGCTAACAGCGGGCTCAGGCGTAGGGGGAGCGACCTATGGGGAGGTGGGTGGGGTGGGGTGGAGTTGCAAGTTGCATTGTTATGGGGGGAAGGGATTGAGAAGGGAGAAAAATAAAAGCGGACGAGGGACTCCCGGGCGCTTCGGCCGCACCTGGCACTGCATCACTGAGCTTTGAGGAACATTGCACTACGCCGCCCGACCTCCGGGTTGTGGGCTTAGAGGCTGTGTTGAATGGGTAGCGAGGGTTGCGGGGAGCTGACCACAGGGAGAAGGTGAATAACCGATTGCACCCTGTATTTTATGAGTGTGCAATAAAAACTGTTTAAAAAAAAAAAAAAGCATTTGACATTTGACAAGTGTGGCACTATCCATCATATAGAACTCCACAGGGAGTCTGTGTGTCCCCGGAATTTTAATGGGCACCCTTTGATCTAGGGCAGGTGAACCTCCTTGATCATCAAAGGAGTGTCCAGTGTCTGGTGGGAGATAGACTCCATGAGGGGGAACCAGACGTCCTGCCCTTCCTCTTGGAATTCATGTCTGAGTTGGCCCCTTGTGAGTATTTCTACACCTTTGCCTATATTCTACAGGTATTAGACCGTACAGCTCAATGAGTGCCTCCTTCATGTGTAAATATTACTCTGACGCATCATCTTCCAGTGTCAGCCACCTATACCTCCCCACTGTTGGAATCAGTTCCCACAAAAGGGATCTACAATGGTGGGCACCCACCCATCTCATGCTAAGAGCCCTTCCATAGGATGCTCGCCATTTGTCTATATCATCCCCCTCACTATACTTTGGCACTCTCTCTCAACATACTTTGGCACAATACCCTTGGGCAACCTAGGGTCATGGTCACCCCTTGCATTTACCTCTGTATCTTTGTTGTTGCCCCATGTCCTTGGGACTTTCCCAGCTTGACCCATCTCCTCTTGGGGGTGTGACCCAACCTGGCAGGGAGAATGTCAGGGGGGACAATAATAGGCATCTGGACAGTTATCTGACCACCAAAGCAGTCTCAAATCCAGTTCCACACTTTACATCAAGACTGCAATGGTCTTCAATGGAGTGGTCCAGATGCTGGGGACGCAGGATGTTGAAGATGCTGGAAGATGCTCTGGGAGCTGTACGGTTGATGGGGTGTTCTTGCAGTCCACAGATAAGGGAGGGTGCCTTTGGCCACGGGGTTCGGTGTTCTTAAAGTCCTCTTTGAGCCAGTAGAAGGCCAGCTGTGGCTGAGCGACTGATCTCCATACACAACGGGTCCAGCGGTATACTTTGGTGAAGGCTGCTGTCCATCTTTGTGACCAATCTGGACTCAGACGACACTCCTGGGTCCAGCAGACTCAGTGCAACTTTTGGCCATCGAGGAGAGGTCTCTTGGGTTGCCCAGTGGCCATCAGTGATGAGTGAAATAATGTGTCTGCTGGAGTGGACTTCTTTAGGTTTGATGGCCTTGATGCTGGTTCCAGGGGGTCAGTCGACAGACCCTTGGAGTCACTTCTTTAGTCTTGAACTGAGGAGCATCTTTTCCACATGTCAGGAGCCACAGGCACAGTCTTCTCTTTAGTAGCCCAAGGTGCGGCAGGTGCAGTCTAGCAGATGGTGCAGCCTCTCTTTCCAAGTCCAGGGTTTAGCAGGGCAGTCCTTCTTTGGTTCTATCTCCAATTCCATTGAGATCTGTGGTTCAGGGTGCTGGGGTGCCATATTTATGCCCAGAAAGTGCCCTGGGGGAATGATGCAGTCACTAGCCAATAGGCTGCAAAGATCCCTCCCACCCTGTGATGACTTCCGGCTATGTGTGGCTTCTAGCACTCCCAGAATGCACTATTCTGCCCACTCTCAAGATGTCTGAACCCTTCCTTGGACGTTAGGAGCTCAATATTCTACTAACCCTTGGCGTAGTTCGCGAAGTAGCCCTACGCGTAGCTACACGTAGCTACGCGAAGTGCACTTCGCACTACGTGAGCTACGCATAGCACTACCCGAACTGCGTAGTACCCTGTTCGCACTGTGCAAGATGCCATTGTCAATAATTGCACAGTGTGGACAAGCATCCGGCACTGTGCAATCATTGAAAACAGCATTTTGCACAGTGCGAGCTGTAGTTTTCTTCCGCTCGAGTAGATTTTTACTTGAGCGGCACCTTTCTCAACGCAGACTGGTAGTTTCTCATTGCGAGCGGTCACGAGCATACGCGACCACTTACAATGAGAAACCTGACCTCCCCATGTGGAGAATCTCGCCGGGACGTTTATTTTCCACGATCACGAACGAGGAAAAAGTCTAGCTGGGATGTCATTTTGCTAGCTTGCGGTCGCCAACTTGACGTTGAGGACCGCGAGCAAGCAAAAAATGACCGCTGCACTATGCTATGCGTGTTTGCACTGTGCTACGTGCAATTCGCGTAGTGCGAAGTAGCTGAAACTTCACAAACTACGCAAGCGTAGCATAGTGCTTTGCCCAGTGTTATATTCTACCCCAGTTGTGTTGGTACCTGTGGGCTACAAGCCCACAGGAATACAGATTTGGGAACTGGTCTCCCCTCTCTATTTTCAGTGCCAGCCTGTCTACCAGAACAGAGGGTAGTCACTCAAGAAAGTGATCACCATTTGCCCATCAAAGACGGCTTTGCCTTTGAAGCTCCCCTTTTGGGCCAGCACCTTGAGTGACTTCCTGCAACTAACTGGGAGGTAACACCTTCCTCTGTAGCAGGCTACTATTGTTTCTAAACCCGGGAGTTGTTCACACGACTCTCCAGAAGGGCAGAAGACTGTCTGGTGGCCAGCAACTATACAAGGCCACTGGACAACTTGGGCAACAGAGGGGAAACTTTCCAAAAGTTGACTTTCCTTAAAAGTGACATTTAATTGTTCCATTCAGACGTTCTCCGGGCCGAGAGGTCAGCCGGTAACTCTGTATTAATCATTGGGGCTACAAACTTTCCACAGCAGAAACACCAATTTGGAAGTTTTGCTGTTAGGACATGGTAAAATTATATGTCCTACTTAATACTATACAGCTCCCTTTAGGACTCCATAGGCTTTCCTTACGGGAGACATATATACTGGCAAGGGAAGTGGGGACTTTGCCATTAGTTTAAGTGGCAAAGTTGAACTCGCAATTTTAAAACTGCTCTTCCAGGCTCCACTGGCAAGCTGGGAGCCATTCTGTGCTTTCTCTCCCAGAGGGTGGCACAACCAGTGCTGCAGCCCTGGGGGGCACTTTGTCATACATGGCATGGGTACCCTTGGTATCATATACTAGGGACTTATAAGTAGGTCAGCTTATGCCAATCGGGGTTAGCCAATTCAACTTACATTTTGTAATGGGTTAGAAAACGGGCACTGAGGTCTGGGTAGCAGGCCTCAGGGCGCCCTCAGAGTCAAAGAAGCAGCAGCATCAGTCCAAAAGATTTGGGGTGAACATGCAAAAGGAGGCATTTCCTTACATTGCAGATCACTCATAAAACACTGGATATAAAACTACAAGAAAACCTCAAAATAATTAGTGAATGTGAAGCGCTCCAGCAGCAAAATGTTATTTTGCTGCTGAAGTGCCAACTGTCATTGCTGTGTTCCAGCTGTGCAGCTGTTGAGCCTTCATTCAATGGGTTCGGGTGTCTGAATTTAAGGATCAGTTTCAGGACTTGCTTTGCACTGGCAGAGAATGTCCGAATTTCTCTCTGAAGAGGACATTCTAGGCCACCAGTTTGCTGTTGCCTCATTCCCACTGCTGTGCACATTCCCTGATCACAAAGCCTTCATTGATTCAGAACTGCTGACCTGCAAGAGAAGCAAGCGAGGGCTGGATGAGGAAGCGTTTATGTCACGCCAGAGGCAAGAGCTGGGCAACGGGCATTATTGTAATTAATGGGTCTTTGTGCGTCCATGAGGTCCATCAATAACTGGGACACATTCTCTTCGGCAATGTGCTGCAGGGACCATGCAGGATATATTACAAATATTGCACCCTGTAGATCTGGTAACACATCCCTGGCAGATGCTCGCAGCACCATGCAATATATCCTAAGGTCCCTGGAAATTCTGTACATAAGTATCAAAACGTTGTGCAATAAAAGCCACATCATTCCGAGTGTACGATATTTATGGTATTCCTAATGTAAATGCATGTACTAAAGAAGGTAGAACAAACAATAAATATATGATTCGTTAAGTACATAGAACTGTCTGAACCTAGGGTACCCAAAAATGTCTACTGAAAGCATGAGGTCACAAGTGACATGCAGAGTTGGCTGAGTTCACCCCCTTCTGCCAGGCGGGACCGGTGCCTGGCTTCCAGGTAAAATACAAGCCCTGGACAAGTTAAAAAGAGGTAGGCTTGCAAATATATCGCCCAACAGGACAGAGATCTAAGCAGGTTCCTATTTCCTAAACTTACCTTAATGAAGAAGCACCATCTTTGAACATCTTGATTTAGAATGTCGGTCCCTTTGAGAGCAGGAATAGCTCTCGTGTACCCTCCCCTCATTTCCGTTGCTGCTCCTGAGTGACATGAAGAGTTACCACAGCTAACTTTTTGATTACTGACCGATAAACTGATGACGCAGATTGTTCTTCTGTGTCTCAGCCCTTACACCATCAGGTGTACCCCACCCTGGAGATGGCACCCCCCAAGGCTCAAGTCTTAACAAGCTTTTGCAATGCAATGGGTCTCGCATTTACGGGAGTTTGGGCTCTTGGCATTGTTAATGACAATGCCTTTTATATTTAAGTGGTCTTTTTAAAACAGATAAATAAAAGGCATTGTCATTTAAAATGCCAATAGCTTACACTCTCACAAATGCGATACCTTTTGCATTGCAAATGCTTGCTATAATTTTTATTTTAAAAGCGTTAAGAGAGAGCATGCCCTGCCTGCAAAAGCAGGCAGCACAAAGCTATTTGAGAAAATAGTGCTCGGCGGCTGTAAATAAAGCCTACCAAGTAACAATACACATAACAGGAGGTGTCGACAAGGGAGGTTATAAAATTAGACAAGGCGGTACTAAGGAGGGACTACTAAGCCCTTTGACCAATGAACAGCCACAGTTTACAGTGGATAATCACACAAGCCAATGAAAAGTATGGGGGTGAGAGTGGACGGAGGTTCAATTCCCTACCTGAATACAGCATGCCTCACAGAGCAGCGCATGTGCTGCCTAGGCTCGACCTAAAAAAACAAGTGGGGGAGACTCACTAATTTAGGCAAGAGGGGTGTGACCATGACCGCACATGACATCAATGCGTGTGACATCACAGGTGGGATCACAGGAAGTGGCATCACAACCCATGACCTCACAGGAAGTGACATCAGATCTTAAGACCTCACATAAGTTTAGCAGGTCTATCATGAGTACATTTGAGCACATTACAATATTTAACAAATTAGATTTTGCATTGGGGTTGGGCCGAAATATTGACGCAACCCCGGTGCAAAATCTGGGCCTCCTCTTACACATTTATTTTGTTAAAACCCTGCCACAAAGAAATTGGCAAGAAGGAGAAACGTGGCTATAAATCTGTTCTGCTTAATTGGTTGCAATGTCTATATTTTAAAATATCTTATTGGGTAAAGGCACCAGCTGGAGAGGTCTTTGTGTGTACTGCCAGCTAAATCTCAGGAAATAATAAAAATCGTAAAATGGAGGATAACATATTTGCTAGAGATCTGTGTTTTTCCTAGTCCTAATTTTGAATCAAAGTAGATTAGAGGGTTAATATGTCTCTTGAAAAGCACAATATGTAACACGAAGATGACAGATTTTTATTTTATGTAAATGGGCAATTGACTTTCTGCTTTTAAGAAATGTCCTTTTGTTACTTGCAGATCATAAATTGTAATCCTTCTAACATAGCACAGTCAGGTATGAAGGACATGTGGCTCCTGCTACACCTTGTAACCCTCACTGTCTTATGTAACACATCATTTATATTGATGCACACACATATGATTTACTGCCAATGTATAATCTGTATATGTGATGTAAAGTGCTCTGGCACCCTGCACTGGGATGAGTAGTGGCAATTCATCACATGTACACAAATAACAATTTAAATACTACTATTTTTTTTTTATTTCTGTTTTAGTGCTTTAGCATTAGTGTAGTACTAAAGCGCTCTAAAAGAAAAAAACTAAATAGTGGTATTTAAATTGTTATTTGTGTAAATAATGGGGTAACCAACACATCTGACATTCTTACAGTGTATGCATATCTTCAATATACAGGGACTGAACAAAGACCAAAGCATTGCTCTCTTAAGTTCCCTCTAAAAATAGTGGGTAGACTGTGTCTACCGTGTCTACTCTCAACTGGAGCCCTGGGTACCCCGCTGCGTACCTAACAAAAAGGTTTAACTGTAGTCCCCTTTGAGGTGTCCTTTAAAGGACCCCGTTGCAGCTGCTCTAGTGAATCAGCAGTGGGGTGGGGGGGGGTGGGGTGAAGGGAGGGAAGGGGGAGAAAAACACATCACTTACCTGCCGGCAGGCCTGCCGCCCCTTCTCTTCTGTCCTCTTCCTGGCTTCTGTTGGGACAGTAAGCAGGAAGAAGGATAGGCTACGCTAAGCCAATCCCAACTCTGCAATGCAACATTGTGATTGGTAAGCACCCAGGCTTCCCTGAGCCAATCACAACGCTGCAATGCAGCATTGTGATTGGTAAGCACCCAGGCTCTCCTGAGCCAATCACAACGCTGCAATGCAGTGTTGTGACTGGCCTGAGTGCCGTGGTTTGGCGCTCATTTGGGGAATGGAAGACTAGGCATGTTCTCCACCCAGGCTGTAATGCAGACATTGTGAGCAAAGAGGTCACCAGTGCGTCATTTAACGATCACCACCTAATCCCATCCTCATCACAGCCATTACAGAATGAGAATTAAACGAAGCAGGCGCAGTTGACATCGATTGTCACCAGCAGATACACTGTAAGGGCAAGGTCCAGACAGAAGAGAGGAAGGACCAAGCCCATAATATCAACACAGCATCAAGCCAGCAAATACTGGAATCCCAAAGGGCAGGCACAACCGGTACACCGAAAGAAGCAGGCTTCCAAAAGAAGGGACACATGTGAGAGCCAACACCCACCAAGGAAGACGGGAGCCCAACATCCAAGCCTGCCTCCAAGGAAGTCCCCATCACACATGGGGACACGTACAAGAGCAAACACCCACCAAGGAAGAGAGTAGCCCAACAAGCCAAACCAGACTCAAAGGAAGTCTCCATCACACACAACCAGAGAAGAAGGATGAAGGGCAGCAGCAGGACGACCAGGAGCAGAGGCTACCAGAGACACCCCAGCCAGCTCCAGATAAAATGAGAGCCCAGGGGACAGATGACCACTAACCACCACCCCAGAAATGTCTAATGAGAAAGCCCAGCCATACCTGTAAAGGGGGAACACTAGTCTGAGTCTAGTACCAAAAGCAAATCAAAGTGGAGATTCAAAATCGGGGACAACAGGAATGTAAAAGACAACAGAACAATGACCAAACCAACATAAGAGGACGCAGCATAGTGGATCATACACATCAAGGAAAAAACTTGCAAAAGGCTCCGGGACAAGGCATACCGCAGCACAAAGGCTAGGACTATACAGGGAGGCAAGTCTAGATGGCAGTAGACAAGCACACCGTGCACAACGGTGTGCCTACCACATTGGTGCACAGTTGAAGCCGGCCAAGTTCAAAAACCCCAGAAAAAAACATGGGATAGAAATACCAGAGTGCATGAAGGAAGGAACTGAAGAACCCCAAACATGATCAGTTGCAGCCCATGGCACATGCTGCACCAGAGCACAGAGTACAGCACATGACACAACTCCACAACAAAACACAGGAGGGGCAAGGGAGCACCTAGGTTCATCAAGAGGGCATTCAGCAGTAGACAAAGTACGCTCAGTGCAAGCCAGGTTTTAAGCTGAACTTGGGACCAAAAGGGATTCCGCAAGCAGAACCCACAAAATGGAGGGGAGATGTACTGTATCGAGAGGTCATCATCTGAAACAAGGAGGTTTTATTCTGGAATGCTAAGGACTGGGAGGGCAGCAGTGGAGAGGAGCTTCAAGAGGACAAGGATACGCAAGCTGATACTGTGAATACATTAAGTTTAAATTAATTCAATGTCTTCTGCCTACTCCTAGAGATGGGAGAGGTCATGTGTGTGCTGAGAGAATTCATGCATGACCTCCCCAGCACAGCACATTTCTTTAGATGCAGAAATAGATGAAGATGAGGCGGCTCTTGCCCCCCGTCTCTCCAGGTAGGAAAAACATCTGCCCAAACAGCCTGCTGGCTGAATCATTCAGACTGGTGTAGAAACAAACTATACCCTAAGGGAGAGCCATGCTGGAGGAGGCACTGGAAATCGAAGGGGGCGCGGGGGGAGTCTGTCCGACGTGCTCGTGTCTAAAATAGTTGTCTAAAGCAGACAGACCTCCTGAAGGATGTTCTTCTGGTCCTCGGATACCATTAATAAACACTGATGATAAAATATTAGCCACGTCCATCAGCACTGCTGATTAAGGTGATCAGGGTCGGTGGTCCACGTCCATGTCTAATTGTGACACCTATGCCTGCACCCGGTGCCTCCTAGCACAAAGAAATACAGCACCTGGGTGACCATCAATGGGAAAAGGGTAGAGGCTCTCAGAAATACTGGAGGCAGTGTGACCTCAGTCCGGTGTCACCTGGTCTCTGAGAAGCAGGTAGTCCCAGGGGCATTCCACCAAGTAATTGCGGTGGACAATTCAGAGCGCCAATGTCTGGTGGCGCATGTTCCCTTCGAGTGGCGGGGGTCTCAGGACCCTTGAGGGTGGTTGTGAGCCCTTCCATGCCTGTAGATTGTCTGCTAGGTAATGACCTGGAGCAGTCCTTATGGAAAGATGTTGAGCTCAGGTCTCACTTGGAGATGCTTGGGTTGCCAGAGTGGGCATGCGTGTCCACTCGGTCAATGGTGGCCAGAAAGGGTGATCAAGAGGACTTGGAGCCTGAAACAGTGGCCCAAGTCCCTGCCAAGAGAAAGGGCAAGGGGCACGGGAAACCGGCCCCTGACGTTACCACGGATTGGGAGGAGGCGGACCTTGAGGGGGACGACCTGGTGCCTACAGGGGAGCAGGTAGCCGAACTGGGGGACATCTCTGAGCTGACCCATTGGCAGCAAGAAGGAGGTACCACCAGAGAGGAATTCTGCAAGGAGCAGAAAGAGCGCCCTTCTCTAGAGAGTCTGCGGCGGCAGGCTGCAGACCAGGCAGCTGATGATCAGTCTGGCTCACATTGGATCTACTGGGAGAATGATATCCCGTACAGTGAGCCTAAGGTCACTGAGCCGGGGTCAGCCCGTATGCTGGTGGTGCCCCAGCACTTCAGGACCTTCCTACTGGATCTGGCTCATGACGTGCCTTTAGCAGGACATTTGGGGCAGGACAAGAAATTAGACAGGCTTTTCACCCCCTTCTTCTGGTCCCAAATGCGAAGGTAGTCAGATGGACCTTGCAGGTCTTGCGGAACTTGCCAGGCAAGTGGTTAGAGTGGGAGGAAGGTCAAAGCTCCTCTCCAACCTTTTCCAGTGGTTGGAACGCCCTTTGAAAGGGTAGGGATGGACATTGTGGGGCCACTGGATCCCAGGACAGTCTTGGGGAACAGGTTCATCCTGTTCTTGGTGGACCATGCCACCCGGTACCCAGAGGCAATCTCTCTCAGGACAACAATGGCACCAGTGATGTGCTGGGCGTTAATGGGGATCTTTTCCCGAGAGGGGCTCCCCAGAGAGGTGGTTTCTGACAGGGGGACCAATTTTATATCCAAGTATATGACATCCCTGTGGAAGGTTTGTGGTGTAACCTACAAGTTCACCACCCCTTACCACCCACAAGGCACCGGTCTGGTGGAGAGATTCAACCAGACCTTGAAGGGCAGGATTAAGGGTCTAACAGAACCTGTGAGGTGTAAGTGGGACCCTGCCTTCTCTTTTCATACAGGGAGGTACCACAGAAGTCTCTTGGGTTCGGTCCCTCTGCGCTTCTTTATGGTCACCCTGTGAGAGGACCTCTGAGTTTGGTGAAGGTGTGCAGTTACATGCTGGCCTTCAGAAACCAAACTGCCCGCTTCAGGAAACTCGCTCAGGCGAACCTAGAAGCAAGCCATGAAGAAATGAGGAAGTGGTATGACCAGAATGCCACTCTGGTCGAATTTCAACATGGGCAGAAAGTGTGGGTCATGGCCCCAGTTGAACCTTGTGACTTGCAGGACGAGTGGACTGGGCCATTTGAGGTGCTGGAGCGCAAAAGTGATGTCACCTACCTGGTGGATTTGCGGGCTCCCAGGAACCCTTTGAGGGTCCTCCACGTAAACTGCCTCAAGTCCCACTTCGAGAGGTCCGAAGTGAGCATGCTCTTGGCTATAGATGATGGGGTGGAGGAGGAGAGTGAACCTCTCCCATACCACCTGTCTACCAAGGAGCGCGATGGGTCAGTGGAAGGTGTGATCCTCTCCC
The DNA here is from genome assembly GCF_964261635.1 of Lissotriton helveticus. Taxonomy (NCBI): domain Eukaryota; kingdom Metazoa; phylum Chordata; class Amphibia; order Caudata; family Salamandridae; genus Lissotriton; species Lissotriton helveticus. Next base: position 106,373,978 of record NC_136065.1, read on the forward strand.
CTACACTGACTCCAGAGAAGCAGAGCGACTGTCACCAGTTGTTGGGACAGTTTGCCCCACTGTTCTCCCTGACCCCAGGTGCTACTCATTGATGTACCCATGACGTGGACACCAGTGACAGACCTCCTGTACAGCACAAGATTTACAGGTTGACTAACCGGGTCAAGGCCAGCATTAAAGAGGAGGTCTCTAAGATGTTGGTGTTAGGGGTGATTGTACCATCCAACAGTCCTTGGGCCAGCCCAGTGGTCTTGGTCCCAAAGGCTGCTGCACCCAGTGCCACTCCAGAGCTGTGGATTTGTGTGGACTACCGTGGGCTCAATGCCATCACCAGGACTGACGCACACCCCATCCCCAGAGCTGATGAACTCATTCATCGGTTGGGAGCTGCCAAGTTCCTCAGCACGTTTGATTTAACGTCTGGTTACTGGTAGATTGCCTAACCAATGGGGCCAAGGAGAGGTCAGCATTTTCAACCCCAGTAGGACATTACCAGTTCTGGGTGATGCCCTTTGGGTTGAAGAATGCCCCTGCCACCTTTCAGAGGTTGGTCAACCAGGTGTTGGCTGGGCTGGAGGATTTCAGTGCCACCTACCTGGATGACATCGCAGTGTTCAGTTCCAGCTGGGAAGAACACTTGCAGCACCTCGGTGAAGTGTTGAAGGCTCTGCAGAGGGCAGGCCTCACGATCAAGGCCAGTAAGTGCCAGATCTGGCAGGGTTTGGTGGTGTACTTAGGACACCAGATAGGAAGCGGCCAGGTGGCACCCCTGCAACCCAAGATTGACACCATTCTGGCTTGGGAGCCCCCAAAGACCCAGACAGAGGTGAGGGCCTTCTTAGGACTCACCGGATACTACAGGAGGCTTGTTAAGGGGTATGGCACCATTGTTGCCCCTTAACAGAGCTGACTGCCAGGAAGCAGCCCAAGAAGGTAATCTGGACTGAGTCCTGCCAGAAGGCTTTTGATGCCCTGAAGGCTGCCATGTGCAGGGCACCCGTGTTCAAGGGACCCGACTTTTCCAAGGAATTCGTCGTGCAGACTGACGTTTCAGAGCATGTAGTGGGAGCGGTGCTCTCACAACTGAATGAAGAGGGCCTAGACCAGCCTGTAGTCTTCCTTAGCCAGAGACTACTCACCAGGGAATAGAGGTGGAGTGCCATAGAAAGGGAAACTTTCGCTGTGGTCTGGTCACTGAAGTAGCTGAGACCATACCTGTTTGGGACTCACTTCTGGGTTCAGATAGACCACAGGCCCCTCAGATGGTTGATGCAAATGAGGGCTGAGAATCCAAAACTGCTGTGGTGGTCCAACTCCCTAGAGGGAATGGACTTTACGGTGAAAGACCGTCCTGGCACAGAACACACCAATGCAGATGGTCTGTCCAGGTTCTTCCGCCCTAGTAAAGGGAACTCCCAGGAGGGTGGTTAGTACTCCCTACTTTCAGCTGGAGGGCACATGTGTTAGACTTGGCATCTTTTGGCGTGTTTCCCATAAGTTTTTGCTTTCTGACCTCCCGGTTTTTGCTGGCGTAGTGTTTCTGCGCACTTATCTCACTGCTGATCAGTGGAAAAGTGCAAGTGCTCCTGTGGTAAATTGTGTTATGGATTAGTGTTTCCATGATTGGAAATTTGATTTGCTTGTTTGTCCCTAGTAAATTGCACTGAGTGTGCCAGGGCCTATGAATCAAATGCTACTATTGGGCCTGCAGCACTGATTGTGCCACCCACGTGAGTAGCCCTGAAAAGGTAACTCAGACCCGCCATTGCAGAGTCTGCACGCAGGTTGTAACTGCCATGTCGACTCAGCCAGTGCTCACACTTGCCAGTTCTTCACCTCCATTTTCTTATATGTCAGCCATCCATAAGATAGGCCCAAGGTAGCCCTGTGGGCCGGGTGCGGTGTATGTGACAGGTAGGTCATGCACTTGTGTGTGTGGCATGTCCTGATAGCGAATTACGGCCAATTTTGTTTTTTGCTATTGCAAGGCTACCTGTTCCCCATAGGACAGAATGGGGAGTATGTTTATAACATCTTATAAACATAACTGGCCTGGGGAATTAGGCAGGAAAATAACGTTTAGTATGCCTGAACTCAGAATCTAAAGATGCATCTACATTCTGTGTTTGAAAATACCACTTTTAGAAAGTAGGTATTTTTTTGCTCAGTCATCATGAGTGCCTCTGCTGGAATGTGGATTGCCTGTCTGGGTTTTGGATGACAGAAGGCTGGGGAGCAGGACACTGCTGCTTGCACCGTGGTTCAAGGGCACCACTTGTAAAGTTACACGATGCACGCCCTCATCCCACACTGCAGCCTTGGCCTACCGACGCCGGCGCCAATGAGTCCAAACAACAGTACTCCAGCAACAACGACGACGATGCTTGCACCGAGACCTGCCAGCACCGCATTCACTTCGCACCGCGACCCTGGTCTCACCGACGACGCCCTCTGACGCCACCACCGGGCCACTGCTCGCACTGGGACATGAGGGCACCGCACCTGCACTACGCCCCACAGCACCTAACGCCTGTCGACGCCAGCTCTCCAGACTCCAACAGAGAGGAGTTCGATCTGCAACACGTGTGACTTCGAGGGCCCTGACGACTGCTTCACCGACCTTCGGAACCGACACCTGCGGATGCCGTGCTTTCAGAAGCTCAACAAGAGGTCGCCGACACCCTGCATTTCTAAAAGGTACTGCTTGCGGGTCTTCCCGACACCGTAGCGGGCCCGCAACACCGCAGTCAGCCAGAACTGTTTGGATTTGTTTGTTCACGACGCCGTGATAGCCCTGGACGGAGGTATCGACTTCAAGGAACTGTTTTTCAAGTTTATTTTGATAACTGAAGATTTTTAAATACTGTATTAGTGGTTTCTGGTCTTGTCTTACGTATATAAAAATATTGGATATTTTTTAAAACTGGTGTGTTGTCCTTTTGTAGTGCTTACTAAGTATGGGCGAAATTTGCGAATTTGCGGTCCGCAAATTAGTGTGAAATTGCAAAAATAGTCCGCGAGTTCGCGAATTTTCCCGCAACTCCCTTGAGTGAGCAGGCCATTATAGTGGGGACGGGCGGAAAGACGTTTCATACCGCTAGTGTGTGGTGGATGGGGCCAAACGGGCGGGGTTACTATGCGAGTTCACATACATCTTGTTTATCAAAGGGTCAGAGACCGAGCAGAGCAGCAGATGAGGAGAAAGCAGCCTCCTGGTCACAGGAGCTACACGGGGATGGCGCTCGGGAAACTCATGGATGCAAAAATACGTTTGGCACAGGACCCCAGAATCCTTCAGATGTCCAAGATAGCTCTGCTGCGCGTGTTGGCACAAAGCCATTCTGATCCTACTCAGTGGGTTCAGGCGCATGCAGCTGCTGCTGGACAATGTCCCATCTCATACTAAACTGCCCCGTACAGGCATATGCTGGCGCTGAGCAGTAGGGTGCAGTGGCATGCGGGTGCTCCACACCTGGTAAATGCTCATACCGGTGCCAGGGGGGACACGTGTTTATTGGTGCTGTGTAGCCAGTTATGACTTTGCATTTTGACTGCACCAGACGGTGGTACCACCTACACGGATCAGGAGCATCCAGGCACCAGACTTCATGGTGTAAGAGCATAATGGTGCTGTGCGGTACGGGTATATATGTACTGGGGGCAGGGGGCACTTAGCACAATGTGTGCTCACACCTAGAGGGCTCCCAGGTAATTGAGCACAAATGATTTTCACACTGAGAGGGCTCCGGGGCAGTTCAGCAGCACGGGGGCTCACACCCACTGGGCCCCGGGGCAGTTCAGTAGCGCGTGGGCTCACAACCCCTGGGCAGCTCAGCAGCGCAGAGGCTCACACCCACAGGGCTCCCGGGCAGTTTAGCAGTGCCACCCTCTGCTTCATCACTGCCACCCTCTGGTTCATCACTGCCACCCTCCGGTTCACCACTGCCACCCTCTGGTTCACCACTCTCACCCTCTGGTTCATCACTGCCACCCTCTGGTTCATCACTGCCACCCTCTGGTTCAGCACAGCACCCTCTGGTACACCACTGCCACTCTCTGGTTCATCACTGTCACCCTCTGGTTCATCACTGCCACCCTCTGGTTCATCACAGCACCATCTGGTTCACCACTGTCACCCTCTGGTTCATCACTGCCACCCTCTGGTTCATCACTGTCACCCTCTGGTTCATCACTGCCACCCTCTGGTTCACCACTGCCACCCTCTGGTTCATTACTGCCACCCTCTGGTTCATCACTGCCACCCTCTGGTTCATCACTGTCACCCTCTGGTTCATCACTGCCACCCTCTGGTTCATCACAACACCCGCTGGTTCACCACTGCCACCCTCTGGTTCATCACTGCCATCCTCTGGTTCATCACTGCCACCCTCTGGTTCATTACTGCCACCCTCTGGTTCGCCACTGCCACCCTCTGGATCATCACTGCCACACTCTGGTTCATCACTGCCACCCTCTGGTTTGCCACTGCCACCCTCTGGATCATCACTGTCACCCTCTGGTTCATCACTGCCACCCTCTGGTTCATCACATCACACTCTGGTTCACCAGTGCCACCCTCTGGTTCATCACTGCCACCCTCTGGTTAATCACTGCCACCCTCTGGTTCACATCTGCCACCCTCTGGTTGATCACTGCCATCCTCTGGTTCATCACAGCACCCCCTGGTTCACCACTGCCACCCTCTGGTTCATCACAGCTCCCTCTGGTTCACCACTGCCACCCTCTGGTTCATCGCTACCACCCTCTGGATCATCACAGCACCCTTTGGTTCACCACTGCCACCCTCTGGTTCATCACTGCCACCCTCTAGTTCATCACTCCCACCCTCTGGTTCACCACTGCCACCCTCTGGATCATCACTGTCACCCTCTGGTTCATCACTGCCACCCTCTGGTTCACCACTGCCACCCTCTGGTTCATCACTGCCACCCTCTGGTTCGTCACAGCACCCTCTGGTACACCCCTGCCACCCTCTGGTTCATCACTGCCACCCTCTGGTTCATCACTACCACCCTCTGGTTCACCACTGCCACCCTCTGGTTCACCACTGTCACCCTCTGGTTCATCACAGCACCCTCTGGTTCACCACTGCCACCCTCTGGTTCACCACTGCCACCCTCTGGTTCACCCCTGCCACCCTCTGGTTCATCACTGCCACCCTCTGGTTCATCATTGCCACCCTCTGGTTCATCACTGCCACCCTCTGGTTCACCACTGCCACCCTCTGGTTCACCACTGCCACCTTCTGGTTCACCCCTGCCACCATCTGGTTCATCACTGCCACCCTCTGGTTCATCACTGCCACCCTCTGGTTCACCACTGCCACCCTCTGGTTCATCACTGCCACCCTCTGGTTCACCACTGCCACCCTCTGGTTCATCACTGTCACCATCTGGTTCACCACTGCCACCCTCTGGTTCATCACTGCCACCCTCTGGTTCACCACTGCCACCCTCTGGTTCATCACTGTCACCCTCTGGCTCATCACTGCCACCCTCTGGTTCATCACAGCACCCTCTGGTTCACCACTGCCACCCTCTGGTTCACCACTGCCACCCTCTGGTTCACCACTGCCACCCTCTGGTTCACCACTGACACCCTCTGGTTCATCACTGCCACCCTCTGGATCACCACTGTCACCCTCTGGTTCATCACTGCCACCCTCTGGTTCATCACTGCCACCCTCTGGTTCATCACAGCACCCTCTGGTTCACCACTGCCACCCTCTGGTTCACCACTGCCACCCTCTGGTTCATCACAGCACCCTCTGGTCACAACTGCACCTTCTGGTTCATCACAGCACCCTCTGGTTAACCACTGTGGTATATGGGGAGAAAGCACACCTGCCCAACCTCAACCGGGGGCTGGTTAATGTGTTACTGAATTTGAGCTTCAAGTCCGGCACCTGCTTCCTTATCTGTAAGTGCTTCCTGTTGTGGTTTAATTTGTGTGACATCCTGGAGCATTGTGCCATACTTGTAACTATTCTCTAACCCTGCTTCGAGGGTCAGAGCAGGGTCAGAGAATAGTTGCAAGTAGGCAACAACTCTGGAGGTGCCTCTCAGGAAGCACTTACAGGGTTACAGCAGGTGCCCAAGTTGAAGTTAATTTCTTTGTAACCATTTTGTAATTGGTTACAAAGAAATTAGCTTCAACTTGTGCACCTGCTGTAACCCTGTAAGTGCTTCATGCACTTCAGTTTTTGAAAATCCGTCCCGAACGCGATTTCGCGGATTTTTCTACAATTTCGGGAGATTCGCAGACCGCGAAATTGCAGAAAATCAGCAAATTTCGCGAACGGAACGGATTTTACACCCATGCTTAGTGCTTACACTGTATTATCTTGTGTTAAAGCGCTCCTGAGGCGGAAGCCGGGAGACTGTATGTTGAAACCCTCTAATTTTAAACTGTTGTATTTTTAAATTTGTGAAGTGCACTAGCGCTCTTTTACCTGCATTTCGTTCTGATGGCTGATCTGCCCTAGCTCCACTGCGTCCCGATCCCTTGTCCTCGTGCAGCAGATTACTTGCTGACCCCGGACTGGAAAGGGGCAAGCCGCCATCTTGGGGGAAATTGGAGGGGTGCGGACTAGTAGGCGCCCGTCTGCGCCCGTCCGCGCCAGTCCAGCGCCTCTCGCCAGAGATGCTGGTGGAGATCTGCCAGGTAAGGGAGTCTATTCAAGAGATGAGTTGCTTAGCTTGCGCCCCTCTAAAATCCAGGGCTGTTTGGCCCCCTTTGATCCAATGAGTGGCCCGGTAACGTGTATCTGTGATCAATTCAGTCTTCCTAATCCTACTACTATAGGAGCTTTTGGTACATCTTCTGTGCAGCAACGATTAAAGGTGCTCCAGCTAAATGTAAGATCATTACCGAAGCACCATGCGGAAATATTCGATCTCATAGTGGATGAATCCCCGGATATCCTTTTCATTACAGAAACATGGATGAGTGATGATCTAATGACTATTCCAAACTTAGCAATTCCACCTGGATATTCGATCACTTTGATAAATAGGGCGTCTAGAGGGGGCGGCATTGCTGTGATTAATAGACTGGCCTACTCCTGCCTTTTTGAGAAGATTAACCTGAAAGGGGGTGAATGTGGACATTTTAACATCACTGTTAACACTAATTTTACCTTTTCAGGGTTATTAATATACAGGCCCCCTGGACCTATGTGCGGGTTTAATACTTCTCTCCTGGAGACCGTAGAAGCCTTTGCTATGGAATCAGCTAATTTTAGTATTTTGGGCGACCTTCATTTTCATTTTGAGCTGGAGCATGATCCGACGATTTGCACTTTGATTGCTGATCTAGCGGCCTTCCAGCTCTTTCAATTAGTTAAAGGTCCTACCCACATTGGAGGCCATATGTTGGATCCAATTTTTACTAATATCGAATCATCTAGCACTTCTACCCCTACACCCATAGCCTGGTCAGACCATTTTTTAGTTGAAATGACTTTTTGTATCGCTACCCCTAACATGTGTAAAACTCAAAGAGCCGTGTGCAAAAGACCCTGGCGCAAGCTCCGCTTAGCGGGCTTTCATGCCCTTTTGAAAACTGATCCTTTGGGCCCTTTTACCGATGTTGAAACAGGTTACGACTCTTTCTGTACTTGGTTAACCCATGCACTGGATAGACTTATTCCAGTAACATGGGGTAAAGGTCGCATGCAGGACGCCAATCCTTGGTACAAAGATACTTTGGCGGCCTCAAGAAGATCTGTAAGAGACATGAACGCGACTGGAGAAAAGACTATTCCACTTAGAAAAAGGCCTGCTATCTAAAACAACTTAAGATATATCACAAAGCCATTTGCAGGACCCGGGCGGAGTACTATGCCACCGAAATAAAAATTAGCCCTAATCCCGCTAAGATGACACTCTGGATGAAACTCAACATGGGTTTCGCGCCGGTCATAGCACGGAGACGGCGCTCCTGGCTATGACGGAGCATCTTCAGGCCACTCTTGATCATGGCCAAACGGCGGCACTGATCCTATTGGATCTCAGTGCCGCGTTCGACACTGTCTCCCACCAGATCCTGCTCCGTCGCCTTGAAGAGGCAGGGATCACGGATATGGCTCTTGCCTGGTTTAGGTCCTTCCTGACCGACAGATCATTTCGTGTTTCCACTCCTCCCTTCCTTTCTAGGGCGTACTCTATTGGGCAGGGTGTTCCTCAGGGCTCGGCTTTGAGCCCCACCCTGTTCAATCTTTACGTTCAGCCACTGGCTACTGTCGCCAAAGCGTGGGACCTTAACATAGTGTCGTACGCTGATGACACGCAGCTAGTGGTCGCCCTATCGGAAGGTATCACTATGGACCATCTCAAGTTTAATGCAGGCCTGGCTGCGGTAGCAGAGTGGATGACAGCTAACTGCTTACAACTTAACGCCGCTAAAACAGAGGTGCTATTGGTGGGCAGAAATACGGAGTTATGGGGAGACCATTGGCGGCCTTCTACTCTGGGGAAAGCTCCTACACATAAGTCAGAAGTAAAGAACTTGGGAGTCTGGTTAGATTCAGCATTAAGCTTTGGCACCCAAACAAAATAAGTTGCCGCTACCTGTTTTGGCATACTACGCAGTTTGAAAGCAGTCTCGAAATTTTTTGACCCTGCTACTAGGCAACTAATTGTTCAATCTACGGTGTTGTCCAGATTGGACTATGCCTCTTCACTGCTCCTGGGTGCTAATAAAGTGGAAATTGCCCGTCTGCAACGCATTCAAAATGCGGCTGCTAGAGTCCTAGTAGGTCTGCCTCGTTTCAGTTCTACCTCCAGTACTATTCGGAAACTCCACTGGCTTCCTGTAGCTCAGCGGATACAGTTTAAGACCTTATGTATCTCATTTAAAATCCTAAAACAGTTAACCCCTAAAATGCTGGGGCCATTGCTGAATATGTATGCGCCTACGCGGGCTCTACGTTCAGCTCTGGTTGAGGTCCCCCGGTTCAAGCGATGCAGAGCTGGTGGACGTTCTTTCCGTTTCTTAGCAGCAAAACTATGGAATACTCTACCAGTCCATATTCGGGAAATGAAGGAGCTGTATCAATTCAGGAAAGCCATCTAAACTCACTTATTTCCTTGAAAATAATCTTCGTTTCCTTTCTGCTCTCAGTTTTATTTTTACTCAGGATTAGCGCTGGGACGCCCCTTTGCTGGGGCAGCTGAGCGCTTTACAAATCACATAACATAACAAACATTACTGTTGGTTATGTTCAAATGCTTTACACACTGCTTTACACACTGCCTCTAAGATAAGCTTGACTGCTCGTGCTAAGCTACCAAGGAGGTGAGCAGGGGTTATTTTTGGAATATAACTCCCTTATCCTGACTAGAGTGGTGTTTCTGCCTGGCTTTGGCACATGCCCTAGCCTACCAAAAATCCCATTTCTAACATCGATGCATAGATTTTGCTTGTCGCATATACAGTGCTAGAGGCAGCCTTCAAAATAGGTACAGATCTGCAAGGAGTGGATGGAGTTTTGGGGTATTTGCAGTGGGATTGTACAGAGGTCTGCACAGTTTCATTGTAAATTCCCAAATGAAAAGTCTATATTATTGTGTTATTTTGGTATTATTTGTGTCCTCAAATGGAACATTCTCATTATTATGAAGTTTTCTGTTGATATGTGTTATGTTAAATTCAATAAAAATAGTTTTATTAAAAGTAACTAATAGGGCCAGCAACCACAATCATCGAGTCTAGTAGGAAGCAAGGGATGCACATCCACTGGAGGCAAAGATGGAACAAGTGAAACCCCAAAAAACAGAACACAGATGCAAGACTGGAGCAAAGTTCTACCCCTGTCACAGAACCTGCCAAATTGGAGGTGAGGGAAGAAGTTTGGACACACAACCCTGAAATCCCCAACACCATAAACAAGCATTTGCAATGCAATAGGTCTCGCATTAACGCGAGTTTGAGCTATTGACATTGCAAATGACAATGCCTTTTATTTATGTTTTAAAAACAAAAAAAAGCCATTGTCATTTGCAATGTCATTAGCTCAGACTCGCGTAAATGCGAGACCTATTGCATTGCAAATGCTTGTTCCAACAGCTGTCCGCATTGTGGAAAGCACGTTGAAAGGTTCTGAAATAAAAACACAAAAAGATATATTTTTTTAAATTAAATAACACCTTTCGCCTTCCATTCACCCATGCTGTGGTCCAGATCAAAGTCTGCAAAACCTGTATTTAACAGGGGTCTCCCCCTGTCTACGTCAGCCGTCTTTAATGCCAGCTCTGCTGTTTCACGAGGTTGACCCCATGCCAGCACCTCACAGGGGCCCTCATCTTCCAGCTTAAAACAGGGCAGTTAGGGATCCAATTACAAAGTTAAGCTCTCTTCGGGTAAAGGCCGCGCTATATAAAAACGCATAAATACATTTAAAACAAGCATTACCCTGCTGCAAGGCCGCGCTATATAAAAACGCATAAATACATTTAAAACAAGCATTACCCTGCTGCCGTTGTCCTCGTGGTAGACGCCCACGTGGGACGTGCTCGTGGTGCCTTGGCGGGGCTTGCTTGTGTGCTTCCCAGAGAGACAGGAGATTGGGAATGCGCGCGCGCGGCCGGCTCCGATCGCTTTCCTGAGCGTGCGCGCGCCAGTCTCCTGTCTCCTGGGAAGCAGACTCGGAAACTATAGTATCGCGCCTGGCGCGATGCATATGGCTTTGCCATATGCATCGCAGGCGCGAGACCTAAAAAGGATGGGTGATGCTGAGCCTCCAGCAATACAGCAGAACCTTAGAAGAGAATTGTGGGAGTCATGCCAATTTGGGTACAGCAGTGATAAAGCTCACAGCTGTCAGTCCAACATGAAGTAAGCATAGTTCCCAAAAGAAGGTCATTCCACATACTGGTTCATACCAGGACACAAGCGACCAGTCCATGGGTGAGGCATAGCTGCAGTATAAAGTACAGAGGTATAAGCTAACAACAAACTGCATAGAATAAAAAGGTGGGAACAGGATTGCCCTTCATTAAGGATGCAACCCCAGCAAACATGCAATGCATTTTCAGTCACTCTCATGAAATGGTTCACATACTACCACACCAACCAGCGCCAGCTCATGTAACTAGGTTCCACAAGATCAAGGACACTCCCTGTCTCCTTAGGAGTACCCCTGTGCTCCATTATTTCTACCATCATACTTAACCTGTACATGGAAGCTCTTTGATCATCATCGAAGGGGCATCTTGCCGCTTGCATAGCAAGTCAGTTCGCCATTAAAAGAGCCAGGTCTTCAGATGTCTTCTGAAGCCTGAAAACTCGGTACAAGCCATAAAATGAAAGGTACAGTCCATTACTGATTCGTAAGAAGTCAAGACCTCACCCCACCTGGCTGCGGCTCAGGACATAGGTGAAGCACCGCTCTATCCGTCGGTACTTCAACGCGGCATCTGTGCCGTCTGGGGACGGCACAGATGCCGCGTTGAAGTACCGACGGATACGAATCAGTCCATTACTGAATTTGTGAGAAGATTTGGAACAAGTACACCTAGAAGGTTCAGGTGACACTTCAAGAAATATTTAAGTTGTTCCTCTTAATCTCATTCTTTTTAACAAAAACACTTCTTCACATTGTAGGGTTTTTTTTTGTTTGCAGTAGCGTTATTCTTAGGTCCTGAAGAAAGCAAGGCCACATGGCCATTTATTGCTGAAACATGTCGACCACGTTCCACCACTAGACAGTTTATAAATTTTCCCTGTCTTGGCTATTTTTTAACATTGGTGTCGGGAGCTATACCCTATTAAATAATTTTTCTGCTCCTTAAACCAATTTTATGTACCTTCTTTATACTTTTTGGTATCACTTTATTCTTTGCACTGCATCCTTTTTTTACCCCGTCAGTCACATTACTAGCACACATCTTTCATACTATCAACGACTATGTCCTGACCAACCGGAAGGTTAATCCTTCCCTGTTAGAGAAAAGATCAGGTGCGTTGTTTGTCCTCGGAGCCCCAAATGATGAAGGGCGGATCCGAGTGGTGACTGATGGGTGCCAGAGACCAGACACTAACTTGACCTGGCTGTTATAACTTTCAGTTGTTTGGCTAGTGGTAACAACTCACTACCTTGTCCCCAGTAATCACATGTAGGAATTCTGACCCTCTGATACTCTATTGTGATAAATTAATATAATCTTGACCTTTTAGAGCCAGATCCCCAACATATCTGCCGTCCCACGATATGGGTTTAACTTCTTTATTCTTTGTTTTTATTGGGATTTCTCTTAGCAGAGAGAGCCAAAGTTTCATGATGAATACTACTTACACCCTTTTTGTGGGTGCTGCAATGGCAGAAACGTGTTGACCTCCCCAAGTGTGTCAATTTGGACTCCACATAGTATTAATCCTATCCCTGGGGCCTAATAAAATACACATTGGGCCAGATTGTCCGAATTAACTTAAGACAAAATCCTAAACTTACTACCATTTTGGTATTCACAGAAGGCACTTACACATTTTGGTATTCACAGAAGGCAGTTACTCATCAATGAGTAAGGGCCTTCTGTGAATTCCAAAATGAGTAAGTTACTCAAAATGAGTTAGTTACTCAGAATGATGGACTATTGCACATATGCATTCTTCCTATACAAAGTTGCATCTGGTCATCCTCTCTATGTAGCCTGACATACATATTGTTGGGGCCACAAAGGAAAACAGCAAAGCCGACAGGAGCCAAGTCTGTCTCAGCACAGTCCAGCTGTCAGTCCATTGGACCTGCTCACACATGCCTATTTTTAGATGCCTGGTCTCTCTCACAGCAACATAATAATATATTGGAAACATAGCAGGCTCAAGCATCAATGCCATATGGGGATGGGACCCACAATACTGTTCATTATGTTTCAGGTCCACTGTCCACATGTTTCTCCTCTGCAAATGGGGAGGTGATTGACAAGATTCATGTGTCTTGAGAAATTCCATTGCAGACTGAGTCTGGGGATCTTTGAACTTCACACTTTGTCATTTACTATAATTCTCAGATGTGCCAGATAGAGCATGACACAGGGGATATTCATATTCTGCTGTTTTTTTTCTTGATCACGGCAAACGCCTCCCATTTTTCCTAGACATGTAATGTGAAACCAGAGAGAATAGCACCCCCTCACACACGGATACACACAGTCACACAGCCACTCACATAATATATGTCAAAAATAGTATTACTCATTAGTAGTACAGAAACTATACTATTTTAACTTTTGTGGTACCAAGGTATATATGTTTAACATTTAGGGGGTCATTAGGATGACGGGCGGACTTAGTCCGCCTACCATCCGATCGGGACTATTGACCGCTCCCGCCATAAGGGCGGGGTTCCGTGGGTGGAATTAGGATGCGGCCGCCACAGTGGCGGCCGCATCCTGCATTTATAACATTGTGGCGGGCGGTGCTCTCTGCACTGCCCGCCACAATGCCATAAATGCATGTATGCATTTGCATACACAATGCGGCAGGCACCGCGCGGTGCCTACCGCATTGTATATGCAAATGCAGGGGGTACCACAGGTACCCCCCCGTGTGCACCCCCTACCCTCCTTCACTTTGGGGGCCCACAGGGGGCCCCTAAATAGAAGACCGCATGCCTTTCATCACCGCCACGGAAAGGCACCTGCTCAGGCCCATTGTAATATGGCTGGCGGTGTCTAATAGACACCGCCACCATATTATTCCTTTCCGTCCGCCGAGGTCCCCCCCGCCATACTAATATGGCGGCGGGGGAAACAAGTGTGGATGTCGGGCGGCAATCCGCCCGACATCATAATGGGCCCCTTAGACTTGCTCTACCCAAGTCAGTTGCAGAATCGCACAGCGTCACATTGCATTCCCTCTAAATCACATGGTGGGCTCTGACCAGCCTTTAAGGTACCCCAGGCACAGGTCTGGGGGCCAGTGAGTGACAACACAAAATCAATAAAGTAAAATAAAACATACAATACAAAAATACTAGAAAATAGTAAGAGGTGCACTACACCTACTCTGAACCGGGGACGGTTATGCGTGGGGTTAACTACCCCACCATGTAAAAAATCCTAGCTACAGAAATGTCAACCAAAAGACATCCCGGCCTAGAGGAGATCAAAATCTCCTTCATGGAGATCTATTACATCTTGGGGAGAAAGTAGTCACTAACCATCAATAGACTAAAACCTGTGAAGTAGCCCCTTATACCTCCTGGATTTATGCAACATGTTCTTGTCATGAATCAGCAACCTCACTTATCCGAGTAATGTACAAGCATAATTGCATTTAATAAAGTTTTTCAATTGCCTTCGGAATTTTCTGAAAGGGTTGACGGCCTAGTGTCCATATCTCACTAGCACTTGTCCCCACCACTACGCGCTTAGCGATTGGCTGGTGAGACGTATGCTTACGTTTCTACGTGGGCAGCCATGCCCACCACCGAGAACAAGCTGCGCGTACTCCACTTCACTCCGCCCTTATATACAGCATTTCCTCCGGTGCCGGCTATCTTCGGGGTCCGGTTCCAGAGGGTTTAACACAGGTTCCGAGCAGGTGCCTGGCGACGCGGCGTGAGTCATTTTCTTCTACCATCAGCTAAGTACCTTGTGCTAGTCGCCCTATTGCCATATTTACGCAAAGGCATTTCCTGTGTTTTTTTCCCCGTAGGGTGTGCCAATTTTGCCACCACCCCCCTCCCGTGACCCATGGTGTGAGACTCTCTCACTCTACAAGTGAGAATTACAAATTAAGCAAATGTGCATGTGGTGTTGAATTTTTATTGTCACAATTTTTGGATCACTGGCCATTTCTGGTCCATTGATCGACAGACCACCACTAAGTGTACCGCTAAACGCCCTAGTAGGCGTGCAGGTGTTTTTATACTTTATATTCCATGGAATTCTAATCATGCACATGCCATGGTCTGACCACCCAGACCAGGCAGTACCACGACTTATCTACTAAGGAGTACAGTTAACGACTGGAAGTTGATCTTCACAGCCTGAGCACAAAATCATTTGAGAGCATGGAATACCGATAAAATACTCAATATTGAGGATAGATACTAATTGTTTGTTTTGTCTTCTCTTTATGTGTGTTATTGTCCTTTTTCCTTGCAGGTGCAACTGGTTCCTCTAAATTTGAGGTTACCTTGAAAAGGAGTCCTTTTTTCCTTGCACTTTTTACACTTTTTTCACTCACACACCCTCTGGTCAGGGTGGGCCTTAGCGCGCCCATACCACGGAGGTTTAGTTCATTTTGGTCCTGACGAATGCCAGGTAAATTTACACCATTATTGGCAGAAACATGTTGACCTGACCTCACCTAAGAGGAAGTAGCCAAACAATCTATTTGGCTCCCTTCCGACATTCTGTTTTTAATATGCCTGATTGATCACCTAATTACATTCTTTTTGTGATACAATCTAGAAATTTTTAATTAAAAAAAACACTTCCACTACCTCACTTGTCACTTCACAAAAAAACCCAGCTCTGCAGTAAATCTGGCATCAAAGTACACCGGGGAGGCACTCGGCCTCTCCCGGTGGGGCCCAACGATGAAGCATTTCACCGACCAGGTCGGTGAGTGAGGGCCTTCTATATAAATCTAAAAAGATTTGTATCCCTATTCCTATGCTCTCTCTGTTGTAATTACAGTAGTTACACTTTTTTATTGTTTAAACTACCTTGTGGAGAAAGCCAGAGATGCCTGAAAGCCACAAAGCAGATCCACCTGCTTTCAACCAAGACCATCACCATCGGGACAAGGAGCGAAAGGACCCTGAATAAGACAGGCAAAGCGGCCCAAGTGATAGCCGAGATGAAAAACTGCAACATTACCTTGCTTGGCATCTGACAGACCAGATGGACACAGTCCGGACAGAAAAGAGTGGCTCTAGAAGGAATGCTGATGGACTCTGGACATGAGGAAGAGAACATCCGACACACTCACGAAGAAGAGCTAATGTATCGCCAAAAGAGTTCTGATTGGAAGGGAAACCCTTGGTCCCAGAATCATCACAGCGACCTTCCACATACAGAAAAGTTAGCTAAACATGAATGTTAACCAGTGCTATGCACCTACAAATGACAGTGAAGCAGGGGGAAAAAGAGCAGCTTTACAACAGACTCCAGTCCAAACTGGAGAAAAGCCCGAAGAGAGACATCATCATACCGTTGAGGACCTCATGGCCAGGACTGGAAGAAACAACCCCGGGTATGAAGAAGTCATTGGCAAACATGACCTTGGCGACATGAGCAAGAATGGTAAAGGACTCGCAGATCTCTGCACCCTGAACAGCCTGGTGCTATGTGCAGTGTATTCCCATACAAAAGAATACACAAGGCAATGTGGGTGTCACCAGACAATTCAACGGAGAGTCAGATAAACCACATTTGCATTGCCAAGAAGTTCCATCGGTTCATGCAGGATGTGAGAGTGATGAGAGGAGCAGATGGTGCATCAGACCATCACCTTGCTGTGCCCTGGCTGAAGCTGAAGCTAAAGAAAGCTGGAAACAACTAATCAAGGCCAGTGATATAACATCAATGTCCTTAAAGATGCACAGAAACTGAATGAATAATCAGTCACCCTCAGCCACAGGTTTCAAGTCTTGCAAGAACTAGAGAATGATAGAGATGCAGTAGAAAGTTATCGAAGATCAAATAAACAGTGACATCAACCTGCCAGGAGGTACTGGGCCCACTAGCAGAATTAGCATAAAGAATGGATCTCCACTGAGACGCTCTGGAAAACCCAAGAAAGAAAGGAAAAGAAATCTGCAGTCAACACCAGCTGATCATGATCAATAAAGGGCGAGTACACCAAAAAAAACAAGGAAGCAAAGAGAAGCTTAAAAGCAGGCAAGCAAAGATTCATCGATGGCCTTGCCACAGAAGCCCAGGAAGCAGCAAGCCAAGAAACTTGAAAGAACTCTACGGCATGAGGACACTCTCTGGCAGAGACAGCAAGCCAGAGAGACCTGTTAAAGAAAGATCTGGACAGATGATAATAAAGCACAACAGTGAAGGGTGGGTGGAGCACTTTGAAGAACTGCTGAACCAGCCCATGCCGCAGTCTCCACCAGATATACAGCCATCCAACAAGGACTTGCCAGTGAATTGCAGCAGACTAACCAAAGAAGAAATGCGACAAGCCATCAAACATCTGAGAAATAGGAAAGCAGCAGGACCGGACAACAGTCCTGCGGAGGCACTGAAGCGGATACTGAAACATCAGTAGACATGCTCTACCCGATGTTTGGAAGGATCGGGAAAAAGGAATAGATGCCATTTGACTGGATGGTGGGATATCTCATCAAGATCCCCAAGAAAGATGACCTGAGTATCTGCACAAACTACAGAGGGATAACTCTTCTATCAACCCCAGGCAAAGTGTTCAACTGAGTCATCCTGAACAGAATGAAAAATAAAGTCCATGTTCATTTGTGAGACAAGCAAGCTGGCTTCCACAAAGATAGATCTTGCACAGACCAGATTGCAACACTGTGCATCATCATTGAACAGTCAAAGGAGTGGAACTTCCCCTCTATGTCAGCTTCATCGACTATGCAAAGGCATTCAACAGTGTGCTCAGAGACCCTTTGGAAACTCTACCACCACTACGGTCTGCCAGATAAGCTCATAAGAATCATCAGGAACTCTTCCGAGGAAATGACCTGAATTGTAGTCAATAGAAGACAACTCATGGACGCCTTCTAAGTAAGGGCCTAAACCCACCAGGGTTGTTTGCTCTCGCCTTTTCTCGTCTTGCTGGCCGTAGACTGGATCATTAAGAAATCCACAGCAGTTCGACAAGCTGGACTTTGCAGACGACCAGGCCCCACTCGCCCATACCATCAGCAGACGCAGGGGAAGACCAACAATGTGGCAGCCACATAGCTCAACTGGCCTTAACATCCACAGGGGACAAACTAAGGTCCTGTAGACTAACACGGCCAGCAGAGCTACAGTCACTCTTGCAGAGAATGCACTGAAAGAAGTTGAGGCCGTCACCTACCAGGGCAGTGTCATTAAAAAGGAGGCTGCAAAAAGCACAGTTGATGGACAGAATGTAGAACAATGTCATACATTCACCCCAGTACAAGGATCTGGGCCTAAATCCATCGTTTTTGCACTCCACACCACCCTGGGTTAGACACTGGCTATATGCAAATCAGTTCTGACCCTGTGCCTCATGGGAACAGTCCAGTCCGAACTACCAAGCCATGTCTTTCCCAGACCGGAATCAAGCATCCAAGGACCGGTTTCTGGCTATCAGCCTTCATCAGCCTGGATAGCTTGACTCCAGTGGTGTGGAGGGCCTGGGACTCACGTCTGAGCATACCCAGCCCACTCAGAGTGAAAATTGCAAAAAACACAGTTGATGGACAGAATGTAGAACAATGTCATACATTCACCCCAGTACAAGGATCTGGGCCTAAATCCATCGTTTTTTGCACTCCACACCACCCTGGGTTAGACACTGGCTATATGCAAATCAGCTCTGACCCTGTGCCTCATGGGAACAGTCCAGTCCGAACTACCAAGCCATGTCTTTCCCAGACCGGAATCAAGCATCCAAGGACCGGTTTCTGGCTATCAGCCTTCATCAGCCTGGATAGCTTGACTCCAGTGGTGTGGAGGGCCTGGGACTCACGTCTGAGCATACCCAGCCCACTTGGGGTGAAAATTGCAAAAAACACAGTTGATGGACAGAATGTAGAACAATGTTATACATTCACCCCAGTACAAGGATCTGGGCCTAAATCCATCGTTTTTTGCACTCCACACCACCCTGGGTTAGACACTGGCTATATGCAAATCAGCTCTGACCCTGTGCCTCATGGGAACAGTCCAGTCCGAACTACCAAGCCATGTCTTTCCCAGACCGGAATCAAGCATCCAAGGACCGGTTTCTGGCTATCAGCCTTCATCAGCCTGGATAGCTTGACTCCAGTGGTGTGGAGGGCCTGGGACTCACGTCTGAGCATACCCAGCCCACTCGGGGTGAAAATTGCAAAAAACACAGTTGATGCTCAGAATGTAGAACAATGTCATACATTCACCCCAGTACAAGGATCTGGGCCTAAATCCATCGTTTTTTGCACTCCACACCACCCTGGGTTAGACACTGGCTATATGCAAATCAGCTCTGACCCTGTGCCTCATGGGAACAGTCCAGTCCGAACTACCAAGCCATGTCTTTCCCAGACCGTTATCAACCATCCAAGGACCGGTTTCTGGCTATCAGCCTTCATCAGCCTGGATAGCTTGACTCCAGTGGTGTGGAGGGCCTGGGACTCACGTCTGAGCATACCCAGCCCACTCGGGGTGAAAATTGCAAAAAACACAGTTGATGGACAGAATGTAGAACAATGTCATACATTCACCCCAGTACAAGGATCTGGGCCTAAATCCATCGTTTTTTGCAATCCACACCACCCTGGGTTAGACACTGGCTATATGCAAATCAGCTCTGACCCTGTGCCTCATGGGAACAGTCCAGTCCGAACTACCAAGCCATGACTTTCCCAGACCGGAATCAAGCATCCAAGGACCGGTTTCTGGCTATCAGCCTTCATCAGCCTGGATAGCTTGACTCCAGTGGTGTGGAGGGCCTGGGACTCACGTCTGAGCATACCCAGCCCACTCGGGGTGAAAATTGCAAAAAACACAGTTGATGGACAGAATGTAGAACAATGTCATACATTCACCCCAGTACAAGGATCTGGGCCTAAATCCATCGTTTTTTGCACTCCACACCACCCTGGGTTAGACACTGGCTATATGCAAATCAGCTCTGACCCTGTGCCTCATGGGAACAGTCCAGTCCGAACTACCAAGCCATGTCTTTCCCAGACCGGAATCAAGCATCCAAGGACCGGTTTCTGGCTATCAGCCTTCATCAGCCTGGATAGCTTGACTCCAGTGGTGTGGAGGGCCTGGGACTCACGTCTGAGCATACCCAGCCCACTCGGGGTGAAAATTGCAAAAAACACAGTTGATGGACAGAATGTAGAACAATGTCATACATTCACCCCAGTACAAGGATCTGGGCCTAAATCCATCGTTTTTTGCACTCCACACCACCCTGGGTTAGACACTGGATATATGCAAATCAGCTCTGACCCTGTGCCTCATGGGAACAGTCCAGTCCGAACTACCAAGCCATGTCTTTCCCAGACCGGAATCAAGCATCCAAGGACCGGTTTCTGGCTATCAGCCTTCAGCAGCCTGGATAGCTTGACTCCAGTGGTGTGGAGGGCCTGGGACTCACGTCTGAGCATACCCTGCCCACTCGGGGTGAAAATTGCAAAAAACACAGTTGATGGACAGAATGTAGAACAATGTCATACATTCACCCCAGTACAAGGATCTGGGCCTAAATCCATCGTTTTTTGCACTCCACACCACCCTGGGTTAGACACTGGCTATATTCAAATCAGCTCTGACCCTGTGCCTCATGGGAACAGTCCAGTCTGAACTACCAAGCCATGTCTTTCCCAGACCGGAATCAAGCATCCAAGGACCGGTTTCTGGCTATCAGCCTTCATCAGCCTGGATAGCTTGACTCCAGTGGTGTGGAGGGCCTGGGACTCACGTCTGAGCATACCCAGCCCACTCGGGGTGAAAATTGCAAAAAACACAGTTCATGGACAGAATGTAGAACAATGTCATACATTCACCCCAGTACAAGGATCTGGGCCTAAATCCATCGTTTTTTGCACTCCACACCACCCTGGGTTAGACACTGGCTATATGCAAATCAGCTCTGACCCTGTGCCTCATGGGAACAGTCCAGTCCGAACTACCAAGCCATGTCTTTCCCAGACCGGAATCAAGCATCCAAGGACCGGTTCCTGGCTATCAGCCTTTATCAGCCTGGATAGCTTGACTCCAGTGGTGTGGAGGGCCTGGGACTCACGTCTGAGCATACCCAGCCCACTCGGGGTGAAAATTGCAAAAAACACAGTTGATGGACAGAATGTAGAACAATGTCATACATTCACCCCAGTACAAGGATCTGGGCCTAAATCCATCGTTTTTTGCACTCCACACCACCCTGGGTTAGACACTGGCTATATGCAAATCAGCTCTGACCCTGTGCCTCATGGGAACAGTCCAGTCCGAACTACCAAGCCATGTCTTTCCCAGACTGGAATCAAGCATCCAAGGACCGGTTTCTGGCTATCAGCCTTCATCAGCCTGGATAGCTTGACTCCAGTGGTGTGGAGGGCCTGGGACTCACGTCTGAGCATACCCAGCCCACTCGGGGTGAAAATTGCAAAAAACACAGTTGATGGACAGAATGTAGAACAATGTCATACATTCACCCCAGTACAAGGATCTGGGCCTAAATCCATCGTTTTTTGCACTCCACACCACCCTGGGTTAGACACTGGATATATGCAAATCAGCTCTGACCCTGTGCCTCATGGGAACAGTCCAGTCCGAACTACCAAGCCATGTCTTTCCCAGACCGGAATCAAGCATCCAAGGACCGGTTTCTGGCTATCAGCCTTCAGCAGCCTGGATAGCTTGACTCCAGTGGTGTGGCGGGCCTGGGACTCACGTCTGAGCATACCCTGCCCACTCGGGGTGAAAATTGCAAAAAACACAGTTGATGGACAGAATGTAGAACAATGTCATACATTCACCCCAGTACAAGGATCTGGGCCTAAATCCATCGTTTTTTGCACTCCACACCACCCTGGGTTAGACACTGGCTATATGCAAATCAGCTCTGACCCTGTGCCTCATGGGAACAGTCCAGTCCGAACTACCAAGCCATGTCTTTCCCAGACCGGAATCAAGCATCCAAGGACCGGTTTCTGGCTATCAGCCTTCATCAGCCTGGATAGCTTGACTCCAGTGGTGTGGAGGGCCTGGGACTCACGTCTGAGCATACCCAGCCCACTCGGGGTGAAAATTGCAAAAAACACAGTTCATGGACAGAATGTAGAACAATGTCATACATTCACCCCAGTACAAGGATCTGGGCCTAAATCCATAGTTTTTTGCACTCCACACCACCCTGGGTTAGACACTGGCTATATGCAAATCAGCTCTGACCCTGTGCCTCATGGGAACAGTCCAGTCCGAACTACCAAGCCATGTCTTTCCCAGACCGGAATCAAGCATCCAAGGACCGGTTCCTGGCTATCAGCCTTTATCAGCCTGGATAGCTTGACTCCAGTGGTGTGGAGGGCCTGGGACTCACGTCTGAGCATGCCCAGCCCACTCGGGGTGAAAATTGCAAAAAACACAGTTGATCAACAGAATGTAGAACAATGTCATACATTCACCCCAGTACAAGGATCTGGGCCTAAATCCATCGTTTTTTGCACTCCACACCACCCTGGGTTAGACACTGGCTATATGCAAATCAGCTCTGACCCTGTGCCTCATGGGAACAGTCCTGTACGAACTACCAAGCCATGTCTTTCCCAGACCGGAATCAAGCATCCAAGGACCGGTTTCTGGCTATCAGCCTTCATCAGCCTGGATAGCTTGACTCCAGTGGTGTGGAGGGCCTGGGACTCACGTCTGAGCATACCCAGCCCACTTGGGGTGAAAATTGCAAAAAACACAGTTGAGGCAGCACAGACACCGACTTCAGGGCAAGAATCAGAAAAGCAAGAGCTGCCTTCATTCAACTAAAGAATATCTGGAGCTCCAAGGACCTAATGCTGTAAACCAAGGTCAGGCTTTTTAACACCAACATAAAATCAGTCCTTCTGTATGAAGTCAAAACTTGGAGGACAAGGGTGACCACCACCAACAAAGTCCAGACCTTCATCAACACCTGTCTGAGGAAAAATCCTTCAAATCTGCTGGCGAAACACCATCAGTAACAACGAACTATGGCAGCAGACCTCCCAACTCTCTGCCCATGTAGAAATCATGAAAAGATGCTGGACCTGGATAGATCACCCCCTCCGCCAGCCTGTGTCAAAAACCACCTGACAAGCATCGATCTAGAACCCTGAAAGGAAAAAAGGAATGCCAAGAAACACCTGGCGCTGAGCCCTGGGAACTGGACAAAGTAGAATCCATCAACCATCAAGTAGTTCTAGAACACTCTGCCGAAAAACCCTCCTATTACACTGCCTGTATGTTTTAATACTTTTTAAAATACAGCTAGTTGCCTTCCGACTATCTCCTATATGCTTCTCCACACTTTAAACATTTTTGTTTTTATATTTTATGTGTGTCTTCCCCCTGGTGGTTTTTCCACCCTTTTATGATTTTTTTAATGAAATCAAATAAAAGTTTATTTGGCTTGACTTGACCTGGCGCTTAGCCTTCGAGGCTGACTGCAAGAAGATGGGCTACACCTGGAGCCGAATTGAAAGAAAAGCCCAAGACAGAGATGGCTGGAGGGTCCTGGTTGATAGCCTATACCCCAGCTGGAGTAGTAGGAATACATAAGTAAGTAGCAGTCAACAGTAGAATTGGAATACGACCCTTAGGTCTGCGCTAAAACCAAACATTTCTTTCACATATATTGTGGGTGCAGATCCAAAAATGTTACATGGACAAGGTATAGCTCTTAAATTATATGTCTCCCGCCCCTTGCTGTTAGTCACTTTTACAGCTACTTTCTCCACGGCGGTGTGATATGCTTGCTAACTCGCTATTTAAAAGAAGTGCCTCTGGCCTTTTCATTTGATTTAGAGTTATCTTAAGTGATGTCCAATACAGATTTAGAGCAGGAAGGTCAACTGCAGATCACTGCTTCAACCTACATTTAATTGTTAATAAATACATGGTGGCAAGGGCAGAATCGTTACACCTAGTGTTCATGGACTTGACGTCCGCCTTTGATAAGGTGAATCGAAGTAAACTATGGGGCCTGCTTAGTGAGTTGGGAGTAGATCATTGCATTGTGGCATTACTTGCTGACCTACACTCAACAACCTCAGCCTCGGTGTGTTTTTCTCGCAGGGGTGCATGCACACGATCGTTCGCAACAAGCTGTGGAGGCCGCCAGGGATGCATACTTGCCCCCTTTTTGTTTTTGCTTTATGTGAACGGGCTAGAACCTGCACTTCTTTTGGTGTCGGCCGACTGCCCCAAAATCAAGGACAGATTTATCCCCGTCCTGCTACATGCAGATAATGTTGTCCTGATGGGCCGGACCGAGAGGGGTCAGGACCTTTTACTAGCCAAGTATGTGTCGTTTATGGGACACCTGGACCTTTCGGTCAACTTCTCAAAATCTCACGTAATCGTAGTAGGCCCCAAATCTGCCAGCAGCAAGACGTTCAAGGTATCAAATTTTTCCCTGTCTAAGGTTAATGCCTTCCCTTACTTGGAAGTTCTCTTTGATGCCAAACACTACTGAAAACCCCTGGTAGAGGTTAACAGCTCAGAATCTATTAAAGCTACGGGGGCTGTTTTTAGCTTTGCACGGAGGCTTTGCTCCAGGGCGCCGCAAGATCCCCTTAAAATGTACCGATCTAAGTATATTGCGCAATTTCGATATGGTAGTGAGGTCTGGGGTTACATTAAGGTGGATCGACTCCAGAACATGGATGTAAGAAATGGGGTTACCAAATCTCCAGGGGGGTAGCACGGAACCAAGCGGGCAGGCCAAACTTCGGAGGACATGTGAAGCACTCACGCAGTACCCACAGACGACACACCAGGCACACCACAAAAGAGGCAGGACACCAGTTTGAGTTGAAAAATTAGTAAGTAGTTTAGTATCTCCAACCTGCAAGGCAAAAATCATCAACAGAGGTATCACAACACGGCGCCAACTGGCACCAGAGCCAAGTGTATCCGGGGGGATTATTTATAGGGGGAGTAAGGGCTGAGTCCGTAAGTCCATGGCTGAAATAAAGAAGGTGATTACATTTGTCATTAAACCTGGGGTCACTATGGCGGGGCCAACTCAGGCTCTCATCCTTAGCAGTTTAACTCCAACCCGACCCCTGTAAAGGAAAACTTCATGGCATCACAGTAAATCCCAACAGACAGGAGCACCTGTAATAAAGCAGCAGGTTTTCTCATAAACATGGGATGTAAACCGGGGCCTGAAATGACGCGTCAGGCCAGCACAGGGGCAGGACACCTGCAGTAAAAGGGCACATCAACATTAGATATCGGTCTCATCACCTTAGGCCAGGGAGATGACCATCTCATCAGGGTAGTAGGCACCTTGTATGCAATAGAACCTTAGGCATACACATTACGCTGTGACATTAGGCATTTAACCATAAGCACATCAACACTGGCGCATTATTCCTGACCAATACCCTCGGCATCCAACACATTGCGCACCTCACCAGTGCGTACATTAGGCTCACTTAGGCAGGTAAATAACATCCGCAGGGGCCCACAACCTTATTTGTATAGCAGCCTGGAATCAGCGTAGGATCACCTAACAGGCATGAAACATCAATATACATTGGCATCAGTAACGGTAGTAACTGGTCACAACCAATCAAACATTTCCCATAACCTGGTCACTGTGCAGGAATCAATATTTCATTAGGGCAAACCTAAATATCTCCTAAGGCGAATAATACTTCCTCAGAGGGTCATACCCATTCCATCAAAGGGACAAACAAAGGTTCCTTAGTCAGCAATAACTTCTCAGTTGGCCATAATAACCAGGTGCATTAACACTAGGCCAATATACACCCTAGCGTGACTTCCTGGGACAACCACAATATGTCAAGAATCCCACCCCAGCTGGGGGTTACTCCTCCTTCAGCCCAGTCTGTAGGGGCTTAATTCAGGCTCTTGCCCAGTCCCAGACATCTTAACAGGATTCTTAGGCCCAACGGGGCCCTCCTCACGGGCCGGGAGCCCCGCCGGAGTGCAGACTTCCTCCAGCCGGCTCCCTGCTTCGGTCGCTCACAATCGGGGCTCCCCCTTGACCACGGGGGCCCCGCACCGGTACCTCCACAACTTCACCCGGGCCCCTCCCCTTCCACACGGGGACCCGGGGCTTCCGTCGGCCTCCTTCTGCGGGGGCACTCACCGGCGGGGTGGGCACCCGCTCCGGTTCACGGCTACCATCGGGGCTCCCCCTCGACCATGGGGGCCCCACACCGGTGCTTCACCTGGGTCCCCCTCCCTCACGGGGACCCGGGGCTTCGGGGCAGCTCCTCTTCTCTGGCTGCCGGCCGGCAGCCAATCCCTGCGCGGCCTTTCCGGGGCACGACCGCGCAGGCCAATCCGTGCGCGGCGTTGGCGGGGGCGGGCCGATGACACGGCCGGGCCCTCGTCACGTGATGGGGATGAGGGAGGCTTCAGGGCCTAGCATAAGTCATCCTCTCTTCTCTTTGGCGGCCCTCTCCTGGCACCGGGGGCCTCCGCAACGGTGCCCACCACAGCGGGGGGGGGGGGGTCTGCACGACAGCGCCGGGCCGCGGCAATGATTTTGCCAATTTACAACCGGCGCAAGGCAGCGCCAACAATCCTCGGGCTGCGGCGGTGATATCTTATTTTGAACACCACATCGGCGCGCCAACATGCGGCGCTATCTCCTCCGCCAGAGAGGGCATAACCACGTGGGGTAGGCACCCACAGCGCTATTCACGACGCTTAGCTCCTCTCCTCGGGCCACACAACTTCGGCGCTCGTAACACCCAGCGCTATGCAGGCACAGTTCGAGTTTCTAGCACTTCACAGGCAGTGCCTCCCAGCGTCAGAGCTTCCACAGGGGGGCCACAGCTTCCTCGGGGGCATCAACTTCCCCAACCCAGCGCTTTTGCAGTACAGCACCTGGCAAGCACACCTCACAGGGGGCGAACAGTTCCACAGCTAGCCTCAGGGGCACACTCTTTACTTCCAGGGGGGGGTTCTTCCGTGCAGCGCCGGCGTGATTCACGGTCCCCCACACTGCCAGGGACCTAGGTAGACCCTCCTACTTCAGGGGCCCAGGGGACAGCTGTGGGGAAGGGGGTTTTCAGGGGTGCAGGGCCCAGCTCACAGGCCCAAGTGGCGGTAGCACCTCGCAGCAGGTCCCCTCTCTTTCTTGTCCGAGCTCTGACTGACTCTCTGGTGGCACATCCCCCTTACTTATCCCCTCCTCCCAGGCAGTGCCAGAACCTTCTAGAATGTTAGCAAAGCTGGCCTAAACTGGCTCAAGGGGAGGGGTTGAGCACCCTGGGTGCCAGGCTTTCCCTCCAAAAGCTAGGGGTAGCTGGGTAATAATAACTAGACCGCTGACCTATGGCAGTCCAGTGGCAAAACCCATGGCCATGGCATCCATTTTAAACACAGAACATTTTAGTCAGGTGCATTTCTAAAATGGGGAAAATTTACAAGTGCTCACACCATTACATGACATTACATTTTAACACAGGGCAACTCCTACCACACATGGCCTTTACAGGTTTATTACCATGGGGGATACATCCTAAATTAGGGGGGCAAAAGCGAAAAATTTCGGGGGGAAAGGCCAAGTCCAATACAACTCCCCCCCAGCCAAAAGCCAGGGAAGACCAATCAATGCCTTGATGGGCTTCCCTGCTTGGAGCAGAAAAAGGTGGACGCAGGCCTGCAACTACAGGAGCACCTGCAGTCTCCTCTCCACTCTGGAACCCAATGGTTCTCTCTCGTAACCCTCCCTTCACCAACAAAACCACCCCACTGATGTTCCCTAGCGGGATGTGGCCAGGACTGGCCTCTAGGCCATCCAGAAGTCTCTGGCCCTTGTATCTTCCTAGAGTGGGAGGCTCTAGCCTCAGGCTTGTAATACTCTTGGACCACTCTCCTCTTTCCAAATTGCCACTGGTCCACCCACCTGGGGTCTACACCCTCAAGCTGACCAGCTCTTAGGGGCGAGGCTCTCCTCCCCTTACCTCTCCTCCTAGGGTTCTGCCATCTCCTTCTCCCGGGGACACCCTCACACAACCACTCTCTCCCCAACCTGGAGTCGAAACCCTCAGGCTGAACCGGTGACAGGGGCGAGTCCTCACTCCCCCTGCACCACCTCCCAGAGTTCCGCACCCTCCTAACTGGAGTAGTATCCCTGAGAGTCAAATTTGGGGGGACTCTGAACACAGATGTCCCACCCGCCAGGTCCGGCAAACCCTCAACCGGGCCACCCAACCCGGGATCTGCGCCCTGTGGCTGAGCCGGTGACAGAGGAGAGACCTTCCTCCCTCCGCACTCCCTCCCAGAGTTCCGCACCCTCCCACGGGAGAAGTACCCCTGGGAGTCAAACTGGTAGAGACCTCAATTACAGGTACCCCACCCTCCAGGTCAGGCAACCCCTGAACCTGGAACCCCAGTCCAGGATCTAAACCCTGTGACTGATCAGACCCCCGAACCACTGGAGCTCCGATTACTGATACTCCGGGTTCTCCTGACACGAGGGGATCCCCTTCACTGGAAGGCACATCAGGACAGCCTAGGCTCCCAACCTGGGGTTCCCGAAAAGAACTCTCCAGGCCCTGTGACTGCGGTTGGGGCACCTCGGGACACCTCCCCGTCTCACTCCCTCCTGTAGATGGGATGTGAGGCCCTACAACCCTCTCACTATCCTGGGACCTAGCTGGGCCATTCCTCACCTCTCCCGCCACACTGGGTCGGAAGATCCCTGCACCACTCCCTTCTGGATCACTTCCCAATGTCATCTCAGACTTTCTGGCACTTACCCAGAGGTCTGCCTCCCGTGCAAGTTCCCTGGGGTCTGAGAACCCACCCTGCAACAGATGGTGACGCAGACTAGGGACACAACTCCTCAGCATGTGCTCTCTGATGACTGCATGGCACAGCCCTTCCCAATCCTCCACTGCTCTCCTCACCACCCAATCCTCCAATGCAGTCCAACACTCCTCCTCAGACTCTCCCCAGGACTGGTGGGACAGTTTTCCCCTGCCCCTAAACCCTAACCCGTCCCCCTCTTCCTGGGAATCAGGCACCGTCTCCTGGGCTTCGGGAATGGGACTCCTTGCACTGGACCTACACTCGCTGCCACCACTGGATCCCACCCTCACCGGTGTATCCAGACTCCTAAAACCACTCTCAGGGGACAACCTACCCACCTGAGCGGCTCTCTCCCTGGCAAAGGCCCTCTCTGCCTCTGCCATCCTCTCCTGGGCTAGGACCATTTTCTCTAGCCTCTGCTCCTGAATCCTCAGCTGCGCTAACTCCGTGGCCTGCTCAAACCTGAGCTTCTCCAGCGCTAGCTGATGCTCCCTTTCTTCCCTCCTATCTACCCACTCTTCTGGGGACAGGGAAAAGGGATGGGGCAGTGCCCCCGGGACAGAACCCAGTGCGGGACTCCCTCTCTACGGTGTCCTCATCAGCTACTGGTGTCTCTGCACTGCCAAACTCTTCCTCCACTCCATCCAGGTAATTACCCTCCAGGGTTGCAGATTGGGAGCCCTCCCACTGGCTTCTACCGAATCCACCCTTTAAATACTCGGAGGGGGGGTAAATCAGACAGGTCCCCACCGATCTTTAAGGGTTCTCCCCTCTTGAGGGCCTCATAAAGAAACAACTTTCTCCTAATGTTTCCTACTGGGGGTATCCCTCTCTCCAGGAGGAAGTCTATCACTTCCTGTTCGGTGTACTCCATCAATTCCACCTCATCATAAACCAACCCCATCGTGGCGAGGTACACTCGGGACACACCCACACTGGAACAAGGGGACACAATTGAAAACACTTTCAGGAGGAAGCAATACAGCAAACAATATTCAGCCAAACAATAATCCCCACAACCAGGCTATGAATACTCTCAAAGCTCTACTTGTGGTGTAACCCGTGGCCGCTGTGGTACTGCGCAAACACAAGTCCTATCCCACCGCTCGCCACCAATGTAAGAAATGGGGTTACCAAATCTCCAGGGGGGTAGCAAGGAACCAAGCGGGCAGGCCAAACTTCGGAGGACATGTGAAGCACTCACGCAGTACCCACAGACGACACACCAGGCACACAATAAAAGAGGCAGGACACCAGTTTGAGTTGGAAAATTAGTAAGTAGTTTAGTATCTCCAACCTGCAAGGCAAAAATGCATCAACAGAGGTATCACAACACGGCGCCAACTGGCACCAGAGCCAAGTGTATCCGGGGGGATTATTTATAGGGGGAGTAAGGGCTGAGTCCGTAAGTCCATGGCTGAAATAAAGAAGGTGATTAAATTTGTCATTAAACCTGGGGTCACTATGGCGGGGCCAACTCAGGCTTTCATCCGTAGCAGTTTAACTCCAACCCGACCCCTGTAAAGGAAAACTTCATGGCATCACAGTAAATCCCAACAGACAGGAGCACCTGTAATAAAGCAGCAGGTTTTCTCATAAACATGGGATGTAAACCGGGGCCTGGAATGACGCGTCAGGCCAGCACAGGGGCAGGACACCTGCAGTAAAAGGGCACATCAACATTAGATATCGGTCTCATCACCTTAGGCCAGGGAGATGACCATCTCAGCAGGGTAGTAGGTACCTTGTATGCAATAGAACCTTAGGCATACACATTACGCTGTGACATTAGGCATTTAACCATAAGCACATCAACACTGGCGCATTATTCCTGAGCAATACCCTGGGCATCCAACACATTGTGCACCTCACCAGTGCGTACATTAGGCTCACTTAGGCAGGTAAATAACATCCGCAGGGGCCCACAACCTTATTTGTATAGCAGGCGGGAATCAGTGTAAGATCACCTAACAGGCGTGAAACATCAATATACATTGGCATCAGTAACGGTAGTAACTGGTCACAACCAATCAAACATTTCCCATAACCTGGTCACTGTGCAGGAATCAATATTTCATTAGGGCAAACCTAAATATCTCCTAAGGCGAATAACACTTCCTCAGAGGGTCATACCCATTCCATCAAAGGGACAAACAAAGGTTCCTTAGTCAGCAATAACTTCTCAGTTGGCCAGAATAACCAGGGGCATTAACACTAGGCCAATATACACCCTAGCATGACTTCCTGGGACAACCACAATATGTCAAGAATCCCACCCCAGCTGAGGGTTACTCCTCCTTCAGCCCAGTCTGTAGGGGCTTAATTCAGGCTCTTTCCCAGTCCCAGACATCGTAACGGGATTCTTAGGGCCAACGGGGCCCTCCTCACGGGCCGGGAGCCCCGCCGGAGTGCAGACTTCCTCCAGCCGGCTCCCTGCTTCGGTCGCTCACAATCGGGGCTCCCCCTTGACCACGGGGGCCCGCACCGGTACCTCCATAACTTCACCCGGGCCCCTCCCCTTCCACACGGGGACCCGGGGCTTCCGTCGGCCTCCTTCTGCGGGGGCACTCACCGGGGGTGGGCACCCGCTCCGGTTCACGGCTACCATCGGGGCTCCCCCTCGACCACGGGGGCCACGCATCGGCGCTTCACCTGGGTCCCCCTACCTCACGGGGACCCGGGGCTTCGGGGTGGCTCCTCTTCTCTGGCTGCCGGCCGGCAGTCAATCCCTGCGCGGCCTTTCCGGGGCACGGCCGCGCAGGCCAATCCGTGCGTGGCGTTGGCGGGGGCGGGCCGATGACGCGGCCGGACCCTCGTCGCGTGATGGGGGTGAGGGAGGCTTCAGGGCCTAGCGCGGCCCTCGCTTCACTTTGGCGGCCCTCTCCTTGCACCGGGGGCCGACGCAACAGTGCCCACCACAGCGGGGATGGGTCTGCACGACAGCGCCGGGCCGCGGCGGTGATTTGCCAATTTACAACCGGCGCAAGGCAGCGCCAACACTCCTCGGGCTGCGGCAGTGATACGGCAGCAATAAGGGGTAGGCTCCCTTTTAATTAATTATTTTGAACACCACATCGGCGCGCCAACACGCGGCGCTATCTCCTCCGCCAGAGAGGGCATAATCACGTGGGGTAGGCACCCACAGCGCTCTATTCACGGCGCTTAGCTCCTCTCCTCGGGCCACACAACTTCGGCGCTCCCAACACCCAGCGCTATGCAGGCACAGTTCGAGTTTCTAGCACTTCACAGGCAGTGCCTCCCAGCGTCAGAGCTTCCACAGGGGGGCCACAGCTTCTTCGGGGGCATCAACTTCCCCAACCCAGCGCTTTTGCAGCACAGCACCTGGCAAGCACACCTCACAGGGGGCAAACAGTTACACAGCCAGCCTCAGGGGCACACTCCTTACTTCCAGGGGGGGCTGCAGTGCCGGCGTGGTTCACGGTCCCCCACACTGCCAGGGACCTAGGTGGACCCTCCTACTTCAGGGGCCCAGGGGACAGCTGTGGGGAAGGGGGTTTTCAGGGGTGCAGGGCCCAGCTCACAGGCCCATGTGGCGGTAGCACCTCGCAGCAGGTCCCCTCTCTTTCTTGTCCCAGCTCAGTCTGACTCTCTGGTGGCACATCTCCCTTACTTATCCCCTCCTCCCAGGCAGTGCCAGAACCTTCTAGAATGTTGGCAAAGCTGGCCTAAACTGGCTCAAGGGGAGCGGTTGAGCACCCTGGGTGCCAGGCTTTCCCTCCAAAAGCTAGGGGTAGCTGGGTAATAATAACTAGACCGCTGACCTATGGCAGTCCAGTGGCAAAACCCATGGCCATGGAATCCATTTTAAACACAGAACATTTTAGTCAGGTGCATTTCTAAAATGGGGAAAATGTACAAGTGCTCACACCATAACATGACATTACATTTTAACACAGGGCAACTCCTACCACACATGGCCTATACAGGTTTATTACCATGGGGGAGACATCCTAAATTAGGGGGGCAAAAGCAAAAAATTCCGGGGGGGAAAGGCCAAGTCCAACAATGTAAAATCATTTTTTGACTAAGTTGGTCCAGTCCCCCAGGCTACCCCAACATTCTCTGTGCATGCGGAACTGGGGCTTGATTATTTCATGGACCTAATCGCTCTACGCCCACTCTTGTGCTGGATAAAGGCTTGGAGTAGGGAGGAGCTGAAGCTGAGCCGGATGAAACTTGAGAACGGTTTGTCCCTGGATAGGGCAATGAGTAGCCCATGGCTAACTTATGTCAAGGCTTCTTTTTCTTCTCTAGGCAGGCCTGACATTTTTTTTCAACACAACTAATTTATCCTCTCCTGAGCTTGGGATTGTTCAAAGATTGTTCCTGGACCACTCGTTTCTGGAGAGAGAAAGCTTAGAACTCCTTAAACCAGTAGTTAGGGCCAACATGCTCCTAAAGACTGTACATAGGTTGGAACCATACTTGGGCCTGGTTCACTCACAGCACGGTAGGTTTTGATTGTGCAGGTTCAGGTTCAATCAATTGCATCACTTTTTGGCTTCCCTGCGCGGTTGGACTCGGCCTGAGGGAAGGGAATCCTGTGGCAATGTGTCTCCGCAGGATTTGCTTCATTTTACAATGTTTTGTTCTTATTATATTTGTCAGAGGAAGCGTTTTTTAAACCCTTTGGCCAAATTGTTGCATTTTAAACAAGTAAGACCTGCCTTGTTGTATCTACAGATGCTTTCCACGGATCAGGTCACTTTTACGGGATGAACGACCTGATTAACTGTCTCACACTTATCCTGTTTTTATATGTAATTGCATTTCACCGGTCTTTTATTCTTTTTATATGATCTTGTCTTTTTTATCATATGTATTTGTACTCTTTTATGGTGATTTTATTTACTGAATAAAGAAATATTGAATTGGAATTTGATTTAGAGTTATACATTGTCCATCAAAACATGTTGCGGTACTTTTCAATTTCTACTGTTCTGAAGATGGTCTCATAGTTTTGATCCACTAAAAGACCGAAATGTCTACCTTCTTCCCCACATCAACCTTTACCATTGAGATCAAAATAATGCATGTATTCTAGGCATAGAGTCTTTGGGATTTGGTTAAGTGGCTGGTCTCGATAATGCAAGACCTTTTCTTAGAAACACTTTATGATCTTGCAGTCTAACAAATGTCTTTGTGACCCTACAATGAAATTGCATTCAACTGTTTGATAATTTGTATGATTTTTGTATTCAAGAAAGATCATTAGAGAAAACTGCCAGTGAATTTGAATGATTGGCTATTGGTTTTAAAAGACTATACATTTATATGAATTAAAAAATATTTTTTATATTAAAATCCCAGCATGAGTCCACTTCTTGCTATTTTCTATTATTTTTTTGTTTTATTTTTTATTTTATTGATTCCCTTGACTGGATCTATTTGACCAACCATCCAATGCATGTTTCAAAGATTTTCCTAGAACAATTCCTTCAGGAGTTTTTGTGATGTTTGAAATATGTATCTATCTCCTGAGGGAAGACTGGGTTACCCTATTGTGTGTTCCAACGACTACATTGAACACCTGCTAACAGCTGGCCCTGTTGAAGAGTTCTGTGAGGAGTGTCTCTCAAAACAGTTTCATTCTGCCTGTGCTAGACCCCGCCATCCCAGCAATCTTGTTATTGTTGAGCAAACTTTTCCCCCAAGCTCTGCGTTCTTACCCTTAATGGCATCTAATGGTCTCATGCATATATTCAGGGCTTTATTCTTCCAACTGTTATTCCATAAATTCTGCCTCATATCCTTCTCAATGGCTTGCAAGTTGTTAAGTCCTTGGTGTCCCCTGAATTTGAGAAGGCTTTGATGAGTTGTTGCTTTCCTGTGTTTATGTGAGTCTCCTCCACCACAGGAGAGCTTTGCTGTCTTTGATCCATTATCCCCATTGTAAGGGATCCCCTTTGATCTCTCCAAAGGGAACCAGGTCCTTTTAGCTATTAATGTCCATCTTCTGTGGTATCTCCTGCATGTCAAGGCCGGCAATGCTCTGATGTTTGTGCACTGGCACGTAGGCGCTGGGTACATTTAACCTAGGCCCCACTGCAGTGCAGTCAGCCCCGTACGCATGCTCATTAGTGACTGAGGCATGTGCCGAATCAAGGTTGTAGGCCAGTTAAGTCAATTCCTTTTTACTCCAGCCCACGTTTCCTTTTTCACGTCTCTACCCTCCACCTTCTCCTTGTTATCACTGGATGTCGGCAGGGCTCTCAGCATGCAAGGGGGACCCCATGACCTGATTTGGCCCTTGCCTCTGGCAGTATACTCGTGGCCTTGGCTTTTGCTGCCACTTCAGGGGTTGTTGCACAATTCTGCTCTGCAGTGGAGGCAGTCCTCCCTTGGAGTCGCCTCCAGTCCTGCAATGTCACTCCAGCTGTGGTTCTCGCCAGTGCTCTGGGCCGTCCACCCTAAACACAGTATGTCCAGCAATCAGCTTCGTGCCCACAGGCAGTGCGACGTAAGCGGTACAAAAGGGGGTGGTGATGGACGTCCATCACCACCCCCTTTTGTAGTGCGACGTAAGCAGCAGCGGCAGCAGGCCTCTTCTCGTTGTCATATTGGTATGTTATGTTACTAATATTTGAAGAGCGCATGTACACCGGACGGTTTCATGATGCTAGGGTAACAGAAACATTGCAAGCCACAAATTATTTAAATAAATAAATAAAAGCCAGGTCTTTAGGAGTTTTTTGAGTTTAGGATTGCTGGGGCAGACCTGATATCAGGAGAGGGGGCGTTACAGATTTGAGAGGCAAAATAGAAGAAAATAAAGTACCTGATTGCTGCATCTCTCCTCCGTCTCAGAGGAGAGACGCGGCGGAAGCAGGAAGCACAAGGCTACCCGTAGCCAATAACAATGCTGCAGCGTTGTGATTGGTGTGAGCGCCGTGGTCCGGCGCACAGACAGGCAGTAGGAGCCTGGGCATGTTCTCCACCCAGGCTGTAATTCAGCCTGGGTGGAGAACATGCAAAGTGCGCATTAATGTTTGACTGGCCCAAGATGACCAGTAAAACATCCATGCTCACTTGGAGTGGGTAAACACTCCTTCCCCTGTGTGAGCAATCCAGCCCCACCCCACTCGCAAAACTGCTGCCGCTGGAAAACATAAAATGATAACATCAAGGTATTATAATTTTATGTTTCCTTTAATTCCCTGCTGCGTAGCAGTGGAGCGACACTGCCAGCAGCACCAATAACATGAAAGGATTACTCTGGGCAGGACTGTGTGATGGCTTCTTTCTGACATGCAAGGATCTTGGGGGTATATGTGTCAAGGAAGCGTTTTGCGAGTCCTTAATAGCAAATTTTAGCGATTCGCTATTAAGGACTCGCAAAAGGCAATGTATGTAGGATTCGCAATATTAATTGTGATTCCTACGTATTCCTTAACTGCGGATCCCAAATTGCGAATCGCAGTTAAGGAATACCTTCCCAGTCATTCAATGGGAAGACATTCACAATTTGCAAGTACCCAATAGGTACTCGCAAATTGCGAATGCAATTTCAAGGGATCAAGGGTGTCAAAGGGACACCCTGTTGCACCCCTGAAAAAATCATGTGTGCACATGTGGCACACATATGTGTGCCACATGTCACTTTGAAAAATGCAAAAATTACCACCAATTTAAAGTTGGTGGTAATTTGCGATTTCTAAAGGCAAAATCGCACAACTTGGGTGCTTCCAGAATTGCATTTAAGGAATCGCAATTTGCGATTCCTTAAATGCATTCACAGAATAGGGAGTCGCACATTTTGCGATTCCCTATTGTGCGAGGGCCTTTTGGGATAATACATCCCAAAAGGCTTTTTCCTGTTTGCAAACGGGCCGATTCTGAGAATCGGCCCCTTTGCAAATGGGAAATGGCTTCATACATACGCCCCATGTTGTCGGGGCTCTGAGTAAGGCTGTGTCAGATTATGAGGTCAGCCTAGGTACAGGGTGATAATATCGGAAAAAATCTCTGAAGACGTCTCTAGGAAGAGACGAACACGTTGGTGAAAACTCAAGGCGCGGAACTTAGGCCAAAAGGTAGGATCCTGAATTGATAGTGTGCACCAGCCACCATGAAGCTTAAGAATTTCCTGTGTTTGGGGTGTATAGCGGTGTGGAAATAGATGTCTTGGAGATCTAAGGTTGTCATATGATCTCCTTGATTTAAGAGGCGCAGCACATTTTGAAGAGATATCATGTAAAAATATTGTTTCTTTAGGAATTTGTTGAGTTGACGAAGGTCCAAAATGGGGCACCACTCTCCTGACTTCTTCCAGATTAGGAACAACCATGAATATAAACCAATTGCCCTCTGAGCCTTTGATACAACTTTGATTGAACCCTTGAACCCATGATAGCGATCTGATATAATAGCTCTTGTAAATGGGAAGGAGGTGGTTCTCGAGGTGGTAGGTTTAGTGGCATTTGTAGAAACTCTAGGGTATGCCCTTTGGTGATTATATCAAGAATATATCTGTCTGACTTGATTTTTAATCATTGATGAAGGAAGTTGGAAATGTTGCCCCCAATCTCAGTATTCGAGGTGGGAGTGGTGGTTGTTACTAAAAAAGTGTCACTGTTTCTGGGATGTGCCTCTCCCTCTGTAAGAAGGGTTTCCACAGGTGGGATGTCTCTAGGAAGCAGATGGTAGCTGTTTGTAGGACCGGACGGCTGATGCTACCGGCCAGAGGAACAGCGAATTAGTCCCTAATAGGACTGGTATCTGTTTATACTACTGGTAAGCTCCTCAAAACAAGGCTACTCCGTGCCCGCGTGCTTCACTAAAGGCCTGCTTTCTAAACTGCAGGGTGCCTAGTGATCTGCTGTATCCGTGTCCTTTTTAATGGTTTGAAGCGCATCATCCACATGCTGACTAAATAATGATTCCCCATCGTAAGGCATGTCAATAATCTTTGTTTGCACTTTCTGATGGAAGGAAGTAGCTCTTAGCCAGCCCTGGCATCTCAGAACTTCAGATCCCGCTAGCTGCCAGAAACCTGTGGATAAGAAATGTATTGCACTGTCAATTATCTCAGCTGAAATCATCCCCCCTCCTGCAGAATCTTTCTTGACTCCAATTTAGAGTCTTCCAGTAAGAAGTCAATAAATGGTGATATATATGACCACATTTGGCAGTCGTACCTTCCTAAGATTGCAAGGGAGTTTGCAGTTCGGACTTTAGTAGCCGTCACAGTAGAGAACTTTCTCCCTACAGAATCGAAGCGTCTTCCGTCCCAATCTAGAGGAGCGGTTAGGGTTGAGGAGGGATTCCTTGAAAGACGCAGAGCGCTTGTGATATAACCAAATCTGCCTTTGGTTTTCCGATGAGGCAGGCTGACCATGTTTTTCTTTTCCAGTTTAGGGAGCACAGCTGGCATACAAGTTGGGGTTTTCATGACTGTAAGGCCTTCCTCCCATAGAAAATCTACAATGAGTATTGCACTGACTTGTTTCTTGCTTTGCTCCTCAAAATCATATATCATATAAAAAGCGATCAGATTGCTTAGCAACCATGGGAAGCTGAAACCTCTTTGCATGACTGTATGAAACCCCCTATGTCCTCTGGGTGGGAATCTACTGGAGGTGGGGTAGTAGGAGATGGTGTCTGAATTTGGTACTCATCGAATTTATTGGGAAGGAATACGTCATCAAGTTCCTCTGTCTTCATCAGTGGAATGGTGGTCTTCCACTGGCGGTTGAGGGATCGGTATAGGTAATGATGACGATGGCGGCAGAGATGGTGCAAGAATTGGAGATGGACATCTTGGAGAGGTTAGCAGAGGAAGTGGACACTGAATACGTGTTTGAGGAGCAGAAGCAGTGGATTCTGAAAGTGGGAAACTGCGGTAATAGTTCTGCAACATATATTGCAAGTTAGAGACTCATGATGTGGGCATTTGAATTGCAGGTTCCTGTTGTTGCATAAACTGGTGGGATGTATCCTGTTGAGGGTAATAATGGTGGTCATTGTCATCTTCTTGACAATTAATATGGAGATACAAAGGGCTGTGTGCCACTCCAAACATTCTCTCATTCTCCAAATATTCTTCATCATTGTCCTCATAATCAAATAGGTCCTCTGGAGGACCATGCAACACCTTACTAGGTGAAGTATGTGCCGGTAAGAGCACCTCCTGAGAAGATTTGGGTCTTACTTGTAATATAGGCGAAATTAAAGAAACATCCATCGTCTTTTGAAATTCCATTGACGATGAAGATAATGGCTTCATCGACAGAGCTGAAAGATGATGTGGAGCTAGCTTCCATGGATGTGTCGAGTTTCCGTAGTCGGATTTGACGGCGTTGACATTTGCTTAATCAACGGTAGTGTTGCCTTCTGCAGGATCATCATTAATGTTGACAACATCGGTTTTGGCGCCATCGACAGAGGTGCCGTCAACGGTGGGTTTGTTGGTAGCTGGGTCGCTGACGGCTCCGATGACAAGGGATGTGCTGTCGACAGTGCCAATGACGATGAGTCCGTCGATAGACCCTGTTTGGAGACCTTTGTCTGTGACTTTTTAAGCAGCGCAGTCAAAGCTGCAGCAGGCTTTACCATGACCTATACTATAATTGACGGAGATTTTGATGACAACATCACCAGTTTGGATGGCGGTGAAGAGAAGGTTGACGTTGTGGTTGTAGTGATGATTGAGACTACCACCGACGACTTTGTTGATGAAAGAGAACTTTTCACCTTCTGAGGAGAAAAAATTGTTGTTTTCGACTCAGGAAAAGATTTAGAAGATGTTTTAATAAAAGTAGTGGAGGTAGTAGGTGTAGAAGAATGGCGTGTTTCTGAAGTAAGTACCTCCTTTGAAGTTGAAGGTTGGTCGTCCTCTTTAGATTAATAAGACAGGAGCTGTTTCTTCGCTGTCTTACTTGCCTTTGGAGACAGAAGTTCCACAGATCTTTCTCTCTTTTTTTAGGAGACAATTTTTAAAGAATTATCACTGTCATCAGGGATTCTCTGGTCTTGAGCTTCTGTAGCCACAGAAGAAAGCTAGTTTCTCTATCCCTTTTTTGCCATCGATCACGTACGGCTCAGAACTATTCAGAGGCAAAGACGCAAACTTTCTGAATCTCCAACAGTCAGTGCTGTTCAAACACATCTTTCAAATTCCGAAGTTTGCTTCACAAGCGCAAGTACGCCTTGAATTTGGGCTATTAAACCAGCACCAAGCCAGACAAGGGGCAATACTAAAATTGTGCTGGAAATTAAGAGCAGCGCAAGAGGACACACTGATGGGTCTCTGCTGGACTGAAATAAATAAACAAACAAAAGGAAAAGACGCATGGAAAGCAAAACTTGAAGAAGGTCTGTCAAATCTTAATATGCAAGAGGCCTGGAACACCGGTCACACCTTTGCGACCTTCAAAAAAGCAGCCAATGGTGCGGCAAAACTAGAATCTTGGATCGCTGACAAAGCTGCACTAGCAAAGAAAAAACCCGACTGGATGGTACTTGCAACATATGAGAGGTGTGTCCCGCAACCATACTTAGTTAACCACATAACACCATCTACACAACAGATGCTCCTACGAGTACGGCTGGGAACTTACATCTCAAAAGACCAGACCCCTGCATGGAAGCAAACGTGGCCAACATCACTCTGCAGACTCTGTGGTCATGCAGAAGAAACTTTGATTCATCTTCTGTGCATTTGCCCAACCCTCACAAACCTGAGACGTTACTATCTCTTGCATATATTTCGCTCATTTCAAGTCAGAACATGTCGGCCGGCAGTCATGCTAGCATTGAACATCCTACAGAAAAGGGGATGGTGATGAACAGAGTGTCTGAATTAAGCAGACCACTCTTACCCAGTCCAAAGATCAGGGCTTGATCCATCACCGTTATTTATCTCACTGCCCCATCCCAGCTCAGAACCTGGCTATATGCAAATTAGTCTGTCCCTGGCCCAGTGCATCATGGGAACAGGGCAGACCAAACTACCAAGCCAATTCTTCACCAGAAAGGAGACAAGCTACCGGGGACCGGTTTCTGGCATTTCAGCCTCTTCGGCCCGGCTTGCTTGAATCCTGATGGAGCAGTGAGAAAGGGACTCATGTCTGAGTATACCCTGCCACACCTATAGTGGCCAAAAACGATACAGAAAAGGGGGTGGTGATGAACAGAGTGTCTGAATTAAGCAGACCACTCTTACCCAGTCCAAAGATCAGGGCTTGATCCATCACCGTTATTTATCTCACTGCCCCATCCCAGCTCAGAACCTGGCTATATGCAAATTAGTCTGTCCCTGGCCCAGTGCATCATGGGAACAGGGCAGACCAAACTACCAAGCCAATTCTTCACCAGAAAGGAGACAAGCTACCGGGGACCGGTTTCTGGCATTTCAGCCTCTTCGGCCCGGCTTGCTTGAATCCTGATGGAGCAGTGAGAAAGGGACTCATGTCTGAGTATACCCTGCCACACCTATAGTGGCCAAAAACGATACAGAAAAGGGGGTGGTGATGAACAGAGTGTCTGAATTAAGCAGACCACTCTTACCCAGTCCAAAGATCAGGGCTTGATCCATCACCGTTATTTATCTCACTGCCCCATCCCAGCTCAGAACCTGGCTATATGCAAATTAGTCTGTCCCTGGCCCAGTGCATCATGGGAACAGGGCAGACCAAACTACCAAGCCAATTCTTCACCAGAAAGGAGACAAGCTACCGGGGACCGGTTTCTGGCATTTCAGCCTCTTCGGCCCGGCTTGCTTGAATCCTGATGGAGCAGTGAGAAAGGGACTCATGTCTGAGTATACCCTGCCACACCTATAGTGGCCAAAAACGATACAGAAAAGGGGGTGGTGATGAACAGAGTGTCTGAATTAAGCAGACCACTCTTACCCAGTCCAAAGATCAGGGCTTGATTCATCACCGTTATTTATCTCACTGCCCCATCCCAGCTCAGAACCTGGCTATATGCAAATTAGTCTGTCCCTGGCCCAGTGCATCATGGGAACAGGGCAGACCAAACTACCAAGCCAATTCTTCACCAGAAAGGAGACAAGCTACCGGGGACCGGTTTCTGGCATTTCAGCCTCTTCGGCCCGGCTTGCTTGAATCCTGATGGAGCAGTGAGAAAGGGACTCATGTCTGAGTATACCCTGCCACACCTATAGTGGCCAAAAACGATACAGAAAAGGGGGTGGTGATGAACAGAGTGTCTGAATTAAGCAGACCACTCTTACCCAGTCCAAAGATCAGGGCTTGATCCATCACCGTTATTTATCTCACTGCCCCATCCCAGCTCAGAACCTGGCTATATGCAAATTAGTCTGTCCCTGGCCCAGTGCATCATGGGAACAGGGCAGACCAAACTACCAAGCCAATTCTTCACCAGAAAGGAGACAAGCTACCGGGGACCGGTTTCTGGCATTTCAGCCTCTTCGGCCCGGCTTGCTTGAATCCTGATGGAGCAGTGAGAAAGGGACTCATGTCTGAGTATACCCTGCCACACCTATAGGGGCCAAAAACGATACAGAAAAGGGGGTGGTGATGAACAGAGTGTCTGAATTAAGCAGACCACTCTTACCCAGTCCAAAGATCAGGGCTTGATCCATCACCGTTATTTATCTCACTGCCCCATCCCAGCTCAGAACCTGGCTATATGCAAATTAGTCTGTCCCTGGCCCAGTGCATCATGGGAACAGGGCAGACCAAACTACCAAGCCAATTCTTCACCAGAAAGGAGACAAGCTACCGGGGACCGGTTTCTGGCATTTCAGCCTCTTCGGCCCGGCTTGCTTGAATCCTGATGGAGCAGTGAGAAAGGGACTCATGTCTGAGTATACCCTGCCACACCTATAGTGGCCAAAAACGATACAGAAAAGGGGGTGGTGATGAACAGAGTGTCTGAATTAAGCAGACCACTCTTACCCAGTCCAAAGATCAGGGCTTGATCCATCACCGTTATTTATCTCACTGCCCCATCCCAGCTCAGAACCTGGCTATATGCAAATTAGTCTGTCCCTGGCCCAGTGCATCATGGGAACAGGGCAGACCAAACTACCAAGCCAATTCTTCACCAGAAAGGAGACAAGCTACCGGGGACCGGTTTCTGGCATTTCAGCCTCTTCGGCCCGGCTTGCTTGAATCCTGATGGAGCAGTGAGAAAGGGACTCATGTCTGAGTATACCCTGCCACACCTATAGTGGCCAAAAACGATACAGAAAAGGGGGTGGTGATGAACAGAGTGTCTGAATTAAGCAGACCACTCTTACCCAGTCCAAAGATCAGGGCTTGATCCATCACCGTTATTTATCTCACTGCCCCATCCCAGCTCAGAACCTGGCTATATGCAAATTAGTCTGTCCCTGGCCCAGTGCATCATGGGAACAGGGCAGACCAAACTACCAAGCCAATTCTTCACCAGAAAGGAGACAAGCTACCGGGGACCGGTTTCTGGCATTTCAGCCTCTTCGGCCCGGCTTGCTTGAATCCTGATGGAGCAGTGAGAAAGGGACTCATGTCTGAGTATACCCTGCCACACCTATAGTGGCCAAAAACGATACAGAAAAGGGGGTGGTGATG
Source organism: Lissotriton helveticus (assembly GCF_964261635.1). Lineage (NCBI taxonomy): Eukaryota > Metazoa > Chordata > Amphibia > Caudata > Salamandridae > Lissotriton > Lissotriton helveticus. The sequence continues at coordinate 106,417,221 of NC_136065.1, forward strand.
AACAGAGTGTCTGAATTAAGCAGACCACTCTTACCCAGTCCAAAGATCAGGGCTTGATCCATCACCGTTATTTATCTCACTGCCCCATCCCAGCTCAGAACCTGGCTATATGCAAATTAGTCTGTCCCTGGCCCAGTGCATCATGAGAACAGGGCAGACCAAACTACCAAGCCAATTCATCACCAGAAAGGAGACAAGCTACCGGGGACCGGTTTCTGGCATTTCAGCCTCTTCGGCCCGGCTTGCTTGAATCCTGATGGAGCAGTGAGAAAGGGACTCATGTCTGAGTATACCCTGCCACACCTATAGTGGCCAAAAACGATACAGAAAAGGGGGTGGTGATGAACAGAGTGTCTGAATTAAGCAGACCACTCTTACCCAGTCCAAAGATCAGGGCTTGATCCATCACCGTTATTTATCTCACTGCCCCATCCCAGCTCAGAGCCTGGCTATATGCAAATTAGTCTGTCCCTGGCCCAGTGCATCATGGGAACAGGGCAGACCAAACTACCAAGCCAATTCTTCACCAGAAAGGAGACAAGCTACCGGGGACCGGTTTCTGGCATTTCAGCCTCTTCGGCCCGGATTGCCTGAATCCTGATGGAGCAGTGAGAAAGGGACTCATGTCTCTGAGTATACCCTGCCACACCTATAGTGGCCAAAAACGATACAGAAAAGGGGGTGGTGATGAACAGAGTGTCTGAATTAAGCAGACCACTCTTACCCAGTCCAAAGATCAGGGCTTGATCCATCACCGTTATTTATCTCACTGCCCCATCCCAGCTCAGAACCTGGCTATATGCAAATTAGTCTGTCCCTGGCCCAGTGCATCATGGGAACAGGGCAGACCAAACTACCAAGCCAATTCTTCACCAGAAAGGAGACAAGCTACCGGGGACCGGTTTCTGGCATTTCAGCCTCTTCGGCCCGGCTTGCTTGAATCCTTTTGTAGTCTGGTCTGCCCTGTTCCCATGATGCACTGGGCCAGGGACAGACTAATTTGCATACAGCCAGGTTCTGAAACTGGGATGGTGCAATGAGCTAAAAAACGGTGTTGGATCTAGCCCTGATCTCTTGACTGGGTGAGAGTACTCTGCTTAATTCAGAGACTCTGTCCATCACCACCCCTTGTTGTAAATAATTTTGTCCACCCTAAGCGTGGAAGGGTATACTCAGATGTGAGTCCCTTGCTCATTGCACCATCAGGATTCAAGCAAGCCGGGCCGAAGACGCCTGAAATGGCAGAAACCGGTCCCCGGAAGCTTGTTTCCTTCCCAGTGTAAGAATTGGCTTTTGTAGTCTGGTCTGCCCTGTTCCCATGATGCACTGGGCCAGGGACAGACTAATTTGCATACAGCCAGGTTCTGAAACTGGGATGGTGCAATGAGCTAAAAAACGGTGTTGGATCTAGCCCTGATCTCTTGACTGGGTGAGAGTACTCTGCTTAATTCAGAGACTCTGTCCATCACCACCCCTTGTTGTAAATAATTTTGTCCACCCTAAGCGTGGAAGGGTATACTCAGATGTGAGTCCCTTGCTCATTGCACCATCAGGATTCAAGCAAGCCGGGCCGAAGACGCCTGAAATGGCAGAAACCGGTCCCCGGAAGCTTGTTTCCTTCCCAGTGTAAGAATTGGCTTTTGTAGTCTGGTCTGCCCTGTTCACATGATGCACTGGGCCAGGGACAGACTAATTTGCATACAGCCAGGTTCTGAAACTGGGATGGTGCAATGAGCTAAAAAACGGTGTTGGATCTAGCCCTGATCTCTTGACTGGGTGAGAGTACTCTGCTTAATTCAGAGACTCTGTCCATCACCACCCCTTGTTGTAAATAATTTTGTCCACCCTAAGCGTGGAAGGGTATACTCAGATGTGAGTCCCTTGCTCATTGCACCATCAGGATTCAAGCAAGCCGGGCCGAAGACGCCTGAAATGGCAAAAACCGGTCCCCGGAAGCTTGTTTCCTTCCCAGTGTAAGAATTGGCTTTAGTAGTCTGGTCTGCCCTGTTCCCATGATGCACTGGGCCAGGGACAGACTAATTTGCATACAGCCAGGTTCTGAAACTGGGATGGTGCAATGAGCTAAAAAACGGTGTTGGATCTAGCCCTGATCTCTTGACTGGGTGAGAGTACTCTGCTTAATTCAGAGACTCTGTCCATCACCACCCCTTGTTGTAAATAATTTTGTCCACCCTAAGCGTGGAAGGGTATACTCAGATGTGAGTCCCTTGCTCATTGCACCATCAGGATTCAAGCAAGCCGGGGCGAAGACGCCTGAAATGGCAGAAACCGGTCCCCGGAAGCTTGTTTCCTTCCCAGTGTAAGAATTGGCTTTTGTAGTCTGGTCTGCCCTGTTCCCATGATGCACTGGGCCAGGGACAGACTAATTTGCATACAGCCAGGTTCTGAAACTGGGATGGTGCAATGAGCTAAAAAACGGTGTTGGATCTAGCCCTGATCTCTTGACTGGGTGAGAGTACTCTGCTTAATTCAGAGACTCTGTCCATCACCACCCCTTGTTGTAAATAATTTTGTCCACCCTTAGCGTGGAAGGGTATACTCAGATGTGAGTCCCTTGCTCATTGCACCATCAGGATTCAAGCAAGCCGGGGCGAAGACGCCTGAAATGGCAGAAACCGGTCCCCGGAAGCTTGTTTCCTTCCCAGTGTAAGAATTGGCTTTTGTAGTCTGGTCTGCCCTGTTCCCATGATGCACTGGGCCAGGGACAGACTAATTTGCATACAGCCAGGTTCTGAAACTGGGATGGTGCAATGAGCTAAAAAACGGTGTTGGATCTAGCCCTGATCTCTTGACTGGGTGAGAGTACTCTGCTTAATTCAGAGACTCTGTCCATCACCACCCCTTGTTGTAAATAATTGTGTCCACCCTAAGCGTGGAAGGGTATACTCAGATGTGAGTCCCTTGCTCATTGCACCATCAGGATTCAAGCAAGCCGGGCCGAAGACGCCTGAAATGGCAGAAACCGGTCCCCGGAAGCTTGTTTCCTTCCCAGTGTAAGAATTGGCTTTTGTAGTCTGGTCTGCCCTGTTCCCATGATGCACTGGGCCAAGGACAGACTAATTTGCATACAGCCAGGTTCTGAAACTGGGATGGTGCAATGAGCTAAAAAACGGTGTTGGATCTAGCCCTGATCTCTTGACTGGGTGAGAGTATTCTGCTTAATTCAGAGACTCTGTCCATCACCACCCCTTGTTGTAAATAGCATTGAACATCCAGCAGCTGCAGACAGCCTGTAGGGCCTCCAGATTTCTTCAGAAGGCGAGCCTCCTAATAATCCAAACCGAAAAAATGGCGAACAATGGTACCAAATCAAAGGATTAAGGATTACAAAAGACTCCGATCTCAGAAATTGTTAAATTGTTTTATTTTTTTCTGTCTTCCTTTTTAAAACAAAGAGTAAATGTAGGTTTTCATTTATTCTTCATTTTAATGATTTTATGTAATATTCTCTTTGCAAATTTTGTAAAGGTTTTCATTAACCACATACAATAAATATTTCCTCTATCCCTTAAGGTTATTTGTGAAAACGTGCTGCAAATTTTACAGTCTCTCACCTGATGTTTAGGGTGAAGGCAGTAAATACATTTCTTATGAGGGTCATCAGAATGAAGCCTCATTTTACCACAGGAATTGTGATGTTGAACTAAGGCTCTTTTAGCTAAGACATGATGTCCCAGTGATAAGAAGCTGTAAAGAAGCTAGTAGAGAAAATCCAAAGTGCTGTTTCTGAGAAACAAATTCTGTCAGAAGGCTAGAAATTAGAAATACCGAGAGGAGCTCTGGGAGACTCCCATCACACGCTGTGCAGTAGGAAATCTGAGAGTCTGGAGACTCTGAGATTAGGGTTCTAAAGGGTGCTGTTGCCTGATTGGTTGGACTTTGGACCATTTCGAATGACTCTGCTGAGCTATTAAAGTGAAAGTTTTCTCCACTAACTTCAATGAAAAAAGATTTACCCACTGCTTTATATGTACCGTGGGACTCCCACTTTGATGGCAGGGAATGATCCAAGCATGTGAATCTATGAAAGATCCATTACTGGAGAATCCATCATCTGCTGCAAAATGTGCAGATTTTACAAAACAATATTCTAGCTTAAATGGATTAAAAGCTGCTAAAAACATGGCAACGTGTTCTCAGAATTTGACTGGTCAGCTTTCAGTTGCCTATTTCTGTAAATGGGTGTTAAATTGTTACTAATGTGGTGGAACCTTTGCCCAGACAGTGTTAACATGTATAAAAAAGACAAAATAATGTAGTGATATTTTTAGTACAGCTCATAATTTGCCTGTTCTTGACACCTAATTTAGCCAATGCCGCTGCATAATGTGTCCTCGTCTGTCTCATAATTGCAATCGCCCAGGCTATAGTTAAGACTTAATACACTTCCTATTTCAAGGACATCCTGCTAGGCCCACTTTTAGCTCTCCCCTTATTTTGGGATTTTCTCTCATGGGCACTGTAGTTGCTGCTCCACTCAGTTACTTTCAGATCTATGCAGTACTGTACTTCTGTAATGTGCAAATAATAGAAATGCCTCATAGATAACGTCTGTATAAATGTCTATGTTTGCATGACGTCACTAAGGTGGAAAGAAATCTGGGGCATATTTACAAGTGCCTACTGCCACAGGAATGTCACTTATAACGCTGGTCCTGTGGCAATAAGAGCTTCACCTTATTTACAAGGCGGTGTTAAGCCACACACTCACGCTATACTTAGCGTGAAATAGGTGGGCAATGGGTGTTGCGGTGGGCGTTCCGCGCAACTCCATAGATTTTGTAGCTTCCCCCTATTTACAAGGGTGGTGTAAATAGAAGGCAGAGTCAAATTAAAACCAGGGAAAACTTGGTCTTAACATGGCGAAACGAGGAGAAATGCTTAGTGTCTCTTTGTTGCTGTTTCTATGCAGTTTATATGTGTGTTGCATTGTGCAGCACACGTAGAAGCAGAAATGCAACACACATAGAAACAGGAAAATGCCATACATTATTATTTATGGAAGGAACACCTTCCTGCACATAAACAATCATTCCCATAGTGAAAGGGTGTGTGCGTTGGTGCTAGGCAGTTTAATTTAACGCCAGCACTAGGGAATACGCAGGGAAGCGCTGTATCGTTGTAAATACGAAGCATCCCTGCGTTTACAGAATGGCGGAGTGTGGCGTTACCATTTTACGCTTTATCCCTTGTACATTTGCCCCCTGATGCCTTCAGCGGTCTGGTATGTTCTAAACAAAACTATTAATAAATAGTTAAAACATAAACTTATTAAAAGAATACAATACTTTGGTTTCTAATGTTATGTGGGAAAACCCTGCAGCCCCCCTCTACAGACCAAGATGATAGATAGCCTTGGTCTGCACGGTGTTTCTTTTACACGCCCAGGTCTAACCACATTTACCGCCCTCGGAGGAGTAGTTACGTGTGAGGTCTTCTCGCCACCATCCCACGTAAACCCCGACCTATGGTAAGCCCCAGATGTGGGAGGGCGTGTCCCCAGAGCACAGTGATTGTTTACATGTGGTACAAAGTTGCTTCCTATCGTTGAACGCAGCCATGACATAACCACGTACAGTATGCACAAACCTTGCAGCTGGGATTGCACACTGCGTCTCGAGAGGGCGCTGTCTCTTCTGATACAAAGCAGCAGGAGGGCGAGGAATCCTCACAGATATCAGTTCCAGTGGTGGGCTTGAGTTCTGAAACAACACTGCTAATCCTCAAGTGCTTCTGAAATGGAGACAGGGAGAATAGGGCTGGATACCTGTCAGTAACAGACCGTTGTAACTGACGTGGAGTGCACGCTTTGGGGAGAGGATGTGGTTCGTCGGCTAGACTGACGACTTTGGTGCTGGAAACCAGGGGCCTCATTTATGAAAAGTGACGCATCGCTGCGTGAAAACAGCGATGCGTCACTTTTCATTGCGCCCTCCTTGTGACACCAATGATGCGTCATATTAACAGTATGACGCATCATTGCACAAGGAGTTACAGATACATCAGTATTTCTGACGTATCTGTATGGCGCAAAAGCGACGCATTGCTGGAGTGTGTCACAAAAGTGACGCAACTCCAGCAATGTGTCCTTTCACATGGGGCAAGCCCCATGTGAAAGGGCCTCTGTCAGTCTTACGCCTTCTGTGAGGCAGGCGTAAGAAATTGACGCATTTGCGTCCCAGAAGTGGCGCACTATAATGTCATAGATTTCACTGCGTCACTAGTATGACCCTTTCTTGCGTCAATACGCCCCCCTTGCATACATTATACCTGGCGCAGGAATAATGTGGCGCAGGGGTTTACAAAGTGACGCATCTCCCTAGATGCGTCACTTTGTAAATATGGCGCAACAAGGCACATTTTTTACGCCACTGGTGCGTCACAAAAAGTGACACACCGGCGGTATAAAAGTGACACACAGCCTCATAAATGAGGCCCCAGGGTTCAAGCCTCGAGGTCGCGTCCACATCCTGTGATTCTGCGCAAATCACTTAATCTCCCTGTGCCTACCAAAAGAAGAAGAAAAAAATAATTTGTCCTTGTGTAACGTAACCAGTGCTCATGTAAAGCGCTCCAATACCTTCAGGTCGAGTTTGCGCTATATAAATCTGCAAAAAATAAAAATAAAGCTTAGTTCTACAAGAGAAGGAGCAGAGCAGGATTCAACACTGTTGTTTTGTATGTGTGGTCACTGCTCAGCTCAATGTGCAGGATCCGACAGACAGATGCCAGACGGCCCTGCAGAGTTTCTTGAGACTGCAACAGAATACATCTCAGCAAGAGTCAAGAGTGTGCCCTGGTAGAGGTGCAAACACCAGGGCTCGAGTCTGGGGTACCCGCAGGTACATGGCGTCCCTGCACTCTTTTCACAGGGTGGACGCCGTCACCCCTGCCAAGAAGTTGGGCCCCACAGAAATATACTGAACTTGTCCCGGTGTAATTTTCATACACCAGGACACGTTCAGCAGCGCCTGCTTTTGCCTTTGTTCTGTCCCTGTAAATAAATGTGGACACTGTAAGACTGCCAGACGGGTTAGTCTGCCCCAGTATTTGCACAAATAATTTATGTAGCACTATTTTATTTCTTTTATAGCTCTACGTTGTGACATCATGAGGTCATTTGCATATGGTCTTACTTGGTCAGTCCCCCTACTTCTTTTTATAGGACTTGTGCCCTGGCAAACACCGCAACACATCAACATCATTGGCTAAAGCCGGCCCCTGCAGTGCAAGGTCGGGGGGCATCAGAAGGCCACCTGCCCTCAAGGGACCATCATTCAATCTAGGACCAATGCATATCTGTGAGCAAGGACATAGGCACAAAATTAAAAGTACCCCTCCTACTTTGAAATAAAAGTTATGATGGCACAAAGCAAGTGAACCAAGTGAGCCGGCCCCTCCCTAGAAGCACTACCCGGTCTCTTCCATCCGAGCATCTATCCATTCATCCTTTCACCCTTCTATCCACCGCTAATATCCACTATTTCGCCTTTATATTCTCACATCCATTCATTTTGTCATGCATCATTCCATCTTTCACTCATTCATCCATCTACCCACCCATTCGTCCATCCACTCACTTATCCCTCCATCCTTCTCTCCTTCCTTTTATTCAATATTCCTTCCTTCTTTCCTTTCTCTATTTACCCATCTTTTGTTTTTCCTCGCTCCTGCTTGCTCTTCTATTGCTGTATTCCTTTTAAGTTTTAAGTATGAGGTTTTGTCTGTGGAGTTGCAGGCAGAAGAGGCCTATAAAGAGCCCCTCGCCCGTTGTAGCTGCCAAAGCGAGGTGGGGGTTTGAGGGGGTCAATAACCCATTGAGCTATCTTATAGAAAACACAAATCTGTAACCTACAAGTTACACTCTGTGATCAAACAGGCACATTGACTCGCTGTGATATTTTTAGAAGCATCAAATCTGTTATCACATCATACATAACTGTGCAGCAAGTGCATTAGCCAGCAGGGGTAACGTAACACTAATATATCAGGAAATGTGCTGGATACACCCAGACCTCTGAAGCAGATAACGTAGCTCCAGTGTTTGTAGTGGAAAACAGTAGCATAACAATATCTGAGGGTCCCCCCTTGCAAAGTGCTCGGTGGAGCCCCTTAAGCTCCAGACCCAGGCAGGAGCTCCCGGGCCCACTCACGCACTGTGCTGGAGGGGGGCCCCTTGGAGCTTGGGGCCTCCGCACTGCGGGGGCTATTGTTACACTACTTGTGGAAAAATTCTGCTAGGGCATCAACGAAGAAAACAAGTATTGCTCTTGCCTATGCAGCAGTTATTTGCTGTGCCAATGAGTCTTAGCCATGTTGTACACCAGCATGGCTGCCGTTCAGTATGGTTAGTGGCATAGAGAAGAGTGACGTGGAGTGTTGTAGAGTGAAGTGGCATAGGGTGTCCAGTATAGGAGTGGCATAAAGTGGAGCTGCGTACAGTGGCGTAGAGGGGAGTGGTGTAGATTAGAGTGGACTGATGTAGAGTACATCGGCGTAGAGTGTTGCAGAGTATAGTGGTGTAGAGTGCAGCGGCAAATAATTCTGCGAGAACCAGAAGGATCAAGATCAGGAGAACCAAAAAGATCAGGATTATGGGGACCAGGGCACCAGAAGGTGAAAGTCATGGACCATGCAGAACTGGACCAGATGTTCTGGAACTATGTGTACCAGCGCCAGGAGGTCCAGCATGAGAGCTAATACTAGAGGGAGGAACGAGAGAATCAGGACCAATAATCCGACTGTGATTTGGAGTACATGTTGTTAGAAAGGCGACCCCGGGGAGGCAGAAGAGGTCTGACTGGCCACCCCTAGACTCACCTCTCTGTCAAGAAGTAGCCGAGCGTTGCCGAGAGGCCTCCTGGATGAGGGTCCTCTCCTAGGATCATACAGCAGAGAGATCACAACACTACAAATGGACACCACACCAGAGGTTAAGTTCGTAAGCTTTATCAGGAAATAAAGGTTGCTGGTTCTCAGCGATATGTACAAGCAGATCGAGGGACCTGTAGAGTCTCGTAAAAAGGTCAGGGTAGCGGGACAGTCTCGATAGGGGTGCCAGAAGGGATACCTTGCGCACAGCTCTCAATCCTCGAGCCGGGGGTTCCGAGAGGTCGAGTCGCGGCAGCGCCAGCCGGACTCGACAGGTGGTCGGTGTCGGAGGGGAGGCCGCGGCAGCGCCAGCAGGCTCTCGAGAGAGTTCAGCAAAGGTGGGCCGCGGCAGCGCCAGCAGGCTCCCAAGGTGGTTCAGCAAAGGTGGGCCGCGGCAGCGCCAGCAGGCTCCCAAGATGGTTTAGCAACGGTGGGCCGCGGCTGCGCCAGCAGGCTCTCAAGACGGTTCAGCAAAGGTGGGCCGCGGCAGCGCCAACAGGCTCCCAAGATGGTTTAGCAACGGTGGGCCGCGGCAGCACCAGCAGGCTCCCAAGACGGTTCAGCAAAGGTGGGCCGCGGCAGCGCCAACAGGCTCCCAAGATGGTTCAGCAAAGGTGGGCCGCGGCAGCGCCAGCAGGCTCTCAAGGTAGCTTCGGGTTACAGGAAAGATGAGTTCGTCTGGTGTCGGCCGCGACAGCGTCAGCAGGGCTTCCAGTCCAGGATACAACTGGCGTCCTACTCCGGGGCCGGCCCAGATATAGGACTGGGGTCCTTTGATGTCCGGACCCTCGCGCCTGGGGGCCAGAGGAGCCGGGATGATGGTGTCCAGACACCCAGCAGGAGGGTGGAGCCAGCGCCCAGGGAGGCAGGAGGGCGATCGATACCAGGCGTCCGGGGACGGCTGGAGGGCCATCGAAACTCCCCTTCCTCCGTGATCTGTCGAGTGGCCACTCGACCACCTGGGTGGATCTTGGTGCGTCGATGTCTGGGCTTCGCTGGGGGCCTGGGCCGGGGCCGAGGCCACGTGGTCGTGGCGTGGTGGGCCCAAGATGGAGCCAGGCCGGTAGTGGGGGTCCGGGATGGTAGCCGGACCGGTAGTGTTGGGGCGTGCAGGGTCGGGCGAAAGGGCTGCTCGAGGCTCGGTGGAGGCCCGATGTCGTCCTGGGCCCGCCATGCGGGAGGGGTATGACCACGCCATGAGGCCGGGTCCAACAGGCGTCTCCCCCAGCTGAAGGCAGGGGAGAGTCACCCATCTTCTTGGGGATTCTCCTCGCCGAGGCGGAAGAATCGGGACAGGCCGTCAGCATTGGCGTGGTCGTTGCCGGGGCGATGCTCCACAGTGAAGTCCATCCCCTGCAGGGAGATGGACCATCGCAACAGTTTTGGGTTTTCTCCACGCATCTGCATCAACCACCGCAGGGGCCGGTGGTCGGTCTGGACCCGAAAGTGGGTGCCGAAGAGGTAGGGCCAGAGCTTCTTTAGGGCCCACACGACGGCGAAGGCTTCTCTCTCGATGGTGCTCCATCGTTGTTCTCTGGCCAGCAGCCACCGGCTGATGAAGGCAACGGGAAGGTCGGCCCCCTCAGGGTTCACTTGGGAGAGGACCGCCCCAATGCCGTGCTCCGAGGCGTCGGTTTGGACCACAAACTCTCGGCTGTAGTCGGGGGCTTGGAGCACAGGGGCGGTGCACATGGCAGTCTTCAGTGTTTCGAAGGCGGCTTGGCACTCGGGGGTCCAGCGCACCTTTGGTGGTAGTTTCTTCGAGGTCAGTTCTGTGAGGGGCCCCACAATGCTCCCATAGTTTTTTATGAAGTGCCGATAATATCCAGTGAGCCCCAGGAAGGCTCGGACGGCGGTCTGGGTGGCCGGGGGCTCCCAGGCCTGGATAGCGTCAATTTTTGGCTGGAGGGGAGCCACCTGGCCGCTCCCTACTTGGTGTCCCAGATAGGTCACGGACCCTTGGTCTATCTGGCACTGGCTGGCTTTTATTGTCAGTCCGGCCCGGCGGAGGGCCGTCAGGACCTCCCGGAGGTGGGTCAGGTGTGCATCCCAGTGGAGGCTGTACACCGCAATGTCGTCTAGGTAGGCGGCGCTGAACTCTTCTAGCCCGGCCAGCACCCTATTCACGAGTCTCTGGAAGGTGGCCGGGGCGTTTTTCATGCCGAAGGGCATCACCTTGAAATGGTAGTGGCCATCAGGGGTCGAGAAGGCCGATCGCTCTTGTGCTCCAGGGGTGAGGCCGATCTGCCAATACCCAGCCGTGAGGTCGAAGGTGCTGAGATACTTTGCAGCCCCCAGGCGATCGATCAGTTCATCCGCCCGGGGGATGGGATGGGCGTCGGTCCTGGTGACTGCATTCAGCCCCCGGTAGTCAACACAGAACCGGAGCTCCGGGGGTGTGCCGGGGGGGAGCGACTTTAGGGACCAGGACAAATGGACTGGCCCACGGACTGTCGGAGGGTTCGATCACCCCCAGCGCCAGCATCTTGGTCACCTCGGACTGGATGCAGGCCCGCACTCGGTCGGGCACTCGGAAAGCTCGGTGCCTTACAGGTGGGTTGTCTCCGGTGTCTACATCGTGGACGCACCATCGGGTGACCCCGGGAGTGAGGGAAAATAGGTGTGCGAACTGTCCCAGCAGCTTCCGGCAGTCTTGGTGCTGTTCTGGGGTCAGGGTAGAGGAGAGCGTGACCCCTTCGACGGAGCCGTCTTTCTCAGTGGTGCTCAGGAGATCTGGTAGGGGTTCGGAGTCGACTATAGCTCCGTCATCGGTCGCTAGCAGCAGACTTAGTTCAGTGCGGGCAAAGTGCGGCTTGAGCCGGTTAGCGTGTAGAACCCGGAGGGGGTTCCTGGGGGACTCCATGTCCACCAAGTAAGTGACGGGGCTCTTGCGCTCCACCACCTTGAAGGGCCCTGTCCATTTGTCCTGGAGGGCGCAGGGTTCAACTGGGGACATGACCTAGACCTGCTGGCCCGGCTCGAACTCGATGGACGAGGCGTTCTGGTCATACCAGCGTTTCATCTCCTCCTGACTAGCCTCCAGGTTGGCTTCGGCCAGTTACCGGAACTTCCGAGTTTGGTTGCGGAGGGTCAGGAGGTACTGGTAGACATCTGGGGGAGCACCTCGGACAGCCGTCTCCCAGCCTTCTTTGACCAGGCTGAGGGGGCTTCGGACCAGGTGCCCATACAATAGTTCAAAGGGGCTGAACCCCAGGGACTTCTGGGGTACTTCACGATATGCAAACAGGAGGCAAGGCGGCAGGACATCCCATTTGCGTCGTAACGGTTCTTCTAGGCCCTTGATCATCCCCTTTAGTGTTCGGTTAAACCGTTCCACCAGTCCATTTCCTTGGGGGTGATACGGGGTGGTGAACTTATATGTGACCCCGCACTGTTGCCACAGGGATCGCATATACTTGGAGATAAAGTTTGTGCCCCGATCACTCACGACTTCTCGGGGGAAGCCGACTCTGGAGAAGATTCCCATTAGGGCTCGGCCTACGACCGGGGCCGTGATGGTTCGGAGGGGGATGGCTTCAGGATAGCGGGTGGCATGGTCCACCAGAACGAGGATGAAGCGGTGCCCTTGAGAGGTGCGGGGGTCCAGGGGTCCCACAATGTCTATCCCCACTCGCTCGAAGGGGGTGGTCACCACCGGAAAGGGTTGGAGCGGGGCTTTGACTTTCCCCCCGCTCTTCCCGCTGGCTTGACAGGTCGGGCAGGTTCTGCAGTGATGATGCACATCGTGGCGCATTTTCGGCCAGTAGAAATGGGTCACCAGGCGGTTGTAAGTTTTGTCCTGCCCCAGGTGCCCGGCGAGGGGCACATCATGTGCTAAGTTCAAGAGGAAGTCTCTGAATCGGAGGGGAACGACCAGCACCCGGCTGGCCCCTAGTTCGGCAATCTTCTGCTCACTGTAGAGGAGGTCGTTGTCCCAATAGATCCAGTGGGACCCCGCAGGGACCCCAGTGGCTTGAGTGGCGGCGTGTCGTCGGATTCCCTCGAGGGAGGAACAGGTGTTCTGTTCCTGCCGGATTTGCTCGCGGGTGGGGCCACCTTCTTGGCGCCATTGAGCTAGTTCTGGAAGGTGGCCGAGCTCGGAGAGATCTTCATGGCTGGGCCCCTGGGGGCCTGGCTCAGGGTCGGCGTCCTCGGGGACGGCGGGCGGCGGAGGTGCGGGCCACTCCGGCTCCTCGGTCGGGGCTTCCTCCGTTGGGGTGGAGGCTCGGGCGGACATGGAGCGGGTGGTCGCACAGACCCACTCTGGAAGGCCTAGCATCCCGAGATGCTCTCTCCGCTCTACGCCGGCCCAGGGGGAACTTTCCAGGTCGTTCCCGAGGAGGCAGTCCACGGGGGCATCGTCTCGGACAGTCACTTTCAGTATGCCCGACACCCCTCCCCACTCGAAGGGGATGCGGGCCATCTGGCACAAACTCTCAGAGTTGTCCGCCGACCGTACTGGGCACAAAACGTTGGGAAGAATTTGTTCGGGGGTCACCAAGTGGCAGCGGACCGCCGTCACGCTGGCTCCAGTGTCACAGAGGGCTTCGGCCCGGCGTCCATTGATGGTGACCCATTGGCGGTACTTCTGGGTGTTGCCTGGGATCGGGTCTCGGGGGATCATGTCTCGTTCACCCAGGCATGCTAAGATCATAGCGGCGGGCTCCCACTCGGCCTGCTCGTGGTCGTCGTCTTCTTCCTCGCCTCTTTCTTCACCCAGGGCGGCGGCCGCGATCTGGCGGTTCGGGGGACCGGTGGTGCCGGGTCGCTGGTTCATTGGGCAGAGAGGGTCATTCGCGTAATGGCCCTGTCGCTGGCATCTGTGGCACGTAACATTCGGGCGGGGCCCGGGTCTGGCTGGGGGGCCCCCTCTTCGGCCCAGGGATGGCGACGTGGAGGTAGGGGAGGACCCCGTGGGGGCGTCTCGGCCCCTGCTCTGGCCTCCTCCGCCGCCTCGTGGTCGGTGGTTCCCCGGGGATCCCCGGCCGTAGTCTCCCATCGGACTCCGGGGAACTCGGGTGCTCACCCATCTATCAGCCTCGACAGCGAGTTTTCGGGGCTCAGTCAGTTTGCTGTCGAGGAGGTATTGCCGGAGTTCGATGAAGCAGTTATTGGAAAGATGTTCCCATAGAATGAGGTCGACCAACTGCTGGTAGGTGGTGGCCTGGCAACCTCTGATCCACCCCTCGAAGGCTCTGCTGTAAAAGTTTACGTACTCCACCCAAGTGGTACCAGGGATTTTTTTACAGTCTCAGAATCGCTGCCGGTACATTTCGGGGGTGAGTCCGTAGCGAGTGAGGAGGGCGGTCTTCATGTGCTCGTACGAGGTCATCTCGGCATCGGGGAGCTCTACCAAGGCGTCTCTCCCCTCGTTGATGAACTTCCCCCATAGGCCGGTGCCCCAGTCCTTGAGGGGTACTCGATGGGCGGTCATGGCGACCTCGTAGGCTTTGAACCACTGTTGGATGTCGTCGTTCTTATAGTACTCTTTGACGACATCCTTGGGTATGTGTACCTTCGTGTCCACCGGTGGGGGTGAGGTCTTGCCGCCGGAGGTGCCGGTCTCGTTTGTCTTGGCCTTGATTTCTAGTTCTCTGAGGCCGCGCTCATGCTCGAGCATGAGTTTCTTTTCTTCGAGGTCTCTGTCTTCACCTTTCTTCTAGGTCTCCTTCTAGCCGTAGTTGCTCGAGGGCTAACTTCCTTTCTGCCAGCTGTATCTCTCCTTCTTGTCTGAGTCGGGCGAGCTCCAACTCGTGGAGCCGGTTCCTCTCTCGTTCTCGGGCGTCTTCGTGGGAGAGGCCCGTGTCTGGGTTTGCGGGTCTTTCCCCCGCTGGGTTCTCGACGGTCTCCGGGCGTCCGTTCGGGCCCGGGTTGTCTTCATTCTGGGGTGGCGCGTCATCGGCGTCCACCCATGCTTGCAGGGCCGATTTAAAGTCCTCTTTTGTGTTGAGGCCCGTGGTAGCGATGCCTAGGTCCTTGCAGAATTGTTTTAATTCTTTGTGGCTGTAATCTTCCATTTTTTCTTTCTGGAATTCCGTAGTTGGTCTAGTCTCCTGCGTAGACATGGTCGTAGTGTGTTTTTCTCGGTAGTGCGTGAATCACTCTCTGTACGCTCTGCGTCGGCTTGGATCCCGTCGCTTGCCACCAATGTTAGAAAGGCGACCCCGGGGGAGGCAGAAGAGGTCTGACTGGCCACCCCTAGACTCACCTCTCTGTCAAGAAGTAGCCGAGCGTTGCCGAGAGGCCTCCTGGGTGAGGGTCCTCTCCTAGGATCATACAGCAGAGAGATCACAACACTACAAATGGACACCACACCAGAGGTTAAGTTCGTAAGCTTTATCAGGAAATAAAGGTTGCTGGTTCTCAGCGATATGTACAAGCAGATCGAGGGACCTGTAGAGTCTCGTAAAAAGGTCAGGGTAGCGGGACAGTCTCTATAGGGGTGCCAGAAGGGATACCTTGCGCACAGCTCTCAATCCTCGAGCCGGGGGTTCCGAGAGGTCGAGTCGCGGCAGCACCAGCAGGACTCGACAGGTGGTTGGTGTCGGAGGGGAGGCCGCGGCAGTGCCAGCAGGCTCTCGAGAGGGTCCAGCAAAGGTGGGCCGCGGCAGCGCCAGCAGGCTCCCAAGGTGGTTCAGCAAAGGTGGGCCGCGGCAGCGCCAGCAGGCTCCCAAGATGGTTTAGCAACGGTGGGCCGCGGCAGCGCCAGCAGGCTCCCAAGACGGTTCAGCAAAGGTGGGCCGCGGCAGCGCCAACAGGCTCCCAAGATGGTTTAGCAACGGTGGGCCGCAGCAGCGCCAGCAGGCTCCCAAGACGGTTCAGCAAAGGTGGGCCGCGGCAGCGCCAACAGGCTCCCAAGATGGTTCAGCAAAGGTGGGCCGCGGCAGCGCCAGCAGGCTCTCAAGGTAGCTTCGGGTTACAGGAAAGATGAGTTCGTCTGGTGTCGGCCGCGACAGCGTCAGCAAGGCTTCCAGTCCAGGATACAACTGGCGTCCTACTCCGGGGCCGGCCCAGATATAGGACTGGGGTCCTTTGATGTCCGGACCCTCGCGCCTGGGGGCCAGAGGGGCCGGGATGATGGTGTCCAGACACCCAGCAGGAGGGTGGAGCCAGCGCCCAGGGAGGCCGGAGGGCGATCGATACCAGGCATCCGGGGATGGCTGGAGGGCCATCGAAACTCCCCTTCCTCCGGGATCTGTCGAGTGGCCACTCGACCACCTGGGTGGATCTTGGTGCCTCGATGTCTGGGCTTCACTGGGGGCCTGGGCCGGGGCCAAGGCCACGTGGTCGTGGCGTGAGGGGCCCAAGATGGAGCCAGGCCGGTAGTGGGGGTCCGGGATGGTAGCCGGACCGGTAGTGTTGGGGCGTGCAGGGTCGGGCGAAAGGGCTGCTCGAGGCTCGGTGGAGGCCCGATGTCGTCCTGGGCCCGCCATGCGGGAGGGGTAGGACCACGCCATGAGGCCGGGTCCAACACATGTGAAGAACAATAGGATCAGAGCTAGAAAGATCAGGGCAATGAGGACTAGGACCAGGAGGATAAGGACCAACACCCGAAGGATCAAGAGCATGAGAACTAGGGTGAGGGCAACAAGGGCAAGAAAGAACTGGACAAGGTGGTCAGGAATATGAGGACTAGCACAAGGAGTACATGCATTTGGAGGATTAGGTCTAGGAGTTGAAGCAGGACCTGAAGGATCAAGACCAGCAAACCAGGAGTAGGGGGAGAACCTACAACAAGGGCACCAGAAGGACTTGGAGACCTTGGGGCAGGATCAGCAGGTCGGCGAGAACACATTTAGGAGGGAGGCCGGGTTCAAGAGGCCCCGTTTCAGAGAAGAAGGAGGAGAAGGCAGAGAACTAGAAAAGGGAGAATGACCGGGAGGCAGACCGAAAGGATTAGAGGGACCGGCAACTGGAGGACGACGACTATGAGAAGATCCATGGGGAGCAAGGGTTCAGATCAGAAGGTGAGTAGAAGCTGCATCAGCATGAGGACGACCAAGAGGAGAGCCATGGGCACCAGGACCAGACAGAATAGGGAAGTTAGGATAAAGAGGCCAGTTTATGAGGAGGAGGAGAGTTACAAAAAGAGGAGATGAGCCAGGAGGCAGATCAGAAAATGGAGAAGGAGACCTGTGTCAGGAGGAGTACAACCAAGAGGAGAGCCGCGGCCATGGGGGCCAGGACCAGAAGGAACACGGCCAGGAGGATGGTTAGAAGGACCTGAATAATCAGAACCGGTACCCAGGGGAGGACCAGGAGCATGAGGATGGCATAGAGGGCTGGGCACGGAGGACCAGAACACAGGCAGGAGCAGGAGGAAAATCACAAGGGGCACCGGCAGGATAAAGCAGGAGAGGAGGAGAACCAAGAGAAAGTGAGCAAGAACCGCGCATGGATGAGGAGGACACGCCCAGAAGGAGAAGGACCAGGATAAAGAGGACCGGGAGATAATGATGTTGATGGGGATAAGGACCAGCAAAAGGAGAGACCACTCCCCTTATAATTGATTCCTAATTTCTCTGCTTAGATCACTGATACTTTAGAGAATCCAACCTTTTCTCAACCCACTTAAAACCTCTGCAATCCTAAAATGCAGTCGGTATGTGACCAATTTAGTAAAGCCAAACAGTTTAATAACTATATTTCCCCTGTGCCAATTTTTATAGGGGCGGAGTTTGTCAAAAATAATTCAAAGGCTGACCGCGCTGACTCAGCTCTTCATCACGCCCCCTTATGACCCAACCTCTGGCTCCTCATCACGCCCCCTTTTGACCCCCCCTCTTTCAGCTACATCCAAATTATAGGATCCCACAGAAAACTCTTTCCATTCCCAGCCCTGCCCACAGGATGCTTTCAGGGTGTGCTTCATTTGGGAAATTTAATCATTGACCAGTGGGTCACCGATTACACTGAGAGAGGCAGGACTGTTTCAGTTTTAGAGTTTGGCGCTAACAGTAAAAACTTTCCCAAAGCCCCTGAGGAAAATGGAACACAATACAAGGGTTGGGCGACCTGAGCTCTGAGCAGCCGGGGGTGTGTGGACAGAGCTCCAAGAAGGGATTCACATGTCCTTAAAGGGATGGAAAAGGGATGACGCATGCTGTGCCCTGAAATGGTCTTATGGGAGCTAATGATACTGCACCCCGAAATGGAGGAGGGTGAGCTTCCTTTTCGGGAATTATCTGAAACTCGTGCATACCCCATTCAGACCGGAGACCACCGATTTTTGAAGCAAAAATGGCTTTATTTTGGCTGTCTCCCTCTTGAAATTGCCTCTGTTTCAATAGACGTCAATTAGGAAAATACATTCCCCTGATTTCTTTCTTCAAAATATCCCACGTTCCCTGTCTCAAATGTTGGCATGTATGCCTGTGGCCATAGCTTTAACACTCCTGCATAAGACCTTACTGAAAGGGAACTGAGACTTGGCAAAAACAACACTTCTCAGAACCAACAAAAGCAAGGTGTAGGTACTCATGAATACTCCTACGTGCAAAAAATAAGGGTCAGGAGAATTGCCAATTTACAAATAACTATCACAGTGTGAGGAGAGGGTGGGACCTCGGAGGTGGTGGGGACCGAAAATGAGAGATACCTAAGGGACATTCTGCCCTCCATTAAACTTCCTAACACCCCCCCCCCCAATCCCCCCGTAAAAAAAATGCAAAGGGTTGCTGAGGCTGTTGTTTATGTCCTGGGGTGCTTTCACACCCCTAAATGAATATCGGCTGCTTAAGACTCCAAAGACAAGCTGGAAAGCTACTTTGTGCAGTGGTTTCCAGCTGACTTCCCTGCCACCTCTGATTTCGGCTCCTCACTGGAGTAACTGTGTCAAGGGAGACGAAATTGTGTGGCACACGAGGACATTGTGTGAGTTGGCAGGTCCGAAGTGTTAATCTTGAATTTTACATGTATCTAAATATATTGATTATCAAGAATCAGAAGAAAAAAAACAGTGTTGAATGTAAAAACAGTGTGGCTTGATTCAGGAACAAATGTTATTTTCACACCTACAGCGTTATCCACAACATTATAACCACCTTCCTATCCTCCCCTGCGACATGATTCGAAATCTACCCCTTCTGGGAAATCACAAAACCGTCCAGGAGGACACCTGCAAGTTGCACCAGTCTCCCAGGCATACTTCAAGAAATCATCTAGGAATTACTGATTTGCCTCTGGCTACAGGCAGCTCTAGCTGTCTGTTGTGAGTGCTCATGTGATCTATACAAAGCCTTTGCATTTTGGGAATGGTGCAGCTGTGTCATCAGCTTTACATCATGGCTTTGGGGTGTGACTATGGATTACACAGGCAGCACAGACCTGTTAGCAGCAGAGGCAGTGTCTCCAGCCCTGGCAGGACCTTCACAGTGAATGACTGTAGCCATGCTGGATGTACTCCCCTATCCCATCCACTTTAAGGCACCTCTGGCCCAGTGACTTTCCACAGAGCTCATAGAGTGCAAGCCAAACGTATAGGCCCTTCCAATCCATGGTGTGCCTGCATAGAGAGAGGCATTTGTGCCATCGCAGCTACATAATTATGCATGCTGAAACTCCATCACCTTGGTTCAATGGCTCTATTTCTTCTTTTTTTTCCTCTACTCGGAAAATATTTCTCTATATGATGAAACCCCCTCCCAATACCCGACCAATGTTGTGTTTTTTCCTCTCATCCTATAGGCATTTATTCCTGCTTTTAGGAGCATTATTGCGCAACTTACCCCCGCTACATCCAGATGTCAATATTTCTGCTCCAACGAAGAGAACGACCTGTAAAGTGCTTGTGATTCGCCATATGTTATATGGTCTCCCCTCCTTCTGCACCCCCCTCTTAAAGCCCTAGCTCTGCCGCTGTTCTTACAGCTGTAGAGGCCGGGGCGGACCGTCTGCAGGGACATGTCTAACCTGGCAGCACAAATGTTCACAGATTCTTATTTTGTGGACCAGGAATTTCCACGTGCAGTTTAGATTTTTCCACACGTATGTTCAACAGAGCTCATATAAACCTGTCAGTCAGACCCTAAATACTGGATCAACCGTGACACTGGATCTGGATGTAAAGGAGAGCTGATGTGGTCGCTTTGGAAAGAACTTATTTGCTCATATGGGAAATTCCACCGTAGTGGCACCAGTTTCTGTGTGAGGACACACATTTACAAGTTACATTTCACATTCTGCGACTTAGCAAAATGGATGTGCGCTTGTAGGTGAAGGTGTTTCTGCAGCCAGGTGTGAAGAATATACGAGACAGTGAGGACCCTGCTCTAATAAGAGAAGTCTTGAAGCTACATAGGAAGGCACATCTTTGGTCATCTTTGTTAGGTTTAGTAAATAAATCGGACTGGGACATATATCAGTGAATTATGCTCTAATGTAAAATAAATATTTGAAGGATCAGTAGGGCGTTTGTAAATAGTTAGTGACAGATAAGTAAATTATATAAGTATACTAGTTTACCCGTCGCACGTTGCTGCGATCTCCGAAGAAAGGAAATTCAAAGAAACTCGTTATGATAACATTCAATTTACATTGTGTCATTTTTATTGAAACTTATTCATTTTAATATGGAAAACATTTCAAAGTGTCGTTTTAATTCTATTTATTTATTCGAGTGCTGGTGGATACACGATTTTTTGTTTTTCAGTCTGGTGCGTATATCAGTATTCGAAAGATTATGAGGGCCCTGCGGGGGGGCCGATATTTAAAAAAATGTTATGCCAGAAACCTTTGCGGGAGTGTACTCAACAACTTCCCAAAGTTTCATGGCGATCCGATGAATGGTGTAGTAATGCATAAAGGACAAACAGACAGGCAGACAGACAGACAGACATACATTCGTTTTTATATATATAGACTAGCTTACCCGTCGCGCGTTGCTGCCATCTCAGAAGAAAGGACATTTAAGGAAACTTCTTATGATTACATTCAATTTACATTGTGTCATTTTTATTGAAACTTATTCATTTTAATATGGAAAACATTTTAAAGTGTTGTTTTAATTCTGTTTATTTATTTGAGTGCTTGTGGATACACGTTATGTTTTGTTTTCCCGTCTGGTGCGTACACAAATAAATCAGAATGTTTTCCGATTCGTGAGCTAGCCACATACAGTTGTCCATGTGATAAGCACGGATTCTCCAAATCTAGTCCACACACTTGCAGCGATTGTCCTTGTGCTTTGTTGATGGTCATTGCAAAAGCGAGTCGCACCGTAAACTGTAAACATTCAGTATTGGAAAGATTATGAGGGCCCTGGGTGGCCGGGGGGGCCGATATTTAACACATTTTTCTTTCTTTTTTTTTTTTGCCAGAAACGTTCGCGGGAGTGTACTCAACAACTTCCCAAATTTTCATGCCGATCGGATGAACGGTGTAGTAATGCATAAAAGACAAATGGAAATACTTTGGTTTTTATATATATAGATTAAGAGTGGACAATCAATCAATCAATATAGATTTGTACAGCGCAGCTAATCACCTGTAATGATATCCAGGCGTTGAGCGTAGCTGCCAGGTGATCAGTTGAACATCCAGGTCTTGAGTTCTTTCTTGAATTCGTGCAGAGATAATGAGGTCTATAGGTGAAGTGGGAGGTCATTCCGGGACTTCGTAATGAGGTAGGATAAGGAGCCTCCTGCACTGTTGCTGACGCAGATGCAGGGGGTGTGGGCGGGGCAGAGCGAGGAGGAGTGCAGGTATCT
This sequence comes from Lissotriton helveticus, assembly GCF_964261635.1. Taxonomy (NCBI): domain Eukaryota; kingdom Metazoa; phylum Chordata; class Amphibia; order Caudata; family Salamandridae; genus Lissotriton; species Lissotriton helveticus. Next base: position 106,438,820 of record NC_136065.1, read on the forward strand.
GGAGGGAAGGCAGAAATTCAGTCGGTGGTTGATTTATGCTGGTCCCTGGTTGTGGAGGACTTTGAAGGTATGGATCAACATCTTGAACTGACATCTCTTCTCAATGGGGAGCCAGTGGGCTTCTTGAGGTGGAGGTGATGTGGGTCCATTCAGGGAGGTCTAGGATGAGTCTGGCTGCTGAGGTTTGTACAGTTTGCAGTCTCTTGAGGAGGTGCGACAGGATTCCTACATAGAGTGCATAGCCGTAGTCCAGTCAGCTGGTGACCAGGGCTTGTGTGACGGTGCATCTGGTGTCAATGGGGAGTCACTTGAAAATCTTGCGGGGCATGCAAAGGGTGAGGAAGAGGGCGGATGAGACTGCAATGATCTGTCTTTTCATGGTGAATTTGCAGTCCAGGATGATGCCAAGGTTGCGAGTGCGGTCGGTCGAATGGGTGTGGGTCCTAGTTTGGGGCGCATCAGGTGCCGTTTCATGCGGAGGTGTTGTTCCAGAAGATTAGCACTTCCGTCTTGTCAGTGTGAGTTGTAGGCAGTTGTCTCTCATCCAGTCGGCGATGTTCGTCATGAACTTGTGGTAGATGGTCAGTGTGGTCTACTGATAGTGAGAGGATGAGCTGAATATCGCCGGTGTGGGATATGATGTACAGTCCATGCGATCTGGCAATGTAGTCCAAGGGAGTCATGTAGGTGTTGAACAGGATAGGGCTGAGAGATCAACCATGAAGGACGCCACAGATGGTGTACATGGGTTTCGATGTGAAGGGCGGAAGGCGGATTCTCTGGTTCCCCCCTGTGAAGAGAATTACAGGACAGTTACAGAATGATGAGCATATCATATGTTAATAAGTGGATTATACTCTAGAATATGGAGTACAAGAGCATCTTGGCACACTATTATGGGCAAACTAGGACGGGATAAAATATCAAAAGGTAAGTGTGTATAGGGCATTATAGCTTTATTGTAGCTTGAAGATATATATTGTTAAGATACATGTATGTAGTGGTACCCTGCACAGTGTAATGATTTGGCAATTTGTTTTCAGAGGAACATCTAGACTATTTATGACACACTCTAATTGCCCACCCAATCTGGTACCGAAAGCCACAAGTACAATGTGTCAGTTACCAATCCGATTACGCTGAATGCATTTCCCACTCTGACACTAGACAGCCTCTCAGACATCCTAAGCAAAATTAAATAAGGTTATCCTTAGGATCTGATCCTTCGCGCATCCTAGCCAGAGGAGCAGAGGTGATACTTCACACTCTTCTCGAAATGGAGACTCTCTCTTTAACCACGGGCCTTGTCCCGATGGGGTGGAAACACGCCGAAGTTAATGCACTTATGAAAAAGCCTAACATAGATCCGCTCGATCCAGGAAACTATCAAACTATTTCTCACCTGGCTAGGATAAGTAAAATACTTGAAAAACATGTCAATCTTTCGCGCTCTGAATTTTTAGAGAATCCTGATATTCCACGTTCAGGATCTTCCATGGGGACTGTACATCAGATAGTCTCCTCCTGAAATGTGGAATACCCCAGGGCTCTTCGCTGAGCCCTACTCTTTTTAATCTGCACATGAGACCACTTGCAGACGTCGTACCCCCATGGGATTTCAAGAATGTCTTATGTGGACGATACTCAATTTGTCTTTTCTCTTATTCAGAATCAGTGATACTTATTCCCCACATAAACCTTTGCCTAGAGGTAGTTGCTGGGTGGATGATTAGCTCCTGTATCAAATTAAACTGAGACAAAATGGAGCTTATGATCCTGGGCAACAATCCTAACCCATCCCTGAATTTGGGCTGGCCAAGTTTCCTAGGTCCCCCACCCCATTCCAATATCCCCCATAAAGAGCTTGGAAATGTGGTTGGAAAATCTCTTCAATTTGAATTCCAAGCAGAAAAACTTGAGCTATCTGCTACGGCATGTTGACAATGCTATGTAAAATTCTCCCCCTTCTTCCTCCCAAATCTATAATAAATAAATTGCAGGGAGTACAGAACTCTGTAGCTCGGATAATGCATAACATACCGAGACATCAATCTGCCCAACAAGCCGTACGCCTTCTCCACTGGCTTTCGGTGGTTGATAGGATTATATTTAAATCACTCTGTATTGTCCATAGGGCCCTTCTTGATAAAAGCCCATCAATCTCTCATTCACTGGTACCTTCCTACACACCCGGGAGATCGATGCCTATTTGGCTAAGATACCTGTCATCAAGAAGGCAAAATATGGAAGGCGATCCGTCTCAATATATGCTACCAAATTGTCAAACAGCCTACCCGACTCGCTCTAGTCAGTTGAAAAGGAACTTCCTTTTCGGAAATCTTTACAAACCTGGCTTTTCCAGAATGAGTCTCTATCAATTCTCCTCAAGATCCTGTGCCACGCAATGAGCACCGGATGCCTACGGGTAGCTTTACTCTACAGGTGTTCATAAAATCGAATAGTTAGGTATAAGAAAATCTATACATGCTTTCAATTCAATATTTTGTCCCTCGATATTCTGTCATCAATATTAGTGTCCCATGATATTCTGTCTATGATATCAGTGTCCCACGATACTCTGTCTGTGATATTAGTGTATCTCGATATTCTGTGTGTGATATAAGTGTCCCACGATATTCTGTCTGCGATATTAGTGTACCTAGATATTCTGTCTGCGATATTAGTGTACCTCTATATTCTGTCTATGATATTAGTGTCCCTTGATATTTTGTCTATGATATTAGTGTCCCTCGATATTCTGTCTATGGTATTAGTGTCCCTCGATATTTTGTCTATGATATTAGTGTCCCTCGATATTCTGTCTATGATATTAGTATCCCACGATATTCTGTCTGCGATATTAGTGTACCTCGATATTCTGTCTGCGATATTAGTGTACCTCGATATTCTGTCTATGATATTAGTGTCCCTCGATATTCTGTCTATGATATTAGTGTCCCACGATATTCTGTCTGCGATATTAGTGTACCTCGATATTCTGTCTGCGATATTAGTGTACCTCGATATTCTGTCTATGATATTAGTGTCCACCGATATTCTGTCGGCGATATTAGTGTCCCTCGATATTCTGTCTATGATATTAGTGTCCCTCGATATTCTGTCTATGGTGTTAGTGTCCCTCGATATTCTGTCTATGATTTTAAGTGTCCCTCGATATTCTGTCTATGATATTAGTGTCCCACTAATAAATCAATGGTGAGCGATTGTGTTGATAAGTGAATACAAAGTGAAGGATGTAAGTGAATGACGAGTGAATTAATTAATTAATTGGTTGAGAAGACTAAACTTTAATTGATTTATGAAGTAAGTTTTTGTATCCCCTGGAGAGCACGTTTGTCCACTATGTCCTTAGAATTATCCAATAGCCATCTTCCAGTTGGAATGAAATAGGGCAAGAAGGACAGGAAGAGTAGTCTGACCGGATTTACAGGGACTGTTTGTCCTCGAACTCGGGCCTGGGACCAATAGGAGTGCAAGCAATGGTTTAGTTAGTTACGACGGAATGTACGAAAAGAGATATTTTCTCTACTGGATTTTGAATTTTCTTTGCACATTGGGCCGTTTGAGCATAGTGCTGGCACTGGGCATAGAGTGCCTTGTACCTCCAAAGGTCAATGTTTGATGTTACACACTTAGGGCCTCATCTATGAAAAGTGACGCATCGCTGCGTGAAATAAGCGATGTGTCACTTTTCACTGCGCCCTCCTTGCACCACCAATGATGCGTCATATTTACAGTATGACGCATCATTGCGCAAGGAGTTACAGATACGTCAGTATTTCTGCCGTATCTGTATGGCGCAAAAGTGGCGCATTGCTGGAGTGTGTCACAAAAGTGACGCAACTCCAGCAATACGTCCTTTCACATGGGGCAAGCCCCATGTGAAAGGGTCTGCGTCAGTCTTACGCCTGCTGTGAGGCAGGCGTAACAAATTGACGCATTTGTGTCCTAGAAGTGGCGCAGTGAAACCACATACATTTCACTGCGTCACTTCTACGACCCTTTCTTGCGTCAATACGCCCCCATGCATACATGATACCTGGCGCAGGTATAATGTGGCGCAGGGGTTTACAAAGTGACGCATCTACCTAGATGCGTCACTTTGTAAATATGGCGCAACAAGGCGCATTTTTTATGCCACTGGTGCGTCACAAAAAGTGACGCACCAGCGGCGTAAAAGTGACGCATAGCCTAATAAATTAGGCCCTTAGAATCTATGAATGCTACAGTGGACACCATCAATCTCGTACTAAAGACAACTTCCATAATGATGTGCGGATATCAAAGACAGGAGTCCAGTCTATGCTTTGGCCTCAGAATACCCATCACAAGCTCCCAAATCCATTGAAAAACAAAATCCCATGTGCAGGAGGTTTCTCACAGAACTTCCAAGCCTGCATGAGTCATCAGTCATAAGGCAGTCAGGCTCCTGGGCACCAAGCGCTGAGCCAGAAGGTCCAGTCTTGGGCCCATCATATGTCTCGTGGGCGAAAAGAGCCCGGTGACTCGCCAGCTGCTGTGAAGGACATCTTTGAGAAACCACCCACATGTGTGGCTTCCAACACTCACCAAAGTCCAAAGGATGTCATCAGTTACCAGGCTCCAGTTGCATGAATCAAATTAAAATGCCCATGGCTGGGATGCAGTTTGCATGAGTTCGACTAGCAGAGGTCGCGGACAGGTGTCACCATTCACCGGAATGGGGTAGCACAAATCCTCCCATGGAGGTAACCAGAAAGAGGGGATTCTTCCAACAGCACAGGTGCGGTAGAGCTTTGGTGCTCCAAACAGTGGCCATAAAGGTACTTTTAGTGGCCACCGGAGCTATGCGGCTCACAGGACTAAATTATGCAGCAGGGCTTCTGAACTGTCCAATTTACAAAAGGCTCATTTTATGTACATTCACCAGCATGTACGGATCCTTCCATTAAAAGGAGTGCCACTTTTATTCTGACAAATGCAAAAAGAACAATCGATGGACAGAATGCAGAACAATGTCATACATTTACCCCAGTACAGAGATCTGGACCTAAATGCATCGTTTTTTTGCTCACCATGCCATTCAGTTTGGACCCAGCCATATGCAAATCAGTCCTGACCCAGCGCCCAATGGGAACAGTCCAGCCTTTTATTCTGACAGCACCAATACGAATCTGCGGCAGCCCTAATTGGTAACTCAGTAGAATTCGCACAATTCTGCCTCCTGTGTATAAATAATGCAAGAATTTTCTGGAGGGCTGAGAGGGACTGCAATTACAATGGCCACATGACACCCCCAAAAAAAGGACAGCAGCTGCAATGTTAATGGAAATGGCACACAGAGAATGAACTCCATGGGGCACGTGCAGGGGTCCCCTGGATAGCTGCCTGCTCTCTCTGGTGCCTCCATGCAACAGTCACAAGACGGAAGCTGCCACTCACAGGACGCCCTCTCTTTGCAAATAGATACCTCCGTCTTTGATGCATCAGTCAGTAGTTTGCAACCACAATTGTAGTCGTGCACTTTTGATACACAGGCTAGGGGCTCGATAGAAGGAGGAAGCCCATTTCACCTCTCGTGTTCCTTGTGAGTCACAAGGAGTCACACTGTGTACACAGTGAGTAGCAAATTCTGCTGTGACTCATAATGTACCTGGATGCATTGCTACTTTGGCTTTTTGCAGTCCTGAAGCCAAGCATTTTACACATCGGAGACTTTGCAACCACAAAAAATGTTACATCAGACCCCCCCGTTTTCTGTAAGGTACTGTGGGCCATATAATCAAGAAAGGGCGATACATTATCGCCGCTTTTATCGGCAGGAAACTGCCGCTACAACGGCGATAACGGGCTTGATAATATGCCCTTGTGAATTCCCATAAAAGCCCAGGTTAACACCAGAACCAGTTGCCTGCCTATAAAAGCAGCGATAATGTATCGCCCTTTCTTCATAATATGCCCCCAGGTGTTTTTAATTCACAAAGTGACGCTGTTTGAAGTATCACTGTGTAAAGAAACCTCCAAGTAAACAGTGTTCTCATTTAATATTTTATTTGAGAGTCTCCGAGAAACTTAAAATAATTGAAATTATCAGACCTTCAAGGAGATATAAATATGCTTGGATTCTTTGAAATTCTAACAGACCTCTTAAAAACAGCTATTTTGATAAGATGCAACATTGAAATGATTTCTCTGTCAACAGAACTTTCCCAAAACAAAACAACATAACGCAAAATTCTAAGCGAACTGCGGCCTTCAGTTCAGTTCTTGGAGGGCCTGATTCACAAACCTATTTGCACATGTAAATCTGGGACCACATGTACAAACCTTTTTGCTGGTCGCAAATGGGCGGATTCACAGAATCGGCCCGTTTGCAAATGCAAAAAGGCTTTTTGAGCATGTACAAATCCCAAATAGCAATACAGTAACTTGATACCAAATCACAATTTGGGTTCTGAGATTCGGTATTAGGAAGAGCCATGTTAAGGGCATCCCTTCCTAGTAGTGACTCGCAGTGGCATGTAGGCATGTTTTGAACCAAAATGTGGTTGCAAAACATTTGCATTTTAACACCTACTTCAAGTAAGTGGTAACTCAGTCGCAAATGGCAAGGGGTTCCACTCTGTGAATGGTTGTGAAAATGTTCTTTAAGAGCAGGCAGTGTTCCCAGGGACCACTGCCTACTCTTAAGAAATGAAACTGAAAAGTTCCATTATTCATTTGGAAACGCTAACCGTTTTCCTTTAAGGAAAACGGGAGCATAAAAAAAAAATGGCTTTTTTTTAAAGCAAGCACAGACATGATGGTCTGCTGTCCCCAGCAGGCCACCATCCCTGTGTTTTGGGCGATTTCGAATGGGTCGCAAATTGCGACATACCTCATAATTATTAATGTGGTAGGTCAATTGTGACACACTGGGAATCACAATGCAACTCACAAAAGTTTTATACATTTGAAATAGCGATTTCCTAATTGGGATTCACAGGACAATTCAAGGTTTTGTACATGTAACCCCTGATCTACACATGCAAAGGGCTCGATTTACAATTTCAGGATATTCGGAAAAATTTGATCTTGCAGTCGGAAACCCAATTACTCATGCACAATGTGACCATGGGCACCGATTCACCAAAATCCCGAGGTTGCAGAAGTGACATCACATGGAGAAGAGAAATCAAAGGTTCCTCAACTCCCATTTTCCCGATCAGTGCCACAGCTTATCTCGATTTACAGTATCAAAAGCACTGGACAAGTCCATAAGGCCAGATGGATAGAACCCTTCCTGGCCTTCATGTACTTACCCATAATCACGGACAAGTTGAGGCACTGTTCAGTGGTGCCCATGCCCCTCCTAAAGCCATACTGTGATCTTGCAATCACCCCTGTGTCTGTCGCCCAAGTTTCAAGTCGAGCAAGGACAACCCTCCCCAGCAACTTTGCTGTGGCATCAATAAGGGGCATTGGCCTATAGCAGGAAGGGTCACGCCTGTTACCTTTTTTAAACACAGGAGCCACTATAGCCTCCTTCCAGGATGCCAGGATAGGGCCGGTCGCCACTGCTTTAAACGCGTTTGTCACTAATGGGGCCCACAGAATAGGATTGGTTTTAAAAAGATCGAGTGGCACTCCATCCGAGCAGGGGCTTTCATGCTAATTCCATTGGCTAAAGCTTCTTCAACCTCAACTACTGAGATTGACGTACTTAGGTGAAAGGCAGAGGTTACATCTTGGGGTGAATCCTCACAGGGGGGCTCATGCAGTCGGCCTTTGGGATTTAATATGGCTGGATAGTGGGCTTCCCAAACATCCCCCAAAATCAGGGAATACATCATGCCCATCTCCCCATTGAATAATGGGCAATGTATACCTTCCCTGAAGCTTTTTAAGCCCTTAAGGGTTCTCGCTTTTTCCAAATAATCCCAGGCCAAACGCCTCAGTTCTTCTTACCTCAGCTTCACTATACTTTTAGATGCCTTCCAAGCATGCTTAATTTGAGCCCTAACTCGAGGGTGTGCGTGCAGTGCCAGCTTTAAGGTTTTGTGTGCTCTGGTGCATTCCACATTAAACCACCTATCTCCGGGGGGGGTGGGGGTGGGGGGGGGTGTCCATCACCGTAATTTACTTAGTAAAGTTTTTGGCTACATCCGAACAGATCAGTTGAAATTCCTGAATAATCTCAGCTGGGGCAAGTCATAGGCAAAGCACTTCACAATCGAGTCATAATTAGTTCTAACAGTTTTTGCTTCAAACTAATAGGATTTACTTTATGCCATTAAAGTCTTACTCCTTTCTTATGATTAAAAGAAACTTTGGAACCAACAACATTCCCCGGCTAAGTTATTATACTGAGGTACTCTGTAAGGGGATTATGATCGCACGCACTATTTGGACCCACTTCAAAGTCACTCACCACTTAAAATTAAATTGTGGCGAGAGAAACAGTTTTCACAATTATCCCAGTTCAACTCATTAATGTTGGTGTTTCTTTTAGAGGCGGAGATTTCAAGGAGATCAACAGTATCCCTATTAGTGAGTACATCTGTGTAAACTCCTATCCCCTGAGCTCTAAAAGGCAATCCTACTATTGCTGATGCTGCTGGAGGACTAGGACACTCAGTTAGTTAATCAATTTCTGAAAGCCCAGAAAGGACATCAAAACGATTATAGTGGCTGAAAGAAGGAGGCTGTGTACAAACGGATTTGTACTAGGGCCCACCCATGGAAAATGTTTTCTCACCAGATGTTCAGAATGCGAAGTGTAGAAAAAACCCAACGGGTAAGCCTCTATTGGGTCGCCATGTGAGCTTTGAAAATGCGTTAGAACAAAGTGTGTACACCATGCATTATTAAAATTGAGCACAACGCAGTCCCCGCCCCCTCGTTTAGTTGTATGACACATACATGACATGATACATAAGGCACACATAGATGCACACAATCAAAAGATGAAAGATGGACAAAGAGAAATTGCAGTGTCAGGTGCTGAATAGCATTTCACATGCAGCCTTGGGCGACTTTTGGCCCATCTCATTGTGAAACTTTTCCATGAAACTCAGCACTTGACCCATCATGTGACGTTGGTCAGAAATCTCTAATTTACGGATTTGCACCAGATGTAAATTTACAGTGGCTTTCTGAGAGCTAATAGTGAGTGGTGCAACTGCACAGTGGTAAGGCTATGTGTTTTATGACAGTTGTTTTAGAGCACATTTGCCATCTCATACGAGTTCCCTCTGCACACTTTGAAAACCTCAAGGGACAAGTGGAGAAAGAAAAGAAATGCTGGTCCTGAGAATTCACATCTTCCACAGACCCAAATGTTGGTTTAATGCCAGACATTGATAAAGGCTGTGGTGTGTTGGAAACAACAAAGTTCATCAATCTTTCCCATGCTTTGGAGTCTGCAGTCCTGGGAAGAAGTCAGATCTGTTAAATATAGATTCAGCAGCCACAGTAACATATCTAGAACCCATATTAAAAATCTTATTATACCATCTACTCCGGTGTAACCATCAGCAAGGAAAACATGTTTAGGACCACGCTGTACACAAGGGTACCTGCCTCATTACAGGTCACTGGAAACACTGGGGCCTATTCACATAGGCAAATTTACATGTGGGCAAATCCACTCTTGTATGTTTACTCTTACTCTAATTTTCTACTTTACGCAATTGACCAAGGTAATTAACAAAGTGTGGACTTACATGTCTCCATTCACTGAAACAGGTGGTGGAGAAAAATGTATGAGTGTCAAGTTATGTTTAAAGTTTCTGGACATACTCCAGGTGTGAGCCAGAGTAAACTCACTACCATTTTAGGTCCTCTTTAGCAGTAGTAAATAAATAAGTAGAGTGGCATAGTACTACCACTATGATATTATATCGACAAAGGATGGCATAGTACTACCACTATGATATTATATCGACAAAGGATGGTATAGTACTACCGCTATGATATTATATCGACAAAGGATGGCATAGTACTACCACTATGATATTATATCGACAAAGGATGGTATAGTACTTCCACTATGATATTATATCGACAAAGGATGGTATAGTACTACCACTATGATAATATATCGACAAAGGATGGTATAGTACTACCACTATGATATTATATCTACAACGGATGGTATAGTACTACCACTATGATATTATATCGACAAAGGATGGTATAGTACTACCACTATGATAATTTATCGACAAAGGATGGTATAGTACTACCACTATGATAATATATCGACAAAGGATGGTATAGTACTACCACTATGATATTATATCGACAAAGGATGGTATAGTACTACCACTATGATAATATATCGACAAAGGATGGTATAGTACTACCACTATGATATTATATCGACAAAGGATGGCATAGTACTACCACTATGATAATATATCGACAAAGGATGGTATAGTACTACCACTATGATATTATATCGACAAAGGATGGTATAGTACTACCACTATGATAATATATCGACAAAGGATGGTATAGTACTACCACTATGATATTATATCTACAACGGATGGTATAGTACTACCACTATGATATTATATCTACAACGGATGGTATAGTACTACCACTATGATATTATATCGACAAAGGATGGTATAGTACTACCACTATGATAATATATCGACAAAGGATGGTATAGTACTACCACTATGATATTATATCTACAACGGATGGTATAGTACTACCACTATGATATTATATCTACAACGGATGGTATAGTACTACCACTATGATATTATATCGACAAAGGATGGTATAGTACTACCACTATGAAAATATATCGACAAAGGATGGTATAGTACTACCACTATGATATTATATCGACAAAGGATGGTATAGTACTACCACTATGATATTATATCTACAACGGATGGTATAGTACTACCACTATGATATTATATCGACAAAGGATGGTATAGTACTACCACTATGATAATTTATCGACAAAGGATGGTATAGTACTACCACTATGATAATATATCGACAAAGGATGGTATAGTACTACCACTATGATATTATATCGACAAAGGATGGTATAGTACTACCACTATGATAATATATCGACAAAGGATGGTATAGTACTACCACTATGATATTATATCGACAAAGGATGGCATAGTACTACCACTATGATAATATATCGACAAAGGATGGTATAGTACTACCACTATGATATTATATCGACAAAGGATGGTATAGTACTACCACTATGATAATATATCGAGAAAGGATGGTATAGTACTACCACTATGATATTATATCTACAACGGATGGTATAGTACTACCACTATGATTTATATCTACAACGGATGGTATAGTACTACCACTATGATATTATATCGACAAAGGATGGTATAGTACTACCACTATGATAATATATCGACAAAGGATGGTATAGTACTACCACTATGATATTATATCGACAAAGGATGGTATAGTACTACCACTATGATATTATATCGACAAAGGATGGTATAGTACTTCCACTATGATATTATATCGACAAAGGATGGCATAGTACTACCACTATGATATTATATCGATAAAGGATGGTATAGTACTACCACTATGATATTATATCGACAAAGGATGGTATAGTACTACCACTATGATAATATATCGACAAAGGATGGTATAGTACTACCACTATGATATTATATCGACAAAGGATGGTATAGTACTACCACTATGATATTATATCGACAAAGGATGGTATAGTACTTCCACTATGATATTATATCGACAAAGGATGGCATAGTACTACCACTATGATATTATATCGATAAAGGATGGTATAGTACTACCACTATGATATTATATCTACAACGGATGGTATAGTACTACCACTATGGTATTATATCGACAAAGGATGGTATAGTACTTCCACTATGATATTATATCGACAAAGGATGGCATAGTACTACCACTATGATATTATATCAACAAAGGATGGTATAGTACTACCACTATGATATTATATCGACAAAGGATGGCATAGTACTACCACTATGATATTATATCGACAAAGGATGGTATAGTACTACCACTATGATAATATATCGACAAAGGATGGTATAGTACTACCACTATGATATTATATCGACAAAGGATGGTATAGTACTACCACTATGATATTATATCGACAAAGGATGGTATAGTACTACCACTATGATATTATATCGACAAAGGATGGTATAGTACTTCCACTATGATATTATATCGACAAAGGATGGCATAGTACTACCACTATGATATTATATCGACAAAGGATGGTATAGTACTACCACTATGATAATATATCGACAAAGGATGGCATAGTACTACCACTATGATAATATATCGACAAAGGATGGCATAGTACTACCACTATGATATTATATCGACAAAGGATGGTATAGTACTACCACTATGATATTATATCGACAAAGGATGGTATAGTACTACCACTATGGTATTATATCTACAACGGATGGTATAGTACTACCACTATGGTAGTAGTACATCTACAAAGGATGGTATAGTACTACCACTATGATATTATATCTACAACGGATGGTATAGTACTACCACTATGGTAGTAGTACATCTACAAAGGATGGTATAGTTCTGCTACTATATGTTTGTTTGTGTTATGTGTCTTGCAGTAGTTCTCAGAGACCATCTTGCCCAGACAAGTGGATCACTCCGTTCGATCACCTGGGGTAAGTAAGGCCTTGATAGTAATACCTATCTCTTTGATGATGTTTGCAGCATGGACTCCTTTGCAGTCTCTTTGGCTTGAGCACGTTTTAGTGGCAGGTAATTTGTGTGAATCTGTTATAAACCAATGTTTATAAACAAACTGCAGCCTCAGCTGTTGGGTGATGCACCAGTAAGGCATCAGAGGTGCTATATTCCAACTGCAGACCACGGACATTCAGTGCCAGGGTTCTACTGGCATTAGTATTGCAGATTAAACCCAAATATATGCAGGAAAATCCACGGTAGCGTTGTGTATGGAAGTCATTGCCACGTATCTGTATGGGACGCTACTTAAGGGAAAACCCTAACAGTGTTCCTGCATCTGGTGCGCTCACGTGCTCAAGGGCCACATTTGGAGATATTGTCAGCTGGAGTTGTAATGTTAATGTGGGTCGGTAGGCCCCTATTTCGGTTTCCAGGGGACAAATTATGTGGCGAAACGTTGGAAGCAATATTATTCCATGTTATGCCACATTGTCTGCTGTGCAATCACCACAAACATTTTGCGCGGGGTAAAGAACACCTTTGTCTGCAAACTGCATGACAACAGACAGGGAATGTGCACAAGTACAGACAATACACCCATTAATGTTACTCGATGTTAAGCAAACAGCCACTGAGACATTCAAAGCACAGCCAGATCCCTTGCGACACGAGTTACACACATGCCACTTGGCAGGGCGCCAGCAGGCACACAGCTATAGTGCTTTAAAGTTGGCAGAATCAAGTTAGAACTAATTTGTCTGTAAACCTGACACCAGATCATTCATCAAAGTTGTCTTTAATTAAGTGCTTTCGATGCAAGCTTCTTGAATGTGGATTTAAGGTAAGAATGTAAACCTGCGCGTGCTATTTGGCGCAGCTTCAAGCATCACAACCTAAAAAATGTGACTAACAATGCCACCCACGGGCCAAGTGTTGTCTCATAATACTGGTCAAAGCCGTGAAACCGTTTCTAAAAGATGAGAAAACACAGAGAAAGAATAAACAGCTCTGCATTCCAAGGCAAAAGCCTGCAACCACGAAATGTGGAGTAAGAGCAATTGCAACACAACTCCCAAGACGGACTGTTTGCTTATTGGCCGCACCAAACAGTGCCATTGTCTGACTCAAGGAGTTTATGTTATTTTAGATTTGATTTTGATTTTTTTTTTTAAATAATAAAGCGCAAACTAGTGCCCGTAGGCGTCTAGGCACTACTAGCCTGATGAGACATACATTTGACAGAGACGGAAATTCAGCAGAGTCCTTTGTTTTGTTACAATCAGTGACCATAGAGTAAATAGCCATGTTTTGAGGGGGCACGAACCGATTCACAGAACCAACTTAAGACAAAATCCTAAACTTACTACCATTTTGGTATTCACAGAGGGCACTTACTCATTTTGGTATTCACAGAAGGCACTTACTCATCAATGAGTAAGTGCAGTCTGTGAATACCAAAATGAGTAAGTTACTCAAAATGAGTAAGTTACTCAAAATGAGTAAGTGAGTGCCTTCTGTGAATACCAAATTGAGTAAGTGCCTTCTATGAATACCCAAATGAGTAAGTTACTCAAAATGAGTAAGTTACTCAAAATGAGTAAGTGAGTGCCTTCTGTGAATACCAAAATGAGTAAGTGCCTTCTGCGAATACCAAAACGGTAGTAAGTTTAGGATTTTGTCTTAAGTTAGTTCTGTGAATCGGGCTCACTGTCTTCCTGAATGGGAGCAGTTCTGCTGAGTTTTTTAAATGCGCGGGAAGGGTGTTCAACATTTTGGTTGAACATACCAATGAAACCGGTGTTTTATGTACTCAGGTCTACGGCCCTGAAAGTGATACACAAGGCTTTAAAATCTGTTTATTTCTTCAAAGGGAACCAGTGGAGGGAGACAAGTGCCTGTTTGGCTGACTGGTGCCTGGGAATCCCTGTCAAACCTCTAGCAGTCGCTTTCTGGAGAACCTGTAACTTACTGATGAGACGTTTTTGTGGACTAACAAAGAGAAGATTGCAAAAGTCTCATTTAGAGAGGATAAGAGTGGAGACCACTGATTTTTAGGTTTCGCTGGAGGGCGGAGCTCTTAGCTCCGCCTCCAGAGAAATCTCTTGATTTCAGTAAGGAAAATGGAATACGCCCCCCTGTCCCATTGGCTAGCTCCATAAATGGAGGCTAGCCATTGGAACAGAGATCTGTCCGTCAAGGCCGGACCAGATTCGGGGGCGATCCCGAGATTTTTTCCCAGGGCGGAGTTACGTTTTTTCCCGTTCCCTCCCCTTTCACTGAAAGTCTGTCCATTCCCGACCCCTCCGTGTGCCTTTCCGCCCCCCCCTCGCTGTCCTGTGCACGTTTCCCGCCGTCCGTGTCCTCTCCCGCCCCCTCCCGCCGTCCGTGTCCTCTCCCGCCCCCTCCCGCCGTCCGTGTCCTCTCCCGCCCCTCCCGCCGTCCGTGTCCTCTCCCGCCCCCTCCCGCCGTCCGTGTCCTCTCCCGCCCCCTGTGTCCTCGTAGGTGCTTGTTATGAATGGAAGGAATCTCTCTGAGGGAGTGAGTAATTCCAGGAAATTAACCCGCCGCTCACAACTCAGCACATTCCGGAAGCATAACAACAGAGCGTGCATCACGACGAGCCAATTGTATGTTTTGATAAGTAACTACAGTGCACTGAAAATAGAGCGGCAGCGGTAATAACCAATACAAAGTAGTCATGGATTCACTGGAACCAATAAGGGACAGACTCGGTTTTTGTGACGTTCGGTGGGACGGTTTGAGTAGCCGAACTCTTTGATGGGCATTATCCTTTTCCAATGGCAATTCAGCGCTATCTCGGCTGGACCAATGGCAGCGACACTGGGCGTGATCTGCCTTTTGGGTCCGCGCCTGGTGTTTTTTGGTCGGTGAAGCCGTTGCTGCGCTGGAACGTCAACTCCAAACCGAAAACGAGATCCAAACTGCGGCTGCGGTAGTCCGGAGGAGCGGGGTTGCGGTAAGGAGACATGGGGGAGTGATTAATACAGTCCGCCGAGAAGGCCGCGTCCCAGGCGTGGTACTGGGCAGCGCCGACGGTATTCACGCGAGACCGGGGCTCGCTTTGCGGCCTAGGTCGGACGAACGATGAGTATAGCGTATACTGAGTATACAGGAAAACTGGTTCTTTTGCTCTAGTGCAGACGCCGGAGGGGGTGTGGTGGTTTTAAAAATCAGAGCCTGTGTGCGGGCCTTCGCGGAGCTGGACCGTCGGGCCTTGGAGCACTCTCGTCATACCTTTCACACCCGAAGTGAAACATTGGATCCCTACCGGTGCACCAGGAGCCCTGCCTCCCTGGAGATTTCACCTTCCTTATTTACAAGTAAGGGGCGTGGGCATAGCGATGGTGGTCGCCACAATTGCATATTATAGATAGTGTCTGTTTATCATGGCAGTATATATATATGTGTGTGTGTGTATGGGATCTTAGAGAGGGATACGAACAGGACTAGATATTGTCTAGGCAAAAACCACAAGTGGGAAGGGTCGTGTATAGCGATGATACTGTTGAGATGAGAAGTCGTCCGGAAACATGGCTCGGACCGGAACTGAGGGAGGTTCAGGTAAGACGTGAGGAGGAAATAAAGATGGCACTGGGTGATCTACAACTGAAATGATCTTGGGTGTACGTTTATAGAAACAGACGGTAATTTCACGGCCCTGATTTGGACAAGATCAGAGTTGAAAGTGAGAACTTTTAGAGCTGTGCCTTGAGTTGTGTAAAAACTAGAAGGTCGTGGTGTTTGGTACAACACGAGTTTGATACATATCACTTCTTTATTTAGTCCAAGGCTTTGGGTAGTGCTTGTTATTTAGTACTAATTAAGTCCGTAGGATTGCGAACAGACGTAGCATATTTAAAACGTGCCTAGGTTACTAGGAAGGTATTGTGCGCAGGATACCGGGCGCTTCAACTCCTTTGGTCCTCTAACTGGATAAGGCAGCTCTTGAGGTCAAGGGATTTGGCTGTAGTAAGATAGCGAGAGTGCTCTTTTCGATAATTCAATGTTTGAAGGATCAGGAGGAGATTGTTGCTAGGGATGGTGTCCGACAGAGCGCGGTCTTTGCAAAGGAGCTCATATTTCGAAATGTTTTTGTGAATGTGAAGTATGGCGGAGAAGGTCCTGATCGCTGAGTTAGTATTCTATTTACTGTGGCGATACCTTGCAGTCTTGTTGGAGATTGTCTGGTATAAATTGGAAAACTTTCCTGAGCATTTTTAGAGTCCAAAAGGTGGAGGAAATGGTGGCATTAACCTGGTTCATAAAGGATAGAGGCGTACCAAAGATTATTCCCAGATTTTTTGCTTTTGTGACAGGTGTTGGAACTATGCCAAGTTCATGAGGCCACCCTCTGGGTGACCAAAAAGAGGTGCTCGATCCAAAGAGAAGGACCTCAGTCTTCCCTGAGTTCAATTTCAGGCAATTCTCCAGCATCCACTTAGTAACATGTTGCATACAGTTATGAAATCTGACTGCTGTATCCCGAATTTTGCTAGTGACTGAGATGATGATCTGGGTCTCGTCAACATAGGGCGCCGTAGAAAAGCCGAAAGATTTAATGAGACTTGCCAGGGGAGAGACATATAAGTTAAAAAGGATAGGGCTGAGCGAAGAACCCTGAGGAACACCACAGGGTAATCTGATGGGAGGTTACACAAAATTGCACAGTTCAAGGCATTGCCCTTGTTCTAATAGAAAAGATTTCAGGGGAGAAAGAGCTAAGCCCCTAATACCTTGCAGTTGGAGATGGTCAGTCAATAAACTATAGTTGATCGTGCCGAAAGCTGCAGAGAGGTCTAATATTATTAATGCAGAATTATTTCCTTTGTCGAGCGAGCATCTGGTCTCCTCAGTGGCAGTGATCAGGGTCAGTTCCATACTGTGCTTACACCTGAAGCCAAACCGAGTGGGTTCCAGAAGCTGATCATCATTGATAAAGGTAGCAAGTTTGAATGTTTTTCAATTATTTCTGCCGGGAGTGAGAGTGGGAAATAGGGCAATGGTTGCTGGGATCGGATGTATCAAGGTTGGGTTTTTTCAAGAAGGGAAGGATGAAAGCCTTTTTCCATTGCTCCAGTCTTGAAAATTAGATTAAGCATGTCGGTAAGATGTTGGGCTATGATCTCAGGAGGCAAACAGATTATTCCTGGTGATCATGGGCCAGATGGTGACCCAGATTTTACTGTAAGAAGAAATTAAAGAAGCTGTGATGTGATGGGCACAAAGCAAGCCATTTGGACACCGCTGATCGCGATCAGTGCGATTGCCACAGGTGGAAGAACTATCAGTGTTAAAAGATAAATCTCTAATATTTTTATTCACTGAAAAAGTGTTGTAGATGGCACAGACTTATTCTTGGAAGAAAGAAGCTAATAAATTACAAAAGGCTTGGTCAACGGATGAGTTCTTTTGATCTGGGAGTACAGCTAGCTTCTGAACTGACCGTTTTGTTCTGACTTTATTTTGTCTGCAAATTAGCTGGTCTTTGCATTGAAGATCAGCTCTTTATATTTTGTAATCATTTTTTTAAATAAATGTCTTTCTCTGAAGTAGCATAAGTCTACCTCCACCTCTGTTCTTGCCGATGGCAAAGCTGTTTTTGGTGCCTGAGTTCTTCTGAGAACCAAGGCTCCAATGGGATAGCCCTGCGAAAGCTGCAGATTTTTAAAGGCACTAAAATATCTACCACAGAATTGATTCAGATGTGATAGATCGAGCTGGCAATCTCCGGATCGCTGGAGTTAATGAGCCTACTGTTCTCTAAGGAAGCGTTACATTTGCCAGCATGATGGTATGCCAAAGGCGTTGCGGGTTATTCTCTAATGGTACATTCATCGTACAAGATTTCTTAGGGAGTGTAAGATTATAAATAACACTCGACTGGTGAGACCAGGAGAGTTGTAGTGAACCGATGGGTTGTAAAAAAGGGTTGCGCATAAAGATACCATCAAGCAGGTCGCCTGGTGTATGGGTAGGGCCCTTGATGACATGTCAAAGGCCTAAGCTAGTCATTAAGTCAATAAAATCATCGGAATCCTTGTCTAGCGTATTGTCCAAATAAAAGGTAAAATCTCTGAGAAGGGAGTAGTCTTGAAAGTTAACCTTGGATCCTAAGAGTTGGCTAAAAGCTTGGGTAAAGCTTGCTCTGGGGGGGGGGGGGGGTGGTAAATGAGGAGCACATTAAAGGAGTAATTATGGCTAAGTTAAATTTTGAAGGAAAACACTTTCCATTCATACTTGGGTGGGAGAGTAGAACAGGTTGACCTGAGATGGTCGCGGTACACCACCGCTAAACCCCGCCTCTTTTCTCCTCCCGGCCCAGCCTGACAATGGAAAAGCCAAACAGAACTGCAGAGACCAAGTCTGGGCCAACTAAGCATTCATTGCCCCATGCCTCTGTTACAACGGCTATGTCTAATGCGTGGGCTTCTAGGAATGCAGCAAACTAGAATTCGTTTTTTATGAGTGAAGGAGCATTAATTCACATGCAGTGCCAAATATGTGATTTATCTGTTTCATCTGTATCTGGGGGTTAATAAGGATGTGATACGTAAACTACAGGTGGTGCAGAATGCTGCTGCCAGATTGCTCTGCCAGGTTCCTAGAGCTGCCTCTATCTCTGGCTCTTTGCGTGATCTCCATTCTCTCAGGGTAGAGAACCGGATTTTATTCAAAGCCTTGAGTTATATGTTTAAGATCAAATCTGGCTCGGCTCCTCAGTACCTGCAAGCTTTGGTCCATCTTTACTCACGCCCTCGTCAGTCAACTACCCAGGCTAAATTTTCGGTTCCCAGGATCAGACTGTCACGGATGGGTGGCCTATCTTTTGCTTGTCTAGGTCCTTCATTGTGGAATTCTCTTCCCATGCCACTTTGCAACGAAACTTCCGCAAATGTTTGAAAACTTGGCTGTTCAATCAATATTTTTCTATTTTTCTTTTGCTCTTCTCAGGCTGGCGCCAGGAAACCCTGTTGGGTAGCTGTGCGCCTTATAAAATTAATTAACATAACATAATTAACATAACATCAGAAGTGAGGAGCATGGAAGGCGGTAGTGTTCTCACCTTCTTGCTTGTCAAGGAAAGTTTTCACTTGGGACAACTCGGCGGGATCTAATCGCTGGTACAGCTCAGCGCTGGGATGGTACAACCTTTGCCTGAGGACTTTAGTCCGAGTAGTTCGTTCCTTGAGACGCATATTGTTTTTGCAGGGTTGGGTTGAAACCTGCTGGGGGCTGGGTCTGAGCGCAGTCAGAGTGCGGATGAGCGTACGGGTTTGCCTTTGGTGCATCAGCTCAGGGCTGGATTGGGAAGCAAAACCGGCCCTGGCAAAGCGCTCGGCCGGGACGAATGAGCTCTTTGCCGGGGCCGGTTTTCAGCCGATTTCGTTACAGGGCCGATTAAAACGGCCCTGTAACAAAAACGGCCCCCAGGGGCCCAAAACCGGCCCCCACCCTTGCGGCGCACCGGGGGATTGCCCGGTGCCCGCAAAGGCCAGTCCCCTGCATCAGCTTTCACCACTGTTTGCGACTTCATCTTGGCCACATCCCTATTGTGTTTTTTTAAACAATTTTCATTTGACCGAGCTTATGTGTTTAACTTGTGACTGTGGGGGACCTTGCATATGTGTGTTTGTGTGTTCATTCTTAGCTCAAGCTCAAGCTGCTTGCCTGTTAAACACACATTTTGTCTCATCCTGTTTCCTTTCAGATAAGAAAATGTGCTTCCAATGTGGACGCTGGACTTTTATGGGTTCCCCAGCTTCAAAGGCCACCGATCTGCAGATAAGGAGACCTGCTCTGCTATGTTTTTCGTTATGTGCAGAGCTGAGGCCTTTGTAGCTTTG
Source organism: Lissotriton helveticus (assembly GCF_964261635.1). Classification (NCBI taxonomy): domain Eukaryota; kingdom Metazoa; phylum Chordata; class Amphibia; order Caudata; family Salamandridae; genus Lissotriton; species Lissotriton helveticus. Next base: position 106,459,432 of record NC_136065.1, read on the forward strand.
AATCCCCATTCAAGTCCGGCTGCGCCACAACTTCTTGTGATTGTAGTGAAACACTAGTTCATGTGGACATGTAAAAAAGATTAATCCAGCCTTCTCCAATATTGCAAGTGAAAGAATATGTAAAACACATATCTCAAAGGAAAGGGACCTTGCACGTGAGGGCTTGCTTATTTACCTTTATTCCACCTCGAACAACGCTGCCTTTCAATTATTTTGTTAGACAGCTTTATACAATAGATATGACTGCAAACACACAGAATGTGTGCAAGGTACATTCGAAAATGTTACCCTTTGCTTATTTTAGCTTATGGGGGTCCAAAAAATGACCAAGAGGGCGACATTTACATTCTGCTTTAAATTTACAGTTCTTCCACCTCAGACAATGCTGCCTTTCATTTGTCATGCTAGACAGCTTTAACCCCTTGCAGGCGCTGTGAATTTTCACGCTGTGTGGGCGTTTTTAAAAGTGGGCGGGATTCGGACGGCCCCTGGCTGTCCTCCGCACACGCCCACCGTGATGCATGACGGCTGAGGGCCGTCATGAGCATGCAAGGGGTTAAACGATATTTGCGACTGCCCCCCAACTACAACCTAAGTTTTATTTCCCTCAAACAATGCTGCCTTTCAGTTCTTTTGTTATGCAGCTTTTAAAGTTTAAACAATAGTTGTGAATGCAAAAGCACATGATGTGTGCAAGGTGAACAGGAAAATGTTACCCTTCACTTATTTTAGCATATGGGTGTCCAAAATACGACCAAGGGGGCAACATTTATATTCAATTTTAAATTTACCTTTATTCCATCTCAAACAATGCTCTCTTTAAATACTTATGTTAGACAGCTTTAAACTATAGTTGTGTCTGCATAAACACAGAATTAGTGCAAGTTACATAGGAAAATATTAGCCTTCTGTATTTTAGCTTTTGGGTTTCCAAAAAGTGACCAAAAGGGCAACATTTATATTCAGTTTTAAATTTACAGTTATTCCACCTCAGACAATGCTGCCTTCCATTTGTAATGCTGGACAGCTTTAAACAATATTTGCGACTGCACCTCAACCACAACGGGGGAATGGGGATCCTATAATTTATGCACAAATGTAGCCGGTTGAGACGTCTATCCTTCAATCAGGGTTGGGTTTCTCAGAGACTGAAACACCTTAAGTGACTTAATGTTCTGTAAGAGTTAAGAATCATCACAGAGACCTATGCTCTATTACAGCCCATCTCCAGTCCTAAAGGTCCTCTTTGATCCTGTCTTGCAGAGATTGTGAACCAATCGGGATCATTCCCTAGTTCACCGCAACAGTCACAGGATAACAAGGCCTGGAATATGGTCCACAAGCCATCGTGGTGACTGCCCTGCAAGCCTCCTGTCTCCTTCAGAGTACCTTCATGACATGTTGTAGCTGGGATATCACTGGAGGCAATTTCTACTCTTTCAAGATTTTTATTCAGGATCAAGGACCAATGGTGACCAGTCAGGCCAGGGGCACAGGTCAACTATCTTCAAGTCTGAACATGAACAATCCACATTGAAACTCTATTGGCTATTTAACATTCTACTACAGCATTGGTATGATACAGTTATATCACAGCTCCTTTTTTCACCTGTAAATGAGCACCCTTAACACAACCCCAAGTCTAAACGCACAGACTGACAGAAAACAAGAAAACAAAAATAAGCACATACAAATCACAGGATTCAAGTCAATTGACTACTACTAATAATTCCTACAAAGGCAAACTGGATATGCACCAAAGTACACCCTAATTTTACTAACCCTAATGAATTTTATTTATCAACAAATAGACTCGGCCAAGCAACGTGGAGAGTGTATGTGAATACGGTTCATGATCCTGCAAGTTTGTAGTACATTTTACCCACTGAAGAACTGCAGAAGTAGCACCCACTCTGGAAATAGATTCTCTAGTAGGTCCCGGCAAATAGGGTTGTACGTTGTTTTGCTCGTTATTTACCCTTGACCCAAATCTTACACTGGCATACAGGTCAGAGTCTGACATTAAAGACCACACAGTGCACTGTCCTCCATCACCCATACCCTCCTCACACACACACATCTCCTGTCTGATAAAGAGCCACTCTCCTTAAATTTCATCTCTGCCCATTCTCAAACCTACTTACCATTCACAGAGAGTGAACCTTTGAAAATCAACAAACCTGCACAGACCCTACCGGGCTTAACTTTTACCCAGTCACCTATTAGAATCCTTCTCTAAGGATCCATATTTTCTACTGTCTCTTTAATGTAATGAGTTACACTTAAGAAGTCGCAACCACTCTGGAAATAACTTTGTACATGGAAACCCAACTCTCATTAACTTGAAATAGCTTTAACCTAGAGAGGTATCTATAGTTGTGCGGTTAGGCCATAGCATTTCCTGCAACACACCCTCCAGGTCAACCCTAGCTTTATTGCCATCTCCTTAGTATCTTCGGTTCATCCTCTTGACCTTGTGGATTATAAAGAGACGTATGCATATGCATTATACCAAAACTATTTAAAAACTCCTTTTACCTCAGTCGATGTTAACTAAGTACCATCATCTGTGACCACACAAGATAATGCACCTTCCTTACCAAATTTTCCTTCAACACAATTATCGTTGACTGCTTTCTATCCATTTTGAACAAATAACACAAATTGCTGCATATTTCTGATGTCCAGGCAGAAAAATAAATGGGCTAAAGAAATCAAGGCAAATGTACCAAACCACCTCACTTTCAATAATGTGTTGCTAATCTGGACCCCTTGGAGGGCCACCATATTGGAACTGGGTATTACTTCCTTTCATCCTTCCCTTTGATCACCACCGAAGGTCTCCAGGCCTTGTTCACTAAGATACAGTCTGGATCTCCAAGCGACCTTCTAAAACCTGACCTCTTTATAAAGTTCCAAGACTGTCTCCTACCCAGCTCCGTGGAACTCATTAATCTATGAAAACCACACTGGAAGAGACAAGGGACTAAGACTTCTCTGACTCCCTCTCCATCAATTTAAACTCACTCAAGAAGTACTAAAAACGAGATCCTATCTACACAATGTCCAAGAAAGGCTGGAGCTACAGGTCATGCAGTTATCCACATGGGAACGGTAAATATCATATTTTTTTTACAGTTCTTCAATGCACTATGGATGCTGTGCAGCGTCGCTAAAAAACATTAATGTAGGCAATAGGTCTCCAAAGCTAGACTTAAAAGATTTGCCAATGTTTGTTTTATTTAGTTGTGTAGAATGCTGTACAGGATGGAGGTGGACTGTATTCCATCAGATCAGGTAAAATTAATTTCAAGTAATTTGTTTTGTTTATTTGGCATTTTAGGGAAAGGCGAAGTGAGGTTTCTAGTAGTTTATTTGTGTTTATGAGTATTAGGTATGCTGTCTTACTCAAGTCTATTTTAGTTAGAGTTACAATGAATTTTGTATTTATTCAATAATATAAATTGTGTATTTATTATTATATTTGTTGGCTTACTGCTTTCTGTTGATTTTTTGAGTGTGTGATTTTATAATGGACTAGCAGCCCGTCCCGACGTTGTCCGGGTATGAATTGCTGCAGGCCAGTAGTATATTGTTTTGTAGGATTTCATTTTGATAGCATTTCTTATCTGTGACAGGCCTGTGAAACGCTCCGATTCACAGTGCACTGCTGATGCACTTAAGAGTACGCATTCAGTAGTGTGTGAACTCGAGTTTCCCTACTTTATTTTTCCTTGCAATATTATATAGCGCGAACTCGACAACATGGCATGAGCACAATTTACGTTACAGAAGAACACATTCATTTGTGGTAGGCACGGGGAGACAAAGCGATTTGCCTGGAATCACAGGATGTTGAGCTGATGCCGAGATTCGAACGTAGCTCCCCAGCTCTAAAGTTCGCAATTCTAGAACTTGTGGCGGGAGGTGTGTCTAAAAGTGTATGTCAGTGCTGGCCATCAATGAGAGAGACCTGTGCATTTTTCAAATGGGTGGTGAAAAAATATGAGTATGTTGCTGGAGATGTGGGCCGCCGTGCCTCCAATGTACTTACCGGGGGAGGGTAAACACCCATTATTCCGCAACTTTCTTTCCGCATACCATCACTCCGCATACTTTCATCACGAAAGTACCATGACTCCGCAATGCCATTATAACGCATGGCATTACATTTTGTATGCTTTTACCACGCATACATTTACAACAAAATTCGTTGTAAATGCATTAATGGTAAAAGCATGTTTTTTTAATGTTTGGATAAGGTAAGTATGGGTATAGGGGTATATGTTTCGGGGTACTGAGGTATATGTTTTGGGGTGTTTGGGAATTTTAAGGGTTCAGATATAGTTTTGGGTTATGGGGTACACGGGTACTTTTAGGGTTTAGTGATAGGTATGGGTTTTGGGGTAGAGGGGTATTTTTAGGGTTCAGGGCTAGGTTTGTGTTTTGGGGTATAGGGGTATTTTTAGGGTTCAGGGGTAGGTTTGGGTTTTGGGGTACAAGGGTATTTTAAGGGTTCAGGGCTAGGTTTGGGTTTTGGGGTACAGGGGTATTTTTAGGGTCAGGGCTAGGTTTGGCTTTTGGGGTACAGGGATATTTTAGGGTTATGGGGTAGGTTTGGGTTTTGGGGTATAGGGGTATTTTTAGGGTTCAGGGGTAGGTTTGGGTTTTGGGGTACAGGGGTATTTTAAGGGTTCAGGGCTAGGTTAGGGTTTGGGGGTACAGGGGTATTTTAGGATTCAGGGGTGGTTTTGGGGCACAGTGGTATTTTTAGGGTTCAGGGCTAGGTTTGGGTTTTGGGGTACAGGGGTATTTTTAGGGTTCAGGGGTAGGTTTGGGTTTTGAGGTACAGGGGTATTTATAGGGTTCAGGGCTAGATTTGGGTTTTGGGGTACAGGGGTATTTTTAGGGTTTAGGGATAGGTTTGGGTTTTGGGGTACAGGGTATATTTGTAGGGTTAGGATGGTTTAGTGTTTAAGGGTGTTGGGTATTTTAAGGAGTAAGGGCGGGTTATGATTATGGGGTGCAGGGGTATTTAAAGGCAGCAGGGTGGGATTAGCACATGATATGAGACATGGCATGAAGGGCGGAACGTACCACATGCCCCCAGCGTTTGTCACGCCCCCAGCACACGCCCACAGCACAACGCAGACACGCCCACAAGGGACTACTTTGCTGGCACGGTTCTTTTACCTTTTAAATGTATATGGTGGGCGTCTGCATAGCCTATGACTTTTTGAGGCAACTGACCTTTCCAACGCTGTATTGGGTGTTGTGATTGGTACTGTGGTTCCTGAGATTACCCGCCTCAAAGGTTAGGGCTCTCTCTTTATTATATTAGTATAGATTGTATAGTAGTTATGGATATTCTGTGGCGGTAGTTCTGTGTATAGGTTAAACTTTTCCATATTATTTATTGCATGTGTTTGCTTGGCTAGTTTACCTTTTATGGTTTGGTATAGCGATTGTTGGAGTCTTAACTCTTGGTACCTGTGAGGCAGATCTAGAGTTTGTCAGAGATGGTGCTCCACTGCGATAGTGACGGAGTACCCTTTCTGCCAAACTGAAGGTCTGCCAGCCTGAGCTGTAGACTGGTAGAACTTAACTTTGTCAGCCACAAAGATTCCTCTGCCACTGACATTCTCCTCCGATTGCCTGACGGAGTAAGCGTCCCTGAAGGTATGGCCACTACACTGCCCGATCAATGTAGAGTTTTTACTGTCCCATACTGCCATGAAAAACATGGCGGTAAAGGAGAGTAAAAACATTTAAATTACCCAACGTCATAGGAGAAAATTCTCCTGGTGTAGGTGTAATGCCCAGCATAAGTCAGCATTCTAGTGCTGAGCCTGTATTCACACTAAACACCCACCCACCACTGATGTCACTGGTCAGGTGACACAGCTTCAATAAAAGAGGCCGAGCCCACGTGCTCTAGGCCAGTTGCACCATACCTCCAGTGTGTCCTGTGTCTGCGTGTGACTGATTGCCAGCATGAGGGCCTAGGGCCCATCCAGACTTTACAATGGCGACGAGAGCGGAGCTGCGCCCAGCGTGCCACAGCTAGAAAAAAAAAAACTTCAAGGAAAATGGGAAGGAGAGCTGCCTGCTGCAAAGGCACACCCCCTGAGAAAGCAGCCGGCCGCTGAGAGGCCCACGAGGCGTGTGTCGAGCCCCGGGCCTGGAGAAGGAGGAGGTGACCGGGAATCCACCCCGCACCTCTCCAGCCTGCTGTATGCCGCCCTGCCGTGCCGGTGCCCCGAAGCAAACGCGGACCGGCCAGAGCCCACCTGTACCGGCCACGAATGTGCCCACGTATGCTGAACCAACGCGGAGCCCACCCGCGTGGTAGAATAGGCCCGTCGGCCGAAGGTGAGCCCAAGCACTGAAAGCAGAGACCACCCGCAACACACACAACGGTATCAATGGCGGAATACCACTTTGGAATTTTGTTTTTGAAAATAAAAAACATTAAGAGTTTGATAGTATCGTCATTTTGATAGTACTGTCCCCCAAACTTTTACTACATTGAGAGTACCACTGTGATGACAGTTCCTGCTATTGGTTAGAGTTGTCTGAAAAAATGTGGAGTCAATTAAAAAGTTGTAATAACGAGTTACTTCTTTGGGTGGCATAAATGCTATTGCAAATCTTTTTTTTTATTCGCAATCGGAATGTGGTGTTTGTAGAATATTCTATACTAAGGGTGGATATTTTAAGTTGGTGCCCTATGGCTCTATTGTAGGGGAAATAACAACCTTGTGTTTGGCTGCTTGCATACATTTTTGCTCTAGTGTGTACCATCGTAATTTCAAAGTCTATAGCAGTTTTAGTTGGAGAGTAAGTGTTTTTTTCTTTTATTTTGTTTCGGGGATCATTGTACGTGGTGTTTGATTTGTTTGGTGGGAGGGAATATATGAGTGGTATATAGTTTTCTTGCAATTATCCATTGATGCTGTAGTGTTGGTAAAATGGAGATGTGCATGTTTTAATTACCATTCATGAGCTATATGGGGTATTGTGTAAGTGTTTTTGCATAATGTTTTCAAATAGAAAATAAAATTATTTATTTTTGTCGTAGGATGAAATCCTTGTGTGTGTGAATAACTGGAATATTTATACCAGGGAGCCAAAGAAACAGAACATTGTTCAGGAGGATTTCCGTCAACACAGCAGGGGATATTTTCCATGTGTACATCAAGGCTTCCTGTTTTGAGGATGTGCTCTGTGTCTTCATTGACACATTTTTGAGGTGTCTGATGACCAGAGGGGGAAACGCCTTAGATTTGAGTTAAGTGATGGCAGACAAACCCAGTTTACCAAGCCCCCAGCACATGCTTCTCATTAAAGGGAGACGCGATCTATATCTGGCTCCATTGAATGCAGATGCAGAAGTGTGAGCAGGATTAAGATACACCACACCTTGTTCCTATTAACAGAGCCCTGGCTGAGACTTGGAATTTGGAAATAATCAGAATAATTGTCCAGAGCATGCATGACCGCCCTTCTAGGTGAATGACGCCAAACAGAACCTCAGAGCCTAGCTAGCGCATCAGCACAGTCGCGTGCATGAAGAGCAGTGATCCTGCTAGATAGTATCTAGCAGGATCACAGATAGAAAACAATGATCTAAAAAGAAAGAAAAAACATTGGCAAAGCTAATAGGCCTCACCTTTTGTATTTTTTGCCGATTTTGCACAGCATCCCCAAAAAGCATTTTTTTGCTGGTGTAGCTGTGGCTAAAAAAACAAAAAATTAAAGGCACAAAGAGGAGACCACTGCTGTGGACCATGACATTACATAAGCGCAAGCATGCATCAGCACACATGCATGTGCCTGCGAAATTAAGCAGGCACCTTTTTTTACTTACTGCTCCAAGATGGGTTGATAAATAAAAAAAATTGAAGCAGTCCTTTTTTGGCTGTGTGTTATGTCACTTCTGCGACCCCTGGCATTTTGGTGAATTGACGCCCACGGGGAGAGGGTGGGAGGAGATGGGAAGAGGGGAAATGCAGCACATGGGGGAGAAAGCAGGGTGGGGAGAACCACAAGAAGGAATGAGCAATATGGAATCAGGGGCAGTGGAGTTTGGCAGGAGAGAAGCACACGAGAGAGCAGCACGGTGGGGAGACAACAACACGCAGCACAGAGTGAGTAGTTGTCATGGGGAGAACCACACAAGGACATAGCTGAAAAACACTAGCACTCTCTAGACCAAAAAGAAAAAAGTTTTCCCCTAAAATTGAGCAGTGAAAGGATCTAAGTCAGTCAATCAAAAGGATGATGAAGACTCTGTGCTCAAGGGGAAGGATAATTACAAGAAGAGGAAGTGAAGCCATTTATAAAGAAGCTAGGATAGGAGAGTGACAATAAAGCCAACCCAGCAGTGACCCATCCCCTGCCAAAGTGTGGGCGGGGGGCGGGCCAGGCCAGGGGAGGGAGGTGCCGGTGGGGAGGACAGAGGAGGGAAGTAGGGAGAGTGTGAGTACAACAAAATAAAGATAAACTTACCTTAACGCTGCTGCTGCAGCCGCTGTCTCCTGCACTTCGGCTCTTCCTGGGCTTCTGGCTCTGAGATAGGGTACAGGATCCCAGCCTGCCCTGCGACCAATCTTGTAGCTGCTCTCGCATGAGAGCAGCTTCAGGATTGGCCTGAGCGTCTACAACTTGCGCTCTCAAACAGACTGGGAGCTTGTGCCTGCTCTCTCTAGCCCCAGCAACGTAACTGAGGTTGGAGAGAGCTTCACTGCGGATGAGGGGTTTGGCCGGCTTAAGACGGCCGGCCAAACCCTCATGCGCAGTCAAGGGAGTGCCCACCACTCCCCCACCAGCAGTGTCATCCCCTGAACCCGCCCCCAAGACTCGTCAGAGTCCTTGAGGTGGGTCCAGGGGATTAAAATAAAATGATAATAAAATGGGTTTAAAACCCATTTTTTTAATCGTTTTATGTACTGGTGGTGGCATCGGGGCGGGCTCCTCCACCTTGATGGAGGGGTCGCCACTGAGCCAACCAATGATGAGCACTGAGTGGACTGTAAGCCCAATGTAAGTTATTGGATGCCCGCAAAAGGTCTGGTACAACTATACAGCTTGTGCTGTCTATTAGTCAAGACCTAAAAACGACTTCTTTTTCAAAACTTTTGTAACATTGTTCCAAAATAGGCAAATGTTGTTTAAAGTTTATCATTCTGGTAAGGTGGAATGGAAGGGATAGAAAAACAGCAAAACGGGGAAAAGAGACATCGAGCATTATGAAAAGAAAAAAAAGAAATATAAAAGAATACGAATCGACATAAATGTAGGTTTTACGTGGAATATAAAAACTGGAGGTTTACTAAACAGGGGGACGTCCAGAGGCTGTAAGAGGGGAGTGAACCAGTATCCTTGCTTTCAGAGTCCCTCTCATATCTCTGCTACCTCTGGGTCTCTCTTCTGTTGATTTCTTCTAAGACTGCAGCTAGACTACACCCAATTTGTTGTAAGAATGTACAAGCAACCGAGCCCAACCTAATTTTTGCCATCATTCACTGAGGATATCTTTTCACCTGCTTGTCCCTTATTCAAAGTAAGACTGAGTCCATCATAATCTCACCAGGGCTTCTGTTGCGACTTTGAGATGAACCGAGGATGTGAAAATGAAAGAACAATTAACTTTCAAAGGAAGCAGCACATGTTGCACATCATGCTGCAAGATGGCCCAGGCTTCCATGAATGTGCCCCAGTAGCGCTCATCAAATGCCCACAAATCAATCGTTGCAATCTCAGAAGTTAAAAGTACAAAAGTGCATTCCAGAATACACATTTTTCATTATAAAACCACACATCAATCATTGTTAAATTGCAAGTTTAATAAGTGCAAATGTGCCTTCAAACACAAAATTATATCCCAGCACCGCTCATCAAACATCAAAAAATTTAAAAAAGTGTAAATGTACCTTCTTAGAACAATGTCAGATAAGCTCTAAATTTTTGTTAATTACAATTTTTGGCAAGACCAAATTTAAATATTTATAAAATTAGTCTGAAATTGTAGACCTAGATGTGTACCTAAGTAGAATTATAATCTGTTTACTAGAGCTTTTCATTTGTGCAGCACCTTTTTGTATAACAAATGTGATTAATTTTTATGCTGCAGCATTACACAAACCGGCATCATACATGTGTTGCTCGTGTACTCCCTCGTTGGGAAACGTGGCCCAGTCGGTCTGGAAGGTTGGTACCGAATCGGATTCGATTAAACCGAATGCCGTTCGGAGCCTTTCCTGATGACATCGTAATCGACCGCTTCGTCTTCCATGTCCTCATACCCCATACATTGAAAATGGCGTTTCAAAACAGTGCATTGACCATAAGTCAATCCCTTACCCCCCCCCTCTCACTACACATAGAACTCTCGCTCTTAATGTCTTCAAAGCCAGCTGATTTAGCAGGGTCGTTCCTTGTCTTCATCAATGATCCCTATGTACGAGCACCCCATTTAGGAAGTAGCTGGGTCCCTTAACCCCATTGGATGGACGTATCCTGGTATAGTCCATATCATCCCCTCCCCTCAGCACCTTGACACCCTCACGGATATGTAGCGTGCTCTACAAGTACTCTGATTGATTGATTGATTGATCAATATGGAGGTATGGTAGTTCTGCACAGGGAACCATATCTATTTTTTTACTGTTCTCCAGCAGCTTATACATCAAATCATCTAGGGCCATTATTTGCCATAAATTGCCGATAAACAAGTCTGATGGGGTGCCATCTTTTTTCGACAATACTGTGGTCAATGTTTTGGGTGCACCCAGGAGATGTCCCAATAAAACTTTGCCTCAGCTCCCTCCCGCACCTGTGTGTCCACTCGCCATAGCTATCAGTACCAAGGTGGCTGCGTGGGATTTTGGACCCCAGTATAGGATCCATCTGGCTTTGAATTACCTTCCAGAAAGTCTGTTTCTCAGTGCTTGACCACCAAATATGAAGGAATGGGCCTCAATCCGTTCTGCATGCCCAGCAGTGGTCAGATGTGGACGGGGACATGGTCTTGAGTTTACCGGGTGTTAGCTACCACCTCATGGGTAGTTTATACTCCACTGCTCTACATTGTAAGCTCATGAAGTTTTTGCGGAGAGCTTGTCAATATGAGTCCCACGTGTGTGCCACAGTTTTAAACGTGCAGCAGGAGGTTTGACGACACCCAGGAGACGATACACGCTGCAGGTTACGCTAACGCTTGGCACGTGATGTCCATTCTTGGATTAAACCCAAGAGGTCGCCTTTTCCCAGCTCGTCCTCACACAGGTAACCGTTCTATTGATTAGGTAACGCCGCGCCTTTGTTGTTAATTGGCCCTAACACACCGGTTTCTTTCCCTTTTTTGGAATAAATAGCCACGTGTGGCTTCATTCGGTTGGAGACGCTTGCTCGACTCGATTGCTTTCCTTCTGAGCCGGAGTTCAGTACTTTTCTAAACACGGACTCCTTTAAAAGGCTCACCATCCTCTTCATTTATTCCTTTGTAGATATATAGGAAGCATTGGTTGCTTCTTTTTAGGTCGAGTATTTGAGACCTCTTGTATATACTTTAGTATATACTTATTAATATATAGTTATATGTGTATGTACTTTGTGGGCTCTGGAGATCGCCCTAGGAAGTGTCTGCTTCCGCTTAGGGACTTTTTGTCCTGTTCAACTGCCTCTATTTACCTGTCTTGATAGAAAACGACCAGCAGAGGTCAGTAAAATACCAGAATTGCTTTCTGCTGATGGACTTTTTCTTGCTTTTTCTGGCAATTGCCTCTATTTAACTTTCTTGATAGAAAACGACCAGCAGAGGTCAGTAAAATACCACAATCAGCATTCTCTAGATTCCAGTCCATAGAAATTGTCTTCCACGAGCACCCGCAGACAATAATATTTTTTTCAAATCTTGTATTTTCAGTGATATGACCACCGAAGGTGTGGTAAATAAATAATTAAATACCTGTGCTATTTTTGACTAGATATACAATAACAGATAGCTCAATAAATAAGAGTCAAGATTCGAGGTAGCTGGAGTTTGCAGGCTTTAATACAGCATAAAGGACAGCAACAGGACAACCTGCACGGGGAAGATCTGGGATGGCTAGCCTGGCAGGGGGGCCCCGACAGGTGTCGGGCAGGATCTGGAATGAGCGCGCTAACTTTAATAACAGTACACAAGTATATATACTAAAACAATTGCATTACAGTACATACAGTAGGCGTAGCAGTGGGCAGGGCCTGTAGCAGTCGCGAAAGATAAGGCAGAAAGTAGGTGTAACAAGAGGCGTGTACATAGACATGTGATGTAAACGTAACAGAATATGTCATAAAATGGGGCGGAAACATGGAGGGGGCTACCTAAGGAGCCGGGACCTCTGACCTAATGGTGCGCGCAAACTGGCAATGACGTGTTACTAGGAGAAGCTGGGGGCTATGACTTCTGTGCTAGAAGAAGAGACGAAAGTCTGGAGAGTCAGAGTGACATGTACCTAAACACTATCTAGTATCTGATGTTTAGAGAACATGTTGATAGAATCCAAAAGTTATCAGGGCAAAAGCTAACAGACACTAAGACTGGTGCATGCATTATTCTACATGTAGTGCGTGTTGAGGAATATTAAATGACCATTAATACAGTATTTCTCTTACATGGAGACGTAAAGGCTAGACGATGACTGAAACTATTGATGCGATTCAGTAGCTTAGGAATGCAGAGAAGGAGAGCTGGACTGATAACTAGAAGCATAACATACTCTTGGCAGACTGGCAGGCAGAGCCAGGCCGAGCCGGGCACTGTGAGGCAGAAAGTAAGTGAAGGGTCAGGGATACAGGTGGGGGCTGTATCGCTCCTCAGCGAGGGTTCAGGAGACAGGAGCTGAATCTGAGTCCGGGCCCTTTTGAGGCCTAGAAACGGGGATTTTTACTGAATTAACGTGCACACTGTGAAACGTGGCAACATAACTTTACATAGGCCTAATACTCGTAGCTTTCACGAGAACTGGAAATTGGCATACTAGAGTTGGACACAACTAGAATTGCGTCTTTAATCGATCATAAGGGAATACATATGCATATTAATCATGCACATATAACATAAGGTGGGGAACACGTAGGGACACAGAACATGGCAAAATTTACTTTTCCACATTCCCTCCTTGTCACTACGTTTCCATCAGGAAACATCAATATTCATGATACCATCTATCATTTCATACAGTATCATTTGCTCGTCTCGAATTGGCTTGGAACGGGATCTAGAGCTGGACTTAGGACTAGGAATACAGGATGTAGCACAAATGCCGCAAATCGCAGGGCCACATTGTAAACAGAGGCAGCAACTGAAAATGATCATTACTGCTATACCTAGGAATGACAATACTTTCCATCCCCAGGCAGAAATTATACTCCAGAGCCAACCGGACCATGTCCAGGTGCCTGGATTCTGGTGTAACTGATGGGCAATTTTGTGAAGTCTGGTTATAGCTGAATAAACAGACGGCGCGTTATTAGGAATGAAAATGCAGCAACTAGATCCGATGACTCTACATGCTCCTCCTCTATCGGCCAGTATGACGTCAAGAACGAGACGATTTTGGAGCACGACAAATCTCATAGCAGATTGCTCTTCGGTTAAATTACCTAGAGCAGAAGTAGTCTCATTCACTACTGCTTCAAGGGTTCTGGTTAACCTACGGATTAACTTACTATTCTGGATAGGTCCTATAAAGAAGAAGAAACCTCTGTTGAAGTCTGTATACTGTTCTAGAGCAGTTTCAGTTTGATCGACAATCGGGGACTCGATCTCCCTTCTATGTCTAATGTGTACTAGATGTGTGTTTCTATGATAATCGGATGGGGCTAGAAAAACTGGTGGCAGTAGGAAGGCAATGTAACATGTTCCATCCCAATCGAGGGGCAGACGAATATATGCGGTCTGACCACAAACAAAATAAGAATGACGTGAGGCTTTGAAAATAGATTTCCCACTGTCACTATACTTGACAATAGTAGTACAATCACTATGTCCTACATGTGCGGAACCATTCTTTCGGACACATAATTCACCTTTGACTGGTAGTACTGAAATAGCAGGTAAATCTGGAGTAGTATCAGACTGAACATTCAGGACCATAAAATTCGAAGAATAATTACCTAAATCATATACTTCATTTTCTAGATCTAACCCTGTTCTATGGGTGAGACCTTGCTTGTCTGGAAAACATGTACTGTTCAGAAGGGACATATCAGTTGAGGATGACGTTAACGTGGACCATGCTCCACACGAACCATTATGTGAAAACGGATAAGGAAAGAGTGGCAGAACTCCCTTCGGTGTCTGGAAAGGGGGGAGTCGACCACACACCCAACAATTAGTGGCATTGCTGGTCTGGTGTGAATAGTGCAACATTCTAATGAATGTATTATTTCTCATAGCAAGACGATAGGATAGCTCGTGAGGAGGCAGATCACTAAATGTGTGCTCTACTGTAGCATTAGAAAACTTATTTACATGAGAAATTGAAAAACATAAATGCAATGCATAACTTATGCAGGTAACCATCAAACTCAAAAATAGAAGAAAACATAGAATAATGATACATCTGATAGAGTTTTGACTAACTCTCTCACTATGGGGGTCTATCTCATACATGTCAGAAACCTGTCTAACCGTTTCACCTAGGGGAGGACTTAGACAATTAAACTGGCTGACTTATTTTACTAGACCGGAGTTTACTTTTATACTCCTGCTGCGGAGTTTTCTCTAACAGGGAGGGCTTGGTATCAATGTCATTTGCGGGACAGTCCTTAAGAATAGTATCTTGGCAGTCTTTAAAATCTTGACAATCCTTGGAAATGTTCTTGGAAACAGTTTTTAGTCGGAGTCCGTGAAATTTCTTGACATGTGACAGGTGCACCCACCCCTTACGGCCTTCCAGCTTCACGGCCGTGCGGGTGGTCAGAAGGACTAACTTCGGCTCCTTCCAGCGAGGCTCCAGCGGACTTGAACGATCAAAATTGTGGACAAGAACCAGGCATCCTGGAACGATTTCATGCGGTTTCACCTCGGTATTGTCTGGAAATGCGGCGGCAACCTGTGAACGACAAGAGTGGAGGGCAGACATCAAGGAAGCTAGGTAATCTGTCAGCATATTACTGGAAACATCTGTAATACTTCGGGGTCTAGGTGTACCCCACATATTCGGGGGGCGGCCGAATACGACCTCATAAGGGGACAGACCTGATCTGGAATGTGCGACCATGCGCATATAGAATAGGGCGACTGGCAGAGCTACTAGCCAGTCCACACCTTTCTCTTTACAGACTTTGGCAATACGGATTTTCAGGGTCTGATTATGTCTCTCTACGAGACCTGCTGCTTCAGGATGGCGTACACAATGAAACTTCCACTGGTACCCTAACAGAAGGGAAACATGCTTCATGAGTTCAGATGAGAATGGCTGGCCGTTGTCTGAATACACGACCCTAGGGAGTCCATAACGGGGGAAGAATTCACGAACCAGCTGCTTGGCAGTGGTTGCGGCTGTGTAATCTGGGACTGGATATGCCTCTGTCCACCTGGACAAAGCGCATACAACTACAAGGACATACTTGAAACCTCGACATCGCTCCATCTGAATATAATCCATCTGGAGGACCTCAAAAGGGTGGTCAGGAGGCTGGAATCCCCCTTGTTCCACCGGGACACTTTTACCTGTGCAGGACTATGTGCGGTATTAATAATGACTTGAACCATTGAGTCGGGGAGAAACCATGTGGCTTTTCCCTTCGTCAACCATCCCTGATCTGTCTGGACCCCTCCTTGTTCGGACCATTTCTTGATTTCATCGGGAGTAGCATGTAACTGGATATCTATGACATCTTGAGTGGGGTCCTTAACTGTCATACATATAGTCGGATCTGGAGTGTGTGTCATGTTAACTGGAATGTCTGGAGTCTGGGCTGTGAGCTTGGCTGTTCGGTCTGCTAGATCGTTACCTTGGGAAATAATGTCAGTGACTTTCGTATGTGCTTTGCACTTCATAATAGCGATAGCTGTCGGTAAATGTATTGCATCTAACAGAGCTTGAATCAGGAGACCATGCTGAATCTTGGTTCCATGAGAAGTCATGAAACCTCTCTCCTGCCAGAGCACTCCAAAGTCGTGTACGACTCCGAATGCATAACGTGAATCTGTGTAAATATTAACTTTCAGGTTCTTGGCACGTATGCAGGCTTGGGTCAGAGCGACTAGCTCTGCTGCTTGAGCGGACAGAGTGTCAATACGGTGTGTCTCTAAAACTTCAGTGTCAGTAGTCACTGCATACGCGGCTACTAGTTCTCCTGTACTTGTTCTCATACATGAACCATCCACATAAAGTGTCAGGTCGGGATCTGGTAGTGGAATATCTGTCAGGTCTTGTCTTGGCTTTGTCATGGTGTTAACAACTTCCACACAGTCATGTGTGGCAGGATTTGAAGTAACTGACGGTAACAGTGTAGCAGGATTTAGAACGTTGCAGCGTCTGATTTCTATGTGTGGCTGGAACAGTGTCAATTCATAACCTGTTAAACGTGCAATTGTCAAGTGCTGAGTCTGTGTTCGGTTTAAAAGAACTTCCACGGAGTGTGGGACTTGTACTGTCAGGGAATGTCCTAATACTATGGAATCACTTTGTCTGATAGCTAGTGCTGTGGCTGCAACTGACTTGAGGCACGCAGGCAGAGCCTGGGCTACTGGATCTAGTGTGCTTGAAAAATAAGCACAAGGCTTGTATTGTCCTGCTTGATCTTGTGTGAGAACAGATAATGCTGTACCATCACGTTCTGTGACAAAAAGCGTAAAAGGCTTACTATAGTTCGGTGTTGCTAGAACAGGTGCTTGGCATAAAGCTTTCTTTAATTCATTAAAAGCAAGTGTATGTTCAGATGTCCAAGGGAGGACAGTCGATACGGCTGCCTCCTGCGTCGTTAACTGTATCAGTGGCTTGGCTAGAAATGCATACTGGGGAATCCATTGTCGGCAATAAGAAGTGAGGCCGATAAAAGCTCGTACCTCTTTCTGGGTCTTGGGCTGAGGAAGACTTGCTATTAACTGGATACGGTCAGGTGTCAACTGCCTACCCCTCTTGGACAGTAAGTGGCCTAAATAGATCACTTGCTGGACACAGAATTGAAGCTTCGAAGGGGACACCTTGTGCCCCATCTCGGCTAGGAAATACAGGACTGTAAGTGACGCTCGCTCGCAGTCACGTTCAGAACGGGCTGTGATCAGTAGATCATCGACATACTGGAGCAGGGCAGTGTCAGTTGGCATGTGAATATTGTCTAGTTGTCTTTTAAGTGCTTGACTGTAAATACTAGGACTTTCTGTGAAACCTTGAGGAGCTCGTGTGAATTTATAGCTCCTTCCATTTAAACAGAATCCGAAAAGGAACTGGCTGTCTGGATGAATGGGGACACTGAAAAATGCATTTTTAAGGTCTATGACTGTGAAAAATGTGGCTTCAGAATCAATGGCTGTCAATAGGGAAGAAATATCTGGAACAACTGGGTACTGGGGAATGATACATTTATTAAGTTCTCGAAGGTCAATCACTAATCGATATACTGGAGGTGCATTTGGATCAGTACGTTTCATGACTGGAATGATAGGAGAATTACATACATTGGAGTCAGTTTCTACAACCACTCCTTGAGCAATGAGCTTGTCAATAATTTTGGATAAGGCTGCTACAGCCTCAGGTGGCAATCTGTACTGTCTGATTCGTGGTAACACTACACCTGGTTTCAGAGTCACACGATGGGGTGTGATTTGCATAAAACCAACATCAGTTGGACCTTGTGCCCATAGATGCTGCGGGACATTCAGTAATCTTGGGTCAAAATCACGTAATACATAGTGACCCTTAAAGTCACGTAAGAACAAACGTATTCCCTCTGGGGAACAACAAATAACTGCACCTAATTCTTTCAATGTCTTAATACCTAACACATTTTCTGGACATGACTTCGTAAGTAATAGATCAGTAGTTCGGGACAATGGACCAACTTCTAGAGTAACTGGCTTTGATATCTCGTTAACTATTGGTTTTCCTGAAAATCCAAGGGAAACATTTCTAGAGCCTGAGAGCGGAGCCCCTGGAACCTCGTCATGACTTATAGTAGTCCTACTTGCCCCTGTATCAATCAGAAACTTTCTGTCTTTCCCTAATACTTGACTGTGAACATAGGGACCCTCTTGATCTACAGGTATCTCGATGAGAGGCAAGCCTACCTCCCTCTCTAGGCTGTTTCATGAATACTGCTGGTACTCTGGATACTCGGACTGTGCATACTGGTACATTTGCTGTGTAACATGCTGTGTTGCAGCAATAGGCTGCGGTACTGTAACTGTCTGTTGTGCATTCTGTGCTGACTGAGAAGTCTGTGAAACTTGTTCTTGTCTAGGCGGACGTGGTCTTTCTTTAGTCTTACCAGTAGCTATATTGTGTTTCAGAACTGCACACTCGTTTATAAAATGACCTGGTTGTTTACAATAATTGCAGGTCCCTTTAACAGGAACTGCAGGATGACTGGCTTGATTCGTACCCCTCTTCTGACTGTCTTGAGGAACAGATTGTGCAACTAATACTTTCATTTTCGTGTCTTTCATACGTTTCCTTTCGTGATCTTGCTCTTCTCTGATTCTATTCTGGTGATACTGGAGCATCTGAAGCATTTGGGACGGAGTATTAGCTTGCCATGTACTTTCGACTTTCAAAACTCGATTTTTAACTTGTGGACTGGAATTCTCGACTAGTTTAGTAACAAAAAGATGAGGGTATGACTCACTACTCGTCTTGAGACCACTGTTGATGCTAAAGCATTTCTCGAATCTAGAATAAAAATCACTAGTATCTTCGTCTGGTTTCTGTTTACAGGCTGAGATTGCATCCCAGTCTTCCTTTTTCGTGGCTAGTAATCTTGGCAAAACTTGTATTAACAGTTCGGGTAGTTCTTTACATTTACCTCCTAGACCGGTACCTGGTACACGTGTATTTTCTTCAGCTTCTAGAGCTGCCCAATCTATCTTTTTCTCTCCCACCTCCCAATCTTTTTCCTTAAGTTTTTCGTATACCCCTGCGGGCAACAGGACTTTTAACATTTTAATAATATCTGGATATGTGTATTCTCCCATACGGAGCATGTCTTTTAATTCACGGTGGAACCCTGTTGGATCTTTATCGTGACAGGGAATTAACTTCTTCATCTCTAAGAGTTCCATCTTTGTAATCGGGGTGTAAACAAATACTCGTTGCATTTCACCAGCTGGTGTCCTAACTGGGTGTACTTCTCGTAACGGATGCTGTCTGTCTATGTAAAACGGTTTACTTTCTGGGGGTGAGACGTGAACAAAATGCGGATTCAGGAACGTTCGGTATTTGTGGCGCTGTTCTAGAATGACACTAATTAAATCGGTACCTAGACCTTTCCATTTATACTGGAGTAACTCGTTCAGAACATCATGTAACGGACCTGGATCAGAATGTTGACCCTCATACAGTGTAATGAGGTGCTGGATCATATACATACCCACCAGTCGCTGCTCGGCTGGGGGCAGTTTCAGAAACATTTGTGCCACTATTTCGTCTGGAAAAGTGGTAGAATCAGTAGCCCATCGGACTGCTGATCGGGCTAGTTCTTGTTCATGCATAGTACTAAGTTCACTATAACCGATTCGTGATTTCAGAATGTGATCGGTAGCTTGAAATACTTGCTCTAGAGAACCTTGTTCTGGTGCTGGAAGAGGAACAGTTTTCTTGTAGTCTAGACGTGAATGTCGGTCGGAAAGTCTAGTTCTACCTACATACGCTATTCTGGAAGGATTCTCGTCGTCTACCTCTTCAGTAGAAGAGTCATTTTCTTTCTCGCTTACTTGTGCTGCTTTGCGTTTCTCGTGTAACCTTATTATTTCTTTACGTATTTTCTTGTACATACTCTCTATACTACTGAGTGTCCTGTGTTTACCCTCGGCTATATTATCACTCCACCTTGTCAGAATTTTCATTTCATTCGGATCTTTAGTCGGGGAATCTTGTTCCCTTATTAAACAATTAATTAGAAACTTTAATAGTATGAGCTGGGTCTCAGCTTTCCTTAGAGACATGACTTCTCCAATACTTTCTGAATCTGTTCCTGTACGAATGAAACGATATATTCTGTCTAGATCTTCTTTCATATTCGGTAGGGTGTCCAAATACTCGGTCACCCGTCTTATGCGTAATGAGTATATAACCATACTATCATCACCTGGGACTGGATCATAACGGCATTCGGTAAGAGCTCGTCTGATATCTGCAACGGACTGATATTTGGGCGTACGCTGTAATGCACGTTCATGTAACTCGACTAACGTTACACGTTTGTGTGGCGGCGGGGTTCCCGGGGGACCTCCTCCCGCGGCCCCTAAACTGGAATCGTCGACTGATACTCTTCGTGTTAGCAGAGTGACCAGTGTAGCGGGTACTTGTAATGTAGGCTGGACCGGGGGTACCGTAACAGGTGCTGTAACAGGTGCCCCGGTGGCTGGAGGAGCAGAAATTACATTATTCACAGGAGCTGGCGGAGCAGGATTTGCATATTCGGGGACTGTGTCGTCCAAATAGGACGAGAGAAAAATATCAGCTGCGGTCGGTTTGTGACGTAGCTTGGTCGGAACTAATGGCGGCGGAAAATTACTGGATGCCTCCGGGGTTGCTTTTGGCAAGCCCTCGGCAAGAAGAGGGTACATACCCTTGATAAGGGCATTCCTCTGTCTGTCTGACTGTTCGGTTTTAACTCGTTCACCTATTTCGATTAATTCCCTTTCCTGGGCTCTTTCTGAGGATTCTCTACTTAATTCTGACTTTCTGATTTCTTTTTCGGTTCTTTTATGAGATTCTTTGCGCCATAACTCGATGGCATCTTTCTGTGACTGTCTGGCTTTCTTTTTCCATAATACTTCTTCCACTCGCATGATGCACTCGGCATCCCACGTACCTGATACGGGCCATCTATATTTCTCTTCTAATTCCTTAGTGTACTCGACCCATAAGTCTAGATATAATATGGCACTTATGCCATGCTTTTGATACATAAAATGACCTGGACTGTCCCTAGGCGGGACAGGAACTGCTTCTTCGAGCAGACCTTTTCTAGTTTTTAACTGACGTAATTTCGAGAACAAAGGCATGACTATACTGAGATCTGGACACAATACAATACACAATGAACACAATAATGACTTAAGACTGATCACTCATACCACGACATTAAAAACACATTGAAATAACATTTAAAATAACAGTTTGAACAGAAACATTACCTGAAATACTTGAAAATGGAAACACATGAATTTCTCGAGAACAGAACTTACTAGAATTACTAGATGCACTGCTGAAACAGTACGAAACATACCGGTCCCATAAAGAGACACGTCAGGACCCGCATCCACCTAAGTGGACACTTCGTGTTGGATTTGCGTACCCAAACCCACGGACCAGAGACAATAAGATTGACCCTGTCTAGATACTACCCCAGCAACGGTACTCACCGGGCAGCAAGAACGGAAGGCCTCGGACTGGACTGGACTGCTACGACGACGGACTACGAACTTCTCTTCAGTTACGGGTGGGCCTCCTGATACCTCGGACCATGGACTCTCGGCTTGGGCTCTGGTCGGGACTCGCCGCGTTCCTCCACCGCCTCGTCTGGATGCTGGACCGCAACCTCCGTCTCCTCCGTGGGCCTGAGGGATACTTGAAGCAGAAATATCTGCACGTGCACGGTATGGTTCCGTCACGGCTGCAGAGGGTCAGGGGGCTTGCGTGGCTTCTCCGGCGCGTGGGGAAAGGGCAAGTCCCTATTCGGGCGCCATTATGTGGTAAATAAATAATTAAATACCTGTGCTATTTTTGACTAGATATACAATAACAGATAGCTCAATAAATAAGAGTCAAGATTCGAGGTAGCTGGAGTTTGCAGGCTTTAATACAGCATAAAGGACAGCAACAGGACAACCTGCACGGGGAAGATCTGGGATGGCTAGCCTGGCAGGGGGGCCCCGACAGGTGTCGGGCAGGATCTGGAATGAGCGCGCTAACTTTAATAACAGTACACAAGTATATATACTAAAACAATTGCATTACAGTACATACAGTAGGCGTAGCAGTGGGCAGGGCCTGTAGCAGTCGCGAAAGATAAGGCAGAAAGTAGGTGTAACAAGAGGCGTGTACATAGACATGTGATGTAAACGTAACAGAATATGTCATAAAATGGGGCGGAAACATGGAGGGGGCTACCTAAGGAGCCGGGACCTCTGACCTAATGGTGCGCGCAAACTGGCAATGACGTGTTACTAGGAGAAGCTGGGGGCTATGACTTCTGTGCTAGAAGAAGAGACGAAAGTCTGGAGAGTCAGAGCGACATGTACCTAAACACTATCTAGTATCTGATGTTTAGAGAACATGTTGATAGAATCCAAAAGTTATCAGGGCAAAGGCTAACAGACACTAAGACTGGTGCATGCATTATTCTACATGTAGTGCGTGTTGAGGAATATTAAATGACCATTAATACAGTATTTCTCTTACATGGAGACGTAAAGGCTAGACGATGACTGAAACTATTGATGCGATTCAGTAGCTTAGGAATGCAGAGAAGGAGAGCTGGACTGATAACTAGAAGCATAACATACTCTTGGCAGACTGGCAGGCAGAGCCAGGCCGAGCCGGGCACTGTGAGGCAGGAAGTAAGTGAAGGGTCAGGGATACAGGTGGGGGCTGTATCGCTCCTCAGCGAGGGTTCAGGAGACAGGAGCTGAATCTGAGTCCGGGCCCTTTTGAGGCCTAGAAACGGGGATTTTTACTGAATTAACGTGCACACTGTGAAACGTGGCAACATAACTTTACATAGGCCTAATACTCGTAGCTTTCACGAGAACTGGAAATTGGCATACTAGAGTTGGACACAACTAGAATTGCGTCTTTAATCGATCATAAGGGAATACATATGCATATTAATCATGCACATATAACATAAGGTGGGGAACACGTAGGGACACAGAACATGGCAAAATTTACTTTTCCACAAAGGCCCTGATTTTATATTAAAACTAGAGCTTTGGATTATACCATTTCCCGCTGAAAGGCAAATTTACACTCCATGTGTTCCCATACCTGGCGTGTCACGCAGTTTGGTGCTTACTTTCCCTCCATGTTAAAGAACAGTAGATGTTTCAGCACCCAGGCTAATGTGCTGCATAGCTAAATACATATAAAGTCCCAAAGGCAAGACCGATTGCATTGCAAATGCTTGTTCTACTTGTGGCTCACCGAAGCCGATTAAGGAGGCAATGATTTGACATTGTCCCCTTCACTACTCTATGCGTTCAGGTAAGCTGGACGGCCCAATGGGTATCCACTGTTTAGCCAGCTGGAAGAGTAATTCTCCACTAACCTGTTATATGATATACTGCTTTCTTTATTCATAGTTATTTGGAAGCATAAGCTATTACGCATAATTAGGATCACCTTTGGAGTGACGGTCTGGATTATTCCCCCATAAAGTGAAGTTGGATTTTCTCTGGTGTTCCAGGTAGGGATTTTCTTTCCTGCAACATAATTTTGTGAAAGTTACACAATCTCCAACCAAGTTTCCATATATACATTTTGTCATTCAGGTTGGACACTGTTTTGCTGTACAAGAGTGCTAATTCCGTGAAGTACCCCTGACCATTGCCCTGTGATTTCTTTCACAGACAGGTGAGATTTTTCATCAACTATCAATGCTCCCGTTTCTTTAAAAAATAATTTTTTTACACGCACATACTGATCCTTTTAAATCTATATCCCCTTTTATCACACAGGCTATACACACCTTTGGTACACAGTCCTGAAGAAGACCCCGTTGTGATGTTGCTTACTCACACTCCAAATAGGGGGTTGAAACGTTGTAGTTGATCGTTGGCGTCCTTTGCCCGAATAAACATACCAGTAGAAAGAATAGAATTTATATGTCTATCCAGGGTTATTTTGATGTATTTTAGACGCCTGAAGTAGGTTGTTTTGTGATGTTATTGAATTAATTATATTATCTTGCTACACTTTTTTTTTATGTCATTGAGTTGTTCTTTGTATTGTTTTATGTAAATGTGTAACGTGTATTTGTCCTGTCAAGCTGTTTTGATTTTTTTAATCACATTTGATATATGAATTTGATATATCTCATATATCTCACATGAGTCTCTTTCAATCGAGTTGTTTTTTTCTTTGTATATCTATGGTCAGTATGTGCTGTATCTTTAATTGAGGACCCTACATTTTAGAGGATCAAAGGATAGAAACTTTTTTTGCAAATAAGCTTCGCTTTGTATGGCAGAACCAATGTTTGTTTTCTGTTAGAATGCCCCGGGTCCTGCATAAGACTGGGTTACCCCATTGGTAATACTGATTGGACAGTTTTAATCTTAGCTGGAGATCTAGCGCTTTGCAAGAGTGCTGTTGTTTATTTTTAAAATGGCAACCCTGTGTGTACAAGATACCTGCAATGGCAAACTTGGGCTAAAACATCATTGAATAAGCCACACTAGAAGTTTCAAGGACACTAAAGATACATGATAATTTTCCTAATGTTGAAGCGTACCTATGTGAGTCCAACACGCAGGTATCAAGATGCCTACAGGCGATGACCATAGGACCTCACTATGTTTAAATCTGAAATTATATCCGAATATTTTGGAAGCCCCCATTTGTGGAGCACAGCTAAAGTTAATAACAACACTTTTCATTCTGAAAGAGGGTCGTGCAAGTTCAGTAAAGTAAGACTTGTAATGCTTATTTTAGTCTACAAGAGAATATGTGATTTAGGGATGTTTGGAAAAAGCATGATAGAGGCATTCTTGCTGCTCCTTACAGCAACCCAATGGATGTGTTTTGTCCTCTCTGTTAGATGATTAAATACCTCTTTGAAATGAAGCCTTCCATTGGCTGGGAATGATCTGACACAGATAGGGCCACCTTCAGAACTGGAATATTCTTCCCTGGGAGGTGTGGTAAATAAATAAATAATACCCTATTTTTGACTAGATTTATAGCATGACAGATAGCTCAATAAATAAGAGTCAAGATTCGAGGTAGTAGGAGTTTCTGCAGGTTTATTACAGCATAAGGACAGGATCAGGTCAACCTGCATAGGAATAGGACAATAAGGCAATAGGACAATAGGACAGGGCCCGGCAGCTGCCGGGGCTGGGTCTGGGATGAGCGCGCTAACATTCAATAACAAAACATTGACTTATATACATAGCGCAAACACATAGCAGTACATTGCAGTAGGCGTAACAGTAGGTGGAGTAGAAGGCGTGACGCGTAGCAGTCGCGAGAGATAACAGTAATAAGAGGTGTAACGGGGAGTTTACTTAGACATGTGATGCAAAACGTAACAGAATATGTCATGAATGGGCGGACACATAGGAGGGGGCTACCTAAGGAGCAGGGACCTCTAACCTAATGGTGCGCGAAAACTAGCAATGACGTGTTACTAGGAGAAGCTGGGGGCTACGAACTCTGTGCTAGGAGCAGAGACTAAAGTCTGGAGGGTCGGAGCGACATGTACCTAAACCCTATCTGGTATCTAATGTTTAGGGAACATGTTGATATAAACTAGAAGTCATGAGGGGAAAAGCTAACCTGACTCTAAGACTGGACCATGCATTATTCTACATGTAGTGCGTGATGAAGAATACTAAATGACCATTAAATACAGTATTTCTCTAACATGGAGACGAGAAGGCTAGACAATGACGGAAACTATTGATGCAGTTCAGTAGCTTAGGAATGCAGAGGAGGAGGACTGAACTGATAGCTGGAACTATAACATACTTTTGGCAGACTCAGAGGCAGAGCCGGGGTGCACCGGGCACTGCGAGGCAGGAAGTGAGTGAAGGGTCGAGGATACAGGTGGGGGCTGTATCGCTCCTCAGCGAGGCTTTCAGGAGACAGGAGCTGAATCTGTGGTCCGGGCCCTTTTGAGGCCTGGAAACGGGGACTTTATAATTGAATAACGTGCACACTGAGAAACGTGGCAACATTACTTACATAGGCCTGATATTCGTAGTATTCACGAGGACTGGAAACTAACATACTAGAGGTGGACACAACTGTAATTGCGTCTTTAATCAGAAATGGGGAATAACATATGCATATTGATCATGCACACATAACATATGATGGATGAGGCGTAGGGACACAGAACATGGCAAAATTTACTTTTCCACATTCCCTCCTTGTCACTACGTTTCCATCAGGAAACATCAATATTCATGATACCGTCTATCATTTCATACAGTACCATTTGCTCGTCTCGAATTGTCTTGGAGCGGGATTTAGAACAGGGCTTGGGACTGGGAATACTGGGAATACAAGAGGTAGCACACATGCTGCAAATCGCAGGGCCACATTGTATACAGAGGCAGCAGCTAAATATAATCGCTACTGCAATACCTAGAAAGGACAGGACTTTCCATCCCCAGGTGGAAATTACATTCCAGAACCAACCGGACCATGTCCAGGTGCCTGGATCTTGGTGTAACAGATGGGCAATTTTATGGAGTCTGGTTATAGCTGAATAAACAGACGGCGCGTTATTTGGAATGAAAATGCAACAACTGGATCCGAGAATTCTACAGGCCCCGCCCCTATCGGCCAGTATGACGTCAAGGACGAGACGATTCTGTAAAACGACAATTCTCATAAAGGATTGCTCTTCAGTTAAATTACCTAGAGCGGAGGCAGTCTCATCTACTACTGCTTCAAGGGTTCTTGTTAACGTACGGATTAGCTTACTATTTACAACTGTACCTAAATAAGGGAAAACACCTTTATCTATATCAATGAATTGCTCTGCGGCGGTTTCAGTATAATCGACAATCGGGAGATTTCTCTTGTGTCTAGTGTGTACTAAGAAAGAATTCCTATGATAGTCAGGTGGGGCTAGAAAAACAGGTGGCAGTAGGAAAGCAATGTAACAGGTTCCCTCCCAATCGAGGGGCAGACGGACATATGCAGTTTGACCACAAACAAAATAAGAATGACGTGAAGCTTTAAAAATAGATTTCCTACTGTCACTATACTCGATAACAGTAGTACATTCACTATGACCTATATGTACAGAACCATAACTACGGACACATAATTCGCCTTTGACTGGTAGTACTGAAATAGCGGGTGAGTCTGGAGTAGTATCAGACTGAACATTCAGGACCATGAAATTCGACGAATAATTTCCTAAATTATATACTTCATTTTCTAAATCTAAACCTGTTCTGTGGGGAAGACCTTGCTTGTCTGGAAAACATGTACTGTTAAGAAAAGACATATCTGTTGAGGATGACGTTAACGTGGACCATGCTCCACACGAACCATTGTGTGAGAATGGGTAAGGAAAGAGTGGCAGAACTCCCTTCGGTGTCTGGAAAGGGGGGAGTCGACCACACACCCAACAATTAGTGGCATTGCTGGTCTGGTGTGAATAATGTAACATACGGATAAATGTGTTATTACGCATTGCGAGGCGGTATGAATATTCGTGAGGAGGCAGATCACTAAACGTGTGTTCTACTGTAGCATGAGCAGACATATTTACATGAGGAACTGGAAAACACAGGAAAAGTGCGTAGCTGGTGCAGGAAATCATTATGCTGAGAAATAATATGAAACTCAGAAAAACGATACATTTGATTGAGCTTTGACTGACTCTCTCACTATGGGGGTCTATTTTATACATGTCAGAAACAGTCTAACCGTTTCACCTAGGGGAGGACTTATACAATCAAACTGGCTGACTTATTAGACCTGAGCTTTAACTTATACTCCTGTTGCGGAGTTTTCTCTAACAAGGGAGGGGTTGTAACAATGTCTTGTGCGGGACAGTCCTTTAAAACAATGTTCTGGCAATCCTTCGAATCCTGGGAAATGTTCTTGGGAATGTTTTTAAAGACTGGTTTCGGTCCTTTGAAAAGTTTTACATGAGAAAGGTGGACCCACCCCTTCCTGCCTTCCAACTTGACGGCAGTTCGGGTGGTCAAGAGGACCTGACGTGGCTCTTTCCAACGTGGTTCCAGCGGACTTGATCTGTCGAAATTTCTGATCATCACAAGGGATCCTGGAACGATCTCGTGCGGTGCCACCTCGGTATTGTCTGGAAATGCGGCGGCAACCTGTGAACGACATGAGTTGAGGGCAGACATCAAGGAAGCTAGGTAATCTGTCAGCATATTACATGAAACATCGGTAATACTTCGGGGTCTAGGAGTACCCCACATATTGGGGGGGCGGCCGAAAACGACCTCATACGGGGACAGACCTGATCTGGAATGTGCGACCATACGCATGTAAAACAGAGCGACTGGCAAAGCTACTAACCAGTCCACACCCTTGTCTTTACAGACTTTTGCTATACGGATTTTCAGAGTCTGATTATGCCTTTCGACTAGTCCAGCTGCTTCTGGATGGCGTACACAATGGAACTTCCACTGGTACCCTAACAACAGGGAAACATGTTTCATGAGTTCGGATGAGAATGGCTGACCGTTATCAGAATATACGACTCTAGGGAGTCCATATCTAGGGAAGAATTCACGAACCAACTGCTTGGCAGTGGTCGCGGCTGTGTAATCTGGGACTGGATATGCTTCTGTCCATCTGGACAAAGCGCATACAACTACAAGGACATACTTGAAACCTCGACATCGCTCCATTTGAATATAATCCATCTGGAGGACCTCAAAAGGGTGGTCAGGGGGCTGGAAACCACCTTGTTCCACCGGGACACTTTTACCTGGATTAAACTGACAACATATCATACAGGTACGGACTTTCTGCTTGGCTGCAGCTCGTAAATGCTTATTGAACCAAATGTTCTGGATACTGTCTAACATAGCTTTTTCTCCTAAATGTGCTGGACTATGTGCGGTATTGATAATGACTTGAACCATAGAATCGGGGAGAAACCATGTGGCTCTACCCTTCGTTAACCATCCTTGATCTGTCTGGACCCCTCCTTGTACAGACCATTTCTTGATTTCATCGGGAGTAGCATGTGACTGGATATCTATGACATCTTGAGTAGGGTCCTTAACTGTCATGCATGTAATCAGATCTGGAATATGTGTCTGATTAACTGGAATGTCTGGAGTCTGTGCTGTAAGCTTGGCTGTGCGGTCTGCTAAATCATTACCTTGGGAAATAATGTCAGTAACTTTCGTATGTGCTTTGCACTTCATGATAGCAATAGACGTCGGTAAATGTATGGCATCTAACAGGGCTTGAATAAGGAGACCATGCTGAATCTTGGTTCCATGAGAAGTCATAAAACCTCTCTCCTGCCAGAGCACTCCGAAGTCGTGTACAACTCCGAATGCGTAACGTGAATCTGTGTAAACATTAACTTTCAGGTTCTTGGCATGTATACAGGCTTGTGTCAGAGCGACTAGCTCTGCTGCTTGAGCGGACAGAGTATCAATACGGTGTGTTTCAATAACTTCAGTGTCAGTAGTCACTGCATACGCGGCGACTAGTTCTCCTGTACTAGTTCTCATACATGAACCATCCACATAAAGTGTCAGGTCAGGATCTGGTAACGGAATGTCTGTTAGGTCTTGTCTCGGCTTTGTCGTAATGTTAACTACTTCCACACAATCATGTGTGTCTGGATTTGAACTAACTGATGGTAACAGTGTAGCAGGATTCAGAACGTTGCAGCGTCTAATTTCTATGTGTGGCTGGAACAGTGTCAATTCATAACCTGTTAAACGTGCAATTGTCAAGTGCTGAGTTTGTGTTCGGTTTAAAAGAACTTCTACTGAATGTGGGACCTGTACTGTCAGGGAATGTCCTAAAACTATAGAATCACTTTGTCTGATAGCTAGTGCTGTGGCTGCAACTGACTTGAGGCACGCAGGCAACGCCTGGGCGACTGGATCTAATGTGCTCGAAAAATAAGCACAGGGCTTGTATTGACCTGCTTGATCTTGTGTGAGAACAGATAATGCTGTACCTTCGCGTTCAGTAACGAAAAGTGTAAAAGGCTTACTGTAGTTCGGTGTAGCTAGAACTGGAGCTTGACATAGGGCTTTCTTTAACTCGTTGAAACTAAGTGTATGGTCAGATGTCCAAGGGAGGACAGTCGATACGGCTGCCTCCTGTGTCGTTAACTGTATCAGTGGCTTGGCTAGGAATGCATACTGGGGAATCCATTGTCTACAATAAGAAGTAAGGCCGATAAAGGCACGTACCTCCTTCTGGGTTCTGGGCTGGGGAAGACTCGCTATTAACTGGATACGGTCGGGTGTCAACTGCCTACCCCTCTTGGACAGCAAGTGTCCTAAGTATACCACTTGCTGGACACAGAATTGAAGCTTCGAAGGTGACACCTTGTGCCCCATCTCGGCTAGAAAATACAGAACTGTAAGTGATGCACGCTCGCAGTCACGTTCAGAACGGGCTGTGATCAGTAGATCATCGACATACTGGAGCAGGGCAGTGTCAGCTGGCATGTGAATGTTGTCTAGTTGTCTCTTGAGTGCTTGACTGTAAATACTAGGGCTTTCTGTGAAACCTTGAGGAGCGCGTGTAAACATATAGCTCCTTCCATTTAAACAAAATCCGAAAAGAAACTGGCTGTCTGGATGAATTGGAACACTAAAAAATGCATTCTTGAGGTCAATAACAGTGAAAAACATGGCTTCGGAATCAATGGCTGTTAACAGGGAAGAAATGTCTGGGACAACTGGGTACTGAGGAATAATACATTTGTTAAGCTCTCGTAAATCAATCACTAATCGATATACCGGGGGTGCATTTGGATCAGTACGTTTCATGACTGGAATGATCGGAGAATTGCATACATTGGAGTCAGTTTCTACAACTACTCCTTGAGCCATGAGCTCGTCAATAATTTTGGATAAGGCTGCTACAGCCTCAGGTGGCAATCTATACTGCCTGATTCGTGGTAACACTACACCTGGTTTAAGAGTCACACGATAGGGTGTGATTTGCATGTAACCTACATCAGTTGGACCTTGCGCCCATAAATGCTGCGGAACATTAGACAATCTTGAATCAAAATCTCGTAATACATAGTGACCCTTAAAGTCACGTAGGAACAGACGTATTCCCTCTGGGGAACAGCAAATAACTGCACCTAATTCCTTCAGTGTCTTAATGCCTAATAGATTTTCTGGACATGACTTAGTAAGTAACAGATCAGTAGTACGGGACAATGGACCTACTTCTAGAGTAACTGGCTTAGATATCTCATTAACTATGGGTTTTCCTGAAAATCCAAGGGAAACATTTCTTGAGCCTGAGAGCGGAGCCCCTGGTACTTCGGCGTGACTAATTGTGGTCCTACTTGCCCCTGTATCGATCAAAAACTTTCTGTCTTTCCCTAATACTTGACTGTGAACATAGGGACCTTCTTGGTCTACAGGTATCTCGATGAGAGGCAAGCCTACCTCCCTCTCTAGGCTGTTTCATGAATATGACTGGTACTCTGGATACTCGGACTGTGCATACTGGTACATCTGCGATGTAACGTGCTGTGTTGCAGCAATAGGCTGCGGTACTGTAACTGTCTGTTGTGCATTCTGTGACTGAGGAGTCTGTGAAACTTGTTCTTGTCTAGGCGGACGTGGTCTTTCTTTAGTCTTACCAGTAGCTATGTTGTGTTTCAGAACTGCACACTCGTTTATAAAATGACCTGGCTGTTTACAATAATTGCAGTTCCCTTTAACGGGAGCCGCAAGATGACTGGCTTGATTCGGACCCCTCTTCTGACTGTCTTGAGGAATAGATTGTGCAACTAGCACTTTCATTTTCGTGTCTTTCATACGTTTTCTTTCGTGTTCTTGCTCTTCTCTGATTCTATTCTGGTGATACTGGAGCATCTGGAGCATCTGGGACGGAGTATTTGCTTGCCAGGTGCTTTCGACTTTCAAAACTCGGTTTTTAATTTGTGGACTTGAATTCTCGACTAATTTGGTAACGAAAAGATGAGGGTACGACTCACTACTTGTCTTGAGACCACTGTTGATACTGAAACATTTCTCAAATCTAGAATAAAAATCACTAATGTCCTCATCTTGCTTCTGTTTACAGGCTGAGATTGCATCCCAGTCTTCTTTCCTAGTTGTCAATAATCTGGGTAAAACTTGAATCAATAATTCTGGTAATTCTTTACATTTATCTCCAAGACCGGTACCTGGTACTCGTGCCTTGTCTTCAGCTTCTAGAGCTGCCCAATCGATCTTTTTCTCTCCCACCTCCCATTCTTTTTCCTTTAACTTTTCATACACCCCTGCGGGTAACAGGACCTTTAACATTTTAATGATATCTGGGTAAGTGTATTCTCCCATACGGAGCATGTCTTTTAATTCTCTATGGAACCCCGCTGGATCTTTGTCATGACTGGGAATTAATTTCTTCATTTCAAGAAGTTCCATCTTTGAAATCGGAGTGTATACAAACACTCGTTGCATTACGCCACCCGCCCCTTGGACTGGGTGGACTTCTCGTAGCGGATTCTGTCTGTCTATGTAAAATGGTTTACTTTCTGGGGGTGAGACATGAACAAAATGCGGATTCAGAAACGTTCTATATTTGTGACGCTGTTCTAGAATGACACTTATTAAATCGGTACCTAGACCTCTCCATCTGTACTGGAGTAACTCGTTCAGGATATCATGTAACGGGCCTGGATCAGAATGTTGACCCTCATACAGGGTAATGAGGTGCTGGATCATATACATACCCACCAGTCGTTGCTCGGCTGGGGGCAGTTTCAGAAACATTTGTGCCACTATTTCGTCTGGAAAAGTGGTAGAATCAGTAATCCATCGGACTGCTGATCGGGCTAGTTCTTGTTCATGCATGGTACTTAATTCGCTATAACCGACTCGTGATTTCAGAATGTGATCGGTAGCTTGAAATACTTGTTCTAGAGAACCTTGTTCTGGTGCTGGATGATGAAAAATAGACATAGGTTCTAGACGTAAATGGCGATCTGGAAATCTGGATTTTCCTACATACGCTATTCTGGCGGGATTCTCGTTCTCTTCCTCTTCAGGATCAGAGATACTTTCTTTCTCGCTTACTTGTGCTGTTTTACGCTGTTCGTGTAACCTTATTATTTCTTTACGAATTTTCTTGTACATACTTTCCATGGCACTAATGGTCTTGTGCTTACCCTCGGCTATATTATCACTCCACCTTGTTAGGATTCTCATTTCGGCGGGATCTTTAGACGGATAATCTTGTTCTCTTATTAGACAATTGATCAGGAACTTTAATATCATGAGCTGAATCTCGGCTTTCCTTTGAGACATAATCTCGCCTATACTTTCTGGATCATCCCCTGTACGGATGAAACGATATATTCTGTCTAGATCTTCTTTCATATTTGGTAAGGTGACTAGATACTCGGTCACCCTTCTTACGCGTACGGAATATAAAACCATATTATACTCGCCTGGAACTGTGTCATAGACGCATTCGGCAAGGGCTTGTCTGATTTCTGTAACTGACTTATTACTTTTTGGAGTACGCTGTGATGCTTGAGCATGTAATTCGAGTGCTGACAAACGCTTGTGTGGCGGCGGGGTTTGAGGAGGACCTCCTCCTGCGGCCCCTAGACTAGAATCGTCGACTGACATTCTTCGTGCTTGCAGGGTCGGTAATTGTAACGTGGGCTGAACTTGTATGGCAGGCTGACCCGGGGGTACCGTAGCAGGTACTCCGGTGTCTGGAGGAACGGGAAGTGCCTGATTTACAGGGACAGGCGGAGCGCGAACAGGATTGGCATATTCTGGAACTGTGTCGTCCAAATAGGACGAAATAAAAATATCAGCTGCGGTCGGTTTGTGACGTAGCTTGGTCGGAACTAATGGTGGCGGGAAATTACTGGGTGCCTCTGGGGTCGCTTTTGGCAAGCCTTCGGCAAGGAGAGGATACATACCCTTAATAAGGGCATGCCTCTGTCTGTCTGACTGTTCGGCTTTGACTTGTTCACCTATCTCGATTAATTCTCTTTCTTGGGCTCGTTCTTGGGATTCTCTACTTAACTCTGACTTTCTGACTTCCTTTTCCGTTCTTCTATGCGCTTCCTTGCGCCATAACTCGATGGCATCTTTCTGTGACTGTCTGGCTTTCTTTTTCCATAATGCTTCTTCTACTCGCATGATACATTCGGCATCCCATGTACCCGATACGGGCCATCTATACTTTTCTTCTAACTGTTTGGTATACTCTACCCATAAATCTAGATACAATATGGCGCTTATGCCATGTTTCTGATACATAAAGTGACCTGGACTGTCCCTAGGCGGAACAGGAACTGCTGCTTCCAGCAGACCCTTTCTAGTTTTTAACTGACGTAGCTTGGAAAAGAGCGGCATTCTAAACTTGAATCGGAACACAATACAATACACGAAAAACAGTAACAATTGGGAAAACAATTCAGGCATACCACGACATTGGAAATACATTAAACAACATTATAAATAACAGTTCGAACAGAATACTACCTGAAAAAACTGAAAACAGAAACAGAACAGAATTCCCGAGAACGGAACAGACTAGAGTTACTGGATGCACTGCTGTAACAGTATGGAACATACCGGTCCCATAAAGGAACACATCAAGACCCGTATCCACCTAGGTGAACACTTTGTTTGTGGGCTTGGGTACCACCAACCCACGGACCAGAGTCAATTTAGACTGACCCTGTCTAGACACTACCCCAGCAATGGTACTCACCGGGCAGCACAGAACGGAAGGCCTCGGACGGGACTGGACTACGACGACGAACTTCGGACTTCGGACTTCAATTACGGGTGGACCTCCGGATACCTCGGACCTTGGACTCTCGGCTTG
Source organism: Lissotriton helveticus (assembly GCF_964261635.1). Lineage (NCBI taxonomy): Eukaryota > Metazoa > Chordata > Amphibia > Caudata > Salamandridae > Lissotriton > Lissotriton helveticus. The sequence continues at coordinate 106,494,390 of NC_136065.1, forward strand.
GGCTCTGGTCGGGACTCGCCGCGTTCCTCCACCGTCTCGTTCGGATGCTGGACCGCCTCCTCCGTCTCCTCCGTGGGCCTGAGGGATACTTGAGCAGAAATATCTGCCACTGCGCAGAAGAGTTCCGTCACGACTGCAGAGGGTCAGGGGGTCGGCGTGGCTTCACCGACGCGTGGGGAAAGGGCAAGTCCCTATTCGGGCGCCATTATGTGGTAAATAAATAAATAATACCCTATTTTTGACTAGATTTATAGCATGACAGATAGCTCAATAAATAAGAGTCAAGATTCGAGGTAGTAGGAGTTTCTGCAGGTTTATTACAGCATAAGGACAGGATCAGGTCAACCTGCATAGGAATAGGACAATAAGGCAATAGGACAATAGGACAGGGCCCGGCAGCTGCCGGGGCTGGGTCTGGGATGAGCGCGCTAACATTCAATAACAAAACATTGACTTATATACATAGCGCAAACACATAGCAGTACATTGCAGTAGGCGTAACAGTAGGTGGAGTAGAAGGCGTGACGCGTAGCAGTCGCGAGAGATAACAGTAATAAGAGGTGTAACGGGGAGTTTACTTAGACATGTGATGCAAAACGTAACAGAATATGTCATGAATGGGCGGACACATAGGAGGGGGCTACCTAAGGAGCAGGGACCTCTAACCTAATGGTGCGCGAAAACTAGCAATGACGTGTTACTAGGAGAAGCTGGGGGCTACGAACTCTGTGCTAGGAGCAGAGACTAAAGTCTGGAGGGTCGGAGCGACATGTACCTAAACCCTATCTGGTATCTAATGTTTAGGGAACATGTTGATATAAACTAGAAGTCATGAGGGGAAAAGCTAACCTGACTCTAAGACTGGACCATGCATTATTCTACATGTAGTGCGTGATGAAGAATACTAAATGACCATTAAATACAGTATTTCTCTAACATGGAGACGAGAAGGCTAGACAATGACGGAAACTATTGATGCAGTTCAGTAGCTTAGGAATGCAGAGGAGGAGGACTGAACTGATAGCTGGAACTATAACATACTTTTGGCAGACTCAGAGGCAGAGCCGGGGTGCACCGGGCACTGCGAGGCAGGAAGTGAGTGAAGGGTCGAGGATACAGGTGGGGGCTGTATCGCTCCTCAGCGAGGCTTTCAGGAGACAGGAGCTGAATCTGTGGTCCGGGCCCTTTTGAGGCCTGGAAACGGGGACTTTATAATTGAATAACGTGCACACTGAGAAACGTGGCAACATTACTTACATAGGCCTGATATTCGTAGTATTCACGAGGACTGGAAACTAACATACTAGAGGTGGACACAACTGTAATTGCGTCTTTAATCAGAAATGGGGAATAACATATGCATATTGATCATGCACACATAACATATGATGGATGAGGCGTAGGGACACAGAACATGGCAAAATTTACTTTTCCACAGAGGACGCTGAGCTCACCCTGAGGATGGAGGAGCCTCAGAGTGCATCCCGTTACTTCTGGGCCCTACAACCTGCCTGGATCTTTGTTTGTTACGGAATATGTTAATTAAAGGGCGGAGGAAGCAGCGCTGGCTTTGCCTGCCCAATGCCAGTGAGCAAAAACCTTTCTAGCCTAGCGACTAGGTAATCCACCGGTGTCCTGCATATAGCACCTCGAAATCTGCTGCCAGGGTCAAGCGCTGTGGGACCCACACATGTTGTCTCTCAGTGCCCACCCAGGGTGTGCTAAGAGGGAAGAACGACCTTTACAACACGGTCGTTACACCGTGATGCCATAACAACGTGGTCATTACAACGCAAGTCGTTACAACGACTTGCGCTGGATGGCGCTCTACACTAAGGAATAGTATGATTTACTATTCCAACACCTTCCCTGCTGTTCCACACACTGGAGTTGGAATAGTAAATCATACTATTCCTAAGTCCAGTGCCTCTAGCGCAAGTTGTTGTATCGACTTACGTTGTAATGACTGCGATGTAAACTACCGCGTTGTGAATGTATGCGATGTAACATCATACATTCACTAAGAGGATGTCTGGCTTTTCGTTCCACTGCCCTAATTTAGACCTCAGGGGCGTAAGTACTAAGAAGGCTCCTGAAGGGTGCTTTTTAAACCTAGTAGGAAGAACGAGGTGTAGTCGCAATATCGCATATTCATACTACGTGCACTTTCGTGCAGTAATGGAGCTGACCTTCTTCCATGTAGGGTGACAAGCTGGTAGGTGCCACCACACTGTTGTTTCCCCATGTCAAAGGAAAAGTCTTGCTTCTCTTTCCCCTTCTCCTGTTGGGCAGAGAGGAAGCCAGAAAGCAACTGGGTCTGGCAAGGCCATGGCCATCCTACAGTTCTAGCATTTCGTGTGGTAATGCAAAGGGCCTCTTATTTATTTATTTAGTTTGAAAGTTTTCTATAGCACGAACATGACCATTGGGGGTATCAGAGCGCTTTACAATTTATACACCAAGAGGAATACAGATACATGCAATCAAAACAGAACCCACAAAGCAGAAGATATAAAGTCATACAGAGCAAAGGGAATCTCGTGACCATAGCAGCTGGGACACAGAACTGCGACTGTGACCTCAGTATCCACTTGAATAGCCAGTCAGAGGCAGACATTTCATCATCAAGAGCACTTTGACTTCCTTTGTGAAGAGGACAATGGAAGGGTTCACCCTAACTCCAGGGGGGGAGTTCCAAGTCCTCGGTGCTATACCGGAGAAGGCTAGTTTTTTTTCTTCTTGAATTTTTGCGGTTTGAGCAACCTCAAGAAAGGAAGCAAAAGGGAGGCTGTGAGCCGGTACCCTGGAAGCCCCAGAGCAAGGCCCTGGGATGATAGTGTACAGGATATTGACAATGGTTCATTTGGGTTCAGAGTAATAAACTCTTTAAACATTCGAGGTTCATCAAAGGAGGCCCGAGAGCTATGCAATGTCATGAGGAGTCTGGATCAATGTCACAAGCAAATGGATCACCTCTCACATTCAAACTTCATACTACACATGCTGGACACAAGGATAAATGCAGGCATGTGAATACCCAAAGTGTTTAGATGGGATGAAAACAAGACACAGGTTTATAGTGCAAGAGGTCCCACAAGTGTGAAAAGGGAAACTGTGCAGAGATAGTGTGAATCAGATGTGCACATAGTAGCAGTTTTTCTTAGTTAAGGGATAGCAAAGCTAAAATGGGATCAGCTGCTGGGTGGGGGCTCTCCCTCTGCCCTTGTACTGTGTGCAGCCATTGACAGACCCTGCCATTCCTAAGCTGTAGGGGGCTGCCAGCACACAGGCATGGAACAGCTGCATGAGAAGACATTAGAGTGACTATCAGAAACATGCTAGTGACAATGAGGCCAGAAGGTACAACAGACACCGCAAATGTCATTCTGTACACCATTACACACATGAACACAGTTGCTGGAACAGAAGAAACCCATAGTGGAGCACTGTAGATGCAGCATTCACTCCCACAGCCATGCTATTGAAGAGGAGAATGTGTTCAGCCTTCGCCCAGTTGTGCAGACGAACCCTCCAGTCATGCCAGCCCGCCTGGCTCGCGATAGCTCAACAGCCATGTCCCATTGTCACTTCTAATAGCCCCCTTGGACCGTCTCCAACAGAATGGAGGAGAGAGGGATGCAGGATTCCAACGCGCTTCCATCACTTTGATTCTCGAGGAAGCAGCATGACAGCCAAGCCTTGAGATGCGAGCCAATGCCTGCAGGCGCGAGCGTCCTTACACAACCAGCCTTGGCTGCCCCAACAGATAGAGGCATTATGCGAAATGCCTTCCTTGTGGGTTTTGTTTGTGTTGTTCTCGCGCAGGGAATGTCAGCTGAGGTCCTGGCCCTCCAAGGCTGTTCTCTTCTGGAGATGGACTACTTTGATTTCCTGCCACCCTTTTTAGCATCACCCAGTCCTCACATTACCCGGTAGCGTGTGAAATATGTCGAAGCGTGTTGCAGACAGTCACATGATGCCAACATGTTGACAGAAACTAGAGGGAAAGAGTTTCTAGGGGATGAAGGCACTATACCTCTGGTGGTCCAGAGTAAGGTGGCATCCATCCACGAAACACGGCACTGCCCGCCTGCTGCCTAGAAGAGACCGAAATGGAGATAAAGCAACCACCGCACAACACAGACAGCGTCTGTGACTACCACGACTAGACAGAATTCAATAGATCAACCACTGTTAAGATTTAATTACTTATAACTATGAATTATTTTCTAAGTACCAATTGTGAGCCTTGAGAAAGCCTAGGCCATACATGCCACAAAGGGTGAAACATGTGTTGTCTTTACTGCAAAAATATCTTTATCAACTGTTACATGCCATGTTCATTTACACAAAAAGGATTCAACCGACAGACTAACCCAAAGCCCCTTCTTTAGAGAATAGCAATAAATAAATCTGAATTAAGGCACAAATTGCAGTTTTCACCTAATTTAGGATTTATGGTAGTCCTATGTGTGGCAATAGGCTATTAGGTAATACTCTGGGGTAAACCAGGCAGGTTTAAAGTCAATGACAAACAACTCACAAATCACAAAGATGATATAGAAAAACAAAACACAAAACACCACTGCCCCAGAAGCACTAACATTAGGCACCTCAGTCATGTACATCAACATGGTGGCCGTGCAAACACCGCTGCAACTGCAACTATGCGTCATTCGATTGCGAAAACAAGTGCTCTGATGTATATCTTGTGACGTTTGTCTAATAGTATATAAGTGCATCTTGAAGGGGATAATGATTCCGTGCACAGGATTGTTCCAAAACAAAAGGTACAGCGTTGCCCTCAATGCAAGTCATTTTAGCAGTTTTGGCTGACTTGCAAACCACCCCCGATATAAACATTGATCAAATGCACCATGTTTGGGTACCAGCCTGACACTTTATGACACCAACAGATACTTCAGTGGGTGATACCAGCATCACTTTCTTAGGGGTGCCCTAATCAGGCACAGCTGATGGCGTCATATATTGGAAGCCAAGGCAGCTATTGGGGAGGCGGGCGTAAAAGCTATGTATTTTTAGCTGGTGACCCACAGTCTATTCCATGGGTACATGCAAACATTTTCCCAGGGGCCAAAATGTTTGATCTGTGATGTGCCCACGGGCCGCATTGATGCCAGCGAGGTGGCGGTCGGGCGAGAGGGTTGGGGGATAGGTGGTAAAGTGAGTGTAGATGAAGCAAAGGATATACATCAAGTAGCTGGAATGAACTATGTGACACCAGAAAACCTGACATTAATCTCGGCTTTCCCAATTTACCAATTTGTGTCATCCTAGACAAATGTTTAATTTCACTTTCCCTCCTTTATTCTTCGTTATCGCATATAAGAGGCCTTTGAAATACATGATTTCAGGGTGTGCACTATACAAAACCTTCTCTTGAGTTTGATTTAATAAACTATAATGCTGTTCATGTATAATAGGAACCGAGCCCACCCAAAGAGTGCATATAGCAACTTCCCTCTTTAGTTCACTATTGACGTTGTTGTCAGGGTAGGGGGAAGGATTAATGTTTCTAAATTCATGTTTGAAAACTATCACTTTTAAATGAAGATTTCTCAATGCACTCATATAATCAATTGTTCTAGGGTGAAAAGGTTCTGCCTGTTAACTAAATACACTTTTTGAATTTTGAATAGTGTCATTTTTACACTTCTGCTGCAAGATGGCTTGAAAACTAAAGGTGTTTCTATAAAGCGCAGGACTCCCTAGTTTCTTTCTTTAACACAAACTAACCTTGAAATAAGTGCTTGTCTGTCTATTTAACATCTTTTTGTTTTGAGTGCTGAGTCAAGAAAACAGCAGCCCAGTGTTCTGTTGGCCATCAGCTGTATGTATAGGGGTGTTAAAATGTGTAAGCGGTATATAGACGATATTTTTCTAATTTGGAATCAGACCAGTGAAACTTTAAACAGCTTCCTGCATTGGCTAATTAACAACTGTTGTGGGCTCACATTTACACTAAGCCATGATAAATCCTCTATATCCTTTCTGGACCTTACCATCTACCATTCAGAAGGTGAACTCCTTACCAAACTCTTTAGGAAACCTACAGAGCGTAATACGCTTCTTGATTACAGTAATAATCACCCTAGGGCTTTGAGAGACTCCTTACCGTACTCACAATTCCTTAGGATTAGACGAAACTGCTCCTGTAAAATCGATTATTTCAGAGAGGCTGCTGTTCTCTCGACCAAATTGAAAGATCGAGGCTACCCAAAGAAAATAGTCAAACAGGCCCTCAAACGAGCATGGTATTGCCCTCGAGAGGTCTTACTGACGCCAAAAGATAAGAATCCAAATGAAAGAATCGCATGCGTCACGACTTTCTCTCCAGTCTCCAATAAAATCAAAAAGTCAATCCTTAAACATTGGCATACAGTTAACGCAGGGCCAGTGCACATTGACAAACCTCTTTTTGCATTTCGCAAAAGTAAAAACTTAAAGGACCATCTTGTTAGAGCAGCATTACCAATAACATCAGGAGGAACTACACTCGAGGCAGTCTGGGGCCTACCACCAGTGATAGGCCATGTCAAATGTGGATGTTGCAATGTTTGTGAATACACGGTGGAGGGAAAAGAATTCACTCACAATGACACCACGGTTGTAAGACGATAATTTTCTAATTGTAACACCTCAAATGTTATTTATGCTATACAATGTCCCTGTCCAAACTGTACATTGGCCAGACCACACAAAAGACCAAGACTCGCATAAGCCAACACAGGAGCCGTGTAAGATGTAAGACAATTAATGCTCCTTTGGCGGACCATTTTGAGGAAGCAGGACACAGTGAAAATGATATAAAATGGACAATACTAAAAGTGGTCAAGCTACCGGCCAGAGGCGGAGACATTGCCCAAATACTCAATCGAGAGGAGCTAAAGACAATGATCCAATTCGACACAATAAGGAATGGTCTGAATCGAGCAGAAGACTGGACCACCTTATTATAAGTCTAAACAAAAATTCCTTGCTCCTGGCTGTGTAATCGACCCTAAAAGACTTTGTCCTTGCCCGAACAGTGAATTTTTCAAAACTGGACATTGCTACTCCTGTGCCCTGTGGCAAAGTCTGAAATCTGAATATAAGCTCTGTAATTCGTAATGTTTATGGTAATTTTTATGGTCATCAAGAAAAAGTTTTATATATCTCCGGTTCGGCACAATTAATGTCACCAAATGCACTTACACTTGAGCACGCATGCAACTAGTAAGCACCTCCCTCCCTTCTATCACATGTGAATAATCCCAGCCATATTACCACCACCTTGGCAGATGCCAACCAACCCTCCCCAAAATGGCCACCATCGTGTCTTAATGCCAATCTCATAATGGCCGCCACTAATAGGCCTTTTTCACCCACTCCAAAATGGCCACCCTTGTGGCTGAATGCCACTTCCGTAATGGCCGCCACCAACAGGCCCCTTTCTATTTCCATCAACTCGCTGTCTTAGGCAACACGACTGTAACGCCCGGTCGAACTGCTATCACAGCAGCGGACAGACTGGACATCATTCCGTCGTCCACAACGAAACCCAATTCACCACGGAGCAACCTCAGCTCCAAGGTAAGCCATATCCCATGCTGCATCGTGTAGAAAGTGAGAATAATCTGAGACAAATCTCGATGGCCAACCGTTGTCCCGTCCCACTCACCGGTTCTCCCCCCCCTTTTTTCCAGCCTCCATTAACAGGCCCTTCGTTGATACCGCTTGCAGCGGACATTTAATGTGGACATAGGACCTCGTTCCATTTTATCGCCGGAACCCCATCGGACCCACCACTCTGGTAAGCGTTCACCTTAAGTAATGCCTTAAGCAAGACAAAACTCCCGCACGAACAAGGGCGGCTGTGATTGCAGCTCTAATTCTTTTCCTACCCCACTCCATAGATGCTGCACCATTATCAATTCAAACCTGCATCCAAACTCTGACTGCCTAATTGCAGGTAAAAAGTCAATTTTATTCCACCACAGCAATGTAAAAGAACAACCCCCGGCACGTTTAATGATCAATTAATTTCTTTTATGCACTATAGCAAAGCTAAAACCCATGAACTGTGTCGGCAACCAGCCGCACTGACACCATCCTCGCTCCCACCAGGAGCAGCGGAGCACTTTAGAACCACTTAGCTAAGAGTAAGTGTACTTTGACAATCTCCCCGCAGACACGGTATGAATGCACACGGTTGCATGCTCACGGACTCTACTTACGTTTTTTGTATGAGGATTAGCAATGTATAAACTCTAAACTTAAAAATAGTAATGGTGCATGATGAAGATCAAAAGTAGCTGACACTTCTCACTGATGCACTTAAGTATGGAAGCTCCCGGTACCTGCACACTATTCGTGACACACCAATTATTTCACGCCAAGCCGATTCCGAAAAACTGTAAATTGTACAAAGTAGATGGACTGTTTTGACCTGTTGAAAGAATAATTTCTAATTTAGCTTCTGGCTATGCCCTTCTTCTTTCCCTCTTTTTTATTCCCTTTTTCCTCCACAACAGGCGGTCGTATTGTAAATACAAACAGGCAAATGTTTTCTAATGTTGACCTGATGATGATCCCATGTAATTAGAGCGTAACGGGATCGAAATGTCGACTATACCTAGTACTCCCGCAACCTAGCCATTGCGCTGAACCTTGTTGTGTTGTAGTACTAACTGGAAAAACTAATTTAACACTGATGTAAAAGTGGCCAGTATTGCTCTTCTTTGCCTGTGCAAACCTTTTTCCATGTGTTGTTTGTCTTTCTAGAGAAAGGTACAGGACTGTGCCTTTAACTATTCACATATCCTTTTCTGATTTTGGTCTAAATAAATACCCTGTCCGGCTGGACAGAGGATGAATATAGCTTCCTATTATGGCCTATATTTTATTGACTTCATGTATTCTGATAAGCTTAGGCCATCAATGAGAGACACCTGTGCATTTTTCAAATCGGTTGTGAAAAAATGTGAGTATGTTGCTGGATATATGGGCCGCCGTGCCACCAATGTACTTACCGGGGGAGGGTAAACACCCATTATTCCGCAACTTTCTTTCCGCATACCATCACTTCGCATACTTTCATTACGAAAGTACCATGACTCCGCAATGCCATTATAACGCATGGCATTACATTTGATATGCTTTTACCACGCATACATTTACAACGAAATTCGTTGTAAATGCATGAATGGTAAAAGCATGTTTTTTTAAAATGTTTGGATAAGGTAAGTATGGGTATAGGGGTATATGTTTTGGGGTACTGAGGTATATGTTTTGGGGTGTTTGGGTATTTTAAAGGTTTTAGATATACTTTTGGGTTATGGGGTACAGGGGTAGTTTTAGGGTTTTGGGATAGGCATGGGTTTTTGGGTACAGGGGTATTTTTAGGGTTCAGGGCTAGGTTTGGGCTTTGGGGAATAGGGGTATTTTTAGGTGGTCGTGGGGTTGGTTTGGGTTTTGGGGTACAGGGGTATTTTTAGGTTTCAGGGCTAGGTTTGGGTTTTGGGATACAGGTGTATTTTTACGGTTCAGGGGTAGGTTTGGGTTTTGAGGTACAGGGTTATTTTTATGGTTCAGGGCCAGGTTTGGGTTTTGGAGTACAGGGGTATTTTTAGGGTTCAGGGGTATGTTTGGGTTTTGGGGTACTGGGGTATTTTAAGGGTTCAGGGCTAGGTTTGGGTTTTGGGGTACAGGGGTATTTTAGGGTTCAGGGGTAGGTTTGGGTTTTGGGGTACAGGGGTATTTTTAGGGTTCAGGGCTAGGTTTGGGTTTTGGGGTACAGGGGTATTTTTAGGGTTCAGGGGTAGGTTTGGGTTTTGAGGTACAGGGGTATTTATAGGGTTAAGGGCTAGGTTTGGGTTTTGGGGTACAGGGTATATTTATAGGGTTAAGATGGGTTAGTGTTTAAGGGTGTTGGGGTATTTTAAGGAGTAAGGGTGGGTTATGATTATGGGGTGCAGGGTTATTTAAAGGGAGCAGGGTGGACACCCGGAGCTGGAATGTACAGAACCTGGGAAGAAAAAATAATGAAATATTGGGCACAACGCTCGCTTTTTTTCCCATAATCCCACGCCCCGCACACGCCCCGCCCCCAGCACACACCCACAGCACACGATATGAGACATGGCATGAAGGGCAGAATGTACCACACGCCCCCAGCATTTGTCACGCCCCCAGCACACACCCACAGCACAACGCAGACATGCCCACAAGGGACTACTTTGTTGGCACGGTTCTTTTACCTTTTAAATGTATATGGTGGGCGTCTGCATAGCCTATGTCCTTCTGCTGCAACTGCCCTTTCCAACGCTGTATTGGGTGTTGTGATTGGTGCTGGGGTTCCTGAGATTACCCGCCTCAAAGGTTAGTGCTCTCTCTTTATTATATTAGTATAGATATAGATGAATGGCAATGCTCTGGCTTAATTACAATTTTCAAACAATAATATTAAATGATTGTGGCCTTGCAACCCCCTTGAACTATTGTGTTGTACACTTGGGCATGTACTTAAACAATGTGATTGAAAACAAATGTAAGTTTTTGGTGGGTGACCAGATAGTGGGGGCTTGCCGCCTCACCACATCACAATGAATCTAAATTAAATTAATTTACATAGTGAGTGGTTTAGTCTGGAAATCTGACCTCACTCCAGCCCTGGACTACCTTAGGGCGGGATCTAAGGCAAGACAGATGATATTCTAAGGGCCCCATTTATGAGGCCCTTACACCGTTGTTGTGTCACTTTTTGCGACGCTGCAGTGGCGTAGAAAATATGCCACACTGTGCCATGTTTCGAACGTGACACATCTAGGCAGATGTGTTGCTTTGTAAACCCCTGCACTCCATCATACCTGCGACAGGTATAATGTATGCTGGGTGGGGCGTTCTGACAAAGAAAAGTCTCGTAGAAGTGGCGCTGTGAAATCTATGAGATTTCATTGCACTACTTGTATGGCAACACTGCTGTAACAACTGGGGCACCGACACAGCAGGAACTAGGAATCGCAAAGGAAATTAGGGTCACACGTACAGGGCCTAATGGTAATACTTAAAGGAACACACGTCCACTCTAATTGCTGGTTGGGACCGGAAGCTACGAGCGACCCCGGCCCATTTGAAGTTGAAGTTGGAAAGGTTTTGTATAGCGCTCTACTACCAAACGGTTTCTTGGCGCTGTAGACAGAAACTAAAACTGAAGGGGGAGGGGGGGGGAGATTTAAAGAATGTAAGCAGAAGAAAAAAGGTAGGTTTTCAGAGCAGCCCGAAAATCCAGATAACAAGGGATAGATCTAATTGTCAGAGGGAGTGAGTTCCAAAAGAGGGGGGCAAGTGTCGAAAATCTAGAGCCACCCGATGTCTTCTTACGAAATCGGGGGACTAGAAGGAGAAACTGGGTGGAGGACCGCAGATATCTAGCCGGAACATATGCAGTGATCTTGGATCTGATGAAAGCAGGAGCAGTGCCAGCTAATGACATATAGGTCAGACAGCCCAGCTTGAAGAGTGAGCGCTCCTTTATAGGGAGCCAATGAAGAGTTTTGAGAAGAGGGTTGATGTGACTAGATTTGGGGAGCCTAAAAATGAGGCACGCTGCCTGATTTTGAATAAGCTGCAAACGACGACATTCGTAGGCTGGAATGCCCACATATAGGGCATTACCATAATCTAGTCGGGAAAGAATCATTGCTAAAACAACGAGTTTGAGAGCTTCAGCCGAGAAGTAACGTGAGACTTTCCGGATGATTTTGAGGGAAAGGAAGCAAGAGGAGACTACTGCGCTTATCTGGGGGCGTAGAGAGAGGTCCTGGCTGGCCTTGATGCCGAGGGTTCTGACAGAGGCAGAGGGGGACGGGGGGGAACCGAGGATGGGGGGCCAAAAAGCTGGGGTCCAAGGGTTAGAGGGACCGCTGATAAGGACCAGCTCCGTCTTATCGGGGTTCAACTTAAGATGATTGAGGTTCATCCAATTATAGATGAAAGTAAGAGTGGAATGAACCCTGGAAACTGAATCGGGAGAAGAGGAGAGTTTGAAAATGAGCTGGAGGTCATCGGCGTAATTGAACGCCGTAACCTCCATGTCCTGTAAAGCAACAATCAGGGGGTATATGTAAAGGTTAAACAAAAGAGGGGAAAGAGAAGAGCCATGGGGTACCCCACAGGAGACGGGGCTGATGGGTTCAAGAAAACCTTCCAGCCAAAAAACCTGAGTACGGCCTGCTAAAAAGGAGGTGAGCCAAGACAAGGCTGACCCCTGTAGGCCGGCAACTCTGACACGGTCGAGTAAGATGGAATGATCGACCGTGTCAAAGGCCGCAGATAGATCGAGTAGAACTAGTGTACAGGACGGAAGCCAGCCTGGTGGTCAGCCAGGAGGTGATGAGCTTCAACATAGGTAAAGAGCGAAGAGGTGATATGGCTCTCTAAGATCTTGCTCAAAAGTGGGAGGAGCGAAATAGGTCGAAAGTTGGAGGAAACAGTAGGTCGGCACCAGGTTTCTTTATAATGGGGATAACCGTAGCTGATTTAAAAGCATCTGGTACAATTCCTGAAGTGATAGAGGTGTTGAGCAGGTTAATAGGAGGGACTGGGCAGCAATTTATAGCTCTCTGGCCACGCCTGGCCAGAGAGTGTTACAATGTGTGTGGGTGCTTCCGGTGTCTCGTCCCTCGAGGCGAAACACTAGAACGTTACATCCCTTATCAGGTTGGATTTTGAAACACAATAAAGTCAATTATGGTCTAGCACATAAAGTCCGCTAGCTTCCGGCTGGGTCTTGGATTCGGCCAGAGGTCATAGGTGTGTCTTTGCACGTTGCGGGGGTCACATAGACTCAACTGCCTTTCACTGGCAGATCGACGTTCTGGACTGCGAGCTTTCGCCACTTGTGGCGTACATGGGGTACCAGGCGCCTCATCAGCCACAGTTCGGTTTGCGTCGTCTAGCGACATTCTTGACGATTCTACTTGATCCGTCGGGGTATGGTCTTTGGCCACGTCTGGGACTTGCTTGAACCATGATATATTCCTGGTCACGGTCTCACCGTTCCGCTCTGCCGTGACAGCCATGCCACTAGTTGACTTGACCAGCAACACTCCCGGTTCAAAGGGAGTTCGGAACTTTCCAGTGTTCCACCGGTTCCTGATCAGTACTGAGCAGCCAGGTTGAAGCCCTCGGATTTTTGCTCTGCGTCGTCTACTCGCCTTGTCATTGGTGTTGTGTCATCTCGTTTGAGTCTCTGTTGGGTCATAGGGCTTGTGGGCCCAGCCTTCGGCCCTCGGGAACATGTCTCTGCGTGGCCCGGCCAACATGAGTGACCACGGAGATGCCTGTGTAGTGCAGTGTGGTGTACTGCGATAGTCTCTCAGAAATTGCTGCAGCATACTCTCAGGGTTCGTGCCATCTGCTGCCGCAATCCGTAACACTTTGTTAATGGTTCGCATGAACCGTTCTACTTCGCCGTTGGCTTGTGGCCACTGGGGTGTTATTCGATGGTGCTTGCTCCCAAGGTGTGTTAGGAATTCTCGAAAGTTGCTGCCATTGTCAGTTTTGATGATGTGAGGAATTCCAAAGAGAGCAAACGCTTTGTCCAACACTGGTCGGAGGTTTTCAAATGATGTGGACGGGAGAACTTCCACAATGGGGTACTTGGTGTAACTATCTACAATAACGGCGGTGACCTTCCCGTCTGGGAAGCTCCCAAAGTCGATACTTAGCCAGGCCTATGGAGAGGATGCCGGTTCCTCGGTTATGGCAGGTGCTGGAGCTTCTGAGCTTCTGGTAAGTTGGCAACCTCGGCAATTGCAATTGCGGATTCGACGCTGTCCTCCAGGTCCGGGAACCACACCTTCTCCCTCTTCCGGGATTTCATTCGCCCAATGCCCTGGTGTCCTTCGTGGGCAAGTGTCGCTGCTCATTCTTGCAAACTGATTGGTATCACTATGCGCGACCCCCTTAGGATGACTCCGTCTTCTGTCGAGCTGGGCTTGTTCCTTACTTTCCAAAATTTCCCGAGACGATTTCGATCAGTCTCGCTCCACCCTTAGAGGTCCCTGAGGAAGGATTCCCATGAGCCTCCTTTTAGTGTACTTGATACCCGTTGGAGGCAGACGTCCTTCTCGAGGTGTCCTTTCACTTCTTCTATTGAGAGTGCTTGAGGGCATGACCACTGCAAAACTATATTGATGAAATCTTCTGTGTTTGTTTCTTGTTCTTCATCTGTGACCGTTTCCGCTGCTGGATGGCGAGACAGGAAGTCTGCGGGGTTCTTGGCGCCAGGCTGGTATACTAACTCCATTTGATAATGTTGTAACTGGATTGCCCATCTCTCAATCCTGGAAGAAGGATGCGGTGCTGTCCCCTTGAAAAGTGGTAGGAGTGGCTGGTGGTCGGTTACCACTCGAAAAGGATTTCCGCTCACGTAGAGGTGGAAATGGTTACAGGCCCATTTGATGGCGAGAGCCTCTCGCTCTATCTGAGAGTAACGGGTTTCAGTCGCGGTGAGGGACTTGCTCGCGAATGCCAGAGGGACCCATGTTCCTGATTCCGTCTCCTGGGTCAATAGCGCGCCCAGGCCGACTGGGCTGGCATCAACAATCAGCTCTGTGGAGAGAGCTGTGTCAAAGTAAGCCATCGTCGTACTGCCCAGCAGGGCCGTTTTGACTTGGTTGAACACCTTCTCTTCCACTGTAGTCCACTTCCAGGGGTTCTCCTTTTTGGTTAGGTTGCGTAGTGGTTCTGCAATGGTGGCCAGATTCGGAATGAATCGACCGCAGTACGTCGCCATTCCCAAGAAACTTCTCACCTCAGACACACTTTTTGGCGCAGGAGCAAGGTGTATTGCTTGAGATTTCCGGGGGTCTACTTGGACGCCATCAGCATTGAATACATATCCAAAGAAATCAATGGATTTTTTAAAGAATTGACACTTGTCCTTGTGTAGCGTCACTCCGTGTTCTGCCAAACGTTGGAGGGTGGCTCTTAGCTGACGGTGATGCTCCTCAACAGTCTTGGAGTGTATTAGAATGTCATCACTGACATTAAGGACCCCACTTAGTCCAGATAGAATGTCTCGTACCGTATTCTGAAAGATTTCCGCTGCACACGATATTCCGAAATTGAGTCTCTTGTATCGCCTAAGTCCCAGGCGTGTGGAGAAGGTAGTTATATACTTGCTTTCTTCTGCCAAGGTGAGCTGGTGATAGCCGGCGTTCAGATCTAGTTTTGAGAACCATTGAGCCCCGTTGAGGTCGGCTAAGATATCGTCCACCGTCGGAGTTAGGTGTCTTTCCCGCTTAATTGCTCGGTTCGGCATCCTCATGTCGATGCATATCCTGATCTTGCCCGGTTGTTTCGGTTTTTCTGCGATCACCATGGGTGATACCCAGGGAGTTGGGCCAGTCACTTTTTCAATGACTCCCTGGGGTTCAAGTTCTTGAAGTTCTCGCTCGACCATTGGTCATAGGTGGATGTGAATGCGACGGTGCCTTAATGCTACTGGTTGGACAGCTTGGTCTATGTGCAGTTATACGGGTGGTCGTTGTATCTTCCCCAGTCCCCTGAATAAGTGTGGGAACATTTCTAGGATGTCGTCAACCTGCAGCAATTTGACTGCATTGGTGAATGCAGTTAAGTTCAAATCCTCTGCTGTGTGGCTTCCGACTAGTATATCTGCCTCCCGATCTATGACATGGAATACTGTCGTCACTTCTTGGCCTTCTGCTCTCACATGAACTGTCATCTTCCCTTTGAGGGGGAGCGGCGTTTTACTGCCATAAGTCAGTATTTTGATTTTTGACGGTGTGAGCGTGGGTCTTGGGCTTAGCTTCTTGTAGTGTTGGGACCCCATAACGTTGACGGTCGCTCCAGTATCGACTAATCCCGGTACTTTGGACCCATCAATTTCGATGTGGCCCTTTGGCTGTGGCCGTCGCCTCTTTTTGAGATCACTTGCAAATGACACAAAGTAGCATTCTTCTTCTTCTTCCGTAGATGAGTCGTCCAAGCGTTGGGGATATCGGTTGGAACTTCGGGGTGACCTTGGTGTTTTGGTGTCTTCTAGCGTCAAATTCCTCACTGCTCCAGTCGGAGGTCTTCTCCCTGTGGTGCCTCTCCCTCGTGAACCCCCTCGGCACACACTTGCAAAATGGTTGGGGATTCCGCATTTCGAACATGACTTTCCTCTTCCTGGGCAGCTTTCCGGGAGATATTCTTCTCGACCACACCACCCGCAAGAAGTCCGTCGCGGGGTTCTTGTCGGCCATCTTCCTCGGCCTCCTCGCGACGACGTCCGGATGGCGTCGGCCCGCTCTGTCTTGACGCTGGCTGCTTGATCCTGTTGCGAGGTGAGAGCTGCCTCCATGGCCGTCGCCCTAACATCTGAAAGTTCGTGAGATCGTGCAAGGATCAGTATTTCTTCTAGGGTTATCCGAGGTTGCCGGAGTATCAGCATCCACAGCGTCTTGTTGTGACACCCCTGTATTAGTTGTGCCGTGACTTTTTTAGTTTGGTCGTCCTCGGTACATGTGCTGGCTAATTCCCTGAGGCAGGCGTGATATGCGTCCATTGACTCTCCCTCACGTTGTCTTGCTTGCCAGAGCTTAAATCGTTCATAGTGGGGGTTGAGTTGAGGGTCAAAATGCGCATTGAGTGCAGCAACGGCGGTATCGTAGTCATTGGCGGCCCCTTTGTTTGGGAGATGCTCAAACAACTTATATATCTCGTCACCTGCAAAGTGCAGTAGTAGTAATCTCTTGGCGGCCTCGTCGGTCTCTCGTGCGGCTATAAAATAATTATTCAGACGGCTGACCCATACTTTCCACCTCGGTGAGGCTGTGGCCGGCTCAATGAGCTCGCTGAATGGCGGGAGCGCTGTAACTTGTGAGAGTACCGGTTGCGGTGCTGCTGGTGGCGCTGCTGGTGGGGCGGCTGCTTGTTGAGCTGCGCCTCCCGGGTTTGACATTGTTCTGTCTCAGTGGACGTGGCAGTGTTTTGTGGTGTGTGCTGTTGGCTTTGCGTGCCCCTTTCTTTGGGTGTTCACTCTGTTTCACAATGTCTGTGTGGCACTTGATTTTGCCAGTGCTTATTTGCTTCCTTTTTTGTCCCTGGGGTGTCGTGCCCCTGATGTACAGTTGCCTCCTTGGCTGTATGCGTGCTTCAGCCGCTCTTGCCCTGGTTCGCGTGGGCTCTGCTTGGGTAGGCACTTCTATGGGTCGTTTGCCTTTGCCTGTGCTTGTTAGCAGAGCTAATATGTCCTTTTGTCTGGTGGTGCGGGCTTTTTCCTACCTCGCTGGCCTTACTGAAGAAACTTACACGACGTGTGAGGTCTTTCCTATGCTGGCAGTCCTTCTCGCCGGCGTTCGCGAGTGATTGCACACCTCGGGGTCTGGGTGCGGCCTCCCGTTGCAGAGCGCATTCGCGCGCTAGGAATCACGCCGTGAGGTTCTTCGGCCGAGCCTGGGGCGCCGCGAGCAGAATGCAGGACACCTCCTGGGCTTACCGGCAAGCTTCTTGGTGTGCTTCGCCCATGGCTTGGACCTTCCTGTCGATTGGGCAGATTTCTCCTTCACGCCAGCATCCCTGCATTACCGGGTGACGTCGGGCCCTTCAGTCACTCAGCGCTGTCACTACGGGTAGGTGGTTCTTCGGCTCTGTGCGGGACAATTAGGAGTATCCCATCCTCGTCGCCAGTGTAACGACTGGGGCACCGACACAGCAGGAACTAGGAATCGCTAAGGAAATTAGGGTCACACGTACAGGGCCTAATGGTAATACTTAAAGGAACACACGTCCACTCTAATTGCTGGAAGCCACGAGCAACCCAGGCCCATTTATTTATAGCTCTCTGGCCACACTTGGCTAGAGAGTGTTACAATGTGTGTGGGTGCTTCCGGTGTCTCGTCCCTCGAGGCGAAACACTAGAACGTTACAACTGCGTCAAATCCTTAGGTGTGACACAGGCCTTTTCACATTGGGCCTGCCTCATGTGGAATGACACATTGCTGGAGTTGCGTCTGTTTTCAGACACACTCCAGCAATGCACCATTTTTGCACTGACAGATACGCCAGGATTCCTGACGTATCTGTAAAACCTTGCGCCATGGAGCGCCGTACAGTAAATACAGCGCATCCATGGGGTCAGAAGAAGGGCGCACTGAAAAGTGTTGCATCGCTGTTTCACCACCGGGATATGACACTTTTCATAAATAAGGCCGTAAGATTTTTAAGGAAATCAGTAATGGAAATAATTAAGCAATTTTTAGGAATTTTAGATGAAATCAAGAGAAAACACCGGCATAAACCGAAACTTATTGCAAATATGAAAGGAGCGGATGGAGGGAGCAAATGCAACAAAACACGAGAGCTCTGCGTGGGTTCCTATTTCTCTCTGAATTAATCTGATTGAATGCTGTTGGTTGTGAACTGTAAAAACAAGCATCGTTCTATCACTTACAGAACTTGTATTTGAAACCAATTTCCAAGATGTCACTGGATTAAAGGAAGCAGGAAGTGCGTGTTGTTTGATGAAAGGACGTTGCTCGGTGGGCTGACGCACGTGAGAGATTGATACAGAAAGGCCAGAGAGGTGCTGTGTTTAGAAATGTGTCATAAAGAGGTAACAGGCCTTCTTGTGTACTCTTGGAAAGATGAAAAACACGTGTTCATCGCCCTGGTACCCTGGCTCGGCGCACCCCCCTTCAAACACAGCGTGTGGTGCTCTTGAAAAGGCCCTACTTTTACATGTGCAACACAGTGTGATTCTTGGCATCCCTGGGGGTGGGCGAGTCTTTAAATAAAAGTAATAATAAACTTCAGTTTGCCATGGCTTCGCAAGCACTCTAAAAACGTAAACCAAGTTATCCAAGCATCACTTAACACGATCTTCAAACGATCTAGAGTCTTGTGGAGAATTGTTAACATGTAGCGCTTGGCGCAGCCTACACGTGGTCCCAGGAGCTATTACGCGGCAAAGCCTGCCTAACCAAGCTCGCTCCCGCTTATGAAAACAGTGCAAAATGTTTGTCTCGTGCTCAGATAAAATTATCGCCACTTTAGCGGCAGGAAACTGCCACTAAAGCGGCGATAATGGGCTTGATAATATGCCCATGTGAATTCCCATAGAAGAGCCCATGTTCACACCAGAACATGGGCTTCTATGGGAATTCACAAGGGCATATTATGAAGCCCCTTATTGCCGCTTTAGCTGCAGTTTCCTGACATTAAAGCGGCAATCATTTTAACGCCGTGCTTGATAATATGCCCCTGGGATCTTTGCTGAAATTTCCACTTAAGTATTGACTTCCTGTTGCAAGCAAACGCCAAACAGACCCAGAACTGCAAATTGAGTCTAAATTAAATAATTGTGAATTACATTACAAAGTGGAGTAGGGAGAGCTCGAGTCCGGGCCTTCGCCCCAGAAGGAGGTGCGTTCACATTTCCTTCTCACAGAAAGCGGGTGCCGAAGCTGGTGAGAGGACCGGGCGGCCTAATGTATTGCACAGACCCGCAGACAGTACACCCGGGACCAATGAGCATCACAGACCAGGGCTGCACGTGTCCTCCTCACCTTCCTGCATATTGTGGAGTGGTGTGGCTCACTGGTTAGAGGCGGCAGACCCGTAAGCAGAGGACGGCCCGGGACCAGGGTTCGATTCCCGACGCGGCAGGGTCGTGGACCAGGGTCAGCGGGCTCGATAATTCTCGCCTCGGTGCCTACTCCAGTCAGGGACCACACTCGGCAACTCTGGGCATTAGCTTGCCTCATCTTCACAATGGCCCCCCAGACCGCCGGGGATGCTTGGTCGCACCTTAGAGATACCCATTAGGGACCATCTCTCAGGGTGAGCCAGGACGGGTTCCCCAGCGGTCGAAGCGCGGAGATACTCCTCCGGGAGTTGATTCTAGCGCTATATAAACCCACAATTAAATTAAATTAATTAAATTGTTGGCATCCTGCACTCAGGCCGCTTTGTTTCCTTGTGAACATGTGGAACCGGCCGCGGCTCGCTTGTTACCCACACGGAAGCGAACAGAGCAGCGTAATGTTGACAGTGAATCGCATTCCTTCTACGTAGGCCATCCTCTTCCTCGGCTACGTGGGATCTTGAACAGTCTGGATAAATAATTCTCGTGTAGTCATGCCTCAGGCAGCTCGAAGTGCATTAAACAAGCCTTTGCAATGCAATAGTGCTCGCACTCACACGAGTTTGAGCTATTGGCATTGTAGAAGACAATGCCTTATGTTTTGGGTTTTAAAACATAAATAAAAGGCATTGCCATTTACAATACTAATAGCTCAAACGCTCGCAAATGTGAGACCTATTGCAAACATTCATTCGCACATTGCATGTTCTCCACCCAGACTGCATTACAGCCCAGCTCCCATTCCCTGGCTGTGACACCCGAACCCCGGCGCTCAGACCAATTACAATGCTACACTGCAACGTTGTGATTGGTTCAGGGGAGCCTGGATGTGCTTCCTATTCCAGCATTCTGGAGGGATGAGGAGGAGAGACGGTGAGGAGATGCAGCAGTAAGGTAAGTTTTTTAACCCCGTCCCTCCAGGCATATTCCCCCTCTGTGCTGGGGGGCGGGGGGCGCACGCAGCACCCCGGTGCTCATGATGAGCTGAGCTCTTCATGACCACACACGTTTCTTTAGAACGCTCGCACAGCAGGGGAATTTGCCCAGCGTGCAAGCGTTCTAACAGTCTTGACGAGCTCAGCTCGTCATGAGCACACGAGCACCGTGGCTCATGACGAGTGCAGCTCGTCATGTGCATGGAAGGTGTTAAAATTATTATTTTCCATTGCTGCCCCCTCCCCCCCTGGCCGCCACTGGGTCTTTCATTAAAAACAGCAGTGTCCTCACTGCTGGATGCTGTTTTACATAGTTGTACTCAGGTCTTTAAGTGGGATTAAAAAAACTGAGGGTCTCTCAAAGGGGTGTGGCCAATTAATTAAGAGCGTGGCTTAAAAACACGTAAACTAAAAATCTGTGCTTAGCATAGTGTGCCTCCTGACTTTTATTTTGCTGTTTGTGTCATTGCATCCAGATATATGATACAACCAGTAACATCATACCTATAACAAGGTAGGACTATTGACTTTGTCAATGGTTGTTAGTTGCATACGATAAATAAGCAGCAACTATGGCTTGTATATAATATTGAAAAAGCTTCCACTTAAAGCCCTGGTGACACCACCACAATGTTGCTGCTCCTGAGTTTCAAAAAGAGAAGGGAAATCCAGAGAGAAAATGACTCTCTTTAAAGGATTTCCCTTTCCCTACAACGCTCACCTTGCATGACGTCATGACGTCACTTCTCCACTAGTGAGAAGTGAGCAGTGTGAGCAGCGCACATCGATGTGCCTGCTGTCACTGCAGTCTAGAAAACAACGGACTGCCTGTGCCAGGGCACAAAACAGAGCCAGATAGAGACCCGTTTCGAAGCCCCATTTAAAAAACTGCTGGTGCTCAGACCCGGTGAGACCCGGTCGACTTAAAGCCCTTGTTGTACTGTACTTCAGAACTCAGATTTGACCTTGTGTTTCCTTTTAAGCCTTCAGACGCCCTCTCTATAATGTCACCTAAGCGTGTCGCGCCTGCTCGCCCCCACAATCAGCAAGACCAAATGCTATTTACAAAACACCCCTTTTACTGAGTTTTCAGAAGCGGGGGTAATTAATCCAGTCAAAAGCACCTGCAAAAGTTGGAATACTGGCCTATCGGCAGAGCCACGCTGAACGAACAGCGCTGGGGCCTTGGGCAGCTGGTGGAAACGCACCCTAGATACACAGGAATACAGTCTCTCAGCGTCCCTTCAGGTCTAGATCTGTACAGCTACGTTTCTTCTCTCTCAACTGATTGCCTTGCACCAACATTTTTCACTTTTTCTGCCACACTTCCCTCCTTGCTATTCCTAATAGGGAGAGGCTTGGGACAGGTAGACCACGCAGCACTGTAACTGACACAGCTCCAACCTTGCTGGCATTCCACAGACACGGGACAGGAAAAAACACAAAGCCTGGTTTTCATGGTTCTCTTAATTGGCCTATAGTGCATTCTGCTAGATTCTAACCCTGGGCGAAGCACTACGCTACACTCGCGTAGTTCGCGAAGTTTGCGCAACTTCGCACTACGCGAGCTGCACGTAGCACAGTGCGAACACGCGTAGCGCAGCGTAGCATAGTGCAGCAGTCATTTTTTGCTTGTTCGCGGTCCTCAACGTCATGTTCGCGACCGCGAGCAAGCAAAATGACATCCTGGCGAGACTCTCAATGCGGGGAGGTCAGGTTTCTCATTACGAATGGTCGTGCATGCTCGCTACCGCGCGTGATGAGAAACTACCAGTTCGCGTTGAGAAAGCTGCCGCTCGAGTACAAATCTACTCGAGCAGCAGAAAACTACAGCTCGCACTGTGCAAGATGCCGTTTTCAATGATTGCACAGTGCCGGATGCTTGTTCGCACTGTGCAATCATTGAAAATGCATCTTGCACAGTGCGATCATGCTACTACGCAGTTCACGTACTGCTACGTGAAGTTTGCATAGTGCAAAGTGCACTTCGCGTAGCTTCGCGTAGCGCTACTACGCGAACTACGCCCAGGGTTACTAAATTCCTCCCAATTCCATCTAGTATGGTGTGCATGCATGCTTGCGAGTGACGTAACAATAAAAGAGCTGCGTGGCTATGTAGTAAACACATTGGTAAGCAAGTGCAGAGTATTGAAATAAGTCCTTTATTAGGATATGCAGTAAGACAAGAACAGACTGTTCTCTGCAGCAATAACCAGTCAACTGCCACAGAACAGAATAGAGAAGCATAAGATAACACAGAACACTGTAAAGAAAGCATTCCTAACATTAGGCATTCTAGCAACAAGTTCTAGAAAGACTAGAGCGTTAACAATATATTAACAATGTACTACAGGCTACTCAGCTGGTATGCTTAAAGGCGTAGTTGGAATTGTCAGTCAAGTCATGTTAAACTGGACCCCACGACACAGCCACATCTCCGGACATCTGAGAGACCTTCACTGGCTCCCCGTCAACAAAAGAATCACCTTCCGCCTCCTCACCCACGCACACAAAGCCCTACACGACCAAGGCCCGAGCTACCTCAACAGCCGGATCAACTTCTACGCTCCCAAACGCCACCTCCTGTCAGCCAACCACGCCCTCGCCGCCGTCCCCCGCATCCGAAGAGCAACTACAGGAGGAAGGTCCTTCTCCTACCTGGCCGCCAAGACCTGGAACTCCCTCCCGACCGACCTGCGCCTGACCCAAGACCACCTCTCCTTCAGGAAGAAGCTGAAGACCTGGCTGTTCGAGCAGTAGCGGCACCCCCCCCTCCCCCAAGCGCCTTGAGACCCTACGGGTATGTAGCGCGCTCTATAAGTGTCATTGATTGATTGATTGATTGATAAGCGGAGGGCATCCCGGTAGATGAGCTCTATGAGTCTGTGGTTGTTTTTCATGATTGCCTGGTGCAGAAAGCCCTTGTGAGCCAGGCATATTTGTGTTTGCCGCATATTGCTCATTTTAAAATGTATTACTGAATCGGCCTGCCTTTTTCTACCTGCACGTTTGCAGCAACATTAATCTCTAGTTCGTTTTCATGGTAATGAAATGCGCCTCTCTTATGTCCGTACTCTCACACCAGTGTAAAGTCGAGCCAGACACAGGTGAAGTAAACATGTTTTTTATTTATTCAAGAAAAGAAACACAGGTGAACCAACAAGCATTTGCAATGCAATAGGTCTCGCATTAGGAAAGTTTGAGCTATTGGTATTGTATATGACAAATTTTTTATTTATGTTTTTATTTTTGAAAATAGCGAAATTAATAGCTTTGTCATTTACAATGCCAATAGTTATAACTTTCACCAATGTGACACCTATAGCATTTGTAATGCAATATGTGTTGTATTTACGTGACTTACATGTATTGATATTACAAATGACAATGGTTTAATTTTTTTAAATATTTAATACTTAAATAAAAGTTATTGTAATTTATAATGGCAATAGCTTAAAGTTTTGTAAATAACTTTTGTGAAGATTATGTTCAGTGTATTTTATTGTGACGAAAATCCAAGAACAGAAGTGAAATATTAACATTTTTTTGTAACATTTGTAATAAAGATTGAAACTTTGAGAGAACATATTTGAACCAGGTGTTGTTGATTGGTTGCATAGATTGATGCTGTGGTGTGGTGAGCGTGACAGGTGTGAGGGTGACAGGTGTGAGGGTGACAGGTGTGAGGGTGACAGGTGTGAGGGTGACGGGTGTGAGGGTGAGGGGGCGTGTGGGGGTGTGAGGGTGAGGGGGGAGAGGGTGAGGGGGAGAGGGTGAGGGGGAGAGGGGGAGAGGGCGAGGGGGGGAGAGGGTGAGGGTGTAAGGGTGTGTGGGGTTGTAAGGGGGTGTGGGTGTTGGAGGGTGAGGGTTGTGAGGGTGAAAGGGGGTGGTGAGGGTGAGAGGGGTGTGAGGGTGAGAGGGGGTGTGAGGGTGAGAGGGGGTGTGAGGGTGAGAGGGGGTGTGAGGGTGAGAGGGGTGAGAGGGGGTGTGAGAGGGGGTGTGAGGGTGAAAGGGGGTGTGAGGGTGAGAGGGGGTGTGAGGGTGAGAGGGGGTGTGAGGCTGTCAGGGTGTGTGGGGGTGAGAGGATGTGTGGGGGTGAGAGGGTGTGTGGGGATGAGAGGGTGTGTGGGGGTGAGAGGGTGTGTGAGGGTGCTTTGTTTAGTTTTAACTAATTATTTACGGATCATTAATGCAGTTTTAGACCACATTTTATGGGTGCGGTGTTCTGGGCGGCTCTCGGAAGGGGGGGGGCACACACTGCTTTTCAGAGCGCGTGGCCGTTATGTGCCCGTCGCATAATGACGCGCTTTCCAAAAATTTGTCATCCATGGCAAAGCTGGACGCTAGGGTGGCCCACAGCCGCTACGAAAGTAGTGAGGCCACCACGGGACACACAGCCCATCGTCGATACAAAGGTGGCACAGAAACCCCCTCCAGAGGGAAGGGTGGTTCACAGCCCCCCTCATGTGACGCATAGTAAGGAACCCAGACCAGCTGGTATCAAGAGGGGTGTGGGGACCACAGACCAGCTGGAAGCAAGAGACTCACAGACCAGCTGGGCTCAAAAGGGGGGAGGGGGCACCAAACAGCTATGCTCAAAGGGGGGGGGCAGATACCAGCTGGGCGGAAAGGGGGGCTATAGGCCAGTTGTGAGCAAGGAAGCTTACAGATCAGTTGGAGTCAAATAGGGGGCCCACAGACCAAGCTGGACTCAAAGGGGGACCCACACGCCCACCATTATTACCTTATGTACTCTACAAGAGTTGCATTTAAAATGCTGCGTATTTACGTTATTATGAAATCTCGAAACGCAAAACCGGCCACCAGCAATGGACAATTCTGGCAAAGTGCCCTGCTGCCATCCCTTGACCCATCACCTGGCGCTGCCCACACAGGCTGCCGGTCACTGACCCAGTGTCCCAAGGGAGGCTACAAGTGTAGAAATATTGAAACCCCTCCAAGTAAAGTACACAATATCGCGGCACTGAGCGGACGTGACTATGGCTCTCCGCAATGAGAACTATTTCAACTCTAATTAGTCAATACCTCCATTTCACTCCTTGAACGAGCCCGCTTGAGGAATTTCACCCCTAGAACATTCTACATAAGCATTTCTCTTCGCGTCTTAAAAAAATATCCAATGTAAACATGCAGATATGTGTATATAGAGTCATTGCTTCTCTGTTCTCAGCTCATTCTCGGCGGTAAGTGGTATATATGATGACCTTTCAGACCGTACGCCACATTCTGCTTCTGCGATATAAAGCGCTCCGGCGTCCACTCGATGTAGTCGGCACTATGCAACATTCCCTACAAATGGATTGAACGGTGGCAGAGCAGGGGGCACGAGTATTTATTAACATTATAATAACCGCATTTCAAAAAAATATCAGCTGCAATAAATAACAAGGTTTACAATCCCGGGCGGAAGTCAGGCAGGCCGGGGGCGGGACGTGATGACACACCGGAAGCCCGGGCGGGCTCCAGTGAGGTGAGAGCCTCGCACGCACAGAAGGATGAGACCGCCGCCGCCTGCAACGAGCCCTCGCCTGGAGACGAGTACCGGTGAGTGGGGGCCTTTGCTGAGCTGCGAGGGCGGGGGGCATGTGTGTGTGCCTGGGGCGGCGGGGGGCTCTGTATGTGTGTGAGCGTGCGTGTGTGTATGTGTCTTGGAGTCTGTGTGTATGCGTGCGTGTGTGTATGCGTGTGTGATGACTGCGGGGGGGGGAGAGAGTGTGTGCGAGCGAGTGTCTGTGTGTGTGTATGCGCATGCATGTGTGTATGTGTGGGGATGTGCACGGCGCGGGAATTGCTGTGAATGTGGACGGAGCCGACGTGCGCGTGCAAGCAGCTGAATCCAGCCGGGGAGAAGCGCGTGCACCTTCTCGTCCGTCCTTCCCTCCAGACAGGTGACTATACGTCTCCGTCCCTGGAATGCATCCTTTGGATGCTTATTCCAGGGCGAGACCTAAAAAGGGGGAACCCTTCATCCTTCGTCCAGGTCCTAGTGTCCACTGCAGGGATCTAGAGTCAAATCACTGACGAGGACAAGGAGTTGGGCGCGGAGCATAGAAACACATATGCAAAAATGGAACACATAAGCAAAGGTAAACACAACACAAACATAAAAAAAGAAAAACAACACACAAAAATGAATTAAAAATTATTTAATAAGTCATCACAGATGAAATCCGACATCCATTTAGCTTCGGTGGGCACATGCTTGTCTCCCCTATGTGCGCTTGCCCTCTTCACCAACCACACCACCAGAACACCTTTCCATACCTAGTTACATCACTGCATCACCACAGTCACTCAGTGCAACACTTTACTACTTCACTCCTCTTTCCCACCAGATCCTCATTATTGTTAATGATGGCAACACGTCTCAAACCGCTATAACAACCGCTATAACAATTCTCAACAGAACTCAATCCATTGTGCAAAATAGCAACACGTCTCAAATTCCATAGTTTACCATCACTCAATTGAACAGCATTTCTCAAAACATTTGTGACTTTCAGGGGTTCTGAGAATTGGCTCCCACCTTTTCTTACTTTCCAAGGTTTTTTAATCTTGACCCAGCAACCCACATTGATAGTAACACCCTTTGAGCCACATTTACGATCAAATGCCTCCTTATATTTCTTGTGCTTCGTCACAATTCTGGATCTCACAACATCCACAGGCACTGTACTGACAGCAGCTTCTAACATCCACTCAGGGTTACACTTGGTTCTTGCACCACGACCTCTCATGACTTCAATCGGGGACAGTTCTAAGGCATCATGAGGTGTAGTTCTGTACATCCACAAAGTACTGAAAATCTGAACCTCCCAAACGCTGCCGTCTTGACAGCCATTTGTATCGTATTCTTCAGCACTCTGTTGAATCTCTCAACCATGCCATTACCACTAGGATTATAGAAAGAAGTCGTCCTGTGTTTGATCCCCACTCTGTCAAAATACTCCTTGGAGACATTAGACAAAAAATGAACCCCATTGTCATTAAGGGTGGGCGGCAAACTCCACTCCGCCAACGGAGTTTGCGGAGTAACCCAACTCTGTGCTCTGCTAGGAGCACGGAGTTCGGCAAAAATTCTGATTCCCCCGCATGGCGGAGCGGAGTTTGCCCCCACCGCCCAAACACTGGGGTTGAACTGTCATCCTTCATTCATCCAATCCTAATCGTTTGCCTTTTTAGAACCAATCATCTGATTTATAATTTGTGTCTTCTTTGAAGATATGAAAATGTGCTTGTGATTTGAAAGAACCGTCTCACAAAGATATTTCGTCTGCAACTCAGACAGGAATGAATTGACCATTATATTGACTCCTCTGGAGGCATTGCTTCCCGCTTCAATGTAAAACGTTCCACTTGCACCCTTAAAAACAGCCCCGCATCTATAGGAACATTAACTCTCTTTGAAATAGGGTTTGTAGTGCCCTATAAATGAGCACCAGCATCTCGTCTGGGCACGAGCCGTATTTACCCACAATGGCACAAAGTGACGTCACGAACAGTAGCACGAGCCGGCGTCATGCACAATGAGGTTCACACCCGGAGGTTCCAAGGACGCATTGCGAGCCTCACCGTGGTCAGGAGTACCTGCTCTGAAATCCTTCTTTAATTCGGCCAGACATCCACATGAAACTCTGCAGCTGGCACCCTGGCGTCACGGTACCGGCGCGTCAATGGCCCCTGTGATGTGCTGACAGCAATGTTCAAGCCTCTCACTGCTGCAAACCACCCGGCATGCACGTAAGTTGCATGCCACCATTTGATCTGCATCGGCATCACAAAAAGCAGCGGAAAGGAGGAGGGAAAGGAAAGAAGAAAGGGAGACTATAGCTCAACTTCTCTGCAATTCCTCTGCTGCAGGAGTCAGACACGGAGGAGCAAGGCGAGGTAAGAGGACCACCGATGCTCTGTGACCTTCATTACTTTAAAAGAGCTTTTATTGTTATCGCAGCCAACAACGTCTGTAACTCTGTCCTGAAAAGAAATTCTGGATCGGAACTCAATGGAATTCCACTGAGTTTTATGCAACTCTGTAGAATTACGTGTTGTGCAACTCCACTAACTCCATCCACCCTTACTTGTCAGACACATTTTGTGCTGGTAACCTTTCCTCAATGAACACTCTGTCAAGAAAAACTTCCCCTGAAGTGATCTTGTTCACAATTTTTAAAACAGGCCATTTTGAAACACATTAATGAGAGCAATGATATACTTCGACTCAGCTCAAATGGGTCCCATAATATTTACAGCCACGGTGTGCCATGGCTTGGTGGGCACAAGAAATTCACACATATTTGGCCTTAAGATGACTAATGACTTATTAGAATTAGCACACCACACACAATCCTGCAAAGTCCTTTCTAAGAACACATCCAAACCTGGCCACCAATACCTTTGTTTTACCCTCTGGTCCTAACAATTCCATAATTTTTCATCGTGACACAGTTTAACGATGTCCAATCTCAAAGAGGTGGGAGGGACTTTCCCATCACCCCTATGGATGGAACCTTTGACAATGGAAAGTTTATGTTGAATTTCCCAAAAGGATTTCAAAACATCCGGGACACCTGATTGCTTTGGCCAACCACATTCAACAAACTTCATAGGTTTTGTAAATCTTTCTCCAAGATGTAAAGTCTTTCCCATTCCTTCTCATTAACATTATGCAACCCATGATCATGAATTAATGGAATCTGCTCGTCATTCCAGTCATGACCATCACATTCCTGCAGATCAACTGGCAACTTTGACAAAAAGTCAGCAATAACAGTTTTCTTCCCAGGAACATATGCAACCTTATAAATAAAGTCTTGCAAACGCATTGACATTCTCGCAATATCTGTATTTTTCCCTCCAACAACTAAGGAATGGAAGTGGCCTTTTCCAAATGTAAGTCTGGTTCCCCCCTAGACCCCTTCCTATCCCAAGTCATGAAGTTGTTGGGGACTAGTTTGAGCCTCATCTACCAAGAACTTTTCACCACCTCCCTGGACACAGGACTAGTGACCTCTGCATGGAAAAAGCAAATGTCATCCCACTATTAAAAAAATCTAATGCAGACTCAAAAATACTTTTAAATTTCAGACCAATATCTTTGCTTCCAAGAGACTCTAAGATCTTAGAAAATACTGCTAACGTCCAGCTAATGTAATTTTTGGAAACCTTTGACCTTCTTCAACCCTCAGTCTGGTTTTAGAGCCCAGCACAGCACTGAATCCGCGCTGATAGAGATTACAGGCTACATTAAATTCACATTAGATGCCAGACACAATGCCACCTTGATCCTCCTGGACCTCTCAGTGGCATTCGACATGATCTCACATGAGATCCTGCCATGTTGCCTCACTGCCATTGGCGTAGAAAGCAAGGCCTTAGCCAGGCTGCGATCCTTCCTAAAACACAGGGAACAGGCAGTCTGGCTCAAACCGTTCCGCTCAGAAACAAAATCAATCAAATATGGTGTTCCCAAAGGCTCAGCACTGAGCCCTACTCCTTTTAATATATGTATGATCCCACTGGCATACCTCATAGAATGCTTCAGCATCCGAGTGGACTCCTATGCAGATGACACCAAACTGCTACTAACATACAACAGAAATTACCACGAGGCTAATACAAAGTTTGCATCCTGTATGACGGCAGTGTTGGGTTGGCTCAAATCCAACGCACTGTAATGCAACCTAGACAAGACTGAGGTCTTGCTATTTGGATCTGACCCCAACCAAGGTTGGTCAAAGGCCTGGCCATCCAACTCTCTAACTCCCACCCCCACTGACAGAGCAAGAAATCTAGGGGTCATAGTTGCCAATCATTTAACCGTCAAATCCCAGATCTCAGCCGTAGTCAAAAATTTGCACCAGATCCTTTGATTCTTGAGGAAATTTATGAAACTGTTACCCTAGGATGCTCAAAAAAATGTGGTCCGGGCACAGATCTTATCCAGACTGGACTAGGCAAATGTGCTATATATAGGACTCCCAGACTACTTGACACATAGATTACAAAAAGTCCACGACATGGCCATTTGACTATTATTTAAGCTCCCAAAAGCACACCTCGACCATTCACTACCACAAACAGTAACACTGGGTACCGGTGAAGAAGAGTATCATCTTCAAAGCATTAATAGTGGCACACTCAGCCTTTCATAAAACAGGCCCAGACTATCTGCTGGGTAGACTGGTCAACTGCTGCCCGCAAAGATCACTGCATTCTTGGTCAGCTCATTTTCTATTCATCCCATGCACAAAAAAGAAAAGGTGTGGTGCTTCAGCCTGCTCACACCTGGCGGCCAAACTATGGAATGATCTAACTTTTCCCCTCAGATGTCTACCAGACATAAAGTTGTTCTGTAAGCAACTGAAACCCCTCCTGTTTAAAGAATAGTTGGTCATGGACTTCGATATATGCCACTGCCTAGCTCCAGAACACTTGTGGAGTAGCCATGCGCTGTGTAAATTCCTTCATTCATTCATTCATTCCTTGCCTCCAAGAACCAAGGCTCCCACCTCAGGAGGTAAGAAACCTGTCTATGGTGGCTAGTTGGTCGACACGGTCAGTCAACACACTAGTAGTCAGTAGGTTTTCAGGGGGCACCTCTAGTGTGCTATCTGGGTACATCTATGAATGCCTTCAGCACTGGCATCATGTGGGTTTATTAAGACGAGGTATTTGGTACCAAACACCCTGGGGTAGAGTTAAGTCACCATGTAGCTGGGGAACCCATAATGACTATGTACTTGTAATGGCTTCCCTGAGCACTCTTAGTATCTAAGGATGAACTTTGATATCACAGGACACATTCACTCAGGCAGATATGCCCACACATGGGTATAGTGCACCCTGCCTCGGGCTGTAAGGCCTGCCATAGTAGTGACTTACCTATACCACTTGCAGTGTCTGGCTGGCACACAGAGGTATATACCATTTTGACTTTCCGGTTTTCTCTGCACCAAGACATGCAGGCTTCAATGGCCAATTTCATTAGTTTGGTGAGGAAGCCCTTAGGGTGGCACAATTCATGCTGCTCCTTAGTTCAGAGGCCTTGGGTACCAGGGGTACCACTTACTAGGGACACACAAGGATCCTAAAGGGGTACCAATTGAGGAACAATGGTACAGCTTAGGGAAAGAACACTGGTGCTGGGGACCTGGTTAGCAGGAACCCAGCACACTTTCAGTCAAAGGTGTATCAAAAAGCCAGGCAAAAGTTTTGGGGGGGCGGTACTGCAACAAAAACCCAGTTTCCTACAACCTTTATAAGTGCTTGGGTGAATGCCTGTGTATGTATGCGTGGGTTTGTGTCCTGTGAATGTATGTGGGTTCTTCTGAGCGTATATATGCATTTGTGTGTGTGCATTGTGAGTGGATGTGTGTGCACTGTATTTGTTCACTACTGTGTGTCAGTACATGTATGCATGTGTGTCTCAGTGGATGTGTCTGTCTGTATGAACAACTATGTATGTGAGTTGTGTAGGTGTGTGTGTTTGTGTGTGTACTCATGTGTCTCTTTGTGTGTGTGTGTGTATATCACTAGGCTGTATCTGTCTTTGTTTCTCCAAGTGTATGTTCATGTACATCTAAGTCTATATATGTAGGTCTCGTAAGTGAGAGTGTGTGCTTGTATGTCTGCTGCATGTATACATCTGTGTTTCTCTGAGTGAAGGAATATGTCTCTCCAATTCTAGAAGTATATAGGTTTTGTGAGTGTACGGATATGTGTTTATGTATATCTGTGTGTGTGTGTGTGTGTGTGTGTGTCCCCGTCCCTCTCGCATATGTATCACTTCATCCTCCCTGCATGACCTCCTCTGTGTTAACCTTGAGAGCATGGTGTCATAAAGGGATGGCCTAGGTGTGGTATTAGAAATATAACAGTATGGAAGATGTGGCTTGGCTTTTTGAATTCATTAGATGTTGATTGTCGAGCTGGACAATGTCCCAAACACCGCCCTTAAAGTTGGTATAGTTTGCACTTCGATCCACTACAAACCTTGCAGAGCTGAAAAATGTAAACTAACTTGAGGATTATATTTTTTGGGAGAGGTTTTAGATTTTGTTGGATGGATAAGTGAGACTATGGAAGAACCGTAGAGCTGTCAGTTATTGAACCAGTGAAGATAAACGAAGGCTCTTGGATGAGCACAGGCTGAAGCTTCTGTTGTGGTAGCGAAGTTTAGTTGCAAAGAACACGTGAGTGGCATTTAGGTGCCCTTAAGATGTAAGAGTGCCCCGGCACTACCATACTACCCAATGAAATTGGCAAATTTCAGATCATTTTTGAGTAACTTCACTATAAATTAACCCTGGGCAAAGCACTACGCTACGCTCGGGTATTTTGCGAAGTTTGTGCAACTTCGCACTACGTGAACTGCACGTAACACAGTGCGAACATGCGTAGCGTAGTGCAGCGGTCCTTTTTTGCTTGCTCGCGGTCCTCAACGTCAAGTTGGCGACCGCGAGCAAGCAAAATGACATCCTTGCGAGACTTTTTCCTTGCTGCCGATCGCGAGCATGGAAAATAAACCTCCTCGCGAGATTCTCAACACGGGGAGGTCAGGTTTCTCACTGCGAGTGGTCGCGCATGCTCGCGACCACCCACGATGAGAATTACCAGTCCGCATTGAGAAAGCTGCAGCTCGAGTAAAAATCTACTCGAGCTGCAGAAAAGTACAGCTCGCACTGTGCAAGATGCCGTTTTCAATGATTGCACAGTGCTGGATGCTTGTCCGCACTGTGCAATCATTGAAAACGACATCTTGCACAGTGCGAACATGCTATAACGCAGTTCGCGTAGTGCTACGTGTAGCTCGCGTAGTGCGAAGTGCACTTCGTGTAGCGCTACTTCGCGAACTACGCCCACCCCTACTATAAATGGGAGAGGTAAGTTACTACAGCCTGCTGTGGTACTCACCACCTTTATTGTTCTTGTGAAATACTCACTCCTCCATGGACGGTTGTGTCAGAGCACAATCCCTAGACCCCCAAATGGTGAAAGAATGACATCCCCATCCTGATGGTAGGACAGACGTCTAGCACTTCGAACGATGCACATGTTCTCGACATACTTGCATGGATTCTGTAATGTATGTGGTCCCGTGTTGGTGGATGCCACCATTGACCTACAATTAGTGTAAAGTAGGCCTCCTCATGTACTTCGGATGGATAGTAAACATTAAGGGAATGATATAGCGGTAGGGACAAATGGGACAACCAACAACCGGCTAAATAGAGTGTGCTGTTCCTTCCACCAAATTCTGCATCCCCCACTTGATTTAGTGAGTAGGGAGAAGATGCAGTTCTGCCTAGAGAGCTTCTGAATAAGCATGGGCGAATTTTGCGAATTCGCGGTTTGCGAATTTTGCGAATTCGCGGTTTGCGAATTTGCGGATTTGCCAACTCGCGATCCGCAAAATTCGCGAATTCGTGCGAATTTGCTGTTTTTGCAAGTTCGCGAGGGTTTTGTACAAGTTCGGGAACGCAAACTTACTTGTGTGGTCGCAACGGTCGCGACCATGTTGTTTCTACGTGTCCAGCCTGTTAGCGACCCTGTGGTTCCTCCCTGCCACCCTCCGGTTCATCACTGCCACCCTCTGGTTCTCCAATGCCACCCTCTGGATCATCACTGTCCCCCTCTGGTTTATCACAGCACCCTCAGTTCATCACTGCCAGCCTCTGGTTGATCACTGCCATCCTCTGGTTCATCCCTGCCACCCTCTGGTTCATCCCTGCCACCCTCTGGTTCATCACTGCCACCCTCTCGTTTGCCACTGCCACCCTCTGGATCATCACTGTCCCCCTCTGGTTTATCACAGCACCCTCTGGTTCATCCCTGCCACCCTCTGGTTCATCACTGCCACCCTCTGGATCATCACTGTCCCCCTCTGGTTTATCACAGCACCCTCTCGTTCATCACTGCCACCCTCTGGTTGATCACTGCCACCCTCTGGTTCATCACTGCCACCCTCTGGTTTGCCACTGCCATCCTCTGGTTCATCCCTGCCACCCTCTGGTTCAAGGCTGCCACCCTCTGGTTTATCACAGCACCCTCTGGTTCATCACTGCCACCCTCTGGTTCATCACTGCCACCCTCTCGTTTGCCACTGCCACCCTCTGGATCATCACTGTCCCCCTCTGGTTTATCACAGCACCCTCTGGTTCATCCCTGCCACCCTCTGGTTCATCACTGCCATCCTCTGGATCATCACTGTCCCCCTCTGGTTTATCACAGCACCCTCTCGTTCATCACTGCCACCCTCTGGTTAATCACTGCCACCCTCTGGTTCATCACTGCCACCCTCTGGTTTGCCATTGCCATCCTCTGGTTCATCCCTGCCACCCTCTGGTTCAAGGCTGCCACCCTCTGGTTTATCACAGCACCCTCTGGTTCATCACTGCCACCCTCTCGTTCATCACTGCCACCCTCTCGTTTGCCACTGCCACCCTCTGGATCATCACTGTCCCCCTCTGGTTTATCACAGCACCCTCTGGTTCATCACTGCCACCCTCTGGTTCATCACTGCCACCCTCTGGTTCATCAATGCCACCCTCTGGTTGATCGCTGCCATCCTCTGGTTCCTCCCTGCCACCCTTTGGTTCATCACTGCCACCCTTTGGTTTGCCACTGCCACCCTCTGGATCATCACTGTCCCCCTCTGGTTCAAGGCTGCCACCCTCTGGTTCATCACTGCCACCCCCTGATTCATCACTGCCACCCTCTGGTTGATCACTGCCACCCTCTGGTTTGCCACTGCCATCCTCTGGTTCATCCCTGCCACCCTCTGGTTTGCCACTGCGACCCTCTGGATCCTTGTAACTATTCTCTGACCCTGCTTTGAGGGTCAGAGCAGGGTCAGAGAATAGTTAAAAGTAGGCAACTGAACTCTGGAGGGGCCCCTCAGGAAGCACTACAGGGAATGGTTACAAATTAGTTTGAACTTTTGTACCTGCTAAGTGCTTTCAGTTTTCCAAAATTAGTTTTTCTTCCATTTCGCGAGATTTGCGGGACGCGAAATCGAACTTGCAATCCTCAAATTCGTGCGAATTTGCGGATTTCTCTTTTTTTTTGCATGTTCGGGCGGTTTTTCTTTTTTTTTGCGTGTTCGGGCGTTTTTTTGCTTCTTCGCGGGCCGCTTGCAGCGCACCGACTCCGAGGTTGCCCATGAGGTCATGTACGGGCGCGGCCATCTTGTTTGCGTGACGTGTTTCCGTTTCCGGCCGCTCGTTGCAAGTTTGCGTCGTATGCGGCGCGCAATTACGTATTCGTGGGCGTTTTTGCGTGCTCGCGGGGGAAATATCGCGCAAACTTACCCACGCGGTCCTCTATGGGTGCGGCCATCTTGTTTTTCATTCACTGCTATGGTTTTGGGCATCCTACCTTTCTATCCACCTTACATCTTTGCAATCCTATGTTTTTCTGAACCTTTTTTGTTTTTTTTTTGCTTATTATCTCTCTCTTCAATTTCCTACATCTATATTTTGTGTTTTTTTAAACTTTTTGTTACTTTATTACCTACTTTATTTCTTTTGCTCTCTCTCTTATTTTTTTCACACCTATTCTTCTTTCCTTCTTCTTGTTCCCAGGACCATGGCTAAGGGAGGCAACAAGGGCAAGGGGAAGGGCCCAGCCCCACGTACCCGGCTCCCTTGCGGGCGTTGGAGGGGGGAGGAAGTGCAGCCCAGGGAGATCTTTTCTGCGGTGGAGGTGGCCGCCTTGCTGGTTTTTGTCCAGGTCCACCTCCCTAAGACCATGGCAGCAGGTGGGCGGATTGCTTCCGGTTACGGCCTCCTGGAGCGTCGCCAGCTGTGGGACACGGTGTGCCGGCGCATGCATAGGGAGTCTGGGGTCCGGCGCACCTACCACCAAGTGACGCACCGGTGGAGTGACATCTTGAACCGGGAGCATGACCTGGTCGACCTGCTTGGTGTGGATATCCATGGGCTTGGTAAGTAGCTATTTAATAACTACTTTTTTTCCTTCTGCTCTGTTATATTGCTAATCTATTTTTTTCCTGAAGAGTACGAATGCTGCTGATTAGATTACATTGCAGGTAAATTAATGTTTAAATAGCTTCTGTTATTGCAGGTGATCGCCTGGTTATTGGCGTTGCTACTATGCTTACTTTTTTGCAACTTTTAGTCATTTGAGAGCATTACTACGTAATACTAGAGACAGTAGACTCAAGTCTAGTCCTTCTTTGTACTCCTGCTGTTGCCACTTTGAAGAGATAGTGGTGGATTGATACGTTGAGTATACTATTTATTACTTGTTCTAGGGCATTTGTTAGTGGTCTGCAATCATGATGACGGACTGTGTCTGTCACGCGACGTCTCGTGCTGCTGAGTGATGGCAGTCGTAGTAGAACCTTTTTGTTGTTGATGTAGTTAGTGAATTACATAACTTTCCTATTAGACGGTCTGCGAATCCTGCAATACTGTACTACTATCCTCTTAGTTGACCAGATCAGATGCAATTGATGTTAATTTGTTTCCACGACATAATTTTAGATTGAGTACAAAGAAATCAAATATTTCCCAAAAAACAATCATCCATGTTGTGTTTCTTTATTTCATGATCACCAGCAGAAACTCCCAGGGGCAAGGCGACGGCGGCGACAGAGACTCCGGTGGCAGAAGTTGGACAGGAGCAGTCCCTTCCAGGCTCTTCTGCTGGCCCCAGTAAGTTGTCTTATTGTTATCTTAATACTTATACTTCCCTAACTTTTACAGCCCCTATTTATTATAAACTGGTTCCTAATAATTCTATGTTTTACAAAATAGTCTTGGATCTTCTTCTAATGTAGACTACTTTCTACATTCTTATCCTGCCTCTACCATCACTCTCTGTGGTACTACTATTTACAATTATGAGTCGGTCTATGTAGGTAGCTAAGCTTGCCCATACGGCAAACGGTGTGAAACAAAACTCTGATACAGCAGTAGCTCTAGGCACTGAGTGTAGTCCTCTGGGTTGCCCTTGCTGTCTATTCCAGTCTTCTTAATGTAAGTGCTTTGACAATTTGCAACAACAAAATGTAATTATTTACACCAAGACAAAGGTAGCAGTGTCCTTTTTGATTTGAGAGGAGCACATCCCATACCGCTAGTGTTTCAGGGACTATTCTGCACACAAAGAAGTATGGACAAGTTGATAGGTGCAGTTCGTCTTTCGACATACCTCAGTCCGTACAGAAGTTGAACCCCCAATCCCCTGACCGACTATCTAGAATGTCTGACCAATGATTTTTACGACCCAGAAGAACAGAAGAAGACTACCTCCGAGTCCCGGCCTATCTGAGTCACTGAAACATGACTGCCAAGTGCGTTCAAACCTTTCCGCTCACTCACTCGTAAACAAAAACCACACAGTGTTTGTTAGTTTTAAAGTTTTATTTTCAATTAAGAAATGAAAACACAGTTCTGCTGGTGATGACTTACTAGTAGTTGGAGAATTGTCTGGCAGAAGGGCAATGGAATCTTCTTTCTGTAATGAGAAAATGGTGCCCGTTAAGCAAGCATTCATCAGTTGTCATAAGAACAAGTGTAGCATTTAATGGAATAAGCATATAAAAGATTAAAACCCTCCCCAAAACCGTTACTTTTTTTCAATACCAGTAATAAAAAAAATGTGTTATGTAACATTTTCTTCCGTTACGAGACAAAATAGGGGGTTGTGTATGGCATCTGAAAATATGACATGTTTTTCCTAGACGTCACAACATCTGACGCGGCACAGATGACAACCAGTGCCGGGGCCAGCAGTGCGGAGGGGTCCACTCAGGATGGGGCGGCGCCAACAGGAGGAGCTGGGGGGAGAAGACTCAGCGGCGGCGGACGGTGGTAAGTTATTATACTCCTTACTTATTGAAATATTTTTGAGTAGCCTCGCAAAGGAGTGTATGATGTACTGTACAGTAGTACACAGTACACTAGTATAAGTACACTGTACTGTCAAGAACATTTACTAATTTAGAACTACTTTATGGACTATCACGTAGAAGACAGTCAACCTTGACTGTTAATAGCATTAGCTGCGGTACTTCTCTGGTAACCAATGGCCCCCTCTATTTCAGTTCAACTCAGCTGGCCAATTTTTATTGTGATTTGTGAAGCCAAGTCATATCATATGAAGTTTAGGGATGTGAAGAACGAAAAGTTAAAGAAGGGTGAAACGAAGGACGAGCGAGTCTTAATATTTATGACTGTAAAGAATGGTTTTGTTGAATGCAATTCAAAATAAGAAGACAGCGCTTTCCAAAATATAATGAAAAGGGTGTTAGTTGGTTTTTGCCAAAAATAAATTTTGGTACATTTGAGACATCAAGAAGAATCATAGATGTACTTTCGAAGCCTGGATGTTAT
Organism: Lissotriton helveticus; assembly: GCF_964261635.1. Classification (NCBI taxonomy): domain Eukaryota; kingdom Metazoa; phylum Chordata; class Amphibia; order Caudata; family Salamandridae; genus Lissotriton; species Lissotriton helveticus. Next base: position 106,533,362 of record NC_136065.1, read on the forward strand.
CTACTTTATCCTCCTCGTCGATAGCAGAGGTGTATGATGTAGTAGAGCAGACGCTGAGTGGAAGAAGTATGGCCAGTGGCAGATCCACCCCTATAGAAAAGTAAGACATTCAGATCCCCACTTGCATGTGCTGCTTAAAGTACTGCGAGTCTGCATCATCATGGCCTGTGTCTGTATTACTTGGGTGAAAGCAGAGTGAGCTGGCATTATGGCGGCGAGCACAAGTTCACGTACCAGTGATTTCTTTTGCAACCGAAGAGTAAACAAGCACTGGCGTTGCCAATAGGTCTCGCAGTAGGAAAGTTGGAGCTATTACAATTGCAAATAACAATGCCTTTTATTTTTGTTTTCATTTTAAAAACATAAAGGGCTTTGTCATTTACAAAACCAATAGCTCCAACTTTCCTACTGCGAGACCTATTGGCAACGCCAGTGCTTGTTTTGTTATATTTTTTATTTACCGGTCCTGATGGCTTTTGCCACTTGGATTGATAACTGTAATTCTTTTTGCATGAAAGCACTACCTGCAATGCCGAACAACCCAGCAGTAAATTTAAAATTTAAAACATTTACTGAAAGGACCACATGTGGGGTTAATTAACAGAGAGCAGTGAGTGAAGGAGGAACCGAGTAATCTGAAAGTGTTTTTTGAAATATAGAGTGGCTTCGCAACTGCTGGGCCCTCCCAAAAAAGAAATAAAATGAAAATATCACAAGAGGTATGGTAGCAGGTAAAGGAACAAGCATTTGCACGGCCAATAGATTTTGCCTTTGTGACGAAACGGCTTTGCCAAGTTTTTTTTTTATCTTTGATGCTATCCAGCATGATTAAAGTATTTTTTTTAAAAAAGCCTAATTTTGTCGGTGAGCACACCACATACGTACACAGAGGAGAGAAGGACTTTAGGTGAAACAAACACACCAGAAGGAAGACTGGGGAAATGGAGGCAACGCGGGGAGGTGGGCGTAAGCAACACAGAGGAGAGGAGGACTTTGGGTGAAACAAACACACAAAGGAACAAGGGGAAAATTAAAGACGGGGTGTCATCCATTGTTGAAGCTAAACGTGGTAATAGCCAAAAATAGGCACTCAAATCTCTTTAAGCAGCGATCTCAACTGCTAATGCAGAGTACTTCTGGTGTCGTGTCTGCACAAGGCTGCTATTAAAAAAGCACTAAACATTTGCCATGAACAACGCGGGATCGGTCGTCTTTTATAATCATGTCATGTTTGGAGCAGCTGAAGGTGTCACTAAAGTATGAAAAAAAGTTCATACCTCCACCCCTGTTGTGGTCTTTCAAGTTGAGAATAGTCAACGAACGTGTCAAATGAAAGCGCCTGGTCACGACACAAAAAGCATTCGAATTTCTTATTTGGTTGTCTTTATTTTGCTAGCGACATGTGGTCCTTGAAGATGTAGAAAACACTGGAAGCATCTGGGCAAAATTCGAGAGGTGGAGATGTATAGTTAGCCGAGTTTGTCGTTTTGAAAGCTGCCGGTGGTAAGATTTCTATTTCACAAGCAACAGGGGACCTAGAAGCAACACAAAGGAAGATGGGGGAAATGGACGCAACGCGGGGCGTGTGGGAGGTGGGCTAAAGCAACGTAGGACTGTAGGTGTCAACCATGTGCAGGGCGCACGGCAAGGCGGCACCGTAAAACAGGGTTAATTGACGTGCTCTTGCAATTCCAGTCAAGAGTCACCTCCCTTTATGCCTCTCTCGTGCGCCCCCTCCCCCCCCCATTGCAAAGCTCTTAGAGTAACAAACAACTGGGGGCTTGGATGATCTTATAGGCAGCATTCTAAAAGTAAGGCAGCTCAGTTGGTCAATGCTCCTGCTACAATAATCTGCATTCAATTTGAAGATCCAGTGATCAGATACAAGCACGGTCAACCAACCCGTTCATCCTTCTGGAGTAGATAAAATAAGCACTGTTGGCTAAGGTAGCACAAAGGAAGATGGGGGAAATGGACGCAACGCGGGGAGTGTGGGAGGTGGGCTAAAGCAACGTAGGACTGTAGGTGTTAACCGTGTGCAGGGCGCACTGCAAGGCGGCACCGTAAAACAGGGTTTATTACAATTCTAGAAACTATCTCTCATTATACATCATACGTCGCGTGATCGTCTCTTTAAAACATTGGCATAGTTGTTGCGCAGTCGTCCTCTTTCATCATCAAAGAAATTGAGTCAAAACAAAAAAAAAATCAATTAAAAAATGTTCCAAAGTCAGCTGGTGTTGGAGTCGCCCTTCGCGTGCAGTATTGATTCTGTTGGGTGTGAGATCCGGTTCATAGCGTATTAAAGGGTTGCCGAAGTGCAGACTTCGCTGCCGTCCCACATCGGAACCGTGTTAAACCCCCTACCCGTCTAGGCGCTCTTCTCTGCCCGTATCGTGACACCACCGCGTGCAAATCTGCCCATCACCCCCGCGTGAACAGTGCTCCCCACAGCGAGTGAATATTTCCACGTTCCCGCGCCGCGTGGGCAGTGTATTCCCCCACTGTGGGGCGATGCATTGAAGCCGTGTGTTCCGTATCATGGTTCTGTGTCCGTGTCTCGTGCACACTCAGCTTCCACATGTGCCGCTGCAAGCCTTTATTTTCAATCATTTATAGGTATTATAAAGTGTCCTGCTGTTACTTCAAAGCGCTAGAGGGCTGAAGCAAACTGTACGCTTAAAAACTTTTCTAGTGTCCATTGCACAGCATTGTCTGTGGCGTGACTGTTACACATTCTCATTATGGTCTGTGGGTTGCACAGGATGACCATGGCATGTCACTTGAACTCCACCCTCGGGTCCGGGCTTTGCACGACGTCGCGTGACCTGCCGCCGACTGGATGTCTCCTGCATGGGGGGCCAGATGTACTATAATACTGATCGCAAAAACTAGTGGCAGTCTGCTTCCAAGTATTTCTCTTGATCAGTATGGAATCTGTAAACGGACCTATGCACGGAAAGGTCGGCTCACCAAATTCTGGTTAGTTGCAAATTGCAACTCAATTTGATTGTAAACAATCAAAGGGGCGGTGGCCTGCAAGGACCAGAAGACCTAGTCAGGGTTACTTAAAAAAAAAGTATTGTGGCATTGGTCTCTATTATCGAGTCCTAAAATTGCGCACGGTTCAGAGAAGTGAAAGTGTCCTGTTTTTGTTTTATTTCTGACTGTGTTTCGTGTAATGAAGACAATGCGAGGTCTGCAAAAGGTAAAACTGCATGAAAGAAATGCTGAGATATGGAGGGAGTCAGAGAATGTAAAACAAAAGGGGTATGATTAACCAGGTTCAACAGATTGAAAAGAGAGACAAATCTGCAAAAAACAACAAGGGAGAGAACAACACGAGTGGTGGGGGAAACGCACGGAGACAAAGTGAAACAACACGTACCTGATAATTACTGAGCGGCCGGGAAACTGAAAGTACGGCCGGCCGCAGGGGAGGAGAAGCCGCACAGCACACGCTGGGCGAAGCCCTTTGATGTGCTGTGTGGCCGTGAATGCGCGTGCTTGTTTGCTCACGTGATTCACATGAACTTCAAGAAAAACGCAGGAACGAAGCCCGTGGTTTCACGAGGATTTTGAGCACTTGAATTCTCGCTCCCTCAATGCGCTTGCGCGCATTGTAGGTCACGAGACCTAAAAAGTAAAAAAAGGCCTTTTTTGAGAACTCTCTGACTATGTATGTAGTAGTGAGTCCACCCATAGTGCTGCTAGTGGAATTCCTGAAACTCCCAGTAATGTCACAGGCTCACAAAGACGGCGGAAAGATACATGCCAAAATGTTATACTGTTACAACAGGTATCTGTGCACACGTCGCCTTTTACAGAGTAAATGCTGTAGGTAATCAAACAACACAACCAATAGACAAACAATGTGGAAGTAGTCTTGATAGAAGTGTTTCTTCAATTCAGATTTTATCCACCACGCCCAGCCAACACGTGTTTCGTCAGGGCTAGTAGCCGGCGACTTCATAAGGGCTCCCTCGGGCAGCAGTTCCAAAGCTATTGCCACAATGGCTAGGTGCTCTCAACCGCTTCCAATTCCGACCCGGCTACCGGGTACTGTCGAGGTTCTCGCTGATTCGTCTCAGCCGTCTCAGCTTTACAGCGTCTCCGCGTGTAAACTGTAAATGACTTCCGCATTTACACGCGGAGACGCTGGAAAGCAGTACGTCTTAACCTGCCGCTCACACGGATACTCCTATGGTGTGTCGCATCTTTGGTATTAACCATCACACGGACGGCTGAGACGAATCAGCTAGAACCTCGACAGTACCCGGTAGCCGGGTCGGAATTAGAACCGGCTGAGAGCACCTAGCCATTGTGGCAATAGCTTTGGAACTGCTGCCTGCGGGAGCCATGATGAAGTCGCGGGCTACTAGCCCTGACGAAACACGTGTTGGCTGGGCGTGGTGGATAAAATCTGAATTGAAGAAAAACTTCTATCAAGACTACTTCCACATTGTTTGTCAGCATTTACTCTGTAAAAGGCGACGTGTGCACAGATACCTGCTGTATCAATTATGTTTGGATCTTGGTCCTAGTTGGAGGTTTAGGTTCTTCCTCCTATCTGGGGCACCCTCAAAATAGTGGTTAGAAATTATAAATAACGTCACATACGAGAGGCGCCAGTTGTGGATCGACAATCAAAAAAAACCTGGTCCGTTATCTTAAAAATTTTATACTGTGTTTGCTACTGGCTGGTGTTACTTATGCTGGTGTTACTGAGTGTCAACTTTCTGTTGAATTATTTTGACTTTATGTTAAAGACTATTGGCTACAGTATTTTTCTTTCTTTTTTCATTGATGCTACTCCCAAAAAGCTCACCCGTAAGGAGATGGCTGTCCGGGCCAGGGCCCGTAAGCTGGAGGCTATTTGTGTCGAGTATCGACAGTTGTGGGCTCAGGAGCATGAGAAGGAAACTACAACAATCTCCACATCCTCCTCCACTGCCCCCGGGTCCACCAGCCACAAGCCTCCAGCCAAGCGGAGCCGTGGCCCGACAGCCTCCCGCCGCCGCCGCACAGCAGCAAAAACAACAGCTGCCCCCCCCAGAGCCTGGATGGTACGCCAGCGCCGCCTCCGAAAGCGAGTGGACTACCTGGAGCGCCAGGTCCGGGACCTCCGCAAAGAGCTGCGGGACGTGCAGCACCAGCTCTCTAAACGCCACCGGAGGAAGTGACTGTCCCTTGTCCCTTTTTTAAAGACTGTTGGGGGGGTGAGAATTGGGTTTTGGGAACGGGTACTTTTTGATTTTTGGACATTGGTTTGGTTAGGGAGGAGGGTGAGTTGGGGTAATTCTATTTTTGTGACGACAACAACATCCATAATTTATATTTCTCAATAATTATATTTTTCATTCAAAAACACAGTATACGCGCTCATATTATTTTGTGTGGGGGTTGGCGGTGGTTACTGGACGTTTGGTTTTTCAAACTTACCAGCATGAATGAAACATCTTGTCCTAAATGTACCAAAATGCAAGTAACCGAGTTAGTCAATTCAGTAGCCCTACTACTGTACTTTACTAGTAGTACTGTTAGTCTCTGCTCTCCTCCAAACTTAGTCCTAGCCCATTATTCTACTACCTCCCCAATATGCTTATCTTACCTGTGATTTGCGAATCACGGTTGGTGAATAAGGTTGGTTGTTGACTTGAATCCTCGACGGATGCAATATCATTGTTGTGCTGGTAGCAGTAGTGGTACACACTGGCAGTCTCACCATATGAAAAAAAGAGGAAATTAAACATTGAGTGGCCTGAGCGTAGCATTAGAAACAGTACAATAGATAGTACGGTACAGAACAGTGCCCTAAATTGTAGCCTAAGCAGTGCCAACGTAAGGTAAGCATTAAGCATTAGATTGTTCACGTTGTGTAGGAGGAGGATGTTCTTATTATCAATCCAGGATGGCGCACATGAACTTCTGGTTGCTTTGACCTTATCCTCCCCAGCAAGTGTGTGGAATTTATTGTTGTTGTCAGTCACACATCAATGAAATACCACACAGCCCGGGGGAAGAGGGTTAGGGTTTGAAAATTGGATGGGAATGGGTTTTTTTTGGGAAAGTTTGGTAGAGAGGAAAAAAAACACAACATGGTCAGTAAAACAACAAATGAAGAGAAACAAATCTTTGGATTTGAAGATATCGATAAACCTTTAAAGGGACATAAAGAAAGTGCACTACTGCATGCGAGAAGTTGTTTGTTGGTAAATGGATGGTTAGCTTACTGAAAAGTAGTACTACTACTTACTACAACTTACTAGTAACTACGAAGGAACAAGTTGGCAAACTTGGCAGTACAGGGCTGCAGTCATTACGCAATTTCACTTGCCTCTCTGCCCTCAGACAATAAACACTTAGAACATTAAATTAGTGTTAAACATAGCAAAGACGTATCAAATAGCTGGAGGGATGAATTTGAAGCAGAGATCAAACAAACGCACAGAGTCACACTCGTAGAAGTAAGTTCAAGTTCACAAGAATATCATTGAAAAGATAAGGAGAATTTTGGATACTGTTACTGTTTTTTGTAGTGGTCCCGTTGAATTTGTGAAGTCGATGCATCCAGCCATTCCTCTTACTCGCGGTACTCCTTCATTCCATCGGATGCTCCGTCGATCAATCTTGGTGACCAGACACACTGTCCACTGCCTGCCTGATGCGGATTTGCGGATCGCTAATTGTACGCCTGAGTAGTACATCGATGGCACAGGGTAAAAGCCTGCCTGTAATTGATGATGGAAAAATACAACAGTGAGTGTTAAAGACACCTCGGAGAAAAAAATATGTAAGGCACGCTGTGTAGTGCAAAAATTATACTGTCACTTTCAGAGATGACAATCCCCAAAATCTAGAACACCCCACATTACCCTCCCAAAAGCGTGCAGAATACTGCTGCTACCTCACAGAGGCCTAATTTCAAATCGTGTCAAAACGCACTCAGAAAGTATGGCCAAAACCCCCCTTTCCCACCATGGATTATGTTCAAACGACTTGCAATCAAAATTAGACTTTACAACAAGTTTTCCAAGACCCCACCCAGTCGTAAAAATCTATAACCCCCGCCCAAACACAAGCAATACAATACTGCTAACCCTAACGAGCCCTAAGTTAAGAATAGTGGCAAACGCTTTCTTTCACTAGGCAAAATCCACCCTTTCCCACCATGGATTTTCTTCAAACCACTAGTTGCAACCAAGATTACACATTCCCACGAGTGCTGTAAGACCCCAGAACCCAGTTGCAAAAATCTAGAACACCCCCAAACACATGGAATACTGCTGCTAGTGCTAACCCTAACGAACCCTAAGTTACAAAAAATGCCACCATGCATTTTCTTCAAACAACTTGCAACCAAGATGACATATTCCCACGAGTGCTGTAAGACCCCAGAACCCAGTTGCAAAAATCTAGAACACCCCAAAACACATGGAATACTGCTGCTAGTGCTAACCCTAGAACCCTAAGTTACAAAAAATGCAAAAGGCTTTTCAGCATGGATTTTGTCCAAACCACTTTTATCCGGTATTAGACCTTCCCAGCAATGCCCCAAGACCCGCCAACCCACCCGCAAAAAAGCACAACACCCCCAAACAGGCAAAAATGGCAAATCTCATACTTACAATATTTTTCGGCCTTCTTTCAATTCTGTCCAAACGCACTGTGCAGCTAGGCCATAACTCCCGTTTTCCACCATGGATTTCCTGAAAAACAAATGCAATCAAAATTAGACTGTGCCAGCAGTGCTCCCAGACCACAAAACCCACCCACAAACACCCGGAACCCCCCCAAAGAGCACCTCAAAGACAAGCAAGTCAGCAAAAACGCAAAAAAGTTTTCGCCTCCGATTTGGTCCAAACCAGTTTTATCCGGTATTAGACCTTCCCAGCAATGGCCCCAGAGCCGTCAACCCAGGCGAAAACAAGTAGAAGACACCCAAACAGCCAAAAAGCAAAAGTGCAAAAACTGGCACTTAGTCATTTTGTGGGCAATTTCCAAAATCACTCAGCGCGCGCTCTGCAGCTAGGCCCTAACTCCCCTCTGCCTCCATGGATTTTCTTCAAACCTCTTGCTATCAAAACTATCCATACCCAGCAGTGCTCCCAGACCCCGAAACCCACCCACAAACACCAGGAAGCCCCCCAAACCGGCCCCCGAAAACGCTACATTGACCGAAATGTCAGAAAAATCAAAATCTTTTTCCTCATGGATTTGGTCCAAACCAGTTTTATCCGGTATTAGACCTTCCCAGCGATGCCCCAAGACCCGCCAACCCACCCGCAAAAAAGCACAACACCCCCAAACAGCCAAAAACCAAAAATGGAAAATCTCATACTTACAATATTTTTCGGCCTTCTGTCCAAACGCGCTGTGCAGCTAGGTCATAACTCCCATTTTCCACCATGGATTTACTGAAAAACAAATGCAATCAAAATTAGACTGTGCCAGCAGTGCTCCCAGACCACAAAACCCACCCCCAAACAGCACCTCAAAGACAAGCAAGTCAGCAAAAACGCAAAGAAAATTTCGCCTCCGATTTTGTCCAAACCACTTTTATCCGGTATTAGACCTTCCCAGCAATGGCCCCAGAGCCGTCAACTCACCCGCAAAGAAGTAGAACACCCCCACAAGTGCAGAGTCTTTCTTCATTGGGCGTAATCCAGCCCTCTGCTTTGAGGGAAATAGGAGTCTGGAGGAGGAGGATAGAGGAGCATGCTCTTGTGAACTTGTGAACCTGAGGAATGCAGACTGCGGCACCTTCAAATCAATAAGCAAATAAGTGAAGACAGTTCTACTGATGGGCTTGTTTTTGTGATTAGGTGATTACATTTTTATTTATATTGACTTTGCAAAACAAAGAAAGACATACACACAGGAATAAAAGTGAATAAGGACGAAAAAGAAAGTTATTGATTCATTGGCTCATTTTCAGGGCTCGGTGTCAGGGAAGCAGAGTTCGTCCTCATACTCTGCGAATTCAGGCGGGAGTAAGTCACCTAACAGAGAAGAAATTCCCTTATCTAAGTTGGTGTCCTCCTCGTCTTCTTCCGGCGTGTATTCTCGTACTTTGTAATCTGGTGGTATGAGGTGCTGATTCATCTTGATCATTGTTAACCTCTCCACATTTTTGGGCGAGAGGCGGGTCCTTTTGCAAGTTACAATGCCACTAGCAGCACTGAAAACACGTTCAGAAGACACACTTGCGAGTGGGCAAGACAAATAATTTATAGCCAGGTTGGTGATCTCTGGCCACAATTCTTTTTTCCCATGCCAATACGCCAATGGGTCATCATGAAGAGAACCTCTGTTGAGTCATTCAGATAGTCCTGCACCATCGACTCCAGGTTCTCCACGGTTCCTCCACTTTGCTTACATTTTGCTGGGACCTTTTCAGAAGCAAACCCAAGCTGAGTTAGCCAATTGTCTTCTTCACACAATGTTACTGTTGTGTCTGGTGCAGATGATCCGGTTGCTGGTGTCTTTAACGGCTGAGAGGTCACTTCTGCCACAGCCACAGGTGCAGAAGTGGATTCTTTGGACTCCGGATTTCCTGCTGATGCTGATGTACTGCCTTTTCCTTCAATTTGCTGCCGTTCTCTTTCAAACCTCATGGCTGACAGAGCTAGCCAACGTTTGTACTTTGAAACTTCTGCGTCAACCAAAGCAAACAATGCTCTGCCTGCCAGTGCCTTTTTGTAGCGTGGATACAGAATAGTAGCACAAATGTAATGCTGTTCTGTGTTGATCTTTTGAAAACGTTCATCGCAAAGTAGGCGCTGTAATAATTTCTCCGCCAAATCAAAAGCTTCTTGCTTTTCTTCATCTTGTTGAAACTTAGAAGACACCGCCTTCAGTTGGTGCTCTAGCATGCACAACAATGGGATAGCTTTTCCCAAACTACAGTCCTCCCTGCTGAAAGCATGCATGAAGACCTCAAAAGAATGAAGCATGTCTGTCAGGCTTTTAACTAGCTCCCATTGCTCCGCATGTAACCTCAGGTCCTTCACAGCTGTACCCAGTATAAGGAAATACTGATCGAGTACCGTAAACTGCTCATACAGACGCTCAAGCATGTAGAAGGTAGAGTTCCAACGTGTTGCCACCTCCTGGATGAGTGCTTTCACTGGCAGTCGACGTTCATGTAGCAGGCCCCTCAGATGCTTCCGGGCCTTAAAAGAATGGCTGAAATGTGTGCACATTCTTCGGCAGGTGGTCAGTAACTCGCACGCTGGACTTTCTTCACTCAAGAATTTTTTAACAACCAGGTTTATACAGTGCGCCAAACACGGCACTCTGAAATAGTTACCCTTATCCATGGCCTTGACTACATTGGCGCCATTATCCGTGGAAACATAACCAATCATGCGTTTTTTGGGGGACAGCCATTTAAAGACCTTTGTGTTAAACTCCTGCAAAATGTTTTGTGCTGTATGACTTGTCTCCATGCCAAACATGGCTAGTGTTGCATGTTTCCGAGCAGCTTTAAAAACCTTGTCCGTGTCAACACCTGCCCTTAGCTTTGCTGTAACTCCTGAAAAAGAGACCCAGTGTCCAGTGATACACATGTAATCAGTACCTGCGCCACTGGTCCACATGTCTGTTGTCAGATGTATAGTGTGAACAGCACTCTTCTTCAAAGCTGCCCCAATCGCCTCCAGCACATCTGCATGTAGTGCTGGAACCGCAACTCTGGCAAAATAGTACCGGCTAGGAACCTTCCATTTAGGGCAGAGCGTTGCCACTAATTCAAGAAAACCAACCCCTTCCACAAAAGAAAAAGGGAGAAGGTCCAGCGCTAGCATTTTAGCCAGCTTAGTGTTATACAGACGCACCATTGGGTGGTTGCGTTCAAATGGCGCATCTGAAAACAACATGCTTCTAATGGTGGGCTGGACCATTTTTTTACGGGCAGATGATGACTCCTTCGACCCAGTTACGCTCGGTGATGAAGTTTTTCGCATTGGTGTCTCACTCTCTCCCACACTCTTAGTGTGGCGCACAGGGGGTGTGCTGCTGACAGGGGTACTGGGTGTAGGTGAAGAACTGTTTCACGCTTCTTCCTCCTCGTCATCATCAGATGAAACATCAACGGATACAGTTTGTTGACTTCCAATTCGGGCTTCCTTGATCTCCTTTAGGTGCGCAAGCCATTGGACAGTGTGCTGTCTCTTAAGATGACCTCTCTGGCCTCCGGTACCATAGTTGGTACCAAGCTTACCACGACTAACTGCAAGCTTACAAATGCTACAAATGGCTATGTTTTCCCTTTTTGTGCAAACACTAAAGAAGTCCCAAACTACGGACTTCAAATTTCTGTGGGGGGCGGAGGAGGCGCTACTGCTGGTCATGCTGCTAGTGGCAGATGAAGTGGAGGATGTGTGTTGCCGAACTTTACTACGTTGTGCACTTGCACCACCACTAATTGAGGTGGGGGTGGATGGAGGTCCCTTCTGGCGAGAAAAAAATATAGAAGCGGTAGGTGGTGGTGTACTAGTTAACTCCAATGATGGTGTTCCTCCCATTGCCTCCTCGTCGACAACATGACGCTCAGCAGCTTTTCGGGCTAAGGTCAAAATGTCTGTTTGCTGCATGCCCGCTGAGGCTGGAGTGACGTGTATGATGACTGCGTCGTCGTCGGGAGAGTCTTCATCAGCAGGAGTATACGCCACTTCTTCTTCAGCGTCATCATCACACTCCATAAATCTGAGACTTTCGGGGACCTTCCTTTTACGCTTAGCTACCTTTGTCAGATCATGGTGTGCCTCACTCTCAGGCAGCACTGGTGGTTCCCAATTTTCATCCATATCATCAGAAAGAAGGGGGCTTGAAGAAGAAGTAGACACCATCCTTGATCTTTTCCTTGTTGGGTATCTGGAAGACAATGAATCATCAGGAGGAGTGGCTTCCTCATGTGAAACCTCGGCTTGAATGTCGATTTCCTGATGTGCCCCTACTTCGGGAGGAACAACTATTGTGGGCACTTGTGCCGCTCCATGCACCTCTGCTTGCGCCTCTCCTTCCACATGTACTTGGGCTTGTACTTGCACATGTGGTTGTTGTTGCGGCTGTGGTTGTTGAACACTCGTCAGATGAGTTACAACAACCTGTGTTGATTGAGGGACATTGCTGCTACTTTCTTGCGATGAGCCAACATCACTGGTCGAAGGTGATTGAACAACTATACTGGCAGCCTCTAAAGCACTCAAGGGCTTGGACCTAAGTTGGCGTGGTGGTGGTGGCACTGAGCCCAATGGAGCGGGGGTGCTGCTCCCGGCAGCTTGGTCCCCAGCAGACCCTGCTGCTGCTGCAGGCGTACTTATTTTTTTCCCAAAAAATGTGGCGGTCGGCACACCAGTCTCCTTGGTAAGTGGCGCCACTTGCTTCTTCTGCTCCTTACTGCCAACTTTCTTGCTAGAGGAGCTACGGGGAACTTTTTTTGGGGCCATCTTCTTCAGAGGTCAGAACAGCAGGCCGCAGTTGCACGAGTTGCAGAGTTGTCTTGTCTGTGGCCACACGTGACGTCGCGTGACGTTATGCTGCACACACACCGCTGCAGGACTTCTTCCTGGCACTGGTGGTTCTCTTGTGCACCTAAAAGCAATGGAAGACAGAGGAACATCAGTTATACACCCCAAAAAGTCGAAAAACACATAAAAATCAGCACAATCCCATGCCATCCATGCCCTCAATGATGTTTAAATTCAAGAAGACACCCCACAGAAAGACTAGGCCCATGCACCACTCACTACCCCTGGGCATAATGGATGAAAGCTAGGCAAAATGGGTGCAGGCCTCAGTATACTGCCTGTCTTCAAAATGCCCCCTTGCACCCCAAGCACCCCAAGCACATGGCCAGTGCCTGCCTGTACCAGCACTCAAAATGGCCCCCACCCACATGGCCAGTCCCCATCAACAGTACACCCCAAAAAAACGAAAAACACACAAAAATCACCACAATCCAATGCCATCCATGATGTTTACATTAAAGAGACCCCACAGACAGACTCAGTCCATGCACCACTCACTACCCCTGGGCAAAAGGCCCCAACAGCAGCCCAAAAAATCGGAAAAAAACACAAAATTCAGCACAATCTCATGCCATCCATGCCCTCAATGATGTTTAAAGTCAAGAAGACACCCCACAGAAACACTAGGCCCATGCACCACTCACTACCCCTGGGCATAATGGATGAAAGCTAGGCAAAATGGGTGCAGGCCTCAGAACACTGCCTGTCTTCAAAATGGCCCCTTGCACCCCAAGCACATGGCCAGGGCCTGCCTGTACCACCACTCAAAATGGCCCCCACCCACATGACCAGTCCCCATCAACAGTACACCCCCAAAAAAACAACAAACACACAATAATCCCCACAATCCAATGCCATCCATGATGTTTACATTAAAGAGACCCCACAGACAGACTCAGTCCATGCACCACTCACTACCCCTGGGCAAAAGGCCCCAACAGCAGCCCAAAAATTCGAAAAAAATAAATAAATTCAGCACAATCCCATGCCATCCATGCCCTCAATGATGTTTAAATTCAAGAAGACACCCCACAGAAAGACTAGGCCCATGCACCACTCACTACCCCTGGGCATAATGGATGAAAGCTAGGCAAAATGGGTGCAGGCCTCAGAACACTGCCTGTCTTCAAAATGGCCCCTTGCACCCCAAGCACATGGCCAGGGCCTGCTTGTACCAGCACTCAAAATGGCCCCCACCCACATTGCCAGTCCCCATCAACAGTACACCCCAATAAAATGGAAAAACACAAAAATCACCACAATCCAATGCCATCCATGATGTTTACATTAAAGAGACCCCACAGACAGACTCAGTCCATGCACCACTCACTACCCCTGGGCAAAAGGCCCAAACAGCAGCACCAAAAAAATCGAAAAAACCCCACAAAATTCAGCACAATCCCATGCCATCCATGCCCTCGATGTTGTTTAAATTCAAGAAGACACCCCACAGAAAGACTAGGCCCATGCACCACTCACTACCCCTGGGCATAATGGATGAAAGCTAGGCAAAATGGGTGCAGGCCTCAGAACACTGCCTGTCTTCAAAATGGCCCCTTGCACCCCAAGCACATGGCCAGGGCCTGCCTGTACCACCACTCAAAATGGCCCCCACCCACTTGGCCAGTCCCCATCAACAGTACACCCCAAAAAAATGAAAAACACACAATAATCACCACAATCCAATGCCATCCATGATGTTTACATTAAAGAGACCCCACAGACAGACTCAGTCCATGCACCACTCACTACCCCTGGGCAAAAGGCCCCAACAGCAGCCCAAAAAATCGAGAAAAAAAACACAAAATTCAGCACAATCCCATGCCATCCATGCCCTCAATGATGTTTAAATTCAAGAAGACACCCCACAGAAAGACTAGGCCCATGCACCACTCACTACCCCTGGGCATAATGGATGAAAGCTAGGCAAAATGGGTTCAGGCCTCAGAATACTGCCTGTCTTCAAAATGGCCCCTTGCACCCCAAGCACATGGCCAGGGCCTGCCTGTACCAGCACTCAGAATGGCACCCACCCACATGGCCAGTCCCCAACAACAGTACACCCCAAAAAAACGAAAAACACACAAAAATCACCACAATCCAATGCCATCCATGATGTTTACATTAAAGAGACCCCACACACAGACTCAGTCCATGCACCACTCACTACCCCTGGGCAAAAGGCTCAACAGCAGCCCAAAAAATAAAAAAAACACAAAATTCAGCACAATCCCATCCCATCCATGCCCTCAATGATGTTTAAATTCAACAAAACAGTCGTATCATGCACCCATAACTAACCCTGGTCCTACTGGATACTGTGGCTACCCACAATATATTTTATTTAATGTTCTGAAAAAGTTCCAAAATTGTAGTTGCAGCAACTGTAATGCCCCAAACAAACTTACTTGTGAAAGTTGATTTCTAATCCAAAAGTGATCCAAAGAAAGTCAAAAAGGCCTCAAATCCAAATATCCAGCAGCATCCACAAAAAGTAATCCTTCCAGGTCAAGATCCAAATGAAAGTGACCAGCACATGAAGAAAGCACTGGGAGGAGCCTGCTGGACAGGAACAGGAAGTTGGAGACTGTGGGGCACTTCCTTCCTCCCCCCCCCCCAAAATGGACTCCTTGCAAAAAAAAGTGCAGGCAAATGTCAACCTTAGGAGTTATTCTGATAAAAATCATCATTTTCAGAAGGTTTATGCTGCTTGCTGGTGGATTTCTTGTGCAGAATTGCAAATTTTGCGAGTGCGAGATTGTTGCTGCCCGCCGCATCTACGTGTTCGCAATTGTTTACTTCCGCGATGCGTGATCGCGAGCCTTTATGACGTACTCACGTTGACAAACTCTCGCTGTGCAAGGTGGCGGGCGCGATGACGTAATCGCGGTCGACAAACTCCCGCGGGATCACGCAGCAAGATCCAAAATGGCGCAGCACACGCAAACATGGAGAAAAACAACTCTTCAAACGCTGAATGACGGTAAGTGAACGCCGCACGCCGCAATATTGTATTTGTCAAGCGCGACCAAGCAAAAAATTCCGCTGCGTGCGAATTTACGAATTTTCTGCAAATTCGCGAGAATTCGCGGATCGCGAATTTACCGAAAATCCGTAAATTCCGCGAGCGGAACGGATTTTACGCCCATGCTTACTTCTGAAGGACACTGAGCTTTCATGACGTCACCAGAAATAGTCACGTCCGACTGCACAATTTAGGGTGGCCAGCCCACATCCAGAGCCATGAAAGTCCACCATTGTCCTGCACAGAAAGACCTTGATATGTCACTGACTAGGTGGGAGATAACTCCCACCATATCAACAACACTCCTGATGTGGGTCCAGAAAATTTACCTAAAAATCTTCAGTACCTACATTTATGATGGCAAGTCTGCCAAGCCACCAGGTCTTGGTGGACTTGTCACCACTGCAGTGTTTCCTCCTAGGCAGACCTCAACATGCTGGCAGTAGTCACTTCTGGAATAAAGGCCCGCCTTCCATGTAGGAGAACCTCAAGTGTGTTCCTACACCACTTGTATTGTTTCTTCTTGATATTTTTCCATGTTTCGTTTTTTCCCACTGACCTCCTCTTGTCTATCTCATCACTCTGGTTTATTTTCCTCATTGTTATTAACTTTCTTTTGGTTTAATTTCTAAACCTCATTATTAATGGCAAGCTACGAAGCACTAGGGACAATACTCGGTGAGTTACACCAAACAGGTATCATCCCGAGGGAGGAGTTGATAAACAGTGGGAAAATAGGTAAGGTGTAAGTTATATTTAGAAAAATAAACTAAATATATATGAATTGTGCTTATGATAGAGTGTTATAGTACCGCTGTGCAATGCTTATTTCACACCTAAAGACATTACACAGGAGCTTATCTATAGCTGAAGGTGGCCGCCAGTCCCATGAAGACATTGCTATTTATACGTTTTCAAGAGGACGACACCTACCAAGAAACTCTGTACATAGTAAACCAATGCATAGACCCAGGAGCGGCCCATTCTACTCCATTCCACTGCAATCTATCCCACTCCAAACTACCCCATTCCATTCCGTTCAACCCTACTATAATCCACCCCTTCTAACGCTCTCTAGCTGACTCCACTCTAGTCTACCCCACTCCATTCCACTCTACCTCAATACACCCCACACTTCCCCTACTCCAAACTACTCCACACCAAGCTATCCTACTGTACCCTAATGTACTCCACGCTGCGCCAATCTACCAACCCCGCCCGCACCACTTTTAGAGGTGCTGGACAGTAGCCACACTGGTGTACATTATGGCTAAAACATATTACCAAAAGCCAATTGCTCTTGCAAAGCCAAGACATTTTGGCTTTGCCAATGCTTGTTTCTTATTCGGTCATTGTTGTAAAGTTGTGAAAATGATCACCTTTGTATATTTATAAGCACTTATTACTATGTTCTAAATAAGTGGTTATTCGTTTAATTGCAAACAGAGGCGGCACCCACCCTACTTGCACACAGAACGAGAGTGGCAAAATCATTCAAGTCTTAGTTTGCGTCTTAACCACTTGTGACGTCAGATAGTGCTTGTGTTTGTTTGCTCTGATGGGTGTCTGTGTGCAAGGTGTGCACCACTGTGATCGTTACACATGCAACTGCTCCCGGTTGTATCGCACCGAAGGAGCGGGTGGTCCCCCTGGATAGGAAAGTTTGAGGCTCTCACACTGTGGGGTCCTCTGTCTGACTGGATCCCTTTCATCGGCACTCAGCCTCGGGGGGCTGCTTGCCTCCCAAGTTCTGGCCTTTTAACGTTTGCAGACAGACGGATTTGAACAGGAACCTGTGGAGGCTTCGTGCCATGGCGTGGGGGTAGGATTGCAGCGCCAGGCAGTGGCTACAGAGAAGTCCCTATCAGGGACATATTAAGGATTTTGGGGACCCTGGGCCAAACATATTTTGGGGTCTCCTGTTCAGAACAGCTTTAAATTTATGAACCAATTTCAGCTTTTCATGCTCTCTTTGGTCAGGTCAATGACATGTGTGTCTGTAACTTAACAGTTTAAAAAATGCATTTTTGTACATTTTTAAACAATTTCGCAAATTACCACAAGGTTGAACTTCGTGGTAATTTGCACTTCCAATTTTAAAAATCGCACATTTTTCTGAAATGATGCATAGCATTTAAGAAATCGCACAATTGCGATTTCTTATATGCTATCGCAATTTTAGAAATCGTTAAAAAGTAGCGACTTCTAAAATAACATGATGCATCCCAAACAGCACTTTTGGAATCGCAAACGGACGATTTTAAGGAATCGCACCGTTTGCGACTCCAAAAATGCTTGATGCATGTGGGCCATAATCTCTGTGACACCCTCACATTTCTCATATGTGAGGTTCTGCTTTGATCTAAAAACATTGTTTATGGATATTGAATTAAACAAAAGCACAAAATGTTTCTTAAAAATGTGTGTAATTGACTCTTACACATCACCCAAAATAAAAATAAGTGAAAGGAAAACACTATTTAAAAGGATTTGAATATGAATTAGTTAAGGTCATATGGGCAAGACTCTCTGCAGAACAGGGCTGGCTCTATCAGGGGCCCCTGAAAGGCTGGGGCCCTGTGCCAGAGAACTACTTTGCCTGAGAACGTCTCTGGTCCCTACTGCACTACGCTCAGGGCACAAGTCCTAAAAAAGAGAAGTGGGGGGGGGGGCGCTGTCACCGGAAGTGACGTCACTACAGGAAGTGACGTCATGAAAGGTGGATCCGATCTCGTCCCAGAGAGGCCAAAAAGGTGAAGTCCAGCTGTTTGGCAGGGGGGATGGCGTCCACCCTGTAAAATAAGTGGGGGGACGCCGTCCACCCGCGTGGTACCCCGACTCGAGCCCTGACTACGCTGTATGATGTAATGCAGGTGCCCCGCAGTATTTATGAAGCCAGGGCATTGGTTACAGCCATGCGTGGTAAAATCAGATTTACAAAGCGAACCACGAAAGGGTGCCCCAAACATCAGGGCTCGAGTCGGGGTACCACGCGGGTGGACGGCATCCCCCCACTTATTTTAGTGGGAGCTCGATAACTGGAGTAAATGGAGCCACACAGCTACCTTCCGTGACGTCACTTCCTGTTGTGACATCAGCGTCCCCCCACTTCTTTTTTAGGTCGAGGTAATAGCCGGTCTGCCGAAGGCAGAACCGGAAGTACCGAGATCTTATGTTGCTTAGATGGCTATGTCTCCCGCCTCCTCTTTTTGCCTCTCCTCTATTGGCTGGCTCCCTAAACGGAGGCCAGCCATTGGAGGAGAGAGCCG
The DNA here is from genome assembly GCF_964261635.1 of Lissotriton helveticus. Taxonomy (NCBI): domain Eukaryota; kingdom Metazoa; phylum Chordata; class Amphibia; order Caudata; family Salamandridae; genus Lissotriton; species Lissotriton helveticus. Next base: position 106,552,189 of record NC_136065.1, read on the forward strand.
TCCCTCCAAATAGGCTCCGTCTTTTTCAGATTCAGGGGCGTGTTCCTTGCTGTTCTTTCCACTTTTTTTCCACGCCTCTTTTGAACAGCAGAACACGCCCTCGAAGCTGAAAAACTTTTGAAGCTTCCATCCGCCATTTTATATATATCGTCTGGCCGTGAGGATCTGCTTGCTGTTTTCCTGCATGGACCCCTTTGTCCGTCGTGGCAGGTAACTTATTTATTTTAATTTATTTCTTCTGTGTCCGCTAATTTTGTGTTCGTTTCGTCTGCAGACAGACAGCCTGGCCAAAGCAGCACAAGAATACTCCCGCCCGCAGTGTCCAGTGTGAAAGCGACGGAGGCGACATCGGAACGGGGAAGGACACAGGGACTCCGACTCTGAGGCACAACAGCGATCGGCAGGGCAGCCCGGGGCAGAAAGCCTCTCTTGACGACCCGTGCCGGGAAGGCGCACTCTGTGTGGGGACAGCGCAACTCAGTCTGGGGGGACAGTCTCCGGTTGAGACGGGTGCCTCATCTCGTGCTGATACCCTCGATAGTGGATGATGCAAAGGGAGGATCCAGCACGGTAAGGTAGGCATTTATCACTTTTTATCCGCGGTGCTCCCGCGTGGCTAGCGCATAGACAAAGGCGCCGCACAAGTTAAAGTAATGAAGACATACGTGCGTGAAGATAAAGAAGGGAACTCTGCTTTGGACACAACAGCCCACTGAGCCTCTCGGGTACAGGTGGGTGAGGTGGCAAAATTGTTTCCCGTAGGCTACAAAGTGATCTCCCCAGACAGACTCGTTTCAGACTTGTGTCCATCATGCAGTTTTCACAAGTAAAGTACGCCATCTTGTTTTTGTGCCTCTAGTAATTTGTTCCTGCACGTTTATCTCGTGTCCTAACATATCGTTTGAAAACATGGTATGTTCAATGCTTTCGTTATGTACATTGCCGTTTTTTTTACAGATTGCAGCTCGTACTTCTTAGGTACAGCGGATGCTCTTTGCTCTAGTCATGTAAGGCAGCTTATTTTTAGGCTTCTCATAATGTATTTTAAGTTTAAAATAGTATTGTCATCTTTTTTTATTTTTGGTTAAGGTGATCCCCTGCTGTATGTTGTTTTTTTCCGATCTTCTCACGCGTTTGTCACCTCTTACAGGCTCATGCCCATCTCGTTTTTCCTGTGTCCAGAGGATGCTGTTTGTTAAAGTCAGTCTGTGTATGTCTGTGTGGTTCTACGTGTGTAGCTGTGCGTGTGTCTAGCTCAGTGTATGTGTAGCTGTGGCTGGCTCGTTATGTGTGTTAAGTGACTCTATGTCTGTGGCTAGCTCTGTATGTGTAAGTCAGTGGCTATGTCTGTGGATGTCTATAGCTCTGTATATTTGTGTGCATAGCTCCCTATGTATGTCTCTGTATGTATGTCTGGGTGATACACTTTGTATGTATGAGGCTCTGGGGGACTTCACAACATCAATCTCTCACTACCACACAACTTCACTCTCTTCCTAACTCACTACTTCACTGTCTCTGTATCTCACTACCTCACTCTCTCTATCACTACCTCACTCTATCTATTTCTATCTCAGTATCTCTCTCTCACTACCTCACTATATCACAACACACTCTCAATAATTCACTACATCACTCTCTCACTACCTCACAACTTCACTCTCTCTCTCTAACTCACTAGTTCACTCTCTCTATCTCACTACATCACTTTCTCAAATACATTTCATTCTCTCTTTCAATACCTCACTCTTTATAGCTCACTACTTAACAACATCACTCTCCTTTTCTATCTCAATACCTCACAAAATACCTCTCCCTCACTGACTCTTTCAATACCTCACTCTCTCTGTCTGTCACTAACTCAATATCTATCTACATCACTCTCTCTCACTACATAACTCTCTATACATCACTACTTCCCTCTATCTATATCACTATCTCACTATCTCACTACTTCTCTCTCTAAAAACAACACTACCTCACTCTCTCACTACATCACTCTCTATCCCACAACATCACATCTTCACTCTCTCAATCTATAGCTCACTACATCACTCACTCTATCTCTCTACATCAATCTTTCTATCTCACTAACTCACTTTCACTGTCTCTTTCACTACCTCTCTCTCTATCTCACTACATCACAACATCACTCTCTACTTACATCTGACTACCTCACAACATCCCTCCCCCTCACTACATCAGTTTCACTCTCACTACCTCTCTCTCTATCTACCTCACTCTCTCACACTACCTCACTCTATATCTCACTACCTCACTCTCTCTGCTAATACAATAGGTATCACATGTGCAAAATATTAGGCTAATGACAACAGAAATGACAATGCCATTTATTTAAAGATAAAAAAAAACAATACCAATAGCTCTACCTATACCATTGCCGAGACCATTGCATTGTAAATGCTTGTTTAGGACTTGTGCCCTGCCAAACATAAAGTGCAATTTACAATGACATGCGCAGCCTCTCATTTCCTCCTCTAGACGGGGTGATTTGCTCTCACGTGCCAGACCGACAATGCAGCCATGTGGCCTCCAGATCGGGGGACTGTGCTGCAGGCGCTGCCCGGGGGGCGCCTGCCTCTGAGACCCCATAAAAAGCAGAGAGACGGAGGCAGGCACGCCACAGTGTCAGAAGCAGGCACCGAGGGACGTGCGCTTGTTTCTCACAACACATTTCTGTGATGGTAACTATGGTTGTAATGTGCCACAGGTGCACGGCACATGCAAGATACAAAGGAACATTCCAGAGCTTCCGCGTGAGCCCGCCACCCTGCCAGCCATCTGTCATGGCGGCTGCCGCCATTGCTGCATGACAAGCAGCTAAATGAAGCCGTGTTAATGGAAGCGAGAGGCAGGGTTGGATTGGGATAAAAAATCGGCCCAGGCACACCCAAAAAAGTGGTCATACGGCCCATATGTGCCAACATTTTAGGACAGGGAAGTGGGAGATTTAAAATAAAAAATCGGGAGAATGAAAATTCCCCCATTGACTTCTGTTGTAGAAAATGCAATTTCAGGCGCGAGACAGCAAAAATAAAGCCATTTTTGGCTTGAAAAATCAGTAGTTTCCTGTCTGAATCAGGTCTATTGGCATGTATGATATGACCTTTCCGCAAAACACGGCTTCGGCGAAGTTGTATGAAAAGAAAGGGGGTGGGGGGCATGTTTTATTAACTTAACTTCGATAAAAAAAATGCACAGATTAGTTCACACTGCTGGGGAGAGGAGTTGGCCTAACGGCTAGGGCATTTGACTCTGGGGAACTGGGTTCGAGTCTCGCAATGACGCTGAACATCCTGTGATTCTGGGCAAATCACTTAATCTCCCCGTGCCTAACAAACATGTGTCTTCATATAATTCAACTGGCGCTATGTAAGCGCTCTGATACCCGATTCGGGTCAAGTTTACGCTATTTAAAACTCTGTAAAAAAAAAAGCTAGACCACTTCTGCTCAGGCCCGGCCCCCGCTCAATCAGCATACATTAATGGGCCGGCCCAGCAAGAGAAAGGGAGTGATACCTCTGTCCACCTGCCTCTAGAAAAGCCACTCAGGCACCCACTGGGCCGCTGGCGGCATCCTGACAGCACAGACCGCCCCCAGAATGCCCAAAAAAAGCAGCCCACAGCTAGGACTCGGCTACCTGCTCTTCGGACATTTCTTGAGTGCCCGTGTTACCAATACAACCCTGGTGAGAGGAATACAGTAAAGCCCATCAAAAAGTGGAATGGGGTGTTTTACCGACCCTGTGAGGGCAGCACTGTACAAGAGAGGGCAAACATGTCAGACCACTAGGACAACTGCATCCCGGCAAGCAGGGCCGGACTGGCCGTAGCGGGCAACAGGCGTTTTCCTGGTGGCCACCAGGGTGGTGGCCAGTTTTGGATCCCTGGAGGACCGGTTTTGCTGCATAGCTGCAATATCGTCCCCCTGACCCAAATCAGTGTTTTCCACGTGTGCCCCGTTCCCCTCCACCTCTCCTCCCAGCGGCTGGTCTTACTCAATTGCCAGAGCCGGTTTGCTTTCCCATTCCAGCCCTGCCGACAAGGCGGACCATCAACACAGCAAACCACTGAGCGGGCACACCACAGAAACAACAAACACGGCAGCCATGACAGGATAGATAGACAGGGAACACCACTGACACCACAGACCACTTACACAACAGACAACAAACACAGATTTAGGTGTAAAAAAGTTTATCTTGGAATGTGAATGGCCTCTGCATGGTATAGGTGGGTGTGTCCCTGCCCTGAGGGACGCAACTGCAAGTGAAACTGGTACCCTGATTTATTGTTGGGTCCTCTAAAATGCTAATGCAGCATGCACACCGAGAACCTGTTTTGTGATCCGGAGCAGCACATCCAGCGAAATCTCTGAAGCGACATGGGGCTACTGTCAATGTCCAGGTCTTCTGATTGACAACGTGGTGGCATCATGCCGATGTCTGGATATTCTATGTCCTGAGCGGACTTTTTTCTGTTTTACAGAGAGCTTAGCCTATTGGTCCAACTCATACAACATCCCGTTGAGTTGATGTGGATGAGTGGCACAAATATGGTAACCGTATGTGATGAGAGTATGATGCTGGGATCAGTGGGGTCCATTATGGATTGCCCCTGCAGTGGCATGGCAGAAGATGAAAGATGGATGCTTCTTCCACAGACAGTGCAGGTGTATTGCTTGTTTTCCTGTGGCTGAAAGGTGGAGCCCAAGAAACTGACATGAGTGAAGATATAGTCAGGGTTGCCTTTAGAAATGATATGTGGACTTTTAGCAAGGGAGTGCTGATTAGTCCTGTCTGATTACTGTCATTTGATGGATGGTATGAGAAATGGAGTGAGTCAGCAGGTTCTGGTGCTCACAGTGAGGATGTTTCTAGATAGGACCTGCAACTGCTGATGACAGCCAAATTCAGAGCCTGAGCCTTCACACTTCATTGCGCCCTTGCGTTTAGATATTCCAGCTTGGATCCGGCATCATCACTACCTACAGTGAGAGCCATCACCTGGCACAAAGGCTGTATCTGAAGTACAGCAAGAAAATAACATTTTAAAAGGAAACCACCTTAAGCCAGTTTGGAGTCTTAGTGCCAGATGTATCATTATTATTGCATTTTGCGAGTCCTTAATAGCGAATTCTACTGATTCGCTATTATGGACTCGCAAAATGCTATGTGGGTAGGTTTCACAAATCAAATTGCGATTCATACACATTCCTTAATTTGACTCACAAATCGCGACTCGCAAATAAGGAATGGCTTCCCATTAATTTCTATGAGCCTAGAGGACCATAGGAATGAATGGAAATTGCATGCTCAATTTGCGAGTACCCAATAGGTACTCGCAAATTGCGCATGCAATTTCTTTGATGTAAGGGTGCCAAAAGGACACCCTGTTGCACCCCTGAAACATGCATGTGTGCACATGTGGCGCACCTACATGCCCTAAGGGCCTAAGGGCATGTATGTGTGTCACATGGCACTTCGAAAAATGCTAAATTGTGCAATTTTCTAAGGATTTGCAATTTACCACCAATTTGAAGTTGGTGGTAAATTGCGATTCCTTAAAGCAGGGTCACAATTTAAAAAGCGCTTCTTGCATTGCATTTAGAGAATCGAAAATTGCGATTCTCTAAATGCATTAGCAAAATAGGTCATCGCAAAAATTGCGATTCCCTATTTTGCAATTGCCTTTTCGGATGATACATACCAAAAGGTTTTTTCCCGCGGTTAAATGCTTGATGCATCTGGCCCTTAGTGGGGCCATAACCCCTGTCTGGTAGATGAGTATAGAAGTAGGACCCAAACCACCATATGTTGATCCAGTGATATGATATGGTGACATTGATTATATCAAATTGATACTGGGAGGAATGCCGTAAAGACTAGACTGACTGTGCTTCATCTTGTGGTTATAGGTAGGAGGCAGAGTAGACACAATTTACTACATCTTTGAAGTGGCGGCGGCTATGGATAGCGTCACGTATGTCATTAGGCAGATTACAGTCTTCAGGTGCAGATTGGCAACCGGTTACTTCCACCTATTGATTGGAGAGGTCCAATTAATATATTCCATCCTCGTGACAAGGTCATTGTGAGATTATGTTGAGTGCTGCTTCCCAATTTGGCTTGAGTGCCTCTGTCTTCCCTCTTAGTATATCATACTGGCCTGTACTGTTCCACAGTTCTTGACGGTGCTTACACTGGAAGACGGATTATAGTTCCTGGTTCTATTCCAGGGTCAGCAGTTGTTGTAATTATCTTAGGAACAACCATGTCTTCACCTCCTTTCTGAACTTTAAATGCTCCTGGATGATTTGAATGTTCGCGAGCAAGGGGTTCCAGAACTTGGTGACTTATACAAACAAGCATTAGAAATGCAATCGGGCTCGGATTTATTTGAGTTTGAGCTAATGGCATTGTAAATGCCAATGTATTGTTGCTATGTGTTATGGAATGTGTTCATGTGGTGTGTACTGCCAGTGATCTCCTTGTGAGTGTGAGAATATTGCACCGTTACTGCCTGTGATGTCCTTCCTGTATTTCCAAGACTATTTTAATTTTGCGCGCGTGCACATGAAGCTGCACGCAAACGCAAATCCATAAACTTTCGTACACAGCAGAGTTGAACATTTTAAAAGTGTGTACTTTGCTCCAACTGAATACTCATTCTGAAAAGTGCCTTTCATGCAATTCAAAGGGTTCCTGAAAAAGCATCTTTAACTCAAGTGTCTAAATTCTAAATCGGTCCCTCCGTTGTTCTAACCATGATCACCAAAGCGCTCGAAGCCCTAACTGGGTGCGTTAAGCACAAAGTATGCATTCGTTTAGACACTGCTTTGTTCACTCCTTCAAGCATTTATTTATTTTCAGGTGCTCACTAGTTGATTCACTCATCCATTCAAACTGTATCGTGTGTTAAATACGTGATCAACCACCCTGTGAGGTATCGAAACTTGAGCCTGTGCACGGTAAAGCAGGTGCTAATGTTACCCCACTGAAACCACTATAATTCCAGAGGTGGCAAAAGACAAGCAGCGAGCTAGAAAGCTGGCAGTACATACTTTTCATTTACATTGAATTTTCTACGGAAAAATGTACCGTACAATCAGAACACGCGAGTGTCTTTTTATCAACTATTATCTGCGCGCCATTTAGGAGTTTTTAAGCCTACATAGCGACGGGGCTTCCCATAAAAGTCGCTCTGTGCGAGTGTCTACTTAGTTTCTAAAAAGCAATCTGCAAATATTCAGCACACACGCACAGTCCGATTTAAACTAAGAAAAAAACAGGGAAAGAGTCCATAAAAGCAATAATTCCTTGATTAGCCTCTCAGTGCGTCGGAGCGCTATGGTTAAACAAGGGGAGTGGGGGTCATCTACAGTCCAAGACTGGCTCGGGTCGGTTGTAACCAGAAGTGACTTGTTGCACACCGCCCGGCCTCCGTACACGTCCAGAGAGGCCCAAGAAGAATGCGCGACCCGCCCTCAATCACACAAGAGTGGGGACGTCACCTCATAGGGCCAGGGCTTGACATTAATGTGATATAGAACACCCCTCAGTAGAACACATGCGTAGTAGCGTAACTGTGAGTGGGGACGAACGGGGGTGATGCTGCCGTCTGAGGAGGAGACGAGGTCGAAATGCATCATACTTAACAGAAGCCTCGAAACTCACCGCCAGCGTTAGTAACATAATTAGCTTCAAATGCAATATCGAAATCAGAATAAATCAAAAATTGGAGAAAAAAAAGTGCAATTCGTCTTATTAATCATTATTATTAAGTGTTGCCTATTTTAGCTTCTGGGCGCTGGGCCTTACCTAGCAGTTTGCTGAGCTCGGCGTTCTGCACATCCGGGAACCGTAGAGCCAGCCGCTTGCGCTCGTCCTTGGCCCACACCATGAAGGCGTTCATGGGCCTGCGGATGTGGGCCTCGGTTCTGGGGCTCCCTCTTTTGGCAATGCTGCTCGCCGCTCGGTCGCCCGTACTCTGCAGAGAGCGGCAGAGCAGCTCCCCGGGCCGGCAGGAAGGAGCCGCACACGGCGTATATGCCTGTGTGCACGTGAGGAGGACGCGCGCCCGACAAACACACTGCTAGATGGTGAACGCGCGCGCACCATCTGCAATGCATTACACGGCCACACTGACAGCTCCTGATTATAAATAATGTACTTCTTTGCGCGAGCACGCACGAAATATGCCTCAAAATGGCGGAACAAAACTACATTTACCCTATCACTTCAAGCCTATTACAAAGAAAACACAAGGAAGACGAATCACTGACCAGATGACAGAAAACGCTAAGGAATGTCTGGAATTTCTCTCTCCAAGGCCCTCTTCTTCTTTTTTTTTCTCCTTTAACATTAGTTCTCAAACTCCTCCCAGTTTACACTGGGAAGGAGTCCGAGCCCTAAAAAAGCAGACCCTTATATGGATTTCTTATTGTAAGGTGGTATGACAATCTGGGTGCTAGCCTAAAATGCAGTGTCCTATTTTGTTTCTATTGTTTAAATGTAATTTGTGTAAAGTGTTTGTTTTCCATGGGAGCCTCAGTAGATGATGTAAAGTGCTTTGAGCATTGAACGGCAAGCTACAGGTAGTCAGCGAAATGTTTGTAGGACTACTCTCATGTGTTCATTCAGTTAAAGGCAGAGGAGAAGTCTTGATGAAACATTTTGGATTTGTTGGATTTTGCACATTTGTTGACCTTTGCATAGGATGAAGCAGGGTGTGCCAAGATACAGGCTATTGACAGTCAAGTTTGGAGACCTTGAGAGTGAGAGTAGCTTCTAGTTTTTGTTGGCATCCGAAGGATGGGAAGATTTTCATTCGATAGAAGCTGCTTATTAAGACCTTGTTGGGATGTGATACCAGGAGTAGGTAAGCGTTCATGCTTTCCAACCGAGTTCTCTTTTTTTAATTTACCTGGTGTGGGGTCAATTTCCTTGGATCATTTGTCCACAGGCTAGTGTGTGTGCATCGTCCACAGGTCATGATCCCAGTCTTTCCGGTCTTGACCTATAGGTAGTTAATCATCATCCATGTGTGTAAGGCAGGTAGGCAATGGCTAAGTCTTGACTTGTAGAGGTCGTATGAGACATCCATTTTTATGATGATTATTGTATAATCTTCAGTTATAACACATAAGGTTGAATTATTTGATCAGGTTTGGCAAGGGAGTTAGATATTGACTAGGAGAGGAGAGATGATGAACTCCTCATTGATGCCACAATTTTGGGTGGGGGGGGGGTGGATACTGAAGGTGTCATGAAAACCATACCTTATCCGTTTATGAGGTACAAGACTATCCATTTTAGGAAACTTTCATATAATTCCAGATGATGGACTCTTTATAGCAGCATAGGGTGGTGAACAGTGTCAAATGCTGCAGGTAATTCAACAAGCATAAGGCGGCCGCTCTGTTCTTCCCCATTGTATCTTTAGGTCATCTCATATGGATACAAGTGCCTCTACCTGCAGTAAATCCAGTATTGTGGATCTGACGTCAAGTTATTTTCCTCATTTAAATTGGCAAGTTGAGTAAAAATTGCTCTTTCAACTCGTTACCTAGGAACGGGCCATTGGTAAATAGCCTGTAGTTTGCTGGATTAGAACAATCTACATTCTTCATCTTGAGAAGTGGTCTAATGTGGGATGTTTTTAGCCCAGATGGGAAGATCCTAGTTCGAGGGGCGAGTTGAGTAAGCAGCTAGCTACTTCCCAGAATAGACTGTGCAAAGTAAATCTTTGAAGGTTTTTGTGGGGCTGTGGTGATGATATTATTCTCTTGTCCTACTTGTGTTGATAATATTGTAAAATTGCTTTTCAGAGAGGGGGTTGAAGGTGGTGGGAAGTCAGAGATGTGTGTTGTCCATCATTGTAGTGATGCTGTCATGCACAGGTGTGTTGGCTGTTTTCTATCTTTTCAGTTTTTGAGTTCAGTTCCATGGAGAATTTCTACCAAAAAACGCGAGATTAGGGAATCACTGTGTTTTTGCACTATAGATTGTGGAATACTACTACAGTTAAGTAGGGTTCCTTTGAGCAGTCAGATTCAATTACGGTGTGGAGTTGTGTTGTCTGTTTGTAGTTCTGATGGCCACTTTGTAGGGTCTGGAATAGCAGTGCGGTGTGAATCTGCCGTTTTCATCCCTTGTTTTGCTCCATTTGTGTTGTAGGATTCTAAATTGCATTTTCATTTTGCAGTTCTTGTAACTAAGCCATATCTTGTTGGGGTTAACCCTGATAGTGGTCTCTAGCAATATCTGGTTGTCCAAGGCAGTGGAAATCCTATTGTAGGTGGTGGGTATGTCCTGAGGTCACATATTGATTGGTGATTTTTTAAGGTGGGAATTAAGTTTTGGGAGGTCCAATTTTCCAGTGTCTGTATGTGGATTTGTTGTTTATGTTAGTTGCTGTCTGGGAAGTGTCGCAATACATTGGTATGTTGATGCATAGATTTTCAACAAAAGCAATTACAAAAAAATAATAATTCATATCTTCTAAAAATGTGGTTTTCAAAATTTAAGAAAATAGGGACAGATTTATCAGCGTTTTATGGATGCCGGAAATAGTTCCTGCTGCAGTGATGACCCTTTATGCAAATGCCACCCCCTGCCCCGCCCACCACAGACGGAGCCCTTTTACACGCAAAATAGATGCACTTTCCTCAGAGCAGTTGTGAACTCTGGATGTTCGATCTGGTGCTGAGGAGAGAGCATTACTGAAAGACATGAACCTTGCTTGAAAGTACAGCTCTGTCTTTCTTTGGAGGCAGACCACCTCAGCTTGAAAAGGGATATAGATTCTCCCTCAGGAGGGTGCAGTGTATCCCTGTACTAGCCTGCAAGAAAGTGTTTGTGGGGGATCCTTCGAACCTCCATGCCCCCCTCCCAAGGAACGCATTTGGATGGGGCACTGAACAGGGCCATCTTCTATGTGGCTCACATTCAGTGCACCTCATGACAGCTTCTTAACCACTGCGCCCTTGTTTCTAATATGGCCCTGGCACACCAGCGACGCACTCCTTCATATATATGGGACCACCTCCCCATACAAATGTGGTAGGACCCACTTGTGTTTGCGCTGGTGTACATCTTACACCAGTGCTATTGGTTTAGTTTAGTTTATTAGTCAATTAAAACCATAAACAAAATCACACGGTTAAAAAGTACGTAACGAATAAAAAGTAAAATGGATGTAAAACAGGTATATCATACAGCTAGTACAACCTCGACTCTTCACGCTACATACCATTTGCTTTCTTCAACTTTCCTTCCTAGAAATTTTAGTCAGGATACCAACACTTTCAGGCATGGCCATTGCGGCGGCCGCTCCTTTAAATGCCTGGCATCTCAGCTGTGGAATGCCCTACCTCTGTCTCTTCGGATGAATGGAAATCTATTGGCATTTAGGAAGGACCTTAAATCTTGGCTTTGTGTTCAGTAGGTTTTTGTCTGCTTTCTTCTGCTCTGCACCGCTGTGGGTCCAAAGCGCCGGGACGCTCCTCGGAGTAGCTGAGCGCTATACAAAACTCATTATAACATAACATAACATAACATAACATAACACTTATCTATGTTAGATAAAAAGTGACTAAACAGGAATCGTTTGTTAAACTGATGTATAAAAAAGCAGGCTTTTTGCACAGATAACTAAAATGTCTCTTAAGTACAATAATATATATATTATATAACAGAAGGGGGAGCAAGCATCTGCCACTGCTTCTGCAATACCAAAGTGGCCCAGGAGCACAAACAACAGGCACACACTCCCATTGTGACCCAGGGCACTTTCTCGATTAAATGAGGCAACCCAGAACAAGATAGCACCCTCTGCAGCACTCCGACCTGCCACACGCAGTAGAGGAGATCCGGCCAGTGTGATGTCGCTAGACATTGTGTAGCATTGATCCTGTGAACTAGATAAGTGCCACTGGAGGCTTTTTTAAGGTCCTAGAATGGATACAAATCCTCATAGGCTTGACAAGGCTAGTCCTACTGGCTTTTCCAAATGCTTGTTGTTTTTGCTATCAATAGGATGGTCACACGCTATCACAGCTGTAAATAACTGATTTAAAAAGTTTATTCTCTCTTAAAGTATATATATTTAGCGTTCTTACTTTCCTTGTAGAGTAATGGCTGTATGCCAGAATTTTGTTCACGAAAATATCATCTGGTATAAATATTGGGCCTGAAACACTGTTTACAAAAAATATCTTCCCATTGGTTTGGATTTTATACAATTAACTCCAATGCAGAAATAATTTTGTAAACAATATTTAGTACACAATAAATCTGTCAGACGAGATTTATCCCACGGTATTTTAGTACCACACCACAGAAAGCCCTTTCTCTCATTTTGGAGCAGTGCAAAATGCTGCAGGCCAAGCAACATTCAGCAATACAACTAGAGAAGACAATCAACCTCCTGACACCAAGCAGCCAGTTTTACAGCAGGCTCCCAAGTAACTAGCAAGAGTCCTCTCAAAGCAAACAGAGCTCAGTGCAGAGAGCAAGAATAGGAGCCAACTTACATCACGGTAATGTGGGACATCTGGACTTCAGACAGCAGAAGCCAGCCCCAAACTACCACAAAAGTGGTGCAGCATTTCCCTAACATCCTAGGGATAAGCAATATAAGATCGCATGACATCACAGGATTCGACATCACATGGGCTTTAGTGCCAATGGTGGGGGCCATTGTCTGTGCTGTAAAACAATCTGTATGTGTTAATATAGGATGCAGCAATTAAAGAAACTGGTTCATAACATGAATCTTCCAACTTCTAAAACCAGTGAAAGTTGAGGGCAAATCTTTAAACAATTAATAGTCATCTTGTTTTTGGGGGTGAAACTATTTTATTGGCAATTTTGCATAATAACAATACACATTGACTATTATCATATCCACTGACATGTATATCTTCTCTTCCTGACCTTGTATTTGTATATTTTATTTGTATATTTACACCTTGAATTTTTTCATCCTAAGATGTTCATTCTTATACATATATATTTCAGGGTATTATGCCAGTTTAACAATAAACAGTACCCCCCCAATGGTGTCAGATCTCTGAAAAAGTAACAAAACAATCTTCCCATTGGTCATATCTTGTATCCAATATATTGTCTCTTGTTTCCTCATCTGGTCGCTCCCTCTACTTCCGACCTCTCCTTCCCTTCCTCCATTGGTTCCTCACCCGAGGCAGGGGGATCTTTTATGCCTGCTAGCATGAGGGACCAGGCCAGCACATCCTCTTCTACCTTTACATCCCTTCTGACCCTTGTCATTCTAACTAGCTCAGCAGTGGCCCATTCGCTCAGGTCTTTTAGCCATCCCTCCAGTGTGGGGGGGATCCGAGCTGAGCCATCTTACCGCTATCCTCTTCTTTGCCAACACCAGCCCAAGTAGGACAAACCTTCTAATAAGCTTTTTGGATTTTGGCATAGAGAGCAGTCCCAATATCACTACTGGGACTGTTTCAGAGATTTTCCACCCTGTGGCAGTTTGTGCCCGATCTATTACTTTTCCCCAGTTTTGTGTCAGTACTGGACAATCCCATATCATGTGAATTAAATGCGCTTCTGCTTGTCGGCATCTAGGGCATTTGTTAGTGCGGTCCGGGTACATTCTATTTAAGATCTGCAGGGTCAGATAGGTTTGATGTATAATATTATATTGTATAAGATTAAATCTCGCGTTTGAGCTGACCTGTTTAACTCCCTCATGTATCTTTGCCCATTCATTATCCGCCAGGGGTTCAGCTAACCTGTCGTCCCATCTCCCCTGGACTGGAAGGGGTTTTTGGGGAGATCGTCTTGCAAACACCCTGTATATATGTGAGACAAGTCTACGGCTTCCGCTGCGCCAAGGAGTGCCCGTAGAGTGGGTGGTTCTTGCAGAAATGTGGACCATATTTCACAGGCAGTTGCTGAGATATTTGCATATTGCAAAAATGGTCCCTTTCCCAATGCAAATGTATTCTCAGCTTTCTCCCTCGTTATGAATTGTTCATTACTATATAAATCACCCATTCCATCCATCTATTAAAGGGCAAAGCATCTGCTATCTTTTTGAAGGATTTCACCCCCCATAATGGCATATCTGGGGCGTAGGGTGCCTGTCAAACTACCTTTTTTACTGCTGTTTCCCATACTGCTGCAACATGTTGAATAATGTATGGATATGACTCTGGCCCCCATCATAAGGATCTCTAGTAGTTGTTCCTCCCAGTTATTACGCTCATCTATCCAATGCACAGCGTGTTGTAGTTGTGTGGCCATGTAGTATAAATCTAGGCGTGGGACCCCCATTCCTACCACCTCCTATTTTTCTTGGAGAGTATCTAGTTTTACCCGCTTCCTCCCGTGTCCCCATAATAGTTCAGTCAATAAATGTTCTAGTTGTGTAAAGTATTGGTGTGGGATTTTATACAATGAATTCTGCAGAACATATAAGCACCTTGGTAAAATTACCATTTTTATTTGCTCTATTCTTCCCATCAGGGAGAGTGGAAGCTCCTTCCAGAACTTAACAGAATTGCTGATACCATTGACTCTCCTCCCTGTGTTGTTTTCTAGGTAAGTAGTGGGAGTATGTATTAATTATATCCCTAGATATCTGACCCCCTGCGTCACCCACGTCAACTCCACACCAGGTAGATCATTTTCTGGTTTCCCTTTCCTGGCTAGTTTCCCCATAGGGAACAGTTTTGGCTTTCCAGTGTTAAGGCAAAGACCAGACATTGCTTCAAATTTCTTGAGTTCTGTAAGGAGAGCTGGTACCGCTTCGTCGGGTTGGCACATATATACCAGCGTATCATCCGCGTACATCGAGACCACGTGGTTAATATCCCCTTGTTGAATCCCCCATCTTCCCAACTTCCCCTTAATGTAACAGCCAGGGGCTCCATTGCCATGGCAAATATAAGAGGGAACATGGGGCAGGATTAATAGTCATGTGAACTCAAATGGAGAGAAATTATAATGAGCTGGTACAAACGCACTATGAGAAACAACCTGCTCTTGTCACAATCTGTGTGCACTCAGTTGAGCCATGCTTCTTTCATCTACAGACAATCACCATTTTGCACACAACTGTACAGATGTACAGCTTATATTTGTCATCAGATGGTACACATTTTATAAATTTGTTCTTATGTGAGGATGTAGCGGTACAAAAGGGGGTGGTGATGGACGGAGCATCTGAACCAATCAAACACCCCCACCCAGTCAACAGATCTGGGTTTAATCCATCACCGTTCTTTAGCCCACTCTGCCACCCCAGTTCAGACATGGCCATATGCAAATCAGTCTGACCCTGTGCCTATGTGAGGATATGGCAAATATTAGTTTGCCAAAATCGTGTTTGCCATATTCTCAGTTACTTTACGTACAAAATTGTAAAATGAGCATCACCGATGAAACGTAATTGGCAAATTGGTGCTAATCAAAATAGGAAAATTTAGACTCACCAAAAATGAAAATGCCTTACAACATTTTGGGCACAGTATTTTGTGACTTTCCAAAAAAGTTATGATCGTGTCACAGTTATGAGCTCAGCTTGAACAGATGAAGGGGAACCCTGATCAGTTAACAATCCTGGTTCCTTAACTAATGTTCGAAAGATTTCTTTGCATATGAGTCACAACATCATGAGAGTAGTGTTTCATAGACGATTACAGAAGGCCCGATTTGGTGTAAAAGTGCAAAGGAAACCGATATTAGGTTGTGTTTTTTTGCATTGTCAGAGAGCTAATCATACGATTTGTGGATGATGAGAAAGGTGAGAAAAACGGACACAATCTTTCAACATATTATCAATTAAAAAAGAGACAAACAAAATCCATTGGCTTCCTATTGAGGAGGTAATTAGGAAATGCAGTTATACAATTCTGTGGAAGTTATTTGTAGAAGGTATGAGGTACAGAGGAAAGACAGTTACCAGCCTGCACCCCAGGCTGTATCTAAAGCAAAATGTGTTTGCAGCCACCTTAGCATATTCTGTTATAAGTCAAAAAGCTACTGCATGGAATGTTGCTTCAGGGAATGAAACAAAGGTAGAGCCCTGTGGGACGTCCCAGTCGGTGAACAGGCTCACTGAGCCATCTTTCTTAAGGGCTCGCCTATAGCCAGGTTTAGGTGTTGATACAAAAACACACACACGCGTGGTTCAGCTGCCTTTAGGCATTGGCCAACAGGGTTGTCCATCAGCACTGGTATCAGCCCACAGAGTTTCATGGATGTAATAGTTTTGCACACATAAACAGGCATTAAATGCTTTTCCACTACTAGGACCCCTGTGCCGTGCTCTTTCTATCTGGTCAACCTAACCCCACTCCCCCTTGCTTGCTTGATGGTCCCAGTCCCACTCTATCCTGTTTCCTTTGAAAAACCGAATTTTGGAGGGCCCAGCAGCTACTAGGCCATGCTACATGCTACATGCTGCTGTATTTGCGCTCTTGTGTGCTTTATTTTTTAAACATTTTACTATACTACTGGCCATGTTGGAACAGTGACATAAAACACCAAAATGGCTGCTAGTACATCATAATGCATGCATGTGCATGCGTCATGGTGCATTCACATGCCTGCGTACATGGTGGCTATCTTGAAAAGGGTATATACGTAAGTTTTAATAATGATATTTATCCATTCAATGATGGGGGTGTGCAATGATAATAATGCAGCCACGGCAATTTTGCTGGAATATTTTCCTATTTCAGCCTGACCAATGGCCAATTCATTAAAAAAATAATAATGGTAAAACCAATGCATCAGCAATCGCCTTTTAAAGGTGAAACCTTGGCTTTGCCAATGCTTGTTCTTGATAGGACATACTAACACTTTTTTCTGCCTCTTTCAAAACCTGTATTATAGTTGAAGCGTCTGTAATGTGCTGTGCTTCAAACCATTGCCTGCCTTCATTCTCTGTTGTAACTCTCCAAGTTTGCTTTTTTTCTTAGGCTGAGTGAAAAATAAAGAGCAGTGAAGGATCAGCACATCTGTTTAAGGTGTTGCAAAGACTGGTTCTGCAGAGGCCAGTTCTGCACTGGTGTCTCTGGGACTTTAAAGCTAATGCATTACAACCTCACTGCAATTTATCTCAGTGAAGCTAGAAAAATGGATAAAACCCAGGAGTTCTGGATCCAACACCATATCGAATCATTTGTCAAAATAAGGAGTCATTCTATGATTCTATACAGCTGTTTTTATAGAAGCTTTCACATTTTTGTGTAATATTTCAATGTCCCTTTCAGTCAGAGCTATGCTTTAGTGTCAAATACATGTGTTGAAGTGCAATGTCAGCCACTGTCCTATCATGTCTGCGGCTAAGAGTGGTCACCTTTCTTCGCTGTCCAATCACCGCTGCGGCTAGGAATGCTCGCCTTCCTTCGCTGTCCAATCACGGCTGCGGCTAAGAGTGGTCGCCTTCCTTCGCTGTCCAATCACTGCTGCGGCTAAGAATGGTCACCTTCCTTCGCTGTCCAATCACTGCTGCGGCTTAGAATGGTCACCTTCCTTCGCTGTCCAATCATGGCTTCAGATAAGAATGCTCACCTTCCTGCGCTGTCCAATCACTGCTGCGGCTAAGAATGGTCACCTTCCTTCGCTGTCCAATCACTGCTGCGGCTAAGAATGGTCACCTTCCTTCGCTGTCCAATCACAGCTGCGGCTAAGAATGGTCACCTTCCTTCGCTGTCCAATCACGGCTGCGGCTAAGAATGGTCACCTTCCTTCGCTGTCCAATCACAGCTGCGGCTAAGAATGCACGCCTTCCTTCGCTGTCCAATCACGGCTGCAGCTAAGAATGCTCGCATTCCTTCGCTGTCCAATCACGGCTGCGGCTAAGAATGCTCGCCTTCCTTCGCTGTCCAATCACGACTGTGGCTAAGAATAGTCGCCTACATTCCCAAACGTACATTCTGTTCCTGAAGTTTGACAGATCTGCAAATATGCAGCAGCCAGACTCGAGCCCTTCAGTGGGGCCACTACAGTCTGAACAAAGACATGAACAACGTTTATAAGAGCCCAAGGAGACATGGCGGCCTCTCACACAAGAGCTTCCCGCGCCGCTTCAAAGGCAGCGGCCATCTGCACGGCTGCAGGTGCACGACACATGGTCCGAGGTGGTGGTGCCGGCAGCTAGGAAGGGTCCTGTCCCAGTACGTAATGCACCTCTCCTCATCTGCTACACATTTCGCTGTCTTTTTGCTTTTGCAGCCAAATGAATTTCCTTGCATCGCTTTAGCTTCAGTCGATGTTTCCAATTAGGTTATCGCTGCAGAGTCTTCAGCGGGATTTGTGGCCAGTCCATGTAAGCCTTGTGCGTGTTTCCAAACTGTTTGAAGGAGCATTAAAAAGATCATTCTGATTTTAGGAAGATGGAGAGGGAGCAGTGCTTTGAATGCGGGCTGCCCCGGGTCCACGAAGGGGACCTTCCTACGAGGGCGGCCCCCCTTAGTGCCACAGGAAGGCACACGAGGCAGTGTTTACGACCTCCTAAGTGTCCACATGCCCGCGTCACTTCCGGGCCGGAGTGAGCGGGGGTGGGGGGGGCGAGGTACATATACCTCTCCCGCCCACTAGCGCGCTCTTTTCCCGCTGTTGGGTACGTATATGGCTGGGGAAGAGTGTGAGCAGAACAACAGTAGTTGAGAGAATATGGTAAACGCTTTACAGGTTCTGTTTGCCCCCCCATACTCCAACCAGACAAGGCTCGCACACCTGGGGCATTGTTCTTAAATGCTGTCCCCTCAATAGGGACTTGCCAGGGCATTGTCAAGAGTTGGGTGCTACGGATTTTCCACTCTCTGAGGTTCAGTGTGTCAAGTCGTCGCCAGGCGTTTTTCTGGAAGGTCATGCAAGTGCGTTAAGTGAGAAGTATCCAGGTTACTAGCAGTATGGTAGAGGGGTCTTTGCAAGACCCTCTTTTGGGGGCTGCGTTAGAACATATACTGGAAACCTCAGTCTGACATTTTCAGTGGGCCTCTCACATTGTCATAATTACACTCCTCTGGAGTGGGAATTGAGCTGAACAGCAATTTACAGTGGGGGAAGGGGTATTTCCACCACAGCCAGGTAATATTCGGACAATCACCACACTTAGCACTGGCCGTAGTTCAAGGAGGGTCACCCAGCGTCCCTACCCTGTTCTGTTGGATACAGGGGCACTGGTCACACAATTGGATCTAAGGCTACCAACTTAATTTTGACAGGCAAGTTCTAATGTTTCACATCCCAGCCTGTAAACTCAACCGCTTGCGCAGCATTTATACATACACACTATATTGAATGGGATATAGAAGGTTAAACAGGACTGCCAGGTCCCGCTTGGGTGTCAGCCACATGGCCATTGCAGAAACGGTTCAAGTCAAGTCAAGTCAAGATTTATATAGCGCACTACATACCCAGAGGGTCTCAAGGCGCTTGGGGAAGGGGGGAGGATTACTTATCGAATATCCAGGTTTTAAGCTGTTTTTTGAAGGCTAGGTGGTTTTGAGTAAGGCGAAGGTGGGTGGGAAGGGAATTCCAGGTTTTGGCCGCTAAGTAGGAGAAGGATCTTCCCCCCATGGTGGCTTTGTGGATGCGCGGCAAAAAAAGGAGAGGCGCGTGTTGAGACAATCAGGTCCAAGTTCGTATAGAGCTTTGTGTGCGTGGGTGAGGAGGCGGAACGTTATCCTCTTGTTGACGGGGAGCCAGTGAAGGTCTTTCAGGTGAACGGAGATGTGGTCTGTGCGGGGGATGTCAAGTATGAGTCTGGCTGAAGCATTTTGGATGCGTTGGAGTTTTTCTGCAGTTTTGCGGTGGTACCGGCATACAGGGTGTTTCCGTAGTCCAGACGGCTAGTAACCAGTGCGCGGGTGACCGTTTTTCTTGTTTCGGTGGGGATCCAGCGAAATGTTTTTTTGAGCATGCGAAGGATGTTGAAGCATGAAGAAGAGACGGCGTTGACTTGTCTGGTCATCGAGAGTGAGGCGTCAAGGATGATGCCCAGGTTCCGTGCATGGTCTGTCGGTATGGGGGCTTTTCCTAGTGCCGTTGGCCACCAAGAGTCGTCCCAGGCGGAAGGGGATGCACCTAAGATGAGGACTTCCGTTTTGTCAGAGTTCAGTTTTAGATGACTTTGCTTCATCCACTCAGCGACTTCTTTCATCCCATCATGTAGGTTGGTTTTGGCGGAGATTGGGTCTTTGGTGAGTGAGAGGATCAGCTGAGTGTCATCAGCGTAAGAGATGATGTTGAGGTTGTGTTGGCGTGCGATGGTTGCGAGGGGGCTCATGTAGACGTTGAAGAGGGTGGGGCTGAGTGATGATCCTTGCGGGACGCCGCAGATGACTTCAGTGGCCTCTGACTTAAAAGGGGGGAGGCGGACTCTCTGAGTTCTTCCAGCGAGGGACGAGATGATCCAGTCTAATGCTTTTCCTTGAATTCCGATGTTTCTGAGGCGTTGTATCAGGGTGCTATGGCAGACTGTGTCGAAGGCTGCAGAGAGGTCAAGAAGGATGAGGGTGACTGTGTCTCCGTTGTCCAGTAGTGTTCGAATGTCGTCTGTTGCTGCGATGAGGGCGGTCTCGGTGCTGTGTTTGGTGCGGAATCCAGTTTGTGAGGAGTCGAGTGATTTGTTGGATTCGAGGAAGGCGGCGAGCTGATTGTTGACGGCTTTCTCAATGACTTTGGCTGGGAATGGGAGGAGCGAGATGGGGCGGTAATTTTTGAGTTCGGTGGGGTCAGCTGTGGGCTTCTTCAGAAGGGCGCTGAGTTCGGCGTGTTTCCAGCTTTCTGGGAATGTGGCGGAGTTGAGGGAGCAGTTGATGACGTCTCGGAGGTGGGGTGCGATAATGGAGTTTGCTTTGTTGAAGATGTGATGGGGGCATGGGTCTGTAGGGGATCCTGAGTGGATGGAGTTCATTAGGCGAATGGTGTCTTCTGTGGTGATTGGGTTCCAGTCGAAAAGGTTATTCGGAGGAGTTACAGGTTCGGAGGTAAGTGAGGTTGACTGGTTTACGGGTTGGTTGTCGAAGCTGTTGTGGATGTCAGCGATTTTGTCATGGAAGAATGAGGCGAGGGAGTCACAGAGGACTTGAGAAGGGGTGATGTCGTTTGAGCTGGCGGTGGGGTTGGTGAATTCTTTGATGATGTTGAAAAGTTCCTTGCTGTTGTGGGCGTTGTTGTCTAGTCGGTCTTTGAGCGCTGATTTCTTGGTTGATCGGATTAGTTGGTGGTGTTTTCGGGTGGCGTTTTTGAAGGCGGCTTGGGTGGTAGTGTTTGGGTCTTTTTTCAACGTTTTCTCAAGGGAACGACAGAGCTTCTTGGATTTTTTGAGGTCATCGTTGAACCACGGGGCGTTCTTGCTGCCCTGTTTGATTTGATGTTTTTTCAGGGGAGCTACTTTGTCGGCGGTTTGGGTTAACCATTGTGTGAGGTTGATGGCGGCTTGGTTAGGGTTCGTTGAGTAGGACGGGGGTTTTTGAAGCAGTGATGTGGAGATCTGGTCGACGGTGATTTTGTTCCAATTTCTTCGCAGAGTTGGTTGAGGGTGGTTGTGGATCGTGGTCTTATTGTAAATGAAGTGGATGCAACTGTGGTCCGTCGAGTGGAGGGGTGTGGTGTGCGTGAAGGAGATATGCTTGCTGGAAGTGAAGATAGGGTCGAGTGTGTGTCCTGCATAGTGTGTGGGGGTGTTAACAAGTTGTTTGAGTCCGAGATTGGCGAGGTTGTCCAGGAGGGTGGTGGTGTTATAGTCGTTGCTCTTTTCCAGGTGGAAATTGAGGTCTCCCAGTAGAATGTGTTCTTCCGAGGGGAGGGCGTGTGGGGTGATGAAGTCAGTGATGTCTTCGCTGAATTTAGTGCGGGGTCCTGGTGGCCTGTAGAGGAGGGTGCCTCTAAGTGTGGTCTTGGGGTCAGTGTGGATCTGGAAGTGAAGGTGTTCGGCGATAGTGAGGTTGTCTTCTGAGCTGGTTGAGACGCAGATGGTGTTCTTGTGGACGATGGCGATGCCTCCTCCTGTTTGAATGGTGCGGTCCTTACGGATGATCTTGTAGCCGTCCGGGATAGCTATGGTGATGTCTGGAGCTGAAGAGGCATTCATCCAGGTTTCTGTTTGGAAGGCGATGTCCGGAGAAATGGTGTCGAGTAGATGCCAAAGGTCGATGGCGTGTTTGTGAACCGAGCGGGTGTTGAGAAAGATGCATTTGAGGTGGCTGATGTTGGCTCTCTGTTTGGTGTTTGTGGATTTGGTGCGGGATTTGACGCAGGTGAATTTGTAGGAGTGGCAGGTGAAGGGTCCATGGGTGTGTCCTGGTGCTGCTTGGGCGCAGGTAGGGAGATGGCCGGGGTTAAATGCTAAGAGGGTGGAGGCGTTATAAGTAATGCGGGAGGGGTGGGTGAAGCGGGAACCAGGGGGTCTGGCGCTGGGCGCGGTCCAGGCGTGGACGGGCGTAGACGGGCTTACCTTTGGCGCACCTTTGGCGCGGCCGCTGCGCGTGGACGCTGCGCGTTGGGACATCAGTCTAATATGGATAGTGGAAGGGGCGGAGCGTGGGAGGGGCAGCTGGGAGGCGGGAGCGAGGTGCAGGGAGGGTTCAGGACGGGCCGAAAACAAGCAAATGGCCGTCAGGTAAACAAATGCTGCGAGGGTCTCCTACAGCAAGAGCTAGAATGGTAATGGAGCGCTATGGGGCAAGATAATTTCAGGGCAGCAGAGGAAGCGCTATAATAAGATAAGCCAGAGAGCGCTGAAACAGTACAAATTGCGAAGCACACCACAGCCACAGTTCAAATCTAAATTGTTGTAGGCAGCAAGCAAGTACAAGGCACAGCAGCGTTGCAGAGCGCGGCGCGGTTATGTAAATAAACAATTTAATATGCGAGCCTGAAATCAGCCGTGTGGTACAATACCAGGAGAGGAGAGGAGGTGGGAGAGCGACCACTTCTGGAAGCAGCAGGGCGGTCACAGCTTCTCACGAGGATCTGCGCAGCCTGTATCTCTGTGGGTGGGAGGGGCAGCTGGAATTGCATTGCAGCCATTGCAGAAACGGTTGGAGAGGAGTTGGCCTAACGGCTAGGGCGCTCGACCTCGGACCTGAGGATCTGGGTTCGAGTCTCGGTAACGACGCCAAAAACCTCCTGTGATTCTGGGCAAATCACTTAATCTCCCCGTGCCTAAAATGAATGCGTGTCCTCATGTAACGTAACTGGTGCTATGTTAAGCGCTCTGATACCTGATTCAGTTCGGGTCTAGTTCGCACTATATAAAACTCTGCAAACAAAAAAAAACGGTTAGCTCAAAAGGGATTTAGGAGGGGTCGTGGTATTGGCAGAGCAAACAGGTGGGGACCTGGGCCAGCAAATGGGGACGACTTGCTCGCATGCTCCGTGCAGTCGTTCTCTCTGGCTAGGGTGATGCAGAGGACAGGTTGCAAGCATGCGCTGAGGGATGGGTCCTTTGACTTCATCCATATGTGGACGTGGTTAGTTTCAAGCCAAGGAGTGACCGCATGACCTCCGGGTGCCGGGGAGGGTTTTCTGGGTGGCAGCATTCCCAAATATTGCACAGGTTGTTGTTTCCACAGAGTGGGGGCAGGTTAGCAGGCCTCATCTTGTCAAGATTTGAGGTGTTGGTTGCGTCTTTTAGACTGAGTACGAATAGGCTCTATCTTGTCAACTGGGGCGTGAGTTTGCCATTCCCAATAGGGTGCTGGTACCCTAATAGTGTTGGAATAAAGGGGTAGGATCACAAAGACAGACTACGATCAGAGCACATTTTGCTTTGATAGTTGAGAGGGGACAGGTGCACTGACCATAGATTTACTCCATGTCCTCCAATCCACAGCGGTATGATACAAGTTGCTTCAGTTAAGCATAATATCCTTGGGTGCGGTCAGCCAACAAGGGGACTAATGTCCCAATCTTGGCCTAGGGAGACGGGCGGGTGTGGTGCTCCCTTACAAGGGGTAGGGAGAAGGAGACATTTCAACCAGGCTTGGCTGAAGGGTATTCTGTTACACCCAGCGGGGAGATAGATGTATGACCCAGTGGGCCTGGTCGCCTCTTACCTGGCCCTTCGGGAGAGGTACTCTCTGGTTCATGTTGCCAGCATGCCCCTTACCATTGTGGGGTTTGAGCAGGTTTGGAAGGCATGATTAAATGTCAAGCTTTGCGGGTCATGGCAGGCAAGTTTGCAAGCACTCTTTTGCAGGGCCAGCAAGCTCAGCGTTCTGGGCAAGCTTGTCAGTGGAGCTCATCATGCAGGTGGAACGAGGTGAATCCAAATGTGTTAAAAGGTACATCCGTCAATAGCCACCCAGGTGAGTGGCCGGATGACAGGTTAAGTGTTTGATGTACAGACGAAAAGTGAATATACTATAGGCATCCCTATGAGGCACCTGAGGTTTGTTGGGGTGCAGTGTTATTAGGAAAATATGTGCAAGCTGGATTCGTTGTATAGAATGGGGTGCAGTGCTCAACAATGGGTGTTTTGCAACCTAGCATTTCTTCAAGTTGCCGGGACCAACGGTCTGGGAGGAGGGCCTTCCGGATGTCCTGTGAGTGGGGGTCCCAGGCATGCGCTGGAACAGCTTGCTGGAGAGGCTGCAACACAGACTAGGGGGGGTGTCTCCCTTCCCAACAATCTTGGCCATACACCTGGGAGGCAATGACGACTCTCCTGGGTAAGAGGGCACGGCTGCCAGAAGAAAAACACCCCTGATGTAAGAAAGCAACCAGTTGGGGGCATGTGTGTTATGATGGCCAGAGAACGCCACTGTAAGTGTAGCGAGGGACCGATCAGGGGTTGCAGCGGAACATCTCACAAGAGTTAACATTGCCAAGCGCAGAGTCACTGAACAAAGGGGTTTGGAGGATCAGGCATGGCCCGCTGCATGCAAAAATCCACAGGGAGTTTTTTTAGTTTGGGGTGCACTTGTCCAGAGGGTCAGCAGGGGGTAGGTAAGGGTGCCTTTCTTGGTGGGGGGCCCTGGCTGTTATAGTGGCCACACGCAGAGCTGTGGCGGAGTTACAGGGTGATCCAGTGGCTGTAAGGTACATAAGGGTACCCTCTGCAGGAGCACGGTATGGGTGCTAAAGCCAAATATCGCCAGGGAGGTCCCCGCATTGGACCCTGGAGGAGGGACGGCACCCCGTTAGTCCTACGGGCGGTTGTGGACCTGAGCAACTGGGGGTTGCCTGGAACGCTCCGCCCCCCTTCTAGGGGCTGTGAGTAAGGGGTGGACTGGCGGTCCACTGGTGGGCGGGGTTAGCCCCTCCCCCAAATCTGACAAACACCGATTGGATTGGCCACGGTGTAATTTGGCTCATCAGGTGGCAGGCGGCAAGGGGCTGCCAGTCCAGGGATCACCTGGAAGATAACCCACCATGTTGGCATATTTGTTATGCAAATAAACCTGCAGAACTCTTCTCCACAAAAAGGTGTCTTGTCTGTTTATTTCTCCAGGATATTGTTGCGGGGGGATGGGGAGTGTTACCGATATTGACACTATGCGGGCTGCCCCGGGTTCACGAAGGGGACCATTCTCAGAGGGCGGCCCCCCTTTATGCCACAGGATGGCACACGAGGCAGCCGCCCAGTGTTAACGACCCCCTAAGGGTCCGCATGCCCGCGTCCCTTCGGGGCAGGAGTGGGGGAGTGAGGTACATATACCTCTCCTGCCCACTGGGCGCCCTCTTTTCATGCTGCCCTGATGCCGTTTCCCCACTACCGCTTACCCGGCATTCAGGCAAGAGGTGGGGGGCGAGTTTGTCTAACTTATTATTTTGTGTGCAGGAGGAGTTACAGGGCGATCCAGAGGCTGTAAGGTACTGAAGGGTACCTACCCCCTGCAGGAGCACAGTAAGGGTGCCAAAGCAAAATATCCCCACAGAGGTCCTCGCGTTGGACCCTGGAGGAGCGACGGCGCTCGTTAGTCCTTTGGGCGGGTTGTGGACCTGAGCAACCGGGAGTAGCCTGGAACGCTCCATCCCCCCCTTCTGTGTGGCTTGAGCAGTGGGGTGGAATGGCGGTCCACCGGTGGGAGGGGTTAGCCCTTCCCCCAAATCTGACAATAACCGATTGAATTGGCCATGGTGTAATTTGGCTCATCAGGTGGCAGGCGGCGAGGGGCTGCCAGTCCAGGGATCGCCTGGAAGATAACCCACCATGTTGGCATATTTGTTATGCAAATAAACCTGCAGAACTCTTCTCCACAAAAAGGTGTCTTGTCTGTTTATTTCTCCAGGATATTGTTGTGGGGGGATGGGGAGTGTTGCAGATATTGGCACTATTGGCAGATACTGGTAGGTACTGTCAGGTTAGGGTGACCAGACGTCCCCGTTTTCCCCGTACGGTCCTGGTTTTTCGAGCAGTGTCCCGGGATAAACAAATAAATGTCCAGTTTTTTAAATAGTGTATTGGTGCGCCTGCTGTACTTCTGAGTCAGTGTGAGTAGTCAGTGTGAGCCAGGCACACCGAGAAGGTGCAGCCACCCAGGAGGTGTCACAATGGGGAGTGGAATGTCAGCCAGTTGAGCAGCTCAGTGCGTTAATGCACCGACCGCAGGGATCTGCATCAAACCTGAAGGCCACCTGTTCACAGGCCAGCAGGATGGGGTTACTTCTGGGACCGGGCAAATGCGACTGGTCTCATTTGGACTCTCTCCATTTTTACCTTCATAGTGACAAAAAAATCTTACTGCTGCACCAGTCCCACGCTTCAGTGCCTTCAAAGGGACCCGTTATAGTTCTTTCACAGTCTCATCATTCCAGAACTGAAGCATTTTCATTGTTATGTACAACTAAGCCAAAGATGTTGCTTATTTAGCTTATGCAGCGAACAACAATTGACAAAACTAATAGTCCTGGGTTGTTGTATGTGTATTGTAACTCGTATTATTTATCAGAATGCAATGACAGAAGCAGCAAATTTTTCTGGCCGGACGCTGTGCTGGGTACAGATTTTTTTAGCTTATGTGATTTGAGACACGTCCTTAATTACAATCGCCATGCCAGTGACGTAGCTAGGGGGGGCGTGAGGGCGGTCTGCCCCAGGCAGCACTATTTTGTGGGCGGACAAAGGCATTCAGATAAGGCTCGGCTTGCTTTCATGGACGTTCGGGGACGAGCAGAGAAGGAATTGGACTCGGACAATGTCCTCTTCTTTATTGTGCTGGCAGCTGCCCCCCCTCTCTTCCTTTTATTCCCTCTCTTTCTGTCTTACTCCTCACTTACTGAAATCCGTGACTTGAAGAAACGGTTCACAACCTCTCTTTCCTTCTTTCATTTAGTTGCTTCCCTGTGAAATGGATCCAAAAAAGAAAAACACTCTTGCGGGAAATGCCCTTTTTCTGACATTTTTCTATTCCAAAGTGCAGCAGGATGGAGAGAAATAGAAGGTTTTAAATATGAAAAATAAATACATAACTGGGGGGCGGAGCTTGCCGCGCTTGGAAATGGCCGCGCTTTAGGCGAACTCTCCGAATCAAGCCCCTATCCTTTCAAAATCATGGGTGCACACATGCCATATATATAACACACTCGACTGACCTGAACGGGGAAGACCTGCGCTACTCGCCGATGCTGGTTTCGCGCACTGAAGCAACCCTGCGGCGATTACTCCAGCCCGCTCTGTGACCTGCCGGATGTGCCTGCGCTGCCTAACGTGAGCCTAACGGGGCTTCGGGGATACGAGGTGGGCCACGGAGACGTGGTGCGAGCCCTGAGATCCCGCCCCCTTCTGCGATCGCTGCCGGAGAGCTGCGGTGGCCCCTGTCGAGGAGCTCCTGGGTCGCGCGGTGGCTGAGGCTACGCTGCCCTGTGATCGCTGCTGGTGAATGCTGCTGAGCCTAGTCCCGGGCCGGACAGCCTGTGAGGTGAGAGCGGCGTGAATTGCTTCATCGCGTGAGGCCCTCCCCCTCCCACCCCTCATCTTTCTGCGGCTAGCCACACGAGGGACAGAGTGGAGGGCTAAGGAGGCCGATATTGGCCACCCATTCATATTACTGTTGAAACCGGCCCATAGTGACATTATCTGAGCCATGTGGGAGCGCTAATGAGAGTCTTTATAGTAGAGCGGGCGCACGCACTTTGGCACCGGCTCCTGCGGTCGGAGCCCGGCCCCGCCCTATTATTGCTAAACTCTTAAATTATAGAGACAGAGACGCAGCGCTCAGGAAGGCCCGGGAGCTGGGAACGCTCACACATGAGGGCATGACCATATCTATATACCCGATTTCACCTCTCAGGTTCAAGAAGCTGGAAAGCGGTTTCTGGAGGTGAAAAGGAAACTTAAAGAACATGGAATTCCCTATGCTATGCTCTACCCAGCTCGCTTGCGGATAACCCTAGAGGGGAAGGGCATGATCTGTAATACCCCTCAAGAAGTAATCAAATATCTTCAAATGAACCATCCTCACGTTTTCCGGCGCAAATCGCCACGTGGCCACCAAGCCGAGCAGGATCCCCCTTCAGATGCTGAGTAAGAAACTAACCCTGTATGAATATGACCCTCCAGTATGACAGGACTAATGCGATGCACACAGAACTCATGCTACTCATTTGTCATGTATCCTTTACTGCCTGCAATTGCTTCCTGGTACCTATAGGCAATATTCAATACCTAACCACTGCATTTCATGCTTAATTGTCTATGCCCTCTATATTGTATCCTATAGCTGATGCCGCGGTATGTAGACTATTGCACCCTAAGTTTATAAGCTCACAACTCAGTGAGCATGGCTTGATCCCCCCGGCACCCACCCACCTGCTGGGGATACGGTGGGCGGCTGCCGCCCCTCCTGTGTGTTCCACGTTATTTGACCCTTCTTGGGGCACCCCCAGACAAGGTTTTCTATACGTTGCTGGGCTGTTCCGTTGTTCTGTTTTTTAGCTCTAGACGAATGGCATTGGGACTAGACTTTGTCATGTTTGGGATGGCAAAGTGGGTGGTGGGAGGGGGGATGGGAGATTGCTACGGTTGGAACAGTCACTGCTCGTTTTCATATCTTTCCTGCCAAAGGTACCAAGAAACTCTATATATATTGGCACTGCACATGACTTTTATATGCACTATTGATATGATATGATGGCGATGGGTAAACCTTTGAGATTCATCACATGGAATGTTAGAGGCCTCAATAGTCCCAAGAAAATAAGACAGGTCTTCGCATACTTAGACAGGCATTTCATAGATATCGCACTGCTGCAAGAAACGCACCTGCTTCCCAATAAAGCCAAGACACTTGGCCATCGCTGGGCTGAACACTCAATCTCAGCCACATACTCCTCATATGCCGCGGGGTGTCGACTATTATACGAAAAGGAGCTCACTTCTCCCTGGATCACACTGACATAGGTACGTTATCCTCACGGGCACGCTCCGTGGCACCAGAGTGGGCGTTCTCAACGTCTATGGACCGAATATAGACGACCCGGACTTTTTCACGTCCCTCTTTACTAAAGTACGGGACCTGCCACCCCTTGAGTGGATATGGGGCGGAGATCTTAATATCACATTAAATCCGACACTTGACCGCTCTCACGACACCGTTGTGCACCACAAGCGCACTGCGTCGGTAGTTCATCATGGCATGGAGGAGTTAGGATTACATGATGTGTGGAGAGAGCGGCACCCCGCCCTACAGGAAAGCACACACTCATCCACGGTACATAACAGTTGGTCAAGGCTAGACTACTGGTTACTGACAGATCGGGCATCCACCTGGGCCACAGATATTCAACATCTACCCAAGACATTATCGGACCACAAGCCAGTCACCATGTCCCTGAATGTCCCCACATATATGCCCCCCCTTTCGTGTGGCGTTTCAATGCCATGGCGTTGCTAGACCCCTTATACAAGGAGACAATACACACTGCTATAGAGGACTTCTTTACCCAAAACGCCAAATCTGTAGACAGTGCAGGTACACTATGGGAGGCCTTCAAGGCAACAATACGAGGGATCTGCATTAGCACCTCTGCAGGGATACTGAAAGACATACGAACGCAGCTGCAAAACTGCGAGAACAAAATTTGTACACTAGAAGCGAAGTATGACTCTACACATAATGCGGTCACGCTAGGGACGCTGCGAGAGGAGGTCACACGTTACAACACACTAGCTGATGATGAAATAAGATACACATCGAGGCGTAATAGGGCACATAGACTAGGAGAGGGGGGGCGCCCTGGACGCGTTCTAGCGCAGAAAATACGTACAGAACACAAGCAACATACGATTACACTGATAGAGGATGAGATGGGACGAACACACTATGACACCCCGGGAATACTAGCTACCTTTGCACAAACATATGGAAAATTCTACACCACCCAACATACAGCCACAGAGTCTGAATCACTACAGTATATCGAAGACATAGCGCTGGAGTCGCTGTCGGATGCCCACAGAGACTACCTTGCACAGCCCAT
This sequence comes from Lissotriton helveticus, assembly GCF_964261635.1. Lineage (NCBI taxonomy): Eukaryota > Metazoa > Chordata > Amphibia > Caudata > Salamandridae > Lissotriton > Lissotriton helveticus. The sequence continues at coordinate 106,582,635 of NC_136065.1, forward strand.
AACAGAGGAGGAAACACTGGCAGCCATTAAGGCATTACCAAATGGGAAAGCACCGGGACCGGACGGGTTCACCGGGGAATTTTATAAAGCCTATTCGGAGGAGATAATTCCACATCTCCTCAAAATGTACGATGAGGCGTATGAAAATGGCACTCTTCCGCAGACATTGAGGGAACCGCTCATAGTGGCGATTTTGAAACCAGACAAAAGTCCATCACAGCCGGAATCATATCGCCCCCTATCGTTGATAAATACAGACGTTAAGATACTAGCTAAGATTATAGCCTCTAGACTGCAACCCCTGATGTCCACGATTGCACTTCCCGACCAATCAGGTTTCATTCCTGACAGATCCACCACACACAACTTGCGTACGATCTTTGCTCTTTTACACCAACTGAACCCAGATCTTCGTGCCGTGGCGGTGTTACTAGACGCTGCCAAGGCCTTTGACTCTGTGGAGTGGCCATACATGTTTACAATTCTGCAACAGATTGGCCTTCCCACGCGACTGTTAACGTGGATCACTCTCCTATACACAAACCCAACAGCACGTTTAAAAATGAATGGGCACATCTCAGACCCCGTACCTATCCAACGGCCACCAGGCAGGGATGCCCGCGCTCCCCTCTCCTTTTTTCAATTGTATTGGAACCTCTGGCCTGTAAAATCCGCCAACACTATGCCCATACTGTCCTTCGATTCCAGATGCGCCCCATTAGCATATCGCTTTAGGCAGACGATATGGTCTTATACCTTCGTGACCCTGAAAATAACCTATCCCCACTGCTCCGGGAGTATGTGAAGTTCGGCCGACACTCTGGCCTCCATATAAACTGGAATAAATCCGCTGTAATCCCCTTAACTGAAAGCACTGAAGCTCCACAACTAGACTCCCCCCTCGTCTGGCAAGATGATCCAATTAAATATTTGGGAATTTGGGTGCATAGGGATGCAGAATTAGTAATAAGACAAAACTATGGGACGGCCATTGCCCACATTGAAGCACGGATACAGAGATGGATATCACTTCCTCTCTCGCTGGCCGACAGAATCTCCCTACTGAAGATGGTAATTCTACCCAAACTGCTCTATTTATTCATAAACATACCCATCCCTTCCCCCTCATCAGTGTTCGCTAGACTTCGTACAGGCTTCGTAAAGTTAATATGGGCAGGGAAACAAGCTAGAATAAGTCTACACACGCTATCCCTCCCATATAGTACAGGAGGCTTTGCAGTCCCTGACGTATACCTCTACTACCTATGTGCTCAGGCACATTTTGCATATTACTGGTACCACCCGGTCCGGTACTTGCCCCACCTGGCAGTTGAGGATGGTGACGCTCACCCGATACCACTGACCAGCATATTGTGTCACAACCGACCGCACCTTTCCTTGAAGTAAATCAACACCGTGCGCACTACCTCTCAAGCATGGCAGCGGATTAGCCAGTTGGCTCACAAGACTCCCACATATGCCCCTAGTCTCCCATTACATTACCATCCGGGATTATCAGTTACGCTAGAAAAAAACAATATGGCTTTGCTAGAACAAGTGGGCATCACTACGCTGGGTGACCTGTACCCAAATAATACCTTTCTTGCTCCTGAAGACCTAACGTACATAAACAACCAAACACTATTGTTTCGATTCACTTATCATAGACTGAGAGCTGCTGCCCGGGCATTTTACCCTTCCTTCCCAGAAGAACCCCCTACCCTACATTCACTACAAATGCTGCTCACATCGACCACTCATGCACATATCATATCCCGACTATACAAACAGATCCAATCGGAGATTGGAGCAGACACGACAAAAGCGCGTAATAAATGGTCCACCCTGCTAGGCACACCCCTCACGGAGGAAGACTGGATAGCCAGTTGCACACTGATTACGCTACTCACCCCCAATGGCAACCTTCATATTATTCACTACAAGTATATTCATCAAATGTACCACACTCCGCTTAAACTGTGTAAATATAATTTGAGAGAAGACTCTAAGTGTAGACGCTGTGGGACAGACCACGCAGACTTTGCACATTTGGCATGGTGCTGTGAGAAGATGCAGCAATTCTGGACAATAGTCATAGAACATTTAGGGAAAATGGTGTCCTGCACACTGCCATGTACACCCAGACTATGTTTGCTTGGTCTTGATGTGCCGCTGAAAGCAAAAATAAAGAAACTTGTGGCCATAATGTTGTTGCTAGCAAAGCGCAGAGTATCTATGAACTGGGACTGCAACCGAGCCCCGATGCTTCAGGATTGGTTACTAGATGCCATTTACTGTAGGGACAACTTTATGCTATATGCGGAGGAACTGTTGGCTGCTTCTAAGCCCTCGGACATCTGGGAGCTGCTGTCTGAGTATCTACGTACACATCCCGACCTGCTTAAGGCCCCTTCTAACCCACTGCTCTCAACGCTGTAATAATGTTCTATCCCATTATGCTGCCACTGTCTATTCATATCTATGTTATACCTGATGTGCATGCTTGATGATCTGCCTTTTTTTTTATATATATATATATATATGTGCTTTGTACTTTGGATCACATCATGATATTTTTCATCCTGACTATGTAACGATGGTGACTGAGTTTTAGTTTGTAGCTTTTGTCTTCTTTGTCAAAACTGATAAATGAAAATAAAATAAATAAATAAATACATAACTAAATAAAGCAAGACAGAGTGGTGGTAAAGTGGCCAGATTGGTTTTATTCACATCCAAATACATCAGCCTCACTTTACAGAGTTTGCCAGTGAAACGCTACTTTTTTTCTCTCGTCTTTCTTTGAACAGCATTGTTGTCCCCAGGTGGGGAAGTGTACCATTCGTGGAGGTCCTGCAATACCTGGTTGAAGGGTGGATTGGAAAACAAAATGTGTACCATGGCTCTGTGTTTATGGATGTGGTCTTTTTAAACCATACTGCTTACGTTTTGTAAGGATATAAGCAATGGACATTGAAACGGTTCCCTTCAGGGCCCTGTAGTCATGTCCTTAACTTTTCAGGTAAAACCACTTGCTGATTTCTGAATAGTGAGTGAGAGATCATTAAGGTAACCATGTTGTTTCTGCTTACATTTCACATGCTTTATTTAATCTTGCATTCGCTATGAGTGTTTGCTTTTACTTTTTTTTTAGGCAGCATGTTACTCTTATCAAGTGCATAATTTGAATTGAGCCGCATTCAAGTGTTTATAGCGGGCACAGTTAGGTTGTAGCTGAAGGCAGTGCGAGTTTCTCTCAGTGGGGCAGTATGGTGTACAGTGGGGGAAAGGATGTGGCACTATGGCCAGAGCTGTTGAATTTGGAACTGGAGAACAGGGTTCAGCCTTCATGACCAGTCCACCAGACCCTTCTACTCAGGGAGCATATTCCCATGCTAGACCTTAGAAGGCCCCACTAGACCTTAGAAGGCTTGATGTCTTAGCACAAGCAGGTGTACCCTAGTGGTGTCAATTGTGGGTTAACCTTGAAGGCCCTGTCCATCACAATCCATATTGAAGTTCATCTCCAGTCTTGAGGGCCGGCCTACGAAGCAGCACACCCTAGAGCAACAGTGATCCAGTCACTGTGATTCTGTCACTGAGGTCACATGAACCTTGAGCAGGTTAGGGTGGTGCGAACGGTGTGACCGCACTGGGTACCTATTTCGGGTGGGTGCGTAGTGTTTGCAAGTATATTATAGTTTAAAAAAACTTGCTGCCTCCTTCCTGGCCTCCAGCAATTTTCAGAAACAATAAAAATGTTATGATAACTTCGGTGAATAATGTTCTTCCTAGAGAGAGATCAGAGTTTTGTCTAGTGGAAGGGCTGACTCCTTGAAAAGTAGCACAGAGGGTTAATGTGCCTGCTGCAAAGAACATGTCCCATGTAGATCGCAAAGTGCACTGCTTTAATGGGGGGGACCATGATGAATGGTCATTTAATGTCAGATGGAGATGATGGATCCCTGAACAGTGTCATGTATGTGCATGTTTGCATTGTGCTGAGGGGATTACCAGGTAATTGTTCACGCAGCTCTCTGATGGATGTCACATGCTGTTTTTCTGAGTCCCCACAAGATCATGCAGTCTGTGTGTTCTCTTTTGTACTGCCAGTCACTGCCAGTCACCGGTGTATTCAACTGTGTAGCCTTGGACGGTGCCATGTATGTGCATGTAACTCGCATAATCAACGTAACTATTAGCGGTGATACTACGTGTCTCTCGGACCTCTTTCAAGTGCTCACCGCCGTTTTTCCCCAGCAACCCCCTACGGGCGGCAATCTGAGGGATAGCCCCAGGCGCCACAAGCTCTAGCTACGCCTCTGCGCCATGCCCCTCGAGAGACCCTCTCCCACCCCGATTTTTCATTACACTTTAAGCCCTGGGTACTTCTGTCAGTCATACTTCTATGTCTATGACATGTCTCTGTTTTTTGTTTTGAGAATCTGGTCACCCTACGTCAGGTACTATGCCTGCATGTCTTTAATTTGAAAGGGAGAGCACCTGCACTTCTCAGCTATACCACAGTACATTTAACGGGAGAGTTCCCACACATCCTAGAAGGAAACTGTCACTCTGGATAGTGAGTACCAGCACTTCCTAGGAGAAAGGCACCCCTGATTGTGAGTACCAGCACTTACTAGGAGAAAGGCACCCCCTGATAGTGAGTACCAGCACCTCTTAAGAGGGGCAGGCACGCTGGATAGTGAGTAACAGCACCTCCTAGAAGGAGACAGGCACTCTAGACAGTAAGTACCAGCACTTCCTAGGGGGAGAAAGGCACACTGTATAGTGAGTACCAGCACTTCCTAGGAGGAGAAAGGCACTCTGGATAGTGAGTACCAGCACTTCCTAGGAGACAGGCACTCTGGATAGTGAGTACCAGCACTTCCTAGGAGATGGGTACTCTGGATAGTGAGTACCAGCACTTCCTAGAAGGAGGCAGATACTCTGGATAATGAGTACCAGCACTTCCTAGGAGATAGGCACACTGGATGAAAGATTGGGGGTTTACAAATAAGTAACTTACTGTAGTGACAACAGGAGCCTCTGGAACAGGGAGCAGGATGCCTTTATTTACGCCGAGCTGCCTCATCACATGATCACGATGCAGGAACCTTCCCCCCACCAACGGCCATCCAACCAGGGTTGAATTGGGATTGAAAATCGGGTCGGGCATGCAAAAAAAAAAATCGCCCCACATTTGCATAATGCTTTACCTCAAATCACTGTTCGGCATAATCTTATAAAAAAGAAAAAAAGGAGGGGGTAAAAAAAATGCATGCGTTAGTTTACACTGGTGAAACACACCTGGAAACAAGTGAGGCCACTTCTACTCAGGCCTCCGGTCCCCGCTCAGTATGCAAAAGACACACAAATTGATGGACGGAATGCAGAACAAATCAAAACATTCACCCACAGTCACAGATCTGGGTTAAATCCATCATTCTTTTGCTCACCATGCCACCCCAGTTTAGACCTGGCCAAATGCAAATCAGTCTTGACCCTGACAGTCCAGCCCGAACTGCCAAGCCAAGTCCACCCTGGACCGGAAACAAGCATCCTGGGACCGGTTTTGGGGTTTCACCCCTCTTCAGCCAGGATAGCTTGACTCCAGTATGTGCACACATTAATGGTCCGGCCAGCATGACAAAGGGAGTGATAACTCTGCCCGAATGGCCTTGTTACCTATCCAACGCTGCATCCAACCCCAACGTTCCAACGCCTAACCGACAGCGTGCGGGTGAACAGATACACACGAGGGGGAAGGGGAAAATAAATTGGCATGACGACATTAAGCACATTATGCAATATATAAGAAGCAAATAGAGGATGTCGACTGTGTCAATACCACACAGAATCAGCAGAGCATATCATCTGTTGTTGTCCAGCGTTGGTAAGTCTGAGGCGTAAATACTTAAGGGCACTATTCAATCTTAATAAAGTAAGAACATGCAAGGAGGCCTTAACGCACATTTATTCCACAACTGTGCCAATGGAGTTGGCACGTGCCGGGAAGTTCTTTGCCACTGCTGGACAGATCCTATGTCAAACGCAAAGTCCAGAAAAATAACAGCTAAACTACAATCCGTACGTCGATGAGCATCTATAGTATCAATAGTGATGCTTCACTAACTCCTATGATCTTGAACATTGCCGCCCTAATTGAACAGACAAATAAACAAAGTATCTCATGGCCACTTTAATGTTTTTCTTAACCGCATCGCTGCGGCTAAGAGGGCGGGGCGGCCGCATGCTGGTGACGGAACCGCTCCGTCATCAGCCGCGGTTGGGCTGTGCTCATTACGGAGCGGTTCCGTCATGGCCCCGCCTGCTCAATAGAACGCGCCACGCAGGCGCAAAATCAGCGCCGCGAAGGCGCGGCGGCCGGGCCATGACGGAACCGCTCCGTCATCAGCACAGCGCCACCGTAGCTGATGACGGAGCGGTTCCGTCATCAGCATCGAAAGGGTTAAAACGTTTATCTTTTATCAATCTACTGTTTTTTTTACCATGATCGTAATATGCTTCGCCTTTGTAAATGATTTTAGGTAATCATACAATAAAGCATTCACAGTCACAGTTCACATATAAAAAGCACTTCCGTGGAATGTTTTCAAAATATTAAAATTGTAACACTCACTTTTCAAACTTTGGCCCAAAATAAAGAAAAAGTGAGCAATCAAATCATATAAGGAATGTTTTAGAGCCCCCCTCCGCGCACCTCCAGCTTGGGGTGTCCCTGTAAGCCCCCGCCCGGTATGGAATGCATTCGTGGGGAGGATTTTTCTGTTCTTGTTGCTCACAGAAATGACAAAGCCAAGCGGCAGGCCTTTCATAAGGAAAGAAAGAAATGAAGAAAGGGAAATCAATGATAGTAAACTCCAAGCAGGTCTCGAACTTTCAAGACCACGGATGTCTATTCGAGCTACAAAGACAAAACAGGATGACTTCGGGGAGGGTGCGCGTCTATGGGCCCAGCTGAGGGGAGAGGTCTATTCGGAAGCTTTTCACCTCCTGCATGGGAAAAGGTGGCAGTGGACGGCCTGTTCAAAGGTGGCGCGAGAGGAAGGTGGGGGGGGGGGGAGAGCTCGCCTCAAGCCAGCAGAAAAGAGAAAGATCAGCTTTCCCACCGGGCTTTGCGAGCACCGCCAGCAGGGCCATAATCCTAAAGTACCCCTATATATACGCCTTTGAGGGTGGTCAGCCGCAACTTCCGGAGCCAGGCCACCCGCCCACAGGGGGGTCGCCAGACGGTAAGGGAATTGATCTCTGTATAAAAGTATCAGGTTTTCATCAGAGACCGAAATGTCAAAGGTCACACACGTCTGTGCGTCCAGGGAGCCATCCATGCCAGGTGAACTTCCGGACTCATTGTTACTTTGAAAGTCGGCATCTGGGTGACTGCAGAAGAGAGTGCATGTGACAGCTGTGTCTAGCGCTTAGGGTCGTCCCTGGTAACACAAGCGCGCAGATGGGAGGTCACCCAGAACACCACATCCATGGACTTAGGACAGCGAAACTATCCAGGGGCCACAAAACAAAGCAGGTTCTTCAAAGATGACCTGTCTTTGCTGGCCACACTGCCGGATTGAGAAAGTGTGCTTCCTGGCTCGCCTGTGTGTGCACCTGTGTGTGTGTGCATGTGTGTGCGCGCCTGTGTGTGTGCGCCTGTGTGTGCGCGCCTGTGTGTGTGCGCGCATGTACTTGGGTCACCTTCTTGGACTTTCCAACTGGGCTTCCTGCAAAACAATGTATACTTTCTTGTGAGCCAAAACTCACCACGTTGGCAGAGGCTGAAATGGAATTATGGAAATGTAGGTACTCGCTGGCCAAGGGTACCTGTGTGCTATTGAGAAGTGCAGGTATTCTTCCATTACAAAGTGTTGAACTCACACTGAAAAGTGCAGGGACTGTCCCTTATAAATTAAAGACGTGCAGGTACTCAGGCCTCACTTACGAGAAGTGGCGGATCGCTGCGTGAAAGCACCCTCCTTGCGACACCAGTGATGCGTCATATTTACAATATGACGCATCATGTCGCAAGGAAGGACAGATACGTCAGTATGACTGACGTATCTGTCAGTGCAAAAAGTGGCGCATTGCTGGACCGTTATGTTTTGTTCATAAGGTGACCATAATAATACCTTTTTAAGGGTATCCAGTACTGGCCTTTGTTTTGTTTATTAGTATCTTTGTCTTAGCCTTGCTGGAAACAGCCAGAACCCTGTGTTGTTTTTTCCAGTCTCTGTGCGGGCGCTAGCTCGCGAGGTTGTAAGAGGTAGGAGTGGACCTCTCTGCATTAAGGAATTCATTCACTTAGTGTGATTTATTTTGTCCTGTGCGTGTTTGTAAGTCCTGTCTAAAGTGTTAAGTGTTATGTCGGATAAGGATACGTTCTCATACAGTGAGGATCACATCCAGAAATTGATCAGCCAGCCACCAGTTTTCGCGTCTGCCATTTTAAGTGTCACTGCCAAAACACAAAATGAATCTGACAGACTAACCAGATTAAGGAAAAAACAGATTAGAAGGGACCTGCATGGTCATTTTCTTTTGCAACACTTACGTTCCGGGACCATACCATCAGGTCTTCAAATTCGGAACACTCCTATGGTGTTTACTGACGACCCAGAGTACAAAAAAGGTTTTAGTGGTATAGAAACAAAATGTAGTAGGGACCTAATGGTCCTGACTATAGAAACAGCACAGAGACTGTCCTTAAAGGAGTTGGCGGAAATTGCAAATTTGGAAACTGAAATTCAAAACAATCAGCTAATTACAGATGCAAAAGCTCTGTTGGAGAAAATAGAAAAGGAAATTCTTGAATTTAAGGATTACACGGTCACGCAGAAAAGTAATAAATTCGAGTCAGATCAAAAGAACTTTTCATTGGAGTCAGTGTATCCTTACCTGCAAGCGGACTTTTATACAAAACCTGCCCAAAGGCGATTTTTTGAGGACAACCAAGGACGCTCCCGTAATAAGTTCCTCACTTTCTCCGACACTTCTTCTTCATCAGGGACGGAAACGGATTCAAGCGATACCCAGACAAATCAATCCTCCCGGACTAATCAAAATAACCAACAGCAAAACCCCCAACCTTTTTTAGGAAGAGGCCAACGCAGACCACGTGGCAGGTCGCGTCCAACGTACCAGCCATGGGAAATGCGAACGAGACGACAGCACTATCAGAATTAGAATTGTTACCAGTGTTTAATCTTTCAGATCGCACATTGTCTTCATCAGAAATATCGATTCTGAGCAAAGGACTGTCCTATGTACCAGTACGCGCTCCGGACTTTGTCAAAATGAAATTAGAAATCCTTGAGTTCTGCCGTAAAATCCGTTTAAAAATGTTCTTTAAAGATACACCGATTACCATCTCCAATGAAGTCACAGGATTACGCAATAAATCCACTTTCTGTCCACCGCCGTCCAAAATCCCAAAGGAAGTACTGACGTTTGAAAAAACCTTAATGTCAGGAATAACAGCATTGGAAAAGAAAAAACAATTCACCTGCTATAACCTATCTATAAAAGAAAAGGAAGCAATTTTTACTTTGAAAAATGACCAAACAGTGGTCATAAAACAAGCAGATAAAGGTGGGGCAGTTGTCCTATGGGACATTAATAAATACAAACAAGAGGTTAATCGCCAACTTGGAGATCAGAAGTGTTATCGAAGAATCGCTAAGGATCCAACAAGTGATCTTCAAAAGGAACTATTTTCAATACTACAAGAGGGCCATGACCTAGGAATACTAGGAGACAAAGAATTTTTGTTTCTCCAGAACAAACACCCACGAATACCTATAATGTACGTCCTGCCGAAATTACATAAGGACGAGGTCAACCCCCCTGGGCGTCCTATTATTTCTGGCTGTTCATCATTGATTGAACCGGTATCTAAATACATTGATTATTTTTTAAAACCTTTTATCAATGAAATACCAGCACATTTGAAAGATACAACTGCATTTCTTAATCACATATCATCAATTCAGTTTAATGATGACAAGCAATTGTTAGTGACTATGGATATAGTTTCACTATACACACAGATCCCTCAGGAGCTAGCACTTGAAACGATCGTCTACTTTTTAGAACAAAGAGAGCAGCCGACGAGAGTTCCCACTGACTTTTTGATCAAATTAGCCAAATTTGCTTTGTCACGGAACTATTTTCAGTTTGATGGTGAGTTTTTTTACCAAACGCAAGGAGTAGCTATGGGCTGTCCATTTGCCCCAGAGTTGGCAGTCCTGTTTATGGGATTATATGAAATGAAATATATCTACAATGATAATCCCTTTGCGGAATACATCCAGAAATACGTTCGTTATATAGACGACGTTTTTATGATTTGGTCAGGGTCGGAAGCACAGCTACATGAATTTATGATGTGGCTTAATCAAAGGATGGAAGAGATCAAATTTAGCTTTAGTCACTCCAATAAAAGCATTACATTTCTTGATGTCCAAGTTTTTGTAGCAGATGGAACCTTGTGCACCACCCTGTTTCGAAAAGCGACAGATCGCAATAAGGCACTCCACTATAACAGCCACCACCCTCGGAGTTTGAAGAAAAACCTACCATTCGGGCAGTTTCTCCGCATTAGGAGGAATTGCTCTAATAAAGATGAGTTTTTCCGCCATGCCAATGTACTCAAAGATCGACTAGTACTAAGAGGATATCCAAAAAAACTGTTAAAAAACTCAATAAAAAGAGCTTGGTGGGTGGCAAGGGATACCCTGTTGCAAAAGAAAGAGCGTGTGGAACAAAGTAGAATTGTTTGTGTAACTACATTTGGACCTCAAACTAATCAGCTACGTAAGTTAGTCAATCAGAATTGGCATTTGGTCAAAAGTCTGCACAGCGATCTTTCAGAACTTCCACTCTTTGCGTTTAAAAAGGAGAAAAGCGTGGCAAATCACATTGTCAGAGCCGCTCTACCAACGACCCCGAAGCCTACTTTAAGAAGCATGCTTAGCTTACCTCCTGTAAAAGGACATCATAAGTGTGGCAACTGCTCATGTTGTGCTCAAACTATTGAAGGATCCCTTTTTACATTTAATGGGATCCATTGGAGACACGATTCTTTCACTAATTGTCAGACAAGAAATATAGTGTATGGCATTATATGCCCATGCCCGAAACTCTATGTGGGGAAAACAAGCCAAGAAGCAAGGCATCGTGTTACACAACACAAATCACGCCTGAGAAATGACACACCAAATGCTCCACTAGTTTTACACTGGCAGCATTGCCAGCATCAAGAAGCAGATCTAAAGTGGACAGTGTTGTCTAAAGTTGAAGTGGACTCTAGAGGGGGTGACATTGAGGGCAAACTAAGTCAGCGTGAAGCGCTGCTTATCATGAAATATGACACTGCATCAACTGGGCTAAATGAAGTTTCCGAAATTCTGAGAATTAATTAATTTTATGTAACTGGAGCGCATTCATAAAGCCTGTCTGCAACCCCATTTGTGTAACATCTATTCAATGTTGTCAATAAAGCACCACGCTTTGTATGCAGACACTACCACTTTAAGTAGCTATCTGCCTGGTTACCTTGAGCGGCCACGTGGTCTCTGCAAGGTTCCGGGTAAAGAACGAGGGAGGACTAATGCCTTTCAGCACTTCCCGAGAGCAGCATTGTGAGAAGCTACCGGCTTTCGAAAGGGAGGTAAGATTGCCGCCATGAACTGTGACTTGTGCTCACTTAGCATCGCGTTCGCCTACCACCGAAACGCCCTGACCGGTCATTTCGTTTTTTAGATTAATTCTGCCAATTGAAACACACAAAGCATAATTTCAACACAGAACGGATATGTGACAAGAGGCATCGTAAACCGGTAAGCGTCCAGTGCCCTAAGCGTCTGCAGCAATTCGTATCCATTTATATTGAGGCTTTAGTCATTATAGCCTATCCTTTATTCATTTCAGGGAGACCCTGCGCCACTGTAAAAAGGTGAGTGCTTTTTTGCACACTACCAGTGTGGCTTATAAGTGCTTTCATTTTTTATGCACTTTGATTCATTGATCTCTGTCCATTTTGTCTAGCGTCATTGTATACCTGTCGAATGTCCTTCAGAAGCACGCATGGTCATTGTTTGACTTCATAAGGTATGGCATTGGTAGGAACTGGTGGCTTGTAGAGTTTAGAACTCGATATTGAGCTGGCTGGCTAATTCTTTGTTTGAAATTCTGTTTTTTTGTAGAAACAGATTGGTCCTGATGAGAACCCCAGAATTGGGGGTTTGAAACGCGTCGACCTTTTGACCTTCACTAGGAGTGACTGAACTCTTTTGTCATATGACTAAATTGTTTACAATAAGGTTTTGATTTTCCACAAAAAGAATTTAATGTTCTATACATTGATCTGAAAACATTTACTAAATACAAATAAGGATTATCATTCACTGTTTTTTTCAATTGCTCTTTTTTGACAAAAGGTGTTTTATTGTATGTTTGTATCGTTGGATGAATGTAGAATGAATGCTTGAAAGGATGTGTGTAAATTGTAAAATTGTAAATATGTAATAAGATTTTGTGTTGTTATGTCTAACGTTTGAAATGTTTATACATGCACAATTAATTTGTGAAACAATTTACTAATAGAAAGTTCAACTGACTAAAATAATAAAAATTTGGACTTATGACGTAATCTGGACCGTTATGTTTTGTTCATAAGGTGACCATAATAATACCTTTTTAAGGGTATCCAGTACTGGCCTTTGTTTTGTTTATTAGGATCGCTGCGTGAAAGCACCCTCCTTGCGACACCAATGATGCGTCATATTTACAATATGACGCATCATGTCGCAAGGAAGGACAGATACGTCAGTATGACTGACGTATCTGTCAGTGCAAAAAGTGGCGCATTGCTGGAGTTGTGTCGGAAGCCTGACGCAACTCCAGCAATGTCTCTTTCACATGGGGAAAGCCCCATGTGAAAGGGCCTGCGTCACCCTTACGCCTGCCATGAGGCAGGCGTAAGGTTTGACGCATAGAAGTGGCGCAGCGAAAGCTCATAGATTTCACTGCGTCACTTCTATGACCCTGTCTTGCGTCAGAACGCCCCCCCCCTGCATACATTATACCTGGCGCGGGTATAATGTAGCGCAGGGAATTACAAAGTGATGCATCTACCTAGATGCAACACTTTGTAAAATTGGCGCAACATGGCGCATGTTTTACGCCACTGGTGCGTCACAAAAAGTGACGCACTAGTGGCGCAAAAGTGACGCAGGAGCTCATAAATGAGCCCCCCAGTACCTGTGAGTACAGGTCCATTTAAAACACTGCTCATTGTGGTTCACGCACTGTGTAACTACTTATGCCAGCACTTCAGGAGAGCTGTGTAAACTGCTTTGCAAGTGAGATTGTGTTAAGTTGGGCATTTTGCTCTTTACGGAGCCATGCTATCCTTCTCGAATTCACCACAGGTGAAGTTAGTAATGTATGGCTATACATCAGTGTGGTGGAAAGGGGAGTTGGAGGAGAGACTGCACTCTTAAAGACTGCTGTTACTAAAAGACAAAATACTACCACCTAAAGCATGCAAACAGTGGGAGGGCCACTGGGTGCCTCAAGGAAGCAGTACTTGAGCCTTGCTCTATGGGAGGGACATACGCCAGAAGAGGAAGTGAAGCTGACATGCGTTGATCAAAGAGACACAAACAAATTATAGTGATAATGAGGTCAATCAATGGCAAGCAATGGGTGGGCTCCAAGCCCCCTTTATGAAAACAAAATCTCTTGCAAGCTACAGCCCATGCGCTATCTCAAGCGACACCTAAAAACAACATAGTTGTGAGGCTTGACATAGTTGACTTCATAACTTTACACAGAAATGAGTCTTAGTCGAGCAGTGCCCCTGTATTCTACTTGTGCTATTGACATTTCCAATGCCCTTAAGTCAGGGCCACTGGAATTTTAGGACAGGAGAGGACCAAATAATGTGGCACAGTCCACTAAATTATGCATCAAGAAACAGCCAAATTGATGCACATTTTGTAATAGTGATGCCTCGTTATTTTGACACTTGTACACGTTAACACTATCCTGGCTACCATTTCTTCTCGGTAGTACTTGTTCAACACCCAAATACTCTCAAATACTCCATATTCCCTTTTGTCCCTGAGACCGCATTCACCACCACAGGTCCAGGGATCTTCGTGCGCGGAGACCTGGTGACAACTTTAATCTCCTTTTAATTCCTGTAAGAGTTCTCGCTTGTACCATACTCGGATACCTGACCGGTTGTGTGATGATTTGGGTGATGGGTTATTGGGCCTACCCGACCTCCATGAAGGCTGTACACCATGAGCCATAAAGAGGGGCTGCAGCACAGCTTGCATTTGTCCAGAGTCTCTGAAAGCCGCACGCACTTCCTACCAGCAACATGGCCCGCTGCAACAACCACAAGTGTTCTACTTGCATGCACTTCTCACCAATGGAGTCAGCTGAACTCTCAGTGGTGAAGCGTACAGGGAGCAGTCCAGTACCAAAGGGCGACACACTGGGCAAAGACCCAAATACATGACTATAACTATCAACTTTTACAACTAGACAGCCGCAGGGATGCTACGAAGAGTCAGGATTACCACTGAGGGTGGGTCCTTCAGTAAAGTGGGGTCCACAAGCCCCACGATCCACCATGGTAGTTTAAGGAAGAAACACAAAGATACTTTAGGAGGCCGGGATAAACACTATTCTCAACCACAGATATTGATTGCCCCTTAATCTTGGTTATTAGATGTGTAGTCTTGTGTTATACTTAGAATACAATTATTTCACTCTTTAAAGAGACAGCTCAATGTTTTGGAACAAGAGGTTTTAAAACCTCCTTGACATTCAGTTTTTTTCTCTATTTTTAACATTACTTGTATAGACTTAAAAGGATTGTGGAGGAGTGTGGCTCAATGGTTAGAGTGGCAGACTCTGATGCAGAGGTCTGGCCAGGGACCAGGGTTTGATTCCTGCCTCGGCGGGGTCTCGGGCTCACTTTCCTTGGACCTGTTAATTCTCGCCTCGGTGCCTATTCTAATCACGGGCCCCATGCTGCAACTCTGGGCAATAGCTTGCTTGGCCCCAACACCGCTAAGAATGCCTGGCTTCACCCTGGGGGTGCCCAGGAGTGGGCACTTCACAGGGAAAGCAAGGAGGGGTTCCACAGCAGTATGAGTATCAGCGCCAGGAAGCCGAATAAGCAACACCGCAAGGTGACCGTCTGGTGACAGTGGGCTCTATAAGTACCATGACATTTACATTGTGTTGTTATGTTTTAGATAAATGACCAGATTTGTTTTATTCTTTCATGTATCATTTCTCTACTGTTAAGCAACCACTCATCTATGTATATCTATATATATATATGCTTTCATAAGATAATACATATATATCATTATTGTATTTCCTTTTCTTTTTCCCATTCCCTTTTGCTTTAATAAACTTTTCTCTTTTCAAACTTAAAGCGAAAGCTGTAGCTACACCTTGGTTTAGTGTATGCTGTAGCCATTGTGATGAGTTCTGAGCCTCTAACCTCACACCACCTCTAGTCCTGAAACAATGTCCTTGGTGCTGAGTTTCACAATTGATGCCTCCTGCCTGCCCTGGGACCCCTGAGCCAGTTCCCACACTAGTTTTAATTATATTCTGTGTTCACACTGTGGGGCTGCTCCTAATTTCTTTTGGATTAGAAACAGCTTCTCAGCACAGCGTGCCAGTTAAATAATTATGCTGATGCGTTTCTAGGAAACACTTTAAAGTAAGTGCTGGATTTTAAAGTAGCAAAATATTTGGGATAGTAAAATCCTCACTGACTGCATGAAAACTATTTAAAAATTAAAGCAATAACATCAGACTGATATACTGTGCCTTCACCTTCAATATTGTGCATGTTCACTCATGCAGCAATAGGTGTTTTCAGCTCACATACTTTTATTTTTCTTGTGTGTCTTTTTAGTCTTTGTATTGAACCACTATATAAAGGTGTTAACCTGGGCTTCTATGGGAATTCACAAGGCCATATTATCAAGCCCATTAACGCCGCTTTACCGGCAGTTTCCTACCGATAAAAGCGGCGATAATGTATCGCCCTTTCTTGATAATAGGGCCCTATGGGTTTAACAGTTGCCGCTTAGGTGTGTGTGTGATCATCAGATCACAATTTCACCTCCCAGCATGATAGAATCAGCAGTTTTATCCATTTGAGGTGAAATAAATGAGTATCAGTTTAGTCAAAACAGTCTATTTTAGTCCAACGATCTTAAAAACACAGAAAATAAAATCACATCACAAATAAAAGTCACAAAGCATCCAGCAGTTTACAAAGTACATAAAACCAGATTTTGGAAAAACAATTGGAAATATTTTATAAACACTTGAAAAAATGCCACACAATCGGGTCGAGGTACTCGCCGGATCGTAGGAGATAGCGAGGGCACCACCAGTGCTCCAATCAGCACATCTAACAATGACTTCTGCCTCATGAGAATTGATGAAAGAAGTTTCATCTACACAACTACATCTTATTAGAAAATTGCACTCAATTTCGCCGAAGTCCTCGCTGTCCTAAAAAGCTTATCAGGTGATACTCTAAACACAGGAGGATTTTGTACTGTAGAACCTAATTGCTAAGGATATATTCGCATTTGTGAAAATAAAAGCCCTGAAGAAGCCCATGTTGGGCGAAACGCGTTGGCTGTGGATACACTGAAATGTATAAAAATACTTATCTTCAATGAACGTCCATCACTCCTGTCATCTCTATTCCTAAATTGTGTGGCATTTTAGCCAGGAATTGTGAATATAACGTTGCCTCTCCAAATGTGTGTTAAAAAATTGTATTATTGAAGACCAAGTTAGGTGGCTGGTTTTAGGAGGTGGGCAATTGTTACTACAGTAACCTTAGACTAATTTATGTGTGATACTGGTAGATAGTGCGGTGTTTATCTCTGCCACCCAACCTTTTGTGTAAAACACTTGAAAAAATCAATCTTTTTTTAATAGGTGTGGGTGATGTCGCGGAACTTGACTGTGGGATTTCACAGTTACATAAAAAGTTTGTGAGATTTCACAGCGTTCCACTAACGGGCGGAAATAGGCATGTAGCGGTGCTTGCGATGTGATTTAGCGCCGGTAGCGTGTTCTGTGCTGAAAAATCGGTGTGAGCGGCCAGCTGCGTGGGTTGATTTTGATGCCTCTCGAGTAGATTTTCTACTTGAGCAGCAAACATCTGACCTCAAACGGTTGCAACTCCCGCGTTAGAGAAATCACACTGGGTGTCCTACTAGCAACTGGAAATTGTGGTAGGGGATCCCAAATGTCGCTCACTCTACCTAAACTTACCGTTCTGGAGCCACTTCTGAGAAAAAAGTTCTGCCACATCCCGAGAGCAAACAATCACCAGACTTGAAACTATTTTCTTAACCCTTAATAAATCTGCTCGGATCGGATTAGAACCTCATTGCGGTTTGAGACCAATCGACAGAAGGTTAACTGTTAGCAC
Source organism: Lissotriton helveticus (assembly GCF_964261635.1). Lineage (NCBI taxonomy): Eukaryota > Metazoa > Chordata > Amphibia > Caudata > Salamandridae > Lissotriton > Lissotriton helveticus. The sequence goes on from NC_136065.1 coordinate 106,600,150, forward strand.
ATCTCTCTATTAATTGACCCAATTTCTACACTTTATGCTTTCTCGGGGGTAATCAGTAGCGGCCACTCATATTGTAAAGCGGTGGGGTGGAGGGAGGGGGAGTACACAAAAAACAAATCAAAATAATAAATAAGGAGAATTGCACTTACCTGCTCCGACGGCTGCCACTTTGCTCCCGAACTTGGGGGCATATTATGATGCCGTTTTTTCCGTATCCTCCGGGCCGGCGGAAGCCACTGCCGGCCCGGAGGATACAGAAAAACCTCAGCGGACCCACCAAAGACCCACCGCCACATTAGGATGGCTGGTGGGTCCAGGTTTACATCCGCAGCTATTCCGCCGCGGTTGGCTTACAACTGCGGCGGAAAAGCCTTAATATGGTGGCGGTGTCTCTCAGACACCGCCAGCCATATTAGAATGCCCAAAAAGAAATGCTTTTCCACGGCGGGTTTTCCGCCGTGGAAAAGCATACTGAGCTTCACTGCGGGGGCCCGTTGCGGGCCCCCTGGGTGAAGGGGGGGTGCACATGGGGGGTACCTATGGTACCCCCCTGCATTTGTATGCAGTAATCGGCAGGCACCGTGCGGTGCCTGCCGATTTTTGCATACAAATGCAATATATGCATTTTTAACATTGCGGCGGGTGCAGCTTGAAGCTGCACCCGCCACAATGTTAAAAATAGAGGATGTGACCGCCAGTGTGTGACCGCCCGTTGCGGGCCCCCTGGGTGAAGGGGGGGTGCACATGGGGGGTACCTATGGTACCCCCCTGCATTTGTATGCAGTAATCGGCAGGCACCGTGCGGTGCCTGCCGATTTTTGCATACAAATGCAATATATGCATTTTTAACATTGCGGCGGGTGCAGCTTGAAGCTGCACCCGCCACAATGTTAAAAATAGAGGATGTGACCGCCAGTGTGGCGGTCACATCCTAATTGGAGAGAAGGGAACTCCGCAGGCCATGCGGAGGTTCCCTCCTCCTCGATGGTCGCGGACGGACTCAAGTCCATCCGCGATCATAATGAGCCCCCTTGTGTCCCGTCCAGTAACTGCTGCACACTGTGCAGGATCCCAGCTCCCAATCCCAGCATGACTCTCACACTGGGAATACTATTCCCAGCATTTGAGCAGCACTGGGATTGGTTTGAGTGCCTTGGTTCGGCGCTCAGACATAGACTGGGAGCTTGTGTTGGTTTCTCCACCTAGCTGTACAACACAGCTCAGGTGGAGAAATGCTAAGTGCGCAGAGGTCTGGCCAAACCGTCATGCGCACTTGGCAGTGCCCCTCCCCCCGTCCCTGGTTGTGCAGCTGCAGTGTAAGTGTGGGTGGCCACGCCCCACCCTCAGCTCGCAGTTGCAGCCTGAAGGACGAGAAATAAAATAATAATTTTTAAAAATGAGGATCATTTTAATTTTGTCCTTTGCCTCTGCTGGCTTTCAGCAGGGGGTGGCGGGTGGGAGTGTTGCTTGGTGTTTGAAATGTATTATGACATCCCTCACTGAATGACCCCTTTAAAGCACACCCTTGAGACAGACACTGATTGCCTATGCACAGCCTGCAGTAAGGCTCTCATGGCTTCTAGGGCAAGCAAGGAAATGTGGCCTAAACGTCGACCCTTCCCAACAGAGCTGTATAACTCCTCAACAACCCCAGATAAAATGCACCCACCCACCACCTGCTGCTGCTTAAATAGTGCAAGGGTGGTCATCACCCCTCCGTTTTGGGATAAAAGACTTATTTTTCATCGTCAGACATAAACACATGGAGCAGGGTGACTGGAAAATGCGATTCTGTGGCCACGGTGTTCTCTGCAAAAATCATGGATTTGCCACCTAATTCACTATCTGCTGCATAAGTTGGAGATTTGAACAAAAAAATCTGTTTCTAGGTCAAATGGACCAAAAGTTACTAAAAACACTGTGGCATGTTGCTGCGCAGCGGAATGCCCTCAGCAAAAGCTGACTGGTCACCTGGTACTAATGAGATGAAACCTTTGTCCAGACAGTATTAACATGTGTAGAAATGACAAAATAAATGAAGCAATATCACGACAAAATATGCCACATAATTTGCCTTTGCTTGAAGCATAGTTTAGTCAACCCTCCCACAAAAGGTGGTCTTCCCCTGTCAAAGAATTCATTGGTTCTTACTGGAGAGAAAGGTACGAAAAGGAGAAATGAGGGAGAAGAGAAAATGCGAAAACAGAGACAAATGGAGAAAACAGGGATGAAAAGGAAGTTGCATGAGGGAGCTAAAGAGACAGGTGTGAGCAGTCTCATCCTTAAGGTAACCACCACGTAATATGCAAAGAGATGCATGCTAATTGTGAAATGGAGGGAATATGTGGATGCTGTGCTGCTATAGCAACAGGCACATTCCGACTGGCCATCCTTCTCTTAGTGGAACTTAGTAAAGAAGCTCAGTCTTATATCTTGCATGATGTATGGGGGATACTCATTCACCAATGTGTCAACCAAGAAAAGGGAGGTACCTGATACCTGAGGAGCAGTTAAAACTTTCATGCACACACTGCAGGTTCTTTGAAAAGATATTTCACACTCCAAACGAAGAAAGTGGATCACCAAGGAAGTGAGGGACTGAGGGCGCGGATGAGCGAATGGGTGAGTGAGTGAAGACCTGAAGTGATGTGTCAGGCGCGAGCAATTTACTGAGTCTTTTCATTCTGGCATTTGTGGTTTCCAATTTATGATGAGGAAAGCAAAACTACAAGTCCTATAACACAAAAAAAACAAGCACTTGCAAAGTCAATAGGTCTCTCCCTCTTGACCTATTTGCTTTGTGATGGATTTTTACCAATGCTGTGCAACATTGGGAAAAAGCAAAATGCTTTAGGCCAATGCAATTTAACGGATGTATGACATTACAACGCATGCTTTTGCCACGCATGCTTTTACATCGCAAGTTTTACAACGCATACCATTACAACGCATAGTGCTTTGGGGCGCTGGATAGTGAATAGTTTAATTTACTATTCCAACTCCAGTCCCCGTGGATAGTAGGGAAGATGTTGGATAGTACATTAAACCTATTCCCTATCCTAGAGCGCCCCCCAGCGCAATGCGTTGTAATGGTTTGCGTTGTAAAAGTTGCGTCGTAAAGGCACTGCGTGGTAAAAGTTGCGTTGTAAAGGATGTTTCCCCAATTTAACATCAGCAACAAGGCAGAGAAAAGGCATGATGACATGGCCTGCTTCGGCGAACATGTATCACCACACATGTGCGCACCAGCAGATGACACGCTGCCATTTCCCTTTCATATTTACCAGTCCAAGCGGCAGATTCAACCCAAATCGGTCAAATTAAAAATATTCCTTTTTGCTTTTCTTTTTCTTTTTTTAAGCACAAAGCCCTTTGTGGAATTAGGAGTGGCCTGGGAAGAAATGGCATCATTCGGGCCCTTGAAAAAAAAATTTTTTAAATATATTTAATGAACCTCCAGGGAGGGGGAGTAAGGCAGGAGTGGGTGTGGGGCATATGAGACAAATCAATGGGGAATGAGCGGGGCAATGGAGCAACATAGGTGTGTGAAAGCCCTCTATGTACTGTGGCACAGGTAGGCAGCAAATGACAGCTGCCAGGCTCTCCCAAAACAAAATACAATTGAAAACAATGACAGCATTTTCTTTTATTACAAGGATAGAAGAGCAATGGAGGGAAGGGTGAATGGAAAGCATCGGTGTCGGGTGGGGGGGGGGTGTATTTGAAGGGTGATCTGCATACAAGCGAGCAATACAGCTCTTATGCACTTCAATAGAGTCCTTGGTGAAAAATACATAAATGAGCTCCTAAAATGTGAATAGTCGGAGGACACAAATCGGCTAATCCTAAGGATAGTAGAGAGGCTATGCTCCATGGGAGGAACAAATACAAGAGGAGAAAGGCAAGCCATCCAATTAGAAGCACGCACATGAAAGTGACAGTACAGCCGACCAATTGCTGAATTCTTGCTGTGCTGAGAATCCTTCTATGAAAAGGTAAGCAGTTAACGCTTTGAAAAAGTCTACGTGCCAAGTGATTCCCTATTAGTTGTGACACCTTATGCCGGGCTGCCAAATAGTTGATTTTGTTCTGCAACGCATTCATCCATCAGTGTTTTTAGCCAGCAGTGTTGCATTCTGAGACTCTAAGTCTGGGCTTGCCAGCATGCAAGGAGTTGGTGGCGTTCTGTGCATGAGTTTCTGCAGTTGCTCGCCATGACGGGGCGCAGGAAGCAAGGAGCAAAGGCCTGTGCTAAGGCCAAGACCCGCTCTTCCTGAGCTGGGTTGCAGTTCCCTGTGGGCTGTGTGCACAGGCTGCTCCGTAAGCGGGTCGGCGCCGGTGCTCCGGTCTATCTGGCTGCAGTCCAGGGGCCTCATTTATGAGGCCGTGCGTCACTTTTACGCCGCTGGTGCGTCACTTTTTGTGACGCACCAGCAGCGTGATGTACCAGCGGCGTAAAAAGTGTGCCTTGTTGCACCATATTTACAAAGTGACGCATTTAGGTAGATGCGTCTCTTTGTAAACCCCTGCGCTACATTATAATTGCGCCAGGTATAATGTATGCAGGGGGGCGTTCTGACGCAAGAAAGGGTCATAGAAGTGACGTAGTGAAATCTATAAGATTTCACTGCGCCACTTCTAGGACACAAATGTGTCAATTTCTTACGCCTGCCTCACAGCAGGCGTAAGACTGACGCAGGCCCTTTCACATGGGGCTTGCCCCATGTGAAAGGACACATTGCTGGAGTTGCGTCACTTTTGTGACACACTCCAGCAATGCGTCACTTTTGCGCCATACAGATACTTCAGAAATACCGACGTATCTGTAACTCCTTGCGCCATGATACGTCATACTGTAAATATGACGCATCATTGGTGTCGCAAGGAGGGCGCAATGAAAAGTGACGCTTTGCTGTTTTAACGCAGCGATGTGTCACTTTTCATAAATGAGGCCCCAGGAGTATCTGACCGCTAAGATCCTGGGGCTGGCCGGCAATGTGCCCCGGGACAACAAGAAGACCCGCATCATCCCCAGGCACCTCCAGCTAGCCATCTGCAACGACGAGGAGCTGAACAAGCTGCTGGGCCGAGTCACCATCGCCCAGGGAGGAGTCCTGCCCAACATCCAGGCCGTGCTGCTGCCCAAGACGGAGAGCCACAAGGCAGGGAGCAAAGCAAGCAAGTGAAGCACCACAGCCAGACTTACAAATCACCTTAAAAATACATCATAAACACAAGGCCAGCACCTCCAGACCCTCACAGGTGATTTGCGGAGCTTTATAAATGTTCGAAAGGTTGGTTGATTGATGGCTGAAGGTGTCACACATAACATGGATCCGCCAGGCATCTGTGCACTTTGTAGGCTGAGTTTGTAAATCCATCATTGTAATGGCAAACATTGTACTAAAACCCCAGAATGCATCATGCTGTTGGCTAAGCAGGTATGAGTGGCAGAAAGTGTTGCACAACGCAGTGATAGACGTTATGTGATGTTATGTTATGTTATGGTGGCTTGTAGAGCTCACGGCTGCCCCAGCAAAGGGACGTCTCGGCGCTGAGAAAAGAAAACTGCAAAGCTGGTCGCAAAACAAGACGGCTTATAACGTAGGAAAGAGGAATGTTTTCACAGCTTTACGGAAAGGCAGGTAGGACTTTATACTGCGGATAGAAATGGGGAGCGCATTCCAGAGCTTCGAGGCCAACGCGCTGAAGGTGCGCCCTCCATCACGAGCCCTCCTTACCCTGGGGACAGCAACAAGATTCTGTCCCATGGAACGAAGTTGGCGGGAGGGAATATAGAAGGTATGAAGATTAGTCAGGATACATGGAGATGAAAAATTAAGGATTTTAAGTGATGCTCAGTTTTACCTTGGGGGGAGGGTGGAATCAGGTTAAGCTGATTGGAGGCCTTACCACTTGCCAGAAGCAGTGAAATCATGAGGACATGATTAACTGAAGGCAACAGCAAAGGCAGCCCCTTTCTGCAGGGCAAGTGTTGCTCCGCCAACATCATTCTCCCTCTTAAATATATTTCTATCGAAACAACAAATGGCGTAGCAGTCATGATCAAATTGTCCACATGATTCACTGTATATTATTATAAAGGGAATCTGTATGGATGTTTAGGAAAGAGGTTTTGGGGTATCAAGTATGGACAGATGAAATGGTGTGAAGACAGTGGTAGGAAGTCACTTGTTGTGCCACCAACCATAATAGTTAGGGAGTTTACTGTGTCAAATTGATGTGCTGTGAGAATCGTATCAAGAGTACATTTTGTCTGTTGTGTATTCTGAGGGAGGGGTTACACACAGTGCTTAATTTGTGCCACTGTTTGCCAGTGCCTGACCTCGGCACGTAAATCTTAAAATCTGTACTTATTGATGACCACATTATGGCATTATCTGTCTATTTTTGAGCAGGGCACATCAGTTTAAGAAATACATGTATAATTAAACATTAAACAAAATCTGCTGTGTTAAAGCCATTTTTACAGTATTTTGTCGTTGTTTGGAATTTTTAAATTAAAGAAAGTCAGCATGGCGACTTCCACATAAATAGATTGTTTTCGTGGAAAATGTATACCGGGCCCAGAACTGATCCCAGGGTTCTAAAGACATATCATCACAACTCCTAATACAATAGTAATTGTAAGATTTAAAGATTCCGAAAAAGTGGTCACAATATGTCTACTGTGACCCTTTAGTTGAAACAAGCATTTGCAATGCAACAGGTCTCGCATTTACGCGAGTTTGAGCTATTGACATTGTAAATGACAATGCCTTTTATTTATGCTTTGGTTATTAAAACATAAATAAAAGTCGTCATTTGCAATGCTAATAGCTTAAACTGGCGCAAATGCGAGACCTATTGCATTCCAAATGCATGAAGGCATCGCTGAGTTGCCCCCTTCTGTCTCCCATGTCCGCTGAAGAGCTCCCCGTTTGCTACGAGTTAAATAAACAGGCCAGTGGTCACAACCAAGAGACCATCTTGCCCTGCTGCAGTAAGAGAAACGCATTAAAGAAAATAGTGCTTACAAACTAAAGAAGACGCACCGTGTAACAACCGAGGTAAATAGGCCAGTCCTCATGGGAGGTTACAAATGAACACAATGCGGTACTAAGGAGGGACTAACAAGCCATATAACGATTCAGAAGCCAGCATTTATTAAGGACAATGACACATATGGGTGGAGAGTGGGAGTGGCTTCAAATACATATTCCAGTACAGCTTGCAGAGCAGCGCATGTCCTGCCCAAGCTAAACCTAAAGAGCACACATCACAGAAAATGAAGAGGAGACAGAGGTAAGAAGGGAAACAGGCAGGGCACAAGTCAAGGGTACACGTGGCAAGACAGCGCCTACCCACTATTTTCACAGGGTGGATGCCGTCTACCGTGCCAAGAAGTAGCCCCTCACAGAAATATGCTGAACTCATCCCTGTGTAATTTACAGACATTGGTACACATTCAGCAGCGCCTGCACGTTGTCTGGTTTGGTAACAAGCAGCAACTGGGAGGCAGCGATGGAGGGCTTATTGGATTCCAGCTGGACCCATAACAAAGGCTAAAGTTAAGGGACCACCAGGCCTCCTTTTGTTTGAGTATCCTGGCTGGGAATTATCTGGAGCTTCACACTTAAATGCACATGCATTGGAAGGAAAACAAAGGCTCATAGCTTGTTATTACTTCACAGGTACCTATGAGAGGCATGGTTTTGACTTTGTTCAGTCCCTGTATATGAGGTATGCATGCACTGTAAGAATGGCAGATGTGTTGATCTGTCACCGTACTTACATACATAACAATTTAAATACTACTGTTTTGTTTTATTTCTTTGATAGAGGTACTCATTTTAATGCAGGGTGTCAGAGCGCTTTACATCACGTACACATTATGCATTGACAGTAAATCATTCAAGAGTTTAACTCAAGTACACGATGTGTCAAATAAGACAGTGAGGGTTTCAAGGTGAAGTAGTCACATGTCCTTCATAACTCACTGTGCTCCAGTAGGAGTACAATTTATGAACTGCAAGTAACTAAAGGATCTCCCTGTTTAAAGCAATAACCCACTTACAGAGCTGCATAAAATAAAAATGTGCATATTACATGATGTGCTTTGCAGGAGACAAATTAACTCTCTATGCTCTTTTGATTTAAAACTGGAAGTAGGGGGCATATGTATCAAAAATCCGATTTGCGAATCTCAAGATGCGTTTTTTTGCAAATCGCATTTTAAGAATCGCAAATCGCGATGTAAATAAAAGCTCGCAAACTTTCTGCGATTCCTTAAAAATCGCAGAAAGTTCTGAGAATTCAGTTTATTGCGATTCCTTAATTGCAAAAATAAAAAAAAAGAAATCGCAAATGTAGGGAATCTGCAATTCAGGTGCAGCTTGATGACATCACACCCAGGAAGTGGGAGTGATTTGCTGCACCTGATTGCCTGAGACAGAGTCAGAGGCTGTGAGGAGAGGAAGAGGAGCGAGCACAGCATTAGCAAACTGCTACAATAGAGTCACAGGATAAACAAAAGGACAAGGAGGGTGCAGGTTGAAAAAAAAAACACACATTTAGTGAAAGGGAGCAGGAGGTGCTTATTGAGGAGATGGTGTGCAGCCATGATCTCCTATTTGGCAAGAAGGCACTCCGGGTACCTGAGTCCAGAAAGAGGAATATCTGGCTGGATATACAGGAGAAGGTCAATGCAGTTGGTGTGACCAAGCGCACGGTCGAGGAGTTAAGAAAGCACTGGTATGACATGCGCCAAAGGTCAAAGGAGAAGGTGGCAGCCAGGCTGGCGCAGGCCAACAAAACCGGGGGTGGAATATCTACTGCAACCGACTCAACACCCCATGAGGAGTTGGTGAGTCAACCCTAGCTGCCCAAGAGCATCAGTGGTGTGGCTGACATAGACAGCTCCGACCTTCAACCACCAGCCAAGGTAAGATGCATGCCAAATGCAGCCGCACACATCACCATCCCATTCACACAGTCAGGAATGCCCCAAACACAAACTAAATAATGAAAAGTGCTTCCAAGATCCTTGGTTGCATCCCTCTTTTGGGCACTCCTCTTTTATCCCATAGGCGTTGAAAAGATTACAATAAACTCTCCTTATTTACTTTTCCTTGAATTTATTTATTCATGTTCATTCTTTAGGAATTAATCACATTCCATACGATATTTTCCTCTTAATCCATCATGTTTCATTAAAAAAAAACATGTTGGGTGCTAGATACACTCCACTCCAATGCATTTCGAGCATCAGTGCTCTTCATCAGGGAGAAAGGCTACAAATTAAATTAGACAATGAATGCATTATGATAACAGGATTTACTTATTTTCTACATTTTCTACACTGCTTGCAGACCGGGTGATGTGTCATGCTCATTGTGTAAAACGTGGCTGTGAACTAGTGATCAGAACGGTTCTGTGAGTGCTCATACGACTTTCAAACAGGTGTTCAAATGAATAGTGTAGAAAACTACACATGTCACTCCGGTCCACTTTTTCCCCGCACACACAGCAATGCATCATGGGAGACGTAGTCAGATGCATAACAGTGGGGCAATGAGAGATAGTAATGTTAATGCAGTATGTGAATTCATGTAAAGGGGAAAAGTGAGAGATAGCAGTTAGCCAATACAAATTGAGAAAGCTTTATTGAGTGAGAAATGCAGACAATGTCACAAATTCATAAATTCCACTCTCCAGCCACAGCCCAAGCCAGGGCACAGGAAGACAGCACAGAGCGCGAGGAGTCTGAACATTTATATGACCAGGCAGGTCATGGGAACTCAGACGAAAACACAGAGGCCACACCTGTCCCACGTAGAAAGCACACCATTGTGCCACCACTGCCACCACTGGAGGATGAAACACAGGCCACAGGGGAGGATGATGTACAGGCAGAGCCAGGGCCGTGTGTGACACAGGTGCATGAACAGCACACACCCTAACATAGGGAGCTAGGAGCAGTGAGACACAGGTCAAGGGCCAGGACCAGCTCTGCCACAGATGAAGAGGCGAGAGCCTAAGTGAAGTATAGTAACCAGGAATGGATGAACTACTCCCTCCAACACATGGAACCCAGCTGGCAGTGCCCCTGTGTCCAGTCAGCAGCCTCCATGGTGCTATTGTGTCAGGATTTCCTTGTTTCTCTGGGTGTTTTATGTATTACCAACTTGCCATCCTTTTGGTTACTTCAAGCTGCTCTGGGATGCAAGGAGCATACACAAACACAGGAGGAAGACCCTAATGTGGTTCATAAGACACAGGGAGTCAGTGCATTCCTTCTTTTTTGAAGATGTAAGTTGGATGGTAGATTGTTACTTGACATATACCCCTGTGGGCAAGGGTCTGCATTAATAGCCACTAACTGGGACTGTGCCATGTATGACACTTGCAAACACTCCAGGCTTATCCAACAACCCTTGGCGTGCTTTTATTGTTAAGCTTATACAACTCATTGTAAAAATAGAACTACATGTCCCAGAAATTGAATGCAAAGTGATAATTCTTGTAATTCCATGGCAGGTTGAAGGTGTCACAGATGGCAGAGAGTAATTTACAGCTAGGTATGTTCTCAAATGCATCTGGTCCAACATGATTGGCAGTACCACATAAAGTGCATGTGGAGAGCGCTGCAATGGACAATATGCCGGGTTTAAAGAACATGGCTGTAATTATACTCGGGTCATCTATGGATTCTTAATTTATCGCTCACTTTTTAGCTAACTGCACTTTCCATGTTGGGGATTTTAAGTTTAAAGTGTGACTACATGTTCCAGAATGCAACATTCTGTTGTACTCGTTTGGGCATGACAGGCTGAAGGTGTCTCATAGCCTGCGGAATCCAGGAAGTGAAGCTGTGAGGTCCTCTCTGCACCCATCCACCCTCCCAGCCCTTCTGGATCTCCTGCCAGCGCCTTCTGGTGAGATCAATGGACTTTTCTTGGGCAGAATCGGAGGCATATCATCAACAACCGGCGATCAGCGACGCTTATCTCCAGAGCGATAAAAATACCCGAGTTAGCTGCCAAATGTGCAATTATCTCTGGGATTCCAGTGATAATCGCACAATGTTTGGCGCTACGTTGTTGATAGAGCAGGGCATACTTAACCATGATATCCACCATCCATTGGATATCATGGCTAAGTCAAACTAAAGTTTGAGAACAGGGGAGTTAGGTCCCGGGACGTGCAATCGGCTGGACCATACGTTATACTTGAAAAAACAAAATGCCAACTGCACACTTATTCTAGATCCTCTTTTTTGAGGAAAAAAACAAAGTGCAACTCCTAGGTTAATTTGGGTATACTACTATTACCCTCTTCTGTTTATTATTTTCAGTTTTTTGCTATTTCTTGTATGAAAAGGACACTTTACATATTGCTTTGTTCACACATAAAAACAATTATTTACAACACAAAACATTTTCATGACAAAAACATTAAATTGCATATATACAGTTATTTGTTTTGCTATATACACAAAAAACAAGCATTCATTTTCTTACAAAGACAAGAGTCACGTTATAGACTCGGAGTTTAGATAGACAGTTAATGATTGAAATCACAAATGAATAAGAAACAAATTAATGAAATCAAATATTCATTCCAACGGAATAGACCATAAATCAATTTCAGTCTATTAGAAAACTGATGTCTAATCTCTTTTACGCCAACGCGTTTCGAATCCGGTATGTTCACTCAACGGATTCTCATCAGGGCTCTGTCTTTAAAGGTTTATCTAAAGGTGTATAAAACAAAACTCATTTTAGCTTCTTTGTCTGTAGTTCTTAGACTTCCATCTGGCTATTGTCAATGCCACTAATATTACCTGTTTTCCAGCGATCGCCGGTCCGCAAGTACTATTGTGCTCTTGGCTGAATTGCTTTCACTTTGCACCTATAGGAAAATAGGGGCATAGTGACTTTTCTTATTTTATCCTGGCAGAAAGACGGGGGGCACATCTCTACTTAACATACCTTTTTAGATCGAGTCTTTGCGCCTTCAATCTCTTCAATTTACTTTTCAGTTATTGTTGGTGGATTACAGCCTACAAATGATAAGGCATTTGTTTTAAAAAAATATATATACTCGCATAAGGTCGAAAGAGATGACGCTCACTACTCGGGGAGGCATACCTGCTCAGTATCGCTTCCTGCTTGGGCTGCAAACACTCTTTTTCATTCAGCGGCAAGCGCTCGCCTTGCGCTTTTCGAGTCAGTCTTTCGCTGTCCTCCTGGGTGGACAGACGTTTCCCTAAGTATATAAAATTGTATTTACTGACTTGTCATTCACGCTGCATCAAGGGAGGCACTACAGTTTCATGTTTATGGACTTACTTAGTATCGCGGCAATCCGGTGACTGGCTCATCAGTCTGTGGAAGCGGCGGCCATCTTAAGACGGTGTTTTAAAGCTTTCATTTGGCCGTGATTATCGGCGGCACTCTATAAGTGGGTTTATTGTATACATAAGGGAACATGTGTCACGTTAGGAGCGCCAAAATCGGGGTTACCAATTTTGTTGGAGGGCTTTCTCGACCAGCGTTTTTAGCAATATTTGCACTGGTGTTACCATACTGTGGGATAACTTCCTGGGGACATTATTCAGAGCATACTGTAATCCTGCAGCTACAGTCTGGATATTTCAGATAATAAATTGAGGCCAGTTAGTGCACTATTGAATTTCAATATCAAATACGCCTCCTTTTGTAGCAAGATTTTATCAGGTTCCATACGTCTGGATTGTTGCAAAACATACAGAACTGACCATTTCAAGTCATTTTCAGTATGTTTGTTTTCCATAAAATGTTCCACCATAGGGGCGGTCAACACCTTATTCTTCAATCTAGATTTGTGTTGAGTTATGCGCGTATTTACTTGCTGTGTTGTCTTACCTATGTACATTTTTGCGCATGGACAGGTGATGACATACACAACATTGCGTGTCTTACAGTTAGAGAAACTCAGGTGCTTCCACCTTATGCTTCCATGTTGGAATTCCTTCCCTTCTATTGTTGTCCCACAAGCCTCACAAGAGCCGCATTTGTGGTGCCCTTCAATGGGTTTTAGCTTCCATTGTGACAATAAGTCACTCTTGGGTTTCGGTAATGCAATATCTGCCCGTACTAATTGTTGCCCAATGCTTTTATTTTTCCGGTACGCAAAAAGCGGACGCGGAAACGGACAATCCAAATTTTCTAGTAAGTGCCAGTTTTTTAAGACGACCTGTCTCAGTTTATTGGTGTCAGGCCCAAATGTAGTGACACAGACCAGACGGTCCAGTTCTGTTTTTTGTTTGGTCTGCAACAAGCATTCGCGGGGCGTATATCGCGCCCGCTTGAATGAGTGCTTCAACAGTTTTTTAGGATATCCTCTGTTTTCAAGCTCATTACAAAATGTGTCAGCATGCCTTTCATATTCAGACAACTCTGTGCAGTTTCTTCTGATGTGAAGCAGTTGGCCATACGGTAAGTTGGCCTTCAAGTTCCTGGGATGGGCGCTTTGATGGTGCAGCATCGTGTTTTTATCAGTCTTTTTTCTATGAAGAGAGGAGACTAACCTCCCGTCTGCACATGTGATTTCCACATCAAGAAACGTCATTTTAGTGTCGCTAAATTCAACAGAGAATTTGATGTCTTGGTGTTTGGAATTTAACCATGCGTGGAACTCCATCAACTTGGCGTGGCTCCCCTGCCACAGGAGCCACACGTCGTCGATGTACCGTAACCACTGCTTAATGTGACACTGTAGGGATTATTGCTTTCAATGAATTTTTTCTCGTATTCAGCCATGTACAGAATAACCATCTCAGGGGCATAAGGGCATCCCATGGCAGTCCCTTTGGTCTGCATGAAAAATTGCTCATTGAATCGAAAATAATTTCTCCGCAGAGCTATTTCTGCTAGTTTTAAAATAAAACTAGTGGGAACTCGGTGTGGTCTTTCACGAGCTTCCAAATAAAGCTCGATAACTTCCAGTGCCTCATCCTGGGGGATCTGGGTATAGAGGGACATGACATCCATTGTCACTAGTAATTGTGACGCTTGATTGAATTCAGTCCCCTCCACTTTTACCAGGAAATCCATTGTGTCTCTAAGGTATGATTTTACAGAGCTCACAAAGGGTTTCAAAAAGAAATCCACATATTTAGCGAGCGGTTCAAGGCAGGAATCGCACCCTGAAACAATGGGACGTCCTGGGGGGTCATTCAGATTTTTTTTGATTTTGGGGAGGAAGTACAGGATGGGAGTCCTGGGGTATTTTTTGATTAGGAATTCACCTTCTTTCACACCCACATAACCATCCTCTAATCCAGTTTTAACCGTGTCGGCTATCAATCCCTGTATGCTTTTAACAGGATCTTCCTGAAGAGTTCTGTACCAGACTTCGTTGTTAACCTGTGCATTTGCTTCCGCAAGATATTGATCTCTTGGCCAGAGGACTACTGCACCGCCTTTATCGGCCTGCTTGATAACTATTGATTGGTCGTTACTCAAATTCTTTAGCGCACTCCTTTGTCCTTTGCTTATGTTTTGTTGGAAATACTTTTTATTCTTTTCTAGTTTATCAATTGAAGATAACATGATTTGTTCAAAAGCATAAATCTGTTTTGGTATTTTCTGGGTAGGTATAAAGTTTGATTCATTACGTAACCCAGTGGTTTCTTTTTCGGTCATTGGAGGCTGGTTAGCAAAAAAAGCCCTAAGCCTAATTTTGTGGCAGAATTCAATAGTTTCAAGTTTCATTTGGGTAAAGTCTGTTTGCTGGCGTGGAACAAATTTTAGTCCTAAATGTAATACAGACTCTTCATCTTTTGTTAATATTTTCGGGGATAAGTTAACTATTGTTGTAGTTGCCTTTACGATTTGTAAAAATTCCTCCTTGTCCGCATCTCCCATGGTACCTTGAACCTGGTCTTTCCTTGCTGGTACTTTTCTAAAAAAGACACTTGTTTCTTATTTTGGTTCCCACGTGTATCGGAGCCAGATGAATCAGATGAAGAAGAGGTTTCGGAGAAGGTTTTGAATCTATAACGGGATCTGCCCTGATAGTTGCGTAGTGCCCCTCTTGATTCTGCCTGAGTGTAATACTCGTCTTTCAAAAAAGGATATGCCTTTTCAAGTGTGAACGCCTTTGAATCTCTTTCGTACTGTGCGATTTTGTTGTTAAGTGTATTATCTTTAAAAGTCAAGATCTCCTTCTCTATTATTTCCAATAGAGCTTTGGCATCAGGTACTGTTGGACTATCTTTGATGGCCTGGGTCAGTGTTTCTATTTCTTCTAGTTCCTTTAAACTAAGTCTTTGTGCAGTTTCTATGGTATGGACCATCAGGTCCCTGCTACATTTCGTGTTGATACAGATGAATCCCTTCCTGTACTCTACGTCCTCAGTGAAGATTACAGGGACATTTTTTACATGTAAACCCCAGGGTATTGTCCCGCCCCTCAGATGCTTTAACAGAAAGTGCCCGTGTAGTTCTGTCCTTATATGTTTTTTACTCAGCCTTATCAGTTTGTCTGACTCATTCTGCTGTTGGGCAGAAGAGCTCAGAGCGACATTAGAGAATGCAGAGGAAGCTAACAGACTTTGTATGTGGTCTTCACTAAACGATAAAGTGTCCTTGTCAGACATCCCTTTCGGAAGGATAGAATATCCCTCCTCGAGTTATTCTTATATACGCCAAGCGGCAACTAGACTTAATCGTGTGCCCTTTGGACTCTCGCGGGGGTGTCCCGCTCTAAAGTTTGAGAACAGGGGAGTTAGGTCCCGGGACGTGCAATCGGCTGGACCATACGTTATACTTGAAAAAACTAAATGCCAACTGCACACTTATTCTAGATCCTCTTTTTTGAGGAAAAAAACAAAGTGCAACTCCTAGGTTAATTTGGGTATACTACTATTACCCTCTTCTGTTTATTATTTTCAGTTTTTTGCTATTTCTTGTATGAAAAGGACACTTTACATATTGCTTTGTTCACACATAAAAACAATTATTTACAACACAAAACATTTTCATGACAAAAACATTAAATTGCATATATACAGTTATTTGTTTTGCTATATACACAAAAAACAAGCATTCATTTTCTTACAAAGACAAGAGTCACGTTATAGACTCGGAGTTTAGATAGACAGTTAATGATTGAAATCACAAATGAATAAGAAACAAATTAATGAAATCAAATATTCATTCCAACTTAATAGACCATAAATCAATTTCAGTCTATTAGAAAACTGATGTCTAATCTCTTTTACGCCAATGCGTTTCGAATCCGGTATGTTCACTCAACGGATTCTCATCAGGGCTCTGTCTTTAAAGGTTTATCTAAAGGTGTATAAAACACAACTCATTTTAGCTTCTTTGTCTGTAGTTCTTAGACTTCCATCTGGCTATTGTCAATGCCACTAATATTACCTGTTTTCCAGCGATCGCCGGTCCGCAAGTACTATTGTGCTCTTGGCTGAATTGCTTTCACTTTGCACCTATGGGAAAATAGGGGCATAGTGACTTTTCCTATTTTATCCTGGCAGAAAGACGGGGGGCACATCTCTACTTAACATACCTTTTTAGATCGAGTCTTTGCGCCTTCAATCTCTTCAATTTACTTTTCAGTTATTGTTGGTGGATTACAGCCTACTAATGATAAGGCATTTGTTTTAAAAAAATATATATACTCGCATTAGGTCGAAAATTTGGAAGCTCGTGAAAGACCACACTAAGTTCCCACTAGTTTTATTTTAAAACTAGCAGAAATAGCTCTGCGGAGAAATTATTTTCGATTCAATGAGCAATTTTTCATGCAGACCAAAGGGACTGCCATGGGATGCCCTCATGCCCCTGAGATGGCTATTCTGTACATGGCTGAATACGAGAAAAAATTCATTGAAAACAATAATCCCTACAGTGGTCACATTAAGCAGTGGTTACGGTACATCGACGATGTGTGGCTCCTGTGGCAGGGGAGCCACGCCAAGTTGATGGAGTTCCACGCATGGTTAAATTCCAAACACCAAAACATCAAATTCTCTGTTGAATTTAGCGACACTAAAATGACGTTTCTTGATGTGGAAATCACATGTACAGACGGGAGGTTAGTCTCCTCTCTTCATAGAAAAAAGACTGATAAAAACACAATGCTGCACCATCAAAGCGCCCATCCCAGGAACTTGAAGGCCAACTTACCGTATGGCCAACTGCTTCGCATCAGAAGAAACTGCACAGAGTTGTCTGAATATGAAAGGCATGCTGACACATTTTGTAATGAGCTTGAAAACAGAGGACATCCTAAAAAACTGTTGAAGCACTTATTCAAGCGGGCGCGATATACGCCCCGCGAATGCTTGTTGCAGACCAAACAAAAAACAGAACTGGACCGTCTGGTCTGTGTCACTACATTTGGGCCTGACACCAATAAACTGAGACAGGTCGTCTTAAAAAACTGGCACTTACTAGAAAATTTGGATTGTCCGTTTCCGCGTCCGCTTTTTGCGTACCGCAAAAATAAAAGCATTGGGCAACAATTAGTACGGGCAGATATTGCATTATCGAAACCCAAGAGTGACTTATTGTCACAATGGAAGCTAAAACCCATTGAAGGGCACCACAAATGCGGCTCTTGTGCGGCTTGTGGGACAACAATAGAAGGGAAGGAATTCCAACATGGAAGCATAAGGTGGAAGCACCTGAGGTTCTCTAACTGTAAGACACGCAATGTTGTGTATGTCATCACCTGTCCATGCGCAAAAATTTACATAGGTAAGACAACACAGCAAGTAAATACGCGCATAACTCAACACAAATCTAGATTGAAGAATAAGGTGTTGACCGCCCCTATGGTGGAACATTTTATGGAAAACAAACATACTGAAAATGACTTGAAATGGTCAGTTCTGTATGTTTTGCAACAATCCAGACCTATGGATCCTGATAAAATCTTGCTACAAAAGGAGGCGTATTTGATATTGAAATTCAATAGTGCACTAACTGGCCTCAATTCATTATCTGAAATATCCAGACTGTAGCTGCAGGATTACAGTATGCTCTGAATAATGTCCCAAGGAAGTTATCCCACAGTATGGTAACACCAGTGCAAATATTGCTAAAAACGCTGGTCGAGAAAGCCCTCCAACAAATTTGGTAACCCCGATTTTGGCGCTCCTAACATGACATATGTTCCCTTATGTATACAATAAACCCACTTATAGATGGCCGCCGATAATCACGGCCAAATGAAAGCTTTAAAACACCGTCTTAAGATGGCCGCCGCTTCCACAGACTGATGAGCCAGTCACCGGATTGCCGCGATACTAAGTAAGTCCATAAACATGAAACTGTAGTGCCTCCCTTGATGCAGCGTGAATGACAAGTCAGTAAATACAATTTTATATACTTAGGGAAACGTCTGTCCACCCAGGAGGACAGCGAAAGACTGACTCGAAAAGCGCAAGGCGAGCGCTTGCCGCTGAATGAAAAAGAGTATTTGCAGCCCAAGCAGGAAGCGATACTGAGCAGGTATGCCTCCCCGAGTAGTGAGCGTCATCTCTTTCGACCTAATGCGAGTATATATATGTTTTTTAAAACAAATGCCTTATCATTTGTAGGCTGTAATCCACCAACAATAACTGAAAAGTAAATTGAAGAGATTGAAGGCGCAAAGACTCGATCTAAAAAGGTATGTTAAGTAGAGATGTGCCCCCCGTCTTTCTGCCAGGATAAAATAAGAAAAGTCACTATGCCCCTATTTTCCTATAGGTGCAAAGTGAAAGCAATTCAGCCAAGAGCACAATAGTACTTGCGGACCGGCGATCGCTGGAAAACAGGTAATATTAGTGGCATTGACAATAGCCAGATGGAAGTCTAAGAACTACAGACAAAGAAGCTAAAATGAGTTTTGTTTTATACACCTTTAGATAAACCTTTAAAGACAGAGCCCTGATGAGAATCTGTTGAGTGAACATACCGGATTCGAAACGCGTTGGCGTAAAAGAGATTAGACATCAGTTTTCTAATAGACTGAAATTGATTTATGGTCTATTCCGTTGGAATGAATATTTGATTTTCATTAATTTGTTTCTTATTCATTTGTGATTTCAATCATTAACTGTCTATCTAAACTCCGAGTCTATAACGTGACTCTTGTCTTTGTAAGAAAATGAATGCTTGTTTTTTGTGTATATAGCAAACCAAATAACTGTATATATGCAATTTAATGTTTTTGTCATGAAAATGTTTTGTGTTGTAAATAATTGTTTTTATGTGTGAACAAAGCAATATGTAAAGTGTCCTTTTCATACAAGAAATAGCAAAAAACTGAAAATAATAAACAGAAGAGGGTAATAGTAGTATACCCAAATTAACCTAGGAGTTGCACTTTGTTTTTTTCCTCAAAAAAGAGGATCTAGAATAAGTGTGCAGTTGGCATTTTGTTTTTTCAAGTATAACGTATGGTCCAGCCGATTGCACGTCCCGGGACCTAACTCCCCTGTTCTCAAACTTTAGAGCGGGACACCCCCACGAGAGTCCAAAGGGCACACGATTAAGTCTAGTTGCCGCTTGGCGTATATAAGAATAACTCGAGGAGGGATATTCTATCCTTCCGAAAGGGATGTCTGACAAGGACACTTTATCGTTTAGTGAAGACCACATACAAAGTCTGTTAGCTTCCTCTGCATTCTCTAATGTCGCTCTGAGCTCTTCTGCCCAACAGCAGAATGAGTCAGACAAACTGATAAGGCTGAGTAAAAAACATATAAGGACAGAACTACACGGGCACTTTCTGTTAAAGCATCTGAGGGGCGGGACAATACCCTGGGGTTTACAGGTAAAAAATGTCCCTGTAATCTTCACTGAGGACGTAGAGTACAGGAAGGGATTCAGCTGTATCAACACGAAATGTCGCAGGGACCTGATGGTCCATACCATAGAAACTGCACAAAGACTTAGTTTAAAGGAACTAGAAGAAATAGAAACACTGACCCAGGCCATCAAAGATAGTCCAACAGTACCTGATGCCAAAGCTCTATTGGAAAAAAGTAGAGAAGGAGATCTTGACTTTTAAAGATAATACACTTAACAACAAAATCGCACAATGCGAAAGAGATTCAAAGGCGTTCACACTTGAAAAGGCATATCCTTTTTTGAAAGACTAGTATTACACTCAGGCAGAATCAAGAGGGGCACTACGCAACTATCAGGGCAGATCCCGTTATAGATTCAAAACCTTCTCCGAAACCTCTTCTTCATCTGATTCATCTGGCTCCGATACACGTGGGAACCAAAATAAGAAACAAGTGTCTTTTTTAGAGAAGGACCAGCAAGGAAAGACCAGGTTCAAGGTACCATGGGAGATGCGGACAAGGAGGAATTTTTACAAATCGTAAAGGCAACTACAACAATAGTTAACTTATCCCCGAAAATATTAACAAAAGATGAAGAGTCTGTATTAAATTTAGGACTAAAATTTGTTCCACGCCAGCAAACAGACTTTACCCAAATGAAACTTGAAACTATTGAATTCTGCCGCAAAATTAGGCTTAGGGCTTTTTTTGCTAACCAGCCTCCAATGACCGAAAAAGAAACCACTGGGTTACGTAATAAATCAAACTTTATACCTACCCAGAAAATACCAAAACAGATTTATGCTTTTGAACAAATCATGTTATCTTCAATTGATAAACTAGAAAAGAATAAAAAGTATTTCCAACAAAACATAAGCAAAGGACAAAGGAGTGCGCTAAAGAATTTGAGTAACGACCAATCAATAGTTATCAAGCAGGCCGATAAAGGCGGTGCAGTAGTCCTCTGGCCAAGAGATCAATATCTTGCGGAAGCAAATGCACAGGTTAACAACGAAGTCTGGTACAGAACTCTTCAGGAAGATCCTGTTAAAAGCATACAGGGATTGATAGCCGACACGGTTAAAACTGGATTAGAGGATGGTTATGTGGGTGTGAAAGAAGGTGAATTCCTAATCAAAAAATACCCCAGGACTCCCATCCTGTACTTCCTCCCCAAAATCCACAAAAATCTGAATGAGCCCCCAGGACGTCCCATTGTTTCAGGGTGCGATTCCTGCCTTGAACCGCTCGCTAAATATGTGGATTTCTTTTTGAAACCCTTTGTGAGCTCTGTAAAATCATACCTTAGAGACACAATGGATTTCCTGGTAAAAGTGGAGGGGACTGAATTCAATCAAGCGTCACAATTACTAGTGACAATGGATGTCATGTCCCTCTATACCCAGATCCCCCAGGATGAGGCACTGGAAGTTATCGAGCTTTATTTGGAAGCTCGTGAAAGACCACACCGAGTTCCCACTAGTTTTATTTTAAAACTAGCAGAAATAGCTCTGCGGAGAAATTATTTTCGATTCAGTGAGCAATTTTTCATGCAGACCAAAGGGACTGCCATGGGATGCCCTTATGCCCCTGAGATGGTTATTCTGTACATGGCTGAATACGAGAAAAAATTCATTGAAAACAATAATCCCTACAGTGGTCACATTAAGCAGTGGTTACGGTACATCGACGACGTGTGGCTCCTGTGGCAGGGGAGCCACGCCAAGTTGATGGAGTTCCACGCATGGTTAAATTCCAAACACCAAGACATCAAATTCTCTGTTGAATTTAGCGACACTAAAATGACGTTTCTTGATGTGGAAATCACATGTACAGACGGGAGGTTAGTCTCCTCTCTTCATAGAAAAAAGACTGATAAAAACACAATGCTGCACCATCAAAGCGCCCATCCCAGGAACTTGAAGGCCAACTTACCGTATGGCCAACTGCTTCGCATCAGAAGAAACTGCACAGAGTTGTCTGAATATGAAAGGCATACTGACACATTTTGTAATGAGCTTGAAAACAGAGGATATCCTAAAAAACTGTTGAAGCACTCATTCAAGCGGGCGCGATATACGCCCCGCGAATGCTTGTTGCAGACCAAACAAAAAACAGAACTGGACCGTCTGGTCTGTGTCACTACATTTGGGCCTGACACCAATAAACTGAGACAGGTCGTCTTAAAAAACTGGCACTTACTAGAAAATTTGGATTGTCCGTTTCCGCGTCCGCTTTTTGCGTACCGGAAAAATAAAAGCATTGGGCAACAATTAGTACGGGCAGATATTGCATTACCGAAACCCAAGAGTGACTTATTGTCACAATGGAAGCTAAAACCCATTGAAGGGCACCTCAAATGCGGCTCTTGTGCGGCTTGTGGGACAACAATAGAAGGGAAGGAATTCCAACATGGAAGCATAAGGTGGAAGCACCTGAGTTTCTCTAACTGTAAGACACGCAATGTTGTGTATGTCATCACCTGTCCATGCGCAAAAATTTACATAGGTAAGACAACACAGCAAGTAAATACGCGCATAACTCAACACAAATCTAGATTGAAGAATAAGGTGTTGACCGCCCCTATGGTGGAACATTTTATGGAAAACAAACATACTGAAAATGACTTGAAATGGTCAGTTCTGTATGTTTTGCAACAATCCAGACCTATGGATCCTGATAAAATCTTGCTACAAAAGGAGGCGTATTTGATATTGAAATTCAATAGTGTACTAACTGGCCTCAATTCATTATCTGAAATATCCAGACTGTAGCTGCAGGATTACAGTATGCTCTGAATAATGTCCCCAGGAAGTTATCCCACAGTATGGTAACACCAGTGCAAATATTGCTAAAAACGCTGGTCGAGAAAGCCCTCCAACAAAATTGGTAACCCCGATTTTGGCGCTCCTAACATGACACATGTTCCCTTATGTATACAATAAACCCACTTATAGATGGCGACCGATAATCACGGCCAAATGAAAGCTTTAAAACACCGTCTTAAGATGGCCGCCGCTTCCACAGACTGATGAGCCAGTCACCGGATTGCAGCAATACTAAGTAAGTCCATAAACATGAAACTGTAGTGCCTCCCTTGATGCAGCGTGAACGACTAGTCAGTAAATACAATTTTATATACTTAGGGAAACGTCTGTCCACCCAGGAGGACAGCGAAAGACTGACTCGAAAAGCGCAAGGTGAGCGCTTGCCGCTGAATGAAAAAGAGTGTTTGCAGCCCAAGCAGGAAGCGATACTGAGCAGGTATGCCTCCCCGAGTAGTGAGCGTCATCTCTTTCGACCTAATGCGAGTATATATATTTTTTTAAAACAAATGCCTTATCATTTGTAGGCTGTAATCCACCAACAATAACTGAAAAGTAAATTGAAGAGATTGAAGGCGCAAAGACTCGATCTAAAAAGGTATGTTAAGTAGAGATGTGCCCCTCGTCTTTCTGCCAGGATAAAATAAGAAAAGTCACTATGCCCCTATTTTCCTATAGGTGCAAAGTGAAAGCAGTTCAGCCAAGAGCACAATAGTACTTGCGGACCGGCGATCGCTGGAAAACAGGTAATATTAGTGGCATTGACAATAGCCAGATGGAAGTCTAAGAACTACAGACAAAGAAGCTAAAATGAGTTTTGTTTTATACACTTTTAGATAAACCTTTAAAGACAGAGCCCTGATGAGAATCCGTTGAGTGAACATACCGGATTCGAAACGCGTTGGCGTAAAAGAGATTAGACATCAGTTTTCTAATAGACTGAAATTGATTTATGGTCTATTCCGTTGGAATGAATATTTGATTTAATTAATTTGTTTCTTATTCATTTGTGATTTCAATCATTAACTGTCTATCTAAACTCCGAGTCTATAACGTGACTCTTGTCTTTGTAAGAAATTGAATGCTTGTTTTTTGTGTATATAGCAAAACAAATAACTGTATAAATGCAATTTAATGTTTTTGTCATGAAAATGTTTTGTGTTGTAAATAATTGTTTTTATGTGTGAACAAAGCAATATGTAAAGTGTCCTTTTCATACAAGAAATAGCAAAAAACTGAAAATAATAAACAGAAGAGGGTAATAGTAGTATACCCAAATTAACCTAGGAGTTGCACTTTGTTTTTTTCCTCAAAAAAGAGGATCTAGAATAAGTGTGCAGTTGGCATTTTGTTTTTTCAAGTAAGTCAAACTAAAAGCAGGCGTAAGGAAAGTAGCGATAACCGCAGTTAGCGCTACTTTTCTTATCGCTATGCTTGTTAGCGTGCTGATTGATAATTGGAGAAATGTCAGTTAGCAACATTTCTCCAGTTATTTTCGGATGGAACGCCCACTTTGCATCTCTTAAGAGATGCAAAGGGAGGTGTAGGGAAAAAGGGTGCTAACATGCGATTTCGCATGTGAGCACCCTGTTGTTGATAGGGCAATAGTTTTTTCTCCGCTTTTTTGGCTTTTAAAGCCAAAAAATCGTAGCTAAAGCTCTTGCTGATATACCTCTTAGTTAAATAATGTAGGTGCGCAGCAGCTGCGCCAAAATAAAACTGGCCTCAGTTAGCGAAGCTCATAGCTACAAGGTGTTTCACATTTACAAATCAGGAACTTATAAAGATAATGTCTGTAATAATAATCAGAGAAATAAGTAGTAAAAACCAGCCCAGCAGACCATACAACAGACCCACAAACAGCTCACTGCCAGCCAACACACCAACCTGTCAGCCCAGCCCTTCTGGCACTACGAGAGTGACCTATAGACCAGTCAGGGCTTCCTCCAGTAGGTTACGTCTTCCTTGTTTATTTGAATTGATGTTGCTGTTTTACATATCAAGAGGCCAATGTATGAGCCCTTGCATCACTTTTGCGCCGCCGGTGCGACACTTTTCGTGATGCACCAGCAGCGTAAAAAATGTGCCTTGTTGCAATATATTTACAAAGGTTCGCATCTAGGTAGATGCGTCACTTTGTAAACGCCTGTGCCACATTATACCTCCGCCAGGTATAATGTACGCGAGGGGCATTCCCAAGCAAGTAAGGGTCATAGAAGTGACACACTGAAATCTATAAATTGTGCCTACAGATACGTCAGAAATACTGACGTATCTGTTACTCCTTGCGACATGATGCGTCATACTGTAAATATTACGCATCATTGGTGTCGCAAGGAGGGCGCAATGAAAAGTGTCTCATTCCTGTTTTCTCTCGGCGATGCGTCACTTTTCATAAATGAGGCCCTCAGTGTTTTACAACAATGGCAATCACGCATTCGGAGCAGTAAGCACAAGTCAGTACAATCAGGGCGATGGAATGGGGATTAGATGATGTGTCCTAGAACAATCCGTAGCCAACATGAGGATTCTGTATTCATTGAGCACCAGGGATTTCTGATTTGGTCGTCCAGGGAGGCCATTGTAGAGTTATGCAGTTCCTCTTGTGTGATACACCCAGGCCTCTTGTAGACTTTTGCATTCATGGAGACCCCTGGCAGCGTTAAAAGGACGGGAGAAATCTGGTCAAATCTCTAGTACCCAGAAACAAACCAGGCGGCTGCGAAAAGCCCCGGGTTTAGCTGGGGCCAAATACATTTTTGGGAGTCCTGTGGAACTGTGGGCCATATTACCAAGATGTGCTTTAAAAAACGCACATCGCACATTTCCCTATCGCCGGATTTTATCGCCGTGTCATTATCAACGCGCAACACATAGGCGATATTAAATCCGGCGATAGCCGGCGATAGGGAACATTAGCGCGTGAAAACAAGCGTTGTTGTGACGCGCTAATGTGTGACTTGATAATATGGAGGGGTGGATTCAGCTTTATGATCCACACCCCCATGTTGTCAATGCCTAACACCTGATCAGAGCAGGCGTTGGGAGACCTGCGATAAACGAGTTTATCGCAGGTCTCCTTCTCCCAACGCCTGCCTTGGTAATAGGGTGTTACCACCTCCAACCACATTTTACATGTGGTTGGACGTGGGAACGCCCACTTTGCATGTCATTAGCGATGTTTCTTGCTGACATGCAAAGTGGGCTTGAGGCAGGCGTTAGCATGCCCTTGTTAATAGGGCGCTAGAAGTATCGCCGCTTTCTCAGCACAATTCGCCGAAAAAGCGGTGATACTTAACCTTGGTAATATGGCCCCGTGTTTCCATAGTCCAGTCTGGAGAGAACTAGTGCCTGCATTACAAACTTTGGGCCTGATATAGATGTTGGCGGACGGGACACTCTGTCACAATGGTTACCGCGATCCCATCCACCAAAATATAAATCCCAAAGGATATAACAGGATTTCTATTTTGGCTGAAAGGATATCCGCCACCAACGGAGTAACCCGTCTGCTGAGATCTAAATCCTGCCCTTTGTCTTTATCAGGAGTGCACCCCTGATGCTCCAACGAGCCTGAGTTGGTCGCGTGCGATCTTAACCAAGGCAAAGATTTGGCTTTATAGATCAAACCGGTTATCAAGGATGAATCCCAGGGGATGGAAGTCATCTCCAATCGCCGGCATCAAATCAAGGTGAAAACAGGAGTCCATTCATGCATCGAGGAGCAGGCCGGAGTTTTTGGGAGAGATTAGTAGAGATTTTTCATTTGGCCTAAACGTTTTTGGTACAATATGAAATAGCGCCTTCCGCTGGCTGGGATAGACCCTTGCTCTCTGGTACATCTTCTAAGGCCATTATCACGGAATTATGCTGTAATGCAAATTAGAACAGTGGAATGTTGGGAGCTCCATTGAAGATAATGGAGTGCTCCCTGCTTCTACGGGCCGGTAAAGGCCCGCAGAGCAACATTCCAATGTTTTACAAAGGCCTCTTGGAGCTCGAGAGGATCTAAATCCCCTCGAGCTTCGAGAAGACTTTTGCTTTATTTTGCCCTCTAGTGGCAGAATGTTCTGACAGCCTTATAGCCCTTCTAGCAGGGCTATACCGTCTATTAAAGCCCTGTCCCTTGTTAAAGTACCTCGCCTTCGGCTTGGGCCTTTAACGGGGGAGCGGGCCTTTAATAGCCGTATAGCCCGCTACGGCTGGCTATAAGGCTATATTATGTGTCACAATTTAATGCATTATACAGCAAGGACATCTCCAAAAGTATCATAGTTTGCTTAACCCCTCCCCTGCTGGTGACGGAACCGCTCCGTCATCAGACACGGCCGCGCTGTGCTGATGACGGAGCGGTTCCGTCACGGCCCGCTCGGAGCGCCTGCGCGGCAGCGATTCCGCGTCTGCGCTGAACGTTCTTAAGAGCGGGCGGGGCCGTGACGGAACCGCTCCGTCATAAGCACAGCGCAACCGCGTCTCGTGAAGGAGCGGTTCTGTCACGAGTACGGAATTGCCGCCGCAGCGAAGGGGTTAAAACATGTTCAATGTTATAATCAGGAGAACACAAACCTGCATGTGCACAATTCTTGGAATAAAATATTCAATTTCCTCAACTGGTGATTCAAGCTACACCAAGGCTGGTTTAAAGTAAAGTAAAGTAAAGTCCACATTTGTAAAGCGCACAATCACCCGTAAGGGTCTCTAGGCGCTGGGGGGCCGTCGGGAAGATTAAGCGAGCTATTGCCCAGAGTCACATGGTGCTGGGCTAACCTGCCGCCGGAGCCGGGGATCGAACCGTGGTCCCCAGATTCCAGCGTCAGTCGCCCTGGCCGCGGCGCCACACCTCTCCCTGTTTATTAATGCCCAACTCAGTGGTTCTGGACCGGGTTAGGACTGCACAGAGATTTAGGGGGAAGGGGCTTCAGGGGGAGTATAATGCAGGGGTGCTTTCTTGTACTTCCTCTGTTCATCTCTTATATTGCCTTGCAGGGAGCAAACATTTGTCTACAGACGATGGGGTGAAAGGTCAACCCTGTTCTACTTTACATTTTGTACAGGGATGGTGGAGAAGAACCAGGAGTGGGTCTTCAGGGAGCAAAGAGCTCTTGTAATTAACAACTGTCAGAGACATAAAGATGCTGATGAATACAGATGTGACTCTGGTATCCAAGAGTACCAACAGAGCTACATCTGTTTAAAGATCTGTTAAAAAAGGGTTTCCCGCGCTATGGTATTTATGTTTCTGGTATGTTTCTCTGTATTCATCCATATTTACTTTTACTGTCATCAAATAGGTATTTATCCAAATTGCTTATTTACTTTTTTGGGGGGTGGGAAAATAAATGAACTTGTATTTAATATGTTTAAACCTTTACTTAGTTGATAAATGTATATTGACCTGCAGCACATAGGATTTCAGTGCTCAAAATAGCCCTATAAAATAACCAGCTCCACACGGCTGTTTAAGTTTGAGGGGCTATCTCCTCTTTTTTTAAACACTCTTTGCTGTCGATGTGCACAGCTATTGCCCTGGTAGTCGTGAGTGACAGCATGGAGTAACACTTAAAAAATAAAAACTCACTATCTTCATTTTTCCATTCCTTAGAAAAAACACAAGCATCTAAACGGACTCTTCTCAGTCTGGATTACTATGTAAAAATCTGTCAAATTATGAAACTGGGGACTTTTTTCCCAGTATGTTATGCCATAATTATTTGGGCAAATCATTTCAGAATTGCTTAAATTGAGGTCCAATGTTGGAGGCCAAAAAGGTATCAGTATGTTTAATGTAAATTGTGGGATAAGTGGCACTATCTCCCCTGTGTGGCATACTCTTCCACCCCTGCTGCTGGATTGGTTAATTGTAGTGATGGGCGGGACTTCCAGGAGCATGGGAGGAACAGGAGGCGCTAGGGCAGAGGCGCGCAGCACTGCAGTTAAGCGGGTCAACCTGGTACAGCAGGTATGGGTGAAGGGAGACCATCTCTTGTTGTCCATATGGGAAACATCATTTACATCGCGGTCTCCCCACCGCAATACCTTTACAACGCTAGCATTACAACGCAAGTCATTACAATGACTTGCGCTGGATGGCGCTCTAAGCTTAGGAATAGTATGATTTACTATTCCAACAGCTTCCCTGCTGTACGTAGACTGGAGTTGGAATAGTAAATCTTACTATTCCTAAGTCCAGCGCCCTCCAGCGCAAGTCGTTGTAACGACTTGCGTTGTAATGCCTGCGTTGTAAAGGTATCGCGGTGTGAAGACCGCGATGTAACATCATATATTCGTCCATATACGTCTTCCAACCAGTTTGTTATATGTTCTAAAGGTAACTGTGATTACAGTAACTTGAGTGACAGGGAAGCGCTACAGCCTGATTGGTTCAAAATGCCAGGAACTGATTCATGAAGAACAACACACGTAGCTGGCACACTCTGTCTCTGAGTGACAACAAATCCTTTGAGAGCACACATGAAGCTAATGCAGATCTTCCAGGGCAGCACAAGATGGCAAACTATCAGCAAAAGGACTGCCAGGTGACTAAGACTTTCTTCTTCCACCGTCTAAAATGTCATTACAAGTTCACAGCTGCACAGAGCCCTCCCCTCTGTACTCTGCAGAAAACAATCCTCCCTTCTGACTCCAAGGTCACGGCTGAAGGTCACAATCAAAACCCCTCTTTCCTTATCATGGCTGAGATAATTCCTGAACGTCACTCCTTTTCTCAAAGAAGCTTTGAAGTACCAAGATCACAAAGGCAGTGGATTTACAAATGCATTAGAGGAAAAAAATGAAAATCTGGGGATTGGATTATTCTGTGGGAGAGATAAGGAGGGAAGCTTTAGTCCCCCTCACAGGCATGAGTAGGGCCCTGTAGAACACAGGACGTCCTGAGTAACACTTGGCAGGGTCGTCCAGCAAGTCCCAGGATTAAGGATATTTTTATTAAGGTATTTACCTGGATGTGTCTGGTTGCAGGCTTTATTTTTTTGGGGGGTAGGAGTTTGATATAGTGCAAGCTCGACCCGAAGGTATCGGGTCGCTTTACATGAGCATCAGTTGCGTTACAGACAGACAGGTAAATTATTTTTGTTAGGCACCGGCAGATTAACTGCCATATGCATCAACATTAGGAATTGCGACTCCTAAATAGCAATTTTTAAGGAATCGCTATTTGGGAATCGCAAATCCTTATGCATGTAGGAATCTCAAAATAAACTGCGATTCCTTAACATTACCTAATAGTGATTCGCAAATTGTGAATCGCTTATAGGTAATGTCACTCAATTAATTCCTATGGGCCATAGGCCCATAGGAATGAATTCCAATGCATTCGCAAATTGTGATTACCAATTTGGTAATTGGAAATTGCGAATGCAATTCCAAGGGTGCCGGGGGCCTAAATCCCCCCTGATGCACCCCTCCCCCCCAAAAAGATAAGTGTGCACATGTGGCGCACAAACATGCCCTAAGGGCATGTTTGTGCGCCACATGTCACTTTGAAAAATGCATTTTTGTGCATTTTTCAATGCATGCGCAAATTATAATAAACTTGAAGTTGATGGTAATTAGCTTTTCCTAAATGCATAATTCGCATTTAGGATTCCTAAATGCATATTTTGGATTTAGGAAAGGCTACATGCAACAGCATTATGGTTTCGCAAATTGCAATTCCCTAAATGCAGTCGCAATTTAGGTAACTGCAAAAAATTGTGATTACCTAATTTGCAAATGCAATGCCTTTCATACAACAGAAAAGGCCTTTTTGCACTCAGCGAATCGGCCAGTTTGCGAGGGCAAAAATGCTTGATGCATGTGGCCCTAAGTGATTTGCCCAGAACCACGGGATGATCAGCGTATCTGCTGAGACTCGAGCCTGGTTCCCGAGCTTCGAGGTCGGCCGCTGTAGCCCTTAGGCCACATCATTCATCGGACAATTATCACCATATGCAGCCACATTTAGGTCTGGCTGTAAATAGGTTTGGCCCTCCCATTTGCTTTTCCATCTGCACTGTAGATTTAGGCGTATGACTCTTAAAACATGCAATTCTCTGGTATATGTCTATGGCTTTCCCACACAAGACTGCATTCTTCGCATGAAGGGTCAGACACTAGTAATTAAAACCAGTACATATGTGAAATGCACGCGTAGCATGCCTGGAATACTTTCTTTAATTAGTGATACAAGCAGGGTGCAAGCAAGGGCACGAGGGGGTCTAAGGGAAATCTTACTCGTACCTTGTTTATGTCTTACAAAAAGTATCTGCACAACATATGCAGTCAAATTCAATTTGTCTTTATTCGATGTTTTCTAATCATAAAAGACACATATAAAATACATTTATATAAAACAAGTGTGCCACACTTAATAAAGTACAGTTAATATTATTAAAATCCAGTTATATTTAGGAAGTAATGATAACTAAGATTTTACATTCATTGGAAAACACAGTTTTATCCAAAGTGGACTACATAAAAACAATATACCCACAATACCCATCAGGGGAAGCACCAATCATAATCATGTCCTCTTCATTATTGCAAGTTAGAGCCTAGATTAGCAACCAAACTACTCCTTCTGAGGGCCCATATCCAGCTCAAGAATGTAGCCATAGCTATAACTACAGGTTCCCTTGTATCTGTCTTTAAAATACACAATGCTATTTGGCATGATCTTGTGCCAATATTAAGACAGATCGGCTTTAGCCATTTGTTACGGGGACCCTTGTATGCAGGGCACACAAATAAAACATGGAGTATAGACTCTTCCTGGGGTGTGCACACAGTGCATTTTGTATCTCCATCTCCCCATTTTGCCGTAAAAGTTTTTAAGGGGAGGGTTCCCACTCTAAATTGTCAGCAGGTCTCGTAATGACATCCCAATAGGCCTCCAACCTATATTCATACTTATGATCTAAAAAGAGTCCTGCCAGGGAAGCACCGTCCACCAGTGACATGGCCTTGAGACAGACCATGTCCCTGTATAGAGATTTAAATTCATTTTTTGATGGGAACTGATTCCCTTCTGGGTCCTCCAACACGTGCGTGAGCCCCATGTCAAATAGTGGACCCTTAATTTTTTCAACCAGTACATTTTTGAGGACATATCAGCTTCTTTGATATGCTTAACTGCTTTGGCATAGGGTACTAACTCTGGGGTTGTCCATAGCCGTCTCGAATACGCTAGGGGTCTAAAGCCCGCTGCCTCCTCGATTGAAGTACATCCTGGATCTAAAAATAGGGGTTTGAGGGGAGATGATTGGGGAAGGCTAGTCAGTGATCTCATAAACTTATTTTGGGCTAGAACTAAGGGGGCTAGATTTTCGAAGCCCCAGAGTTCTGCACCATAAGTATGGAGGCCTTTATTTTCCTATTATATATGGCTAATGCTGGACCTACCGGTTTGGTGTAAGACAACCGGTATTCTTTTAAAAGGGCCCCTGCTAGTTGATTGTGCCTAAGGGCTAGTAACTCTATTTGAGATTTCAAGTTCATTCTCTTACCCATCGTTACACCCATGTACGTAAAGGTGTCTGTTTGCTCCAAAGGTGCACTATTCATTTCTACTCTGCCTTTTACTATTTTATGTTTATGCAGCACCATAAACTTAGTCTTATCAACATTGACTACTAGCTCAAGGTCGTTGCAAAATAAAGTGAACCTATCGAGGGCTCGTTGCAGACCTGATTGTGTTTTAGATAAAATTAAAGTATTGTCTGCAAACATTAAAAGTGGGACCCTCATACCAGAAAGAGTAGGGGCATCGGTTGGGTACTCAGAGTAATATGAGATAACGTTATTGATAAACAAAGAAAAGAGAGTAGGGGCCAAAACACAGCCCTGCCTTACCCCCTTGGTCACAGGAAACCGGTCTGTTATCTCACCCTGTTGACTCCACCGAACCTGGGCATAATTAGACTCATGAAGTTTAATAATAAAACTTAAAATCGCAGGGGGCATCCCTGCTTCCTTAAGTGAGTCCCACAGCTTTGAGCGGGGCACCAAATCAAATGCTGATTTTAGATCTATAAATGCAGCATAGAGAGTCCCCCCTGATAAAACCACAGTACTCCAATAAATCATCATGAATCTAAAGACTTGGTCTATTGTACTGACATGAGGACGGACACCTGCTTGAAAGGTGGATACAATTTCTTGATCATCTATCCACATATTAACCCTACTCAGTACAAGTCTGGCCACAATCTTTAGCATAGTGTCTCTAAGACTTATGGGCCTATAGTTGCTCGGACTGGCCCGGTCCCCTTTTTTATAGATAGGAATAATCTCAGCCCCACGCCAGGATTCAGGCAGAGGAGCACCTCTTGCCAGACCATTGACCGTATGATGTATATATTTGAGCCAATTTTCCTTGTCAAATTTAAAGATGCTAGCTGGAATACAATCCGGGCCCAGAGCCCTACCTGCTGGAACACCATCCAAGGCTCTCTCAATTTCCACTAAATCAAAAGTTAACACAGTGTCACACATTATTTGTGGATAGTGGCTTGGGCTGCTAATCGTGAAGGCAAACTGGGTCTGATATTACGTGACCCATAGTTCAGGGGGGACATTATTAACTGGTGAGGGGTCTATATACCCACTGCCCCATTTAACTGTTTTCCAAAATCGCACCCAGTTTTTTCCATTACTTGCATTTAATAAATCCTGCCATCTTTTTTCATCAAAGGACTTCTTTGCTCTTCGCTGTTTTCCTTATAAGCAGTCCTAGCTTCCCTAACTTCATGCGGCAATCCTGACCTAATCGCTTGGGAGAGGTGGCCGAATGCGGCCTTACAAAGCCCCATCATACCAGCTTGCAGATTTCTGTATGACCTGCTTTGAGAACCTTTTGTTTTTTGTAAAGAAAGATTTCAACTTTAAAAATACCTCTTCATGGACCTTTGTAACTAGAGTCCAAGGTCTACGACCTGAGATAGGGTTCCTTACATGCATGTTTTTTGTTTTGTTTACATTCACCGGTTCAATGTTGTGTAGAAAGGGCTCTAGAAACTGACAGTGCCATGAGACAACTTTCTCATTCCTTGGTTCTTTAAAAAAGACAAAAGCTTCATATTGAAAATCGATCACCTATTGATCCATCTCGATCACCTTTATGTGCGGGGTTCACCCGCGGTCAGCGTGGACAGTGTTAAATGCCAATATGACACCGTGTACAACTTCAACTTTGGCTTCTGTTTATTTGACCTCCAGAGCCAGCTTTACATCAGGTGGTCCAATGAACCTGTGGGTTGTCATTAACCCATGGACTGCTTCAGGGACCTGTGAAACTGGGTGGATCACACCGCCTGCTCCTGTAGATTCCAAAGATCGAGGTGCGTTCATGGCCTGCGGGAGCTGATCACTGTCCGTGGGGGGTCCCCACATCTCCTTCTCGACACATCAGCATCCCGCAAGCTCTCCTGTGTGCAGCTTCTGACTGATTCTAAAGCTCCGCCCCTTCATCGTTTGGTTTCTCCCACCTCAGAAGGATGCTCCTCCCGTACCTTCGGTCACATTCTGGATTGTCCATTGCAATGGAGTCTACAGGATCCCACCCACTCTAGCCACATTCTTGGTATGAACTTCTCAGACCGTCTGTCATCGGCTGAGAGGCCACTCTACCAACCAATGGGCTGAATCACTGACTGCTTCTCTTGTGCACAAAGCTCTCCCTGGTGAGTGCGCCCCAACCTCTATAACATGGGGACGCCATATGGACTAAACTCCTAAGGCCATCCACCCAGACTCTCAACCCACTCAGACTCTGCACCCACCCATACTCTCGATCCAGCCAGACTCGGCATCCACCCAGACTCTGCATCCACCCATACTCTCCACCCACCCAGACTCTCCTCCCACCCAGACTCCGCATCCACCCAGAGTCTGCACCCCGCCAGACTCTGCATCCACCCAGACTCTGCACCCCGCCAGACTCTGCATCCAACCAGACTCTCCACCCACCCAGACTCTGCACCCACCCAGACACTCCATCCACCCAGACTCTCCATCCATCCAGACTCTGCATCCACCCATACTCTCCACCCACCCAGACTCTCCTCCCACCCAGACTCTCCATCCACCCAGACTCTCCATCCACCCAGGCACTCAACCCACTCAGACTCTCCACCCACTTAGACTCTGCTCCCACCCATACTCTCAATCCACCCAGACTCGGCATCCACCCAGACTCTGCATCCACCCAGACTCTGCACCCTGCTAGACTCTGCATCCAACCAGACTCTGCATCCAACCAGACTCTCCAACCACCCAGACTCAGCATCCACCCAGACTCTCCATCCAGCCAGACTGCATCCACCCAGACTCTGCATCCCCCCAGACTCTGCACCCTGCCAGACTCTGCATCTACCAGACTCTGCATCCAACCAGACTCTCCAACCACCCAGACTCAGCATCCATCCAGACTCTCCATCCAGCCAGACTGCATCCACCCAGACTCTGCATCCACCCAGACTCTCCATCCACCCAGACTCTGCATCCATCCAGACTCCCCATCCACCCAGGATCTCCATCCACCCAGAATCTCCATCCACCCAGACTCTGCATCCACCCAGACTCTCCATCCACCCAGACTCTGCATCCACCCAGACTGCATCCACCCAGACTCTGCATCCACCCAGATACTCCACCCACCCAGACTCAGCATCCACTCAGACTCTGCATCCACCCAGACTCTCCACCCACTCAGACTCTGCATCCACCCTGACTCTCCATCCACCCAGACTTGGTATCCACTCATACTCTGCATCCACCCAGACTCTCCACCCACTCAGACTCGGCATCCACTCAGACTCTGCATACACCCAGACTCTCCATCCAGCCAGACTGCATCCACCCAGACTCTGCATCCACCCAGACTCTGCATCCACCCAGACTCTGCATCCACCCAGACTCTCCATCCACCCAGACTCGGCATCCAACCAGACTCTCCATCCACCCAGACTCTGCATCCACCCAGGCTATGCATCCACCCAGATTCTCCATCCACCCAGACTCGGCATCCACCCAGACTCTCCATCCACCCAGACTCTCCATCCACCCAGACTCTGCATCCACCCAGACTCTCCATCCACCCAGACTCGGCATCCACCCAGACTCTCCATCCACCCAGACTCTTCATCCACCCAGACTCTGCATCCACCCAGACTCTACATCCACCCAGACTCTCCATCCACCCAGACTCGGCATCCAACCAGACTCTCCACCCACTCAGACTCTGCATCCACCCAGACTCGGTATCCACTCATACTCTGCATCCACCCAGACTCTGCACACACCCATACTCTCCACCCATCGAGACTCTCTTCCCACCCAGACTCTGCATCCATCCAGTCTCTGCACCCCGTCAGACCCTGCATCCAACCAGACTCTCCACCCACCCAGACTCTGCACCCACCCATAGTCTGCATTCACCCAGACTCTCCACCCACCTTGACTCTCCACCCACCCAGACACTGCATCCACCCAGTCTCTGCATCCACCCAAGCTTTCCATCCAACCGGATCAACGTGTTCGCGTGCCAAGCTCCTCCCTCTGGACCTGAACTCTCTCTTCACCTTCATATCGAACATATTTTCTAAAATGAAGGAAAGGCCTGAAAACGTGATGTGTTCCACAGACTTTGCGGCTGCCCGAGGCCACGCAGGGGCCATCAGGAGGGCGGCCCCTTAGACACAGAGGGCTTCCCCCGCCCCTCTCTAGCCTCTCTCCTCCCCCGGGCAGGTGGAGTCCCGAGGGGAGCTAAGAGGAGCTGTTGGTCACGTCCGGTGCGGCAGGCAGGGCGAGGGGTACTTAAGCCCCCTTGCCATCTTTTCTGCCTCTTTGCCCCACCGGACGCGTCGTAGTGTCCTCGTGGGGACACACATTTTCCCTCCCGACCTCTCACCCTGTGTGTCAGCTTGTGGAGGACAGTTTGACTGCTGCTTGACTGGGCATTAGTGCATCTGTTGTCGGTAAGCAGCGCTGTCTGGGGCCAAGCATGCTGACTCAGGCAGCCTCACTGTGAGTAACGGAGTGTGAGGCGTCCTTGCCCGAGCAGACGGGAGGCCAGCCTGGACCTGTATACCCCCTGGGACACCACGCGGTCTTCTCCTAGGTGTACACGGAGATTCATTTAATGTTGGTTACTCCTGTGTTTTTAGCTATTGGTATTGCTCTTATCAGCTTTTTGCAGCCCTTACTGCTGTGCGATAATTTCCTGGCCACCTTAAATTATACATTTTCCATACTTGCCGTCAGGGCGTTTTGCTGGTGGCGCTCTTTGGGAAGTGGCCCTCACACTTTTCCCAGCTTTTGCGGGGGATCTGATTATTCGGTCTGGTAACTTTTCACCCCCTTTGCTTGTTTCACTCAGAGGGGGGTGGCTTTGCTCAGTGTGTTTCTTTTAGGAATGGGACGCTCGGCGTCACGAACATGTTCACGTGTCGCTGGGCTCCCCTGGCCTGTGTCGGAACAGCCTATTGTGTATACTGGAGTATCCTTAGATTCTCATGGAGCCCCTCCCAATGTGAGCTGTTGGCCTATTGTTTGTTGTCTCCAAATCCTGGTGGCACCTTGTACCAGTCTAAGCAATCCCTTAAGTGGGTGGTTTTAAGTCAACTTCAGACAAGCTATCTTAAAGGTAGCATGGACTAAGCAGTCTCCAGGCGAAAATCAGGAGAGCATGTGGAGCCAGCTGTTTTTTCCTTTAGATCCTGTTATATCTAATGGAGGTACACCTCACTAGTTAATTATCGTAATACTTTCGTATTTTCCCTACAATAATCGCCTGTATATTTTGAGTATAGAAGCACAAGCGATTAAACTAAAGCACATGCACGCCAGCCTCACCCTGAAGCAGTGGTGTCTGGGCCTTGGCCTGTGATAATGTCTGTTTACAGGAATCATGCAAGCGTTGTGGGCTGTTTATGTGTACGAGGCTCGAGTGCAGCAGGAGTACATGACGCCCCCGGCTCTCGTGGCTGACAGATATCTTGGGCTTTCTATGCCGTTTTCCTTGGAATAAGTGAGATGCCTGTGCAGGCATTAACGTTTAAAATGTAGGTTATGCCGCATATCTCACAGTCATGTTAGAGATGACAGGGTGTGCTACAAGCTTCTCACGGGGGTCAGATTATGATCCTTATGGTACTCAGCTGCATAACTTCCTAGCGCAGAGGGATAGCTTTAACCCTTCAGTCTTATGTAAATAAAGTGTGCACAGCGTAGGATCTACACAGTCCTTCTATGTCAGCTTGAGTGGCCTTGGCCGGCAAGAATGTTTTGAGTAACAGCTTCGGCCTAATTTTGCAGGGATAGGTTCTCTGCCCTCTTTTGGGAGGGACCCTCTTTTTGCCCGGCAGGAAGCAGTCCGGTTATATGGATGCACTGCTACTGAGAAAGGTTATTGGATAGACATACGTACAAAGGTTGCAGGTAGGAAGGAGGCTAAGTAGTGGGGGGCCCGTCTGGCGACGGTTGCCGCCGGCTGGGCTATGGCGGAGTTACAGGGCAATCCGGAAGCAGAGAAGTTCAGCACTGGACCTCAGCGGGCACATAGGGGTGCCTGAGCCTAAGACCTGGGGCCTCAGGGGAGGTTCCGGGAACACGTGAAGGCGCCCCATTTGTCCTTCGGGCGGTTGTGGGCCTGTGCAACCGGGGGTTTGCCTAGTACGCCCCGCAAGGGGCGTGAGTATTATGTTTACCGTAAGGGGCAGCACAAGGATGGTTCGCCACGGTGCTGCCTGGCTCATCAGGCGGGCAGGTGGCGAGAATGCGGCCTGCCCTTGGATTGCCCGTAAGATAACCCACTATGATTACATAACGTTGTATGTAATAAAATAAACCTGCAGCAGTTTCTTCCCAATCTAACACTGGTGTCTAGTGTGTTATTTGCGGGATGCATGCTAAGTGTGGGGTGGGGGGTCCTGTTGCCCTGAAGTGTCTATGCGGCTGCCCGAGGCCACGCAGTGGCCATCAGGAGGGCGGCCCCTTAGACACAGAGGGCTTCCCCCCGCCCCTCTCTAGCCTCTCTCCTCCCCCGGGCAGGCGGAGTCCCGAGGGGAGCTAGGAGGAGCTGAGGGTCACGTCCGGTGCGGCAGGCAGGGCGAGGGGTACTTAAGCCCCCCTCGCCATCTTTTCTGCCTCTTTGCCGCACCGGACGCGTCGTAGTGTCCTCGTGGGGACACACATTTTCCCTCCCGACCTCTCACCCTGTGTGTCAGCTTGTGGAGGACAGTTTGAACGTTCTAATGTTCTAATTTTCGTTGCAGGCGGAGTTACAGGGCAATCCGGAAGCAGAGAAGTTCAGCACTGGACCTCAGCGGGCACATAGGGGTGCCAGAGCCTAAGACCTGGGGCCTCAGGGGAGGTTCCGGGAACATGTGTCGGCGCCCCATTTGTCCTTCGGGCGGTTGTGGGCCTGTGCAACCGGGGGTTTGCCTAGTACGCCCCGCAAGGGGCGTGAGTATTATGTTTACCATACGGGGCAGCACATGGTGGTTCGCCACGGTGCTGCCTGGCTCATCAGGCGGGCAGGTGGCGAGAATGCGGCCTGCCCTTGGATTGCCCGTAAGATAACCCACTATGATTACATAACGTTGTATGTAATAAAATAAACCTGCAGCAGTTTCTTCCTAATCTAACACTGGTGTCTAGTGTGTTATTTGCGGGATGCATGCTAAGTGTGGGGTGGGGGTCCTGTTGCCCTGAAGTGTCTATGGACTACATCACCGCGGACGATGCCCTGAAGCAGCAAACCTGTGGTCTACGGCTACGCGCATGCGCGGATCCCACGTGAAAACTTCCTGGAACGTTCTGGCCTCTGGGCAGCTTCAGAACTGCATAAATACTTGAAATAAAGTAGGATATAAAGTAAACTTGCTGAAATTCTGCTAGATTTAAATGCTTAAAGAGCTAAAAGCAGTGACATTCACACTTAAAACCACAGAGTTCAGCACCTGAGCTGCAGCAAGGAGCGAAAAAAAAGACTACATACCAAAGGCACGAGCCCGGTTTTTACACCTTATTATATTAAGATTAGGCAGGTGTCTTCAAAAGCGCCGCTGTGTCATCGAGGCGACTTTTAAAAGAAAAACAGAATATCAATTAAATGTCACTTCAAACTAGCTGTCAAACAACAGGACATAGGAGTTTAAAAAAAAAAAAAAAATCTGCGGCCAGCCTCCGAGTGGTTCGGCCTCATATTGAATGACAAATACATGACCATCAAACCTTGCTTTTCAAAATATTCCTTGACTTTGCAGTCAGAGGCCATGTGCAGAAAAGACTGAGTATTACTAAAACGCAGGAATGACATATATATATATCCATACTAATATAATAAAGAGAGAGCCCAAACTTTTGAGGCGGGTAATCTCAGGAACCACAGCACCAATCACAGCACCCAATACAGCGTTGGAAAGGGCAGTTGCAGCAGAAGGACATAGGCTATGCAGACGCCCACCATATACATTTAAAAGGTAAAAGAACCGTGCCAGCAAAGTAGTCCCTTGTGGGCGTGTCTGCGTTGTGCTGTGGGCGTGTGCTGGGGGCATAACAAACGCTGGGGTCGTGTGGTACGTTCCGCCCTTCATGCCATGTCTCATATCGTGTGCTGTGGGCGAGTGCTGGGGGCGTGGGCGTGTGCGGGGCGCGGGATTTCGGAAAAAAAAGCGAGCGTTGTGCCCAATATTTCATTGTTTTTTCTTCCCAGGTTCTGAACATTCCAGCTCCGGGTGTCCACCCTGCTCCCTTTAAATACCCCTGCACCCCATAATCATAACCCACCCTTACTCCTTAAAATACCCCAACACTAACCCATCTTAACCCTATAAACATACCCTGTACCCCAAAACCCAAACCTATCCCTAAACCCTAAAAATACCCCTGTACCCCAAAACCCAAACCTAGCCCTAAACCCTATAAATACCCCTGTACCTCAAAACCTAAACCTACCCCATAATCCTAAAAATACCCCTGTACCCCAAAACCCAAACCTAGCCCTGAACCCTAAAAATACCCCTGTACCCCAAAACCCAAACCTACCCCTGAACCCTAAAATACCCCTGTACCCCAAACCCAAACCTAGCCCTGAACCCTTAAAATACCCCTGTACCCCAAAACCCAAACCTACCCCTGAACCATAAAAATAACCCTGTACCCCAAAACACAAACCTACCCCAGAATCCTAAAATACCACTGTACCCGAAAACCCAAACCTAGCCCTGAACCCAAAAAATACCCCTGTTCCCCAAAACCCAAACCTAGCCCTGAACCCTTAAAATACCCCTGTACCCCAAAACCCAAACCTACCACTGAACCCTAAAAATACCCCTATACCCCAAAACCCAAACCTAGCCCTGCACCCTAAAAATACCCCTGTACCCCAAAACCCATACCTACCCCTAAACCCTAAAACTACCCCTGTACCCCATAACCCAAAACTATATCTGAACCCTTAAAATACCCAAACACCCCAAAACATATACCTCAGTAGCCCAAAACACATACCCCTATACCCATACTTACCTTATCCAAACACTACAAAAAAACATGCTTTTACCATTCATGCATTTACAACGAATTTCGTTGTAAATGTATGCGCGGTAAAAGCATATAAAATGTAATGCCATGCGTTATAATGGCATTGCGGAGTCATGGTACTTTCGTAATGAAAGTATGCGGAGTGATGGTATGCGGAAAGAAAGTTGCGGAATAATGGGTGTTTACCCTCCCCCGTTAAGTACATTGGTGGCACGGCGGCCCACATCTCCAGCAAAATACTCATATTTTTTCACCACCGATTTGAAAAATGCACAGGTCTCTCTCATTGATGAGGCAAAAGAAGGGGGTTCCCCAATGGGCTTCTTATTGGATGTAGGCGGGTCGAGGGGGAAGAAAGACTGAACAAAGAACAAAGAACAAACCCCGCCAGTGGATAATATGGTCCCAAGTCTGGGATCCTAATGTACATGGGGTGATAAACCTAGAAGTTGGTACTGCACATTACAAAATTAACATAAATCAATTATTTATAAGAGACAGTTTTTAGCAAATATATAAGTATTTTTATTTTAGTGTAGAAAACATTTATGTACATCCATAACACATAATTATTTTATAAATATAATACACATAATCAATTTGAAAGCGATAAAAAAGTGACAAAATTACATACTTATTTTGAACCTACCCAGTAACATTTTCATACTTCAATCATACTATCATTCTTTCAGTTTTTCAAAGCCTAATCCTACCTAAGAATCAAACATTCCACTCTCATTCTTCAATCAATACAGGTTGTTCTGTTGTATGCCACACAAAGATGGTAAATATGTGGCATAGAGCAGAATATTGTTCCAGACAATTGATCTTATCACGGCATCTAATCGATACTCTATAATGTGTTGTATTTCTGGAACCACGGGCCGACGCGCGTTTCGGTGAATGGCCGGGTGGGCCACACCTTCGTCAGGGCTGGGAAATGTTGACTGGGAGAGAACAGGATAGTAATCTAAAAATAAAACACAATGCCTTAGTATTTATCTACATTACAGTCAAATTTATCAAGGCATATCTCATTCTAATAAATTTCTCTTTTCCAACATAGATAAAATTTGAGCACATAATTGTCTTTTTTTCTGCTCGTGGTTTATATATTCGTCACAATGACAGCGTGCAGTACCAAACAACACTAGGGCCACTCCCTAAGTTAGTCTCCCACAAGGTGAGATCTATAAGAGGCAATTTGGATAGCCTGGGCTGAGCAACCAAAAAGAGAGCATTTAAACAGTTTAACATCTTTCATAACTTCCATTTACTCACATTGTATACCATAATCATTCTCGAACACATGTTGACCAAACGCAAAAGTATTAGGGTTATTGTACTACAAGTTGGTAGTTCAGAAGAGCGACATTTAAGGGCCAGACTTTTAGTATCTCTTGGACCTAACATGTCTAGGATGTAACATAAAGTAAAGTAGGTGATAACAACTAACAACGGTATAGAATCGCATCTAATCAATTTAACTGCATATTAATGCCCAAAATGGGCATAATTTACCTATTAATAGTTTTTGTTTTAAAAAAGCAATACAAAGGCTAATAGCACGGTCTAGGTTTCAGATTTACCTGCGATAGTCCGTAACGGATTCCTTAGAGCAAAGGGCGCATAGGATGTTTTTTCCCCCTTATTTCCGCAATGCAGGACACTGTTTAGATGAAAAAATGCTTTTTGTTTATAAATTATCCTCATTGATTAATTCCTACCAGACTGTCAGTATGTTTTTAGTTCCATTACCTGAGTCTTTAAGTCTGTTTTATCAAGGATAGAATTCCACTACGCACAGATTTATAGATGAAAAAGTGGCCTGAGGATTGCTATACAATGCAAGTTTTTTCCTCTTCCCCCGGAATATCAAGCATGAGTCCCTACGATAAAAGGATATTATAAATATACATACTACCCATTATTAACCTAAAGCGGAGATGCCATTATTTTATAATTTATACACACCATGAATGTTGAATCAGGGGCGGCTAGTCAGGACAAATCTGCATCACCCAACACAGCTGGCATATATCCGCCTAATGAAGAACAGTGATTGAATAAATAAGGCGTGCTGGCGCATTTTGTTTAAAGAGACCATACTATCAAATGATCACACTTACTTAACTTGGATGGCACGCTGTCCGTAGTTTAAATTCTGTTGATTTTGCTGGGCTGATAAGGTTCACTAGTTCCCTTAATTAATTAGTCCTTGCACGAAACTTCCTAATGTTTAAAAATAGAAACAAAAAGGTGGAGGCAGAGTGAGGAAAGCCTCTACGTGAATTTTACTTAATAAAGACCGGCGACTAGGATAAAGAGCACTTACTCGGGATTCCTGAACAAACGTCCTACGTTGGAGTTCTGTTGCAGGCGCACTTAGTCTGGAGGTCTTTAAGGGGAGCTGCCTAGGGTTTAAACGTGAAGAAAGGCAGAATGAAAAAAACCTTCTTTGCGCATTCTAATTTGGCGTCAGGATAAAGAGCACTTACTCGGGATTCCTGAACAAACGTCCTACGTTGGAGTTCTGTTGCAGGCGCACTTAGTCTGGAGGTCTTTAAGGGGAGCTGCCTAGGGTTTAAACGTGAAGAAAGGCAGAATGAAAAAACCTTCTTTGCGCATTCTAATTTGGCGTCAGCGGGGATCCTCAACAAAGCGTACTTACTCGGTGTTCTTTGCAAGGAGTCCATAGATGGGGTTCCGTCGATTGACCCACTCGACCTATCCTCGAACGGGGCAGGACTCGCAAGGGCACTAAGTCTACTTGGATTTAAATAGCCCAAATTCCCGCGCCGAACAGGCAATCAATCAGCTGCTTCCGGGTATGACGGTCAAAGACGGACTAAGTGATCGCTTGCAGGTAGGACGGTCAAAGACGGAC
Source organism: Lissotriton helveticus (assembly GCF_964261635.1). NCBI lineage: Eukaryota > Metazoa > Chordata > Amphibia > Caudata > Salamandridae > Lissotriton > Lissotriton helveticus. The sequence continues at coordinate 106,644,257 of NC_136065.1, forward strand.
TAAGTGATTTGTGAGTGGCACCAGAGCGGCCATCTTTTAGTGGGGATTAGTAGCTGGTATTATGTTGCTGTAATCACCGACTTTAAACAGGATTATGTAATTTCATTTATATTCATTATAAGCTGGGAGTGCCAACATATTAATTTTAGTGCATTTTAAACGCACTAATAAGGTGCCACGGATGCAAATGATAAACCTCTCAAACAAGTCCGCCATGCAGATTAAGATGGAAGTGCCAACATATTAATTTTAGTGCATTTTACACGCACTTATAAAGTGCTCCGAGTGCAAATGATAAACCTATCAAACAGGTCACTAGGCTATCATCCTCATGGATTTGGCGATATTCATAGACGTTCATGGCATTATGGATATAGATCATCGACCTATTTATAAGGTCACTTTGTTATTGCTCTTAGGAAGGTAAGCCAGTCCCTATAGTTTAATTCAAGATGCGGTATTCTATGTATATTATAGTTTGCTGTTCACTACTAAACCCTTAAATTAATTATCCAGGACGCGACAGTTGCTTCATAGTTCTTTACTTCTTGGTTATGTAAAGAAATATTTTTTCGTTTGTCAATATTTATTTTTTACATGAACGCCTGATGCCAAGGGCATTCTTCGTTGTGTCCTCTGTTTACAGTATCCAAGTAGAAGATCCAGAACACCTCCCGTTTTTTTCTCAGACCTTTGGGGTCAGTGCCTGGGTCCGCTTTTATTTTTTCTAGGATGAACCAACGTAGATCATGTTCACTGTGCTCTTTTTCAAGCCAGTGAGTGACCAAGGGAGCCGTGGTTTTTTCGTTCCTGATGTTCGATTTGTGTTCCCCTATTCGCGTCCTACATTCTCTGCCCGTCTCCCCAACATATGGGAGGTTGCATGGGCACAGGATTAGATAGACGATATTGCTTGTGCGACAGTTTGTCATGATTCCATTCCGTCGCACAGATATCGTACGGTCGTTGGTACTGACTGTCTCTCCAACAATAGCTTGAGGACAAATGTGGCAGGTCCCACATTTATGGTTTCCATATATCGGTTCAAGTCCGGTCATAGAGGTTTGAGTATTTTCCAGTGTTTCCTTGAATTTCCCCCTGACCAGGTGGTTCTTTAAGTTGGGATTTTTTCTGAAGGCAAAAATCGGTCGAGTTAGATGTGGTTTCTCCTTTTCTGCATTCAAAATATGCCAACTAGAATTAACGGCTTGTCTTATCTTATGGTTCATTTCGGAGTGGCGAGTTATACATACAAGCTGGTTGGTTTTCTCAGGGTTTCTTGGGGTGAACATAGCCTCTCTGTCGGTGTATCTGGCCCGTTTAAAGGACTGTTTGATCAGCCTGGCTGGATAGCCTCGAAATCGAAGTTTTTCCTGCAGGATATCCGCTTGGGTCAGGAAATCGTGCATATCCGAGCAATTCCTCCTAATACGCAAAAATTGGCTATAGGGGATACTATCTCTCTGGTTCCGCGGATGAAAGCTGGAATACTGGAGTAAGGTGTTTCGAGCCGTAGGTTTTGTATATAATGATACTTTAATGGCTTTTTTGTCATTTTCAATCCAGATGCAGATTTGTCCTGACTAGCCGCCCCTGATTCAACATTCATGGTGTGTATAAATTATAAAATAATGGCATCTCCGCTTTAGGTTAATAATGGGTAGTATGTATATTTATAATATCCTTTTATCGTAGGGACTCATGCTTGATATTCCGGGGGAAGAGGAAAAAACTTGCATTGTATAGCAATCCTCAGGCCACTTTTTCATCTATAAATCTGTGCGTAGTGGAATTCTATCCTTGATAAAACAGACTTAAAGACTCAGGTAATGGAACTAAAAACATACTGACAGTCTGGTAGGAATTAATCAATGAGGATAATTTATAAACAAAAAGCATTTTTTCATCTAAACAGTGTCCTGCATTGCGGAAATAAGGGGGAAAAAACATCCTATGCGCCCTTTGCTCTAAGGAATCCGTTACGGACTATCGCAGGTAAATCTGAAACCTAGACCGTGCTATTAGCCTTTGTATTGCTTTTTTAAAACAAAAACTATTAATAGGTAAATTATGCCCATTTTGGGCATTAATATGCAGTTAAATTGATTAGATGCGATTCTATACCGTTGTTAGTTGTTATCACCTACTTTACTTTATGTTACATCCTAGACATGTTAGGTCCAAGAGATACTAAAAGTCTGGCCCTTAAATGTCGCTCTTCTGAACTACCAACTTGTAGTACAATAACCCTAATACTTTTGCGTTTGGTCAACATGTGTTCGAGAATGATTATGGTATACAATGTGAGTAAATGGAAGTTATGAAAGATGTTAAACTGTTTAAATGCTCTCTTTTTGGTTGCTCAGCCCAGGCTATCCAAATTGCCTCTTATAGATCTCACCTTGTGGGAGACTAACTTAGGGAGTGGCCCTAGTGTTGTTTGGTACTGCACGCTGTCATTGTGACGAATATATAAACCACGAGCAGAAAAAAAGACAATTATGTGCTCAAATTTTATCTATGTTGGAAAAGAGAAATTTATTAGAATGAGATATGCCTTGATAAATTTGACTGTGATGTAGATAAATACTAAGGCATTGTGTTTTATTTTTAGATTACTATCCTGTTCTCTCCCAGTCAACATTTCCCAGCCCTGACGAAGGTGTGGCCCACCCGGCCATTCACCGAAACGCGCGTCGGCCCGTGGTTCCAGAAATACAACACATTATAGAGTATCGATTAGATGCCGTGATAAGATCAATTGTCTGGAACAATATTCTGCTCTATGCCACATATTTACCATCTTTGTGTGGCATACAACAGAACAACCTGTATTGATTGAAGAATGAGAGTGGAATGTTTGATTCTTAGGTAGGATTAGGCTTTGAAAAACTGAAAGAATGATAGTATGATTGAAGTATGAAAATGTTACTGGGTAGGTTCAAAATAAGTATGTAATTTTGTCACTTTTTTATCGCTTTCAAATTGATTATGTGTATTATATTTATAAAATAATTATGTGTTATGGATGTACATAAATGTTTTCTACACTAAAATAAAAATACTTATATATTTGCTAAAAACTGTCTCTTATAAATAATTGATTTATGTTAATTTTGTAATGTGCAGTACCAACTTCTAGGTTTATCACCCCATGTACATTAGGATCCCAGACTTGGGACCATATTATCCACTGGCGGGGTTTGTTCTTTGTTCTTTGTTCACTCTCTCATTGATGGCCAGCACCGACATACACTTTTAGACACACCTCCCGCCACAAGTTCTAGAATTGCGAACTTTAGAGCTGGGGAGCTGGGGAGCTACGTTCGAATCTCGGCATCAACTCAACATCCTGTGATTCCAGGCAAATCGCTTTGTCTTCCCGTGCCTACCACAAATGAATGTGTTCTTCTGTAATGTAAATTGTGCTCATGCCATGTCGTCGAATTCGCGCTATATAATATTGCAAGGAAAAATAAAGTAGGGAAACTCGAGTTCACACACTACTGAACGCGCACTCTTAAGTTCATCAGCAGTGCACTGTGAATCGGAGCGTTTCACAGGCCTGTCACAGATAAGAAATGCTATCAAAACGAAATCCTACAAAACAATATGCTACTGGCCGGCAGCAATTCATACTCGGACAACGTCGGGACGGGCTTCTAGTATATATATATATATACATACATACAAACCTCTTACCCTATTCTATCCTGCCACTACCCTTCTCTACCCAAATAACTGAATAACATATCCACCACTCAAATTACTTCATATTTTGCTATACTCATTTTCAACACTAAGGGCCCGATGTAGGTAAATCTTTTTTACCACTTCTTAAATACCGATTCATACCGAATCGGTATTTAAGAAGTGGTAAAAAAGAGGAGGCCAGATGTAGGTAATTATATTTTCATAATTACCGAATCGGAAGGAATCGGTATTTACCGATTCGGTAAATACCGAATCGGTAATGCCCATTGATTACTATGGGCATTGAAGCCCATAGGAATCAATGGGCATTACCGAATCGGTATTTACCAAATCGGTAAATACCGAATTTTGCAAGGGTGCAGGGGGTGTCACTTTGACACCCTCTGACACCCCAATTACAGGCATGTGTGCCATGTGGCACACAGACATGCCCTAAGGGCATGTCTGTGTGTCACATGGCACAGGTGTGCATGCACAGATGTGCATGCACACCTGGATTCGGTATTTCACCACCCAATTGGATTGGGTGGTAAAATACCGACTCCTAAAGGCCTGTGGCACTGTTTGCAGTGCCACCTACATGTGAGATTTACCGAATCGGTAAAATTACCGATTCGGTATTTTACAGAATCGGTAAATTTACCGATTCGGTAAATTTACCAATTCTGTAAAATGGTCCCCTACATCTCAATGACCCATTTACCGGTCGGTAACGGCCGAATTCGGCCGTTACCGACCGGTAATGGCCACCTACATCGGGCCCAAATTCTTTTATGGGTTCTGTAGTAGCGTGCTACTCGCTGGAAAAGCACTTCAACACCCCATCAGGGGTAACAAGCTCTATATGAACGCAAACTTTTCGCCCCTTTGTATTCCTCCGCTATCCTTCTCACTTCAAATAACTGACTAATATCGACCACTCAAATTACTTTCATATTTCACTATACTAATTCACCACAAATCCTTTATGGGTCCCAGAGTAGCGTGCTACTTGCCGAAAAAGTGCTTCGATGCCTCGTCAGGGGTAGTATAACAATACAACACAATACAATACAATGCAAGGGTGAAGGAATTTCAATGCTGTCAGCGGAGTTGTGTGATGTTCTGAGCTCACAACGTCGCCAAGATGAAAACTTTGTGAATTTCGTTGAACTTTAGATGCTGGTGAAGTTTCCCAAACAAACATAGCTAGGAAATTTCCCAGGAGAATTAGTTTTTTGCAGGAAAATTCTCCCACCAGACGCTTACTTCAGGTAATGCAGAAGAAGCTGCTCATTTCGTCACCTGGTAAAGACTGATGCTTGTGGTGACCTATTTACCAGCTGTGATCTTCACCACCTCTTATGGTTCTGCTTCGGGGAATGAGTCATAACTATCAGAATCGGGGTTTTCCGCACTGATTACAGCAGGTTTTGTCTTTTTCGAACACATTCCTCAGGGAAATTCAGATTTTTCCTGGCAAAATGTGACAAATAATTGCAGATTTCCAGTAATTACCGCACAATAATGAACGCCGCGACTTCCACAAACTCCTCTTTATACATGGATTGAGGCTCACTCGGATACTTGCAGTCAGGCCTTAATGGTTGGTGTTGCTGAGTTTTTCTCCCATTCATATATCCTACTTTCTTGGACATTTTCGCTCACATTTAAAAAAAAATTATCAACTAATTTAGCATGTTCAAGGTGTGTTCATGAATGGCCCCGTGCAGCAAAGTCTTTTGAAAACATCCGGTGTAATAGACCACAGACGACCCTAGTGGGGTGCAAGGACTGAGGGCCCTGTCTCCAATGGAGATGACCCCGAATGGAGGGCAATTTATCTCATAAGCCTGAAGCCTGCTGCAGACAGGGACCCACAGTCTGCATCAGCTGGAGGCCTTTGTTAAAGGTGGGTTTCCCCAGAGAGACAAAGAAAATCCTGAAAACAAACTTTGTGTTAATGAACGTGTCATGTTTGTCAGTCACTATGACATTGGAAACTCTGTCCAAAAAAACAGGGTAAGCGATTTGCTAAAGATGTTTGAGTTTATATTTTTGTGCTTTGCTTACAATGTGCAGCCTTTATTTTCATACTCGATTATACTTCTATACACTGACATTGTAATGTTGCTTTTGAAACAAATACTCTACCATGTACAGACTGACATATTCTCTGGCTGCTCCGAGTAGGATATAATGGTAAAGAGCTGTGATTGGTTATTGAAAGTATTTTTCTGTTGTAAAAGTGTCTCATTCGTTGCAAATGTGCAAAACCTAGGAGGCAGAAGGATACACTTAACAACCAAAGCAACACTTGAAAGCCTGAGTTTGTAGTGTACAACTTTAAATCTCGATATATTGTCTTCTTTATACATTTATACCCTTTCTTTTAAGTTATGTCTCTCTATATATTTATTGCTTTACTCCTACTGTGGGAGAAGAAGAAAACATTTACGTGTATACCCTTTCTATGTAGTCTTGTATCTATATATGTATTACTTTAATCCTACTGTGGAAAAAGAAAAATATGCATGTATGCCCTTTCTATGTAGTTATATATCTATATATTTATTACTTTACTCCTACAGTTGAAGAAGAAAAAAAGAAAAAACACATTTGACTCTCCAATGCTCTGCTCCATGTCACCCTATACCTCTCTCCGTATATCTTTTCCCTCCAACTCTATGACACATCCCAAACCTCATACTGCTACTACTATGATCTCCAAAATAAACCTTTCTAGACTCTTTCACCCCCTCCCTCCTTCGCTCACCTGAAATCTCACTTTACTGCAATCTTCTCCCAAGCAACCCTAAATTCTTCTCTCTTCCATCCATCGTTTGACACATTCCAAACCTCATTTTACTACTATGATTTCCCTTGTCCCTTTCTAGCGACTCTTTCATCCTCCCTCTCTCCTTTTACTCTTTCCAAGCCTCATCTTCCTACTCCCAGTAACAATTTCTAGACTCTTCCCTTGCCTATCCCTCCGTTATCCTATTCAATCCAATTAACAAACTCAAAAATCCATCACTCAAATTAACACACATTTCCCTATACTAATGCACCACTAACCCTTCTGGGGTTCTGGAGTGGCGTGCTACTTGCTAAAAAGCACTTTGACGCCTCATCAGGGGTAGTACGTGCTATATAAATACAGTTACAATAATGTGTGAAAGTGAATCTGAGAAAAGTTGTTACAAATGGAGGATTTCTAATTGGTAAGGGACCAAATCTGGGAAGAATTTATTATGTGTGTGATAAGACTGCTTATTTCAATCTGGTGCATAATTGGGAAGGATCATGTTACCTTGTATTGGTGTTTCCTAAAATCTATCACGAGTGGCATATATGATGGAGTTGGTTTGAAGAGAGTAAAGCGTAGTTTATGACAGATGGTATTAGATACAATAGGAGCTATTATTTCATCAGTAGGTGTGACTATGAATGATGTGAAAATTAGATGCTTGTGTGTAGACTTGTGGATCGGCCTGCTTCTAATACGACTGGTGTTTTAAATCCAGATTCATTTAGAGTTAATCGCAATGTGGCCAATAATTATGCAAAACTCCTTAGCATTAGATATCCTTCTCATGAAGGAGGCTGATGTTTGCAAGGTACTAGAAGTAAAAGAATGTTGCATATTCATACCTGATAACAGCAGGGTTATTAATGCATATGGGAATAATATTACTAATATCGCTTGTGATCTCCATGTTTTAGAAAAGCATGGCTTGAGGAAAACAGTAGGTCCTTGCGTTAGTGGGATGGGGGAAGGTTTTACAGCGTTGGTGAGTGGTTGGATAGTCTGGAAGGAGGAATGCTGAGGCCAATTCTAACTCTTTTGATGATTGTAATGACTTATGCAATTGTCCTGTTTCTCTCATTTAAACTCTCTGCGTGTTTGCTTTTAAAATGTAGGTGTGGGTAAAGGAAAGTTGTAAAACATAAGAGAGTATAATTCGAGGTGGAGGATTCCAAAGATCGTGTTTACAACAATCAGCTAAAATTGATGGAAGAATCAACTCGAAAGAAGAACGCTATGCAGACTGAGTTATAATGGCTGACTAGTTTAATTCAGGGAATTGTGTGTTTTAGTGATTATGAAATAATCAGAGGGGGAATTTGTGAAAAGTTTTTTTGTGCTTATTTTTGTGGATTATTACCAATGTGCAGAATGTATTTTCACACTCGATTACACCTGCATACCCTGATATATCACTGTTGCTTCTGACATGAATTCTTTAAAATGTGTAACAGTGGGTTTCTCTAATGCTTGTTAACTAGAACTCAATTTAGGTATAAACGTCCTCTTGTCTAAGATAAAGGTCATCCTTTTCACTCATCTCTTTTCCCCGCATCTCTCATCACAATTTCAGCAGCACATAGGCAAGGCGAGATGTACGTTTATTTCCACTGTCATTGAATATGATGCTCTCGATTAAATTTGCCCGGGTGAGTCACAAACTGCCACTTTATCCTCAAGGTCCTTCCTCTGGTTCACTGTGCCCTGTTCATTCATATAACACATTATTGGTCATGTTTGTTCTAGCATCTGTGGACAGCATTAGCATAAAGGAGGTAAAATAGTTATTCAGGTAGTGGGATAGTGCATAGGAATTAAGGTAATATGATGTTTTTTGTTCATGTGCTCTGATTTGCTGATGAAATGATGCATGTGCTCAAACCACAGTGACTCTGCAGTTTATGTTAATTTCATATGCACAAATAATGTATACAACCCTTAAATATGGAGTGAGCCAGAAGACTTCCCTGTTCTACTAGGGATGCTGTCTATTAGTTTCTTTAATTTGTGCCCACTTGGGACTTAAAATATTTTCTGGTTTTGCATTTCTCTGTATTACCCTTTTTGTTGACAGTATTCATGGCATTGACTCTGTAACATCTTACTTTTGAATTGTGTAGTAAAATCATTTAACTTATTGATCTAGAACTCAAGTATTAAGTGGGCCTATTTACATAATAGATTTATTTCAGATTTTTGAGGCATTGGGAGATGCCTTAATGAGGGAACACATTGCCTCCTAAAATTGGGGTTTAACAATCTCCAATCCACTAAATGTGGGCATTTTGATTGAAGTAACATTTTAGGATTTCCAGACTATCAGGGTACGACACGTCCACAGATGTCAGGGTGAAGATTGCTTAAGTTATAAAACCTACATTATTATGATACAAGCATGCATATCGTCAACCTCAGGCCTGTCTGAACAAAAATCTGCTGCAATACATGCATATGGCACTTAAGAAACATATGCATGTGTTAAGGATTTGTAAAGTGCCAATCTTTCCAAAAGGTAGCACAGCTCTAGCCACGCTCTCCTCTTGCATTCCAGAGTTTTCATGAAAATGACTTCTGATACGCGGTCACACCGGAAGCACCCAAAGGAACTTTTGTGGTGGGATTTTGGACTGCATATTTTTTGGTGGCACCTTCAATTCTGGGCTTGGATTATTTTTAGGAGTGACACCTTTTTTTCAACCCACTGGTACCATATGTGTGTTGATACTCCGAGAACAGATTTGTCTCAGTATCCCTTGCCCACTTTTTAGACACTTCAGCAGCAGTGTAGCCTACACTAAGAATCGCAGACCTAAAAGCCATCAGAGATCAGAGTTGAAACAAGTCAAGTCCAATAGCATTACACTGGTTATAGGGCCAATCAGGGTTAACTAAAATCTACCGCCGAGTGCTAAGGAGCTATCAAAACATTGGGATTGTATTTCAACTAAATATAGTGCTATTTTATTTTGAGATCTTACTTTTGACTGTTCCATTTACTTACTTGTTAAATTTATTTTCTCTTTTATAAAGGAAAGCACTGACTAAACCCTATGGTATTAGGAGCTTTTTACTGTCTCATACTAGATTTGAGTTTCTAGCCCTTCTCCGCCTCCAAGGAGTAAGCCTTGATTGTTCGGCTTGCTACCATGTGAGAGTCAAATCACTAAAGAGAATACTGTGGTTGTCTAAATGGAGTACACCCCAATCTTCTGGCCCCAATAGTAATCAACAGTGCCCACATGATACTGCCCACTAACCATGAACTGCCCCAGAGCCTGAAAAAAGGTCTTGCTTTGGCAGCAATGGACATCACTAGATTGATGCCTTGTCTCAACTTGATTACTCAACAGTCTGATATGACTTGCTGAGTGTATTTAATGCCATCACCAGGGTAGGCCCTCTGGAGACATGGCACAAAATCAATCATAGTTCCAGTCTATAAAAAGGTAGACACATCATGCCCAAAGAATTATAGACCTATATCTCTACTTGATTCCACCTCTAAGGGAATGACCCGTGTTCTGTTGCATAGACTGGGGGATGGGGCCGAGGCCAATAACATTTTAGTGGATACACAATACGGCTTTAAGAAGGGGGTTAGGCACCATCGATCAATTCCTCAGTTTGAGTATGCTATTAGGTAAATATGCCGTCGCCAAGAAAGTCAACTCCGGCCGTGCTATGCTTTAGTAAGAAATTATGGAGGAAACCTGTACAGGAGATGCTGGCCATATGTTCAGGTAAATCTATTGCAGCAGCTACCTATGGGGCAGCCATCTGGGGCACGGTGGATGTTGATGAGATACAGCATGCAGAGGATGCTTTTGTGAAAAATCTTTTAGTTGTTCCGTGCAGTGGTTCTAACGCCATGTCCCATGATGAGCTAGGAGGGATGTATGTCGTTAGCACACATGCTTTTACAACGCATGCCTTTACCATGCAACTTTTACAACGCAAGTTGTTACAACGACTTGCGTTGGGGGGCGCTGGATAGTGAATAGTTTAATTTACTATTCCAACTCCAGTCCCCGTGGATAGTAGGGAAGGTGTTGGATAGTAAATTGAACTATTCCCTATCCTAGAGCGCCCCCCAGGGCAAGTCGTTGGAACGACTTGCGTTGTAAAAGTTGCGGGGTAAAGGTAGTTCGTTGTAAAAGTTGCGTTGTAAACGCTGTTCACCGCTAGGAGTCCCCTTCATTATGGATAACCTCAGGCTAACCCTGCTGTTGCTCTGGCACTCAATGTGGATCAGGGAATCTGCACTGCTGAATCACCATGTTTTGGAGGACTGTTTAAAGTGACATTCTGCCATTGACATACCTAGGATTTCTTATATCAAAACTCACACTGGAGGAAATAGGGCTCTCTGATCTCTTTGTTCCTCACCATATTCTTGTCTTTCATGCAGTAAGATAAAGCCAGGGCAGGTTTTTCTAGATCAGGCTGCGTTAAGAAGATCAGTAAGAACAAAATGGCAGTCATCTCCTATAGTCTAATTCCCTCCTATGTAGGCCTGCATCCCTATTTGTCCACAAATCAGAATCAGCAGTCTCATTTTGTGCTTACAAAATGTCATCTTAACTAACTTCCGCTAATGCTAGGCCACTCCGAAAAACGCTACTCTTCGAATGAGCTAGGTCCATGCCCATGCAATTGAATTTCTATCCAATCTAACTTACATATAATGTTGTATTGTTCACTCTACTATACTCAGAGGAAAACATTTATTGTGCCTCTTCTCAAAAGATGTAATTTCAGCCAGTGGGGCGGAGCTCCGCCATCGCTGGGGAGCAGCCACTGCGTTCGACACAAATTCTCTGTAATGCGTGAAAGTTAATGTTAGAACATTTGTGTTATACATGGTGAATTTCTGATTTGTGAGCAACCAATTCTGAGAGGAATTTATTATGAGTGTGGCAATTGACTTTGACTAGTGCAAATTTATGAAGTCTGTTTCTGCGTCTCCTCTTCAAGACAGATTTTTAGGTTTGACCTGTATGATCCTTGCGGGACTCATAGCAAACATATTGTAACCTATAGTGCACAGACATAATATCGAGTTTTTTATTTCGCCCTTCATAAATATCGAGTTTTAAATATCGTAGGGACAGAATATCAACATCAAGAATATCGGTTACCAGAATATTGACCTGAAGGTAAGAAATATCATTTTTGAAACTATTAAAGTTAGTAATATTGATAGCAAAAATATTGATGTTAATAATATCGATGTTTATGTTAGTGTTATGTATTTTAGTATTTATTTTATATGTATGTGTTCCATGTTTTGTTATGTTTTGTATTTTTTTTTTAAATATATGTATTAAATGTTTAGAAGTTGGTAATTTTTCTTTTAAAGTACATTTTGCGTTTTAGTACCATCGCGGTATGTGGGTTTATAGGGGAATAGGGTGGGAAGTAATTTAATTATAGTAAATTAAATCATAATTTTTTAGAAAGTTCTAATTATTTTTAATTACATTTTGCATTTTAGTTCCGTAGCGGGTTGTGGGATTATAGAGTAATAGGGTGGGAAGTAAATTAATTATAATAAATGAATAATGCTTTTTTTTGGTATTGATAATTCATTTATTGTTTATTAATTTTTAACTGGTAATTAATTTATATTAATTGATAAATATATTAAATGTGTTAATTTAGTTTAGGACCGGGTTGTGTGTTTATAGGGGAATAGGGTGGTAAGTAATTTATTATAATTAAGGTTCACTGTTTTCCGGTTTTACAGATTTTTACTGCTAAATGCAGACGGAAAACAATGTCTTTCTGTCTGCATTTATTTTTTAAAGTGGATAACTACAGAAAATTGTGCTGCTCTTAAGCGACTCTCAGTGCTGTCTTTTTATGAATTATAGGAGAACAGCTGAGTAGATAGATAGCATGGGAAATTAAAAAACAGGAGGACATTTCTTTAAATAATGGCAATGGAAAGTCATCCTTTTTTTTGTTCTGTATTATTTGGCAGCTTGAATAGCTAAAACACAACAGACATAAAAGTATGAGTGCGCGTCTATCAGTTAAATAAATATGGAAATGTACAGTTTTACACCTTCATTTATACGCTAAACACAAAATAAGTATGGCCAAAAATAAATATGGATGAATACAGATGGAAGTATTTAAAAAATAAATACCATAAAACCGGAAGCCCTAATCACAAATAAGAATAGTACATCAAAATCACAGTAATCAAATCACCAATTGAACCCACAATCAAAACTGCATAATCAAAAGCCTCACACACAGCATAACAAATTATCTTGCAACACAAGACCCAATGCCTCAATATCACACCCAAGCACTCTTGATTACCAGATTCATTCCATCCTATTCATACTTACAACCAGAATCATTCATGACATCAAGTCATGACCTCAGCAAAACCCACCAGGAAAATCCACACAGGAAAGCCAACTAACTCTAAGGGCTGAACAGAAAGGGATATGTCTGAAGCAGAAAGAGGGTGCTCTTAACTTGAAACAATCCTCTGCTACCACAATTTATGGGCATGGGGGACCTGTAATTTAGACACCCCAAAATTTACCTCATTAGGACGCCTAACAATTTTGATGAATTGGAGATGGTGTTAAACCTCAGTTTCATGAGCTAAAGCACCTCATCACACATCAAAAATTACAAACTTACAGTCAATAAGACAAAAGGGCCTACTCAGTCAGTGAGTTCTAGATCAGCTGAATAGTTAAAGGGTTTTACTACAAAACTCAAAAGTAAGGAGCTACAAAGTCAATGCCATAAAGGCTCTCAGCAAATAAGCAATCTAGAAGAAGGTAAAGTGAAAATTAATCTAAGTCTCAAGTTGTCAGCAAAATCATGAGTAAAACTAACAGCATCCCTGGCAGAACAGGAAATCCTTTCAGTTCATATCGAAAATCGGAGGTTTCATATATTATTTTTGGGTTTGAAACTAACAAGACTGTAGAATCACTGTGGTGAGATCAACTGTATGATTTCATTAACAAATTAGTGCACAGTCTCATAAAACATCACATTGCATTAGCAGCTAAGCACTATCCCACTACTAAAAAAAATATTCTGCCCCCTCTATGTTATTGTCATCAGGAGACGCTAGAACAATCTAGATACATAAACAACGGTCCAGTGCTTGGGTGTGACAGGCCATAAGAAGGCAAGCGGAGCAGGGGCTCGGGGTAAGCTTTAGGCTGGTGGCAGCGCCTGGAGCTTGCTTGAGGTCCCTTGTGCTAGAGCGAGACGAGCACTTCGCTATTGTGGGAGAGGTGTGGCGCCGCGGCCAGGGTGACTGGCGCTGGAATCTGGGGATCACGGTTCGATCCCCGGCTCCGGCGGCAGGTTAGCCCAGCACCATGTGACTCTGGGCAATAGCTCGCTTAATCTTCCCGACGGCCCCCAGCGCCTAGAGACCCTTACGGGTGATTGTGCGCTTTACAAATGTGGACTTTACTTTACTTTACTGCTATTAGATGCCGTTTTTAAAACAATTGCAGAATTTTATCATTTTATACATTGACTGTCACTTTGCTCTGTTGTGCACTATATTCTAACATTTTTGTTGTGCAGGAGTCTTCGCCGCTTCCCCGCTCCCCTAGCGTCCTCCCTCGATTCATTCCAGCCGGCCCCAGTGCCGTGAGAGGGGAGGGCGAGCCGCCATCTTGGGGTGGGGTGTTCCACGAGCCTGGCCGGAGTTAGCGGTCCAGTGCTTGGGTGTGACAGGCCATAAGAAGCGATGTGCTTCCGGGAGCGCAGCGGACGGGTGCAGCGGGCGCGACGATGGCGCGCCGAAGGTGCGCCTAAGGTAAGCCCGTCTGCGCCCGTCCGCGCTCCGGCAGCGCACAGGGCCAGGCACCCTGCAAGATCTGCATCATATGAGACTGTCTCGCCTATCACGTTCAACTCTGATGATTTGAGGGCCCTCAACTGTCACCCCTCATGTAAGGGCGCTCCCTGGAACGTCCTAGACTCCAAATCACGAATTTGTCCTGGATGTCATTTCCGATTTAATTTTTCTGACCCCTCCTCCACCTCCCAGGCCATCAGAGCGGGTGGGTCTCTTATCCAAGCAGCTCTTATTAATGCCCGCTCCTTACCAAAGCATTCAGATGAAGTGCACGAACTTATCATTGACAAAGGTCTTGATATCCTTTTCATCACGGAGACGTGGCTGAATGAAAGCTGCGCACCAGTGGTGGTACTGGCTGTTCCCAGAGGGTTCAAGATCACTAGATTGGACCGGAACATAGGCAGGGGAGGAGGTCTAGCTGTGATATATAATTCCATTGTTAACCAATCCCTCAGCTCAGGCACCGTCCCCGCAGAATGGAAGAAGGCCATCGTGAAGCCGCTAATGAAAAAACAAAACAAATCCCCGACAGACCTTTCCAACATGCGCCCAATCTCCCTACTCCCGGCACTAGGCAAAATTACTGAGCAAATAGTACAAGAGGAGTTAAAAGCCTTTGTGGAAAATAACCACATCCTCCACCCACAGCAATCTGGTTTCCACCCCGGCCACTCCACTGAAACTGCTTTGATCGAGCTATCCGACACCATCAAGTTCTTGCAGGATGAGGGGAAACACGCTGTACTCATCCTGCTCGACTTAACTGCCGCATTTGATACCATCTCCCATGACATCCTCATTCACAGAATGCGTGAGATCGGTGTGACAGGTACTGCACTAAAATGGATAACGTCATTCCTTTCCCAAAGGTCCCAAACCGTCTCACTTGGCCCCTTTCTCTCCGGCGAAAGAACCATTATATCAGGGGTGCCCCAGGGGTCCATTCTCAGTCCCCTTTTTTTTAAATATCTACATGGCCCCACTGCTTGCCCTGATTGAATCCCATGGCATCCTAGTAACATCTTATGCTGACGACACCCAACTTGTCGTCACCTTGGATAAAAAAACACCCGATGCCGCTCTTAGATTCCAGAATTGCCTCTCCCAAGTATTTGCTTGGCTCAACAACAACCATCTTAAGTGCAATAGCGCCAAAACCGAAATTATACCCTTAGGCAAAGACACCCGTTTTTCTCCAAAAGATTGGTGGCCTCAACATTCGGAAGCTCCTCCCAGCGCAGTTTCCTCGGCCCGCAATCTGGGCGTCCAATTCGACTCTTCCCTCAGTTTTGACGATCATGTGCGCATCACTGCAGGGTGCTGTTTTAACCTTATTAGACAACTAAAGAAATTCTTCGACTTTCTCCCTATCTCTGCCAGGAAATCAGTTGCCGTTGCCCTGATCCTATCCAGGCTAGACTATTGCAACGGTCTCCTGGCAGGCATAAAGAAGTCTACCCTCAAGAAGCTACAGAGCGTACAGCACGCAGCGGCCAGGCTCGTCCTTAAACTCCCTAGAAGGTCTTCTGCCTCCGCAGCCCTCAACACTCTCCATTGGCTGCCCCTCCCTAAAAGAATACTTTTTAAACTTCTTGTCACTGTTTTTAAAGCTACCAAGAACACAGGCCCCTCCTATCTCATTAAGCGCTTCCCACATTATATTCCATTACGTCCCCTTAGGTCATCAGGAGCCAACCTGGTCACCATACCCAGGTTTAAGCTCAAAACGAAGGGTGGAAAAACATTCTCACTCCTGGCAGCAAAGGCATGGAATGGCCTCCCCTTCAACCTCAGGCACGCCCCCTCAGAAAGCCTTTTCAGGAAACTCCTGAAGACATGGATATTCTCTCAGCCCGACTCTTTGGTCCTCGCAGCCATCTGATTCCTGTTCACGCCAAGTTGGTTTCTTCTGTCTGCTCAGCGCCAAGATGCTCCTTCCAGAGCGATAGATGCGCTTTACAAAAACTAATAAATATCAAATATCAAATATCAAGTGGTCATTGATGAAAGAATGTACGGGTGGGATCGAGGATGGGGACGTTTTGGAGTTCTCCCTGGCCCTGTCCCCTCAATTTACCTTAGGGGGACTGCTGATTTACCGCCCACCTGGTCCTTTGGGCACCTTTATCAAATCCCTGGAGGAGGTTGTTATCCAGAGGGCGCTTAGATTCCCAAGTTTTTTAATGCTGGGAGATTTTAATTTACACATGGATAAGAGCCTAGCTCCTGGAGTAAAGGACCTGGAGGAGATCTGCAATCTTGGCCAGTTGGTGCAACAGGTGCGCTCTGCCACTCATGTTGGGGATCATTGTTTGGATTTGGTGTACTCTAACTTTAATATTTTAATTGACCCACCCCTCCCTGTCACTTGGTCAGACCACTTTCCAGTCCATTTTTCATGGGACATTAACAAAACTCGTGTGCCGTCTAACACCCAGTTGGAGGATTACCCAAAAAGAATTAATATCCCTGATTTGGCGGAGGCCCTCAAGCACCCCGCCCCATTGAAAGCCCAAAACTTGAATGACGCTGTCGATAGCTTTTCATCCTGGATAGACTCTACAATTAGATCACTACCAGAGTGTAAAGAGAAAAAGAACCGTACGGCCATCCCCACATCCCCCTGGTATACTGACCAATTAAAGATTTTAAAATTAGGATGTAAGGAGAGAGAGCGAGTATGGAGAAGGGACTATTGCCCCATTGCAAAATCAGAGCTCCGAGTAGCACAACAAAATTATTATGCGGCGATTAAGACGGCCAAGGGGGAATTTTACGCGGCCATAATTCTCAAAGCTAGGAATAATAGTCGCGAAATGTTCTCCATTGTTAAGAGTTTCACAGCCCCGGTGGCAGAGGAGATGTCAGCCCCGATCTCCACAGATTGGTGTGAGCAACTATCCACTTATTTTATTGATAAAATACAAAAAATCCAAGATAGTCTCAAACCCTCTGACCAGCCACCTCCCCTGCAAGCCGATCAACTCCTACATGATCGAATACCCTGGCCTTCACTATTTCAAGAATCAGAGGTTAAAACCGAGTTGTCTAAATTTGCTTATGTTGAGGAGACGGACGTGTTGGCTATATTAAAAGCCCTGAAATCGGGGTCCCCAGCAGATCCATGCCCGGCAAGGGTTTTGAGTGGAGTGGCCGAGGTAATTACCCCTATGGTTACTGCTCTGGTAAACGAGTCATTAGTTTTAGGAATGGTTCCCTCCCAGTGGAAACAAGCTAAACTCCTCCCTCTGATAAAAAAACCTACAGCAGATCCGCTGATTACATCTAACTACCGGCCCATATCCCTTCTCTCGGCCCTTGCCAAAGTATGCGAGAAGGCCGCATTTCGGCAGCTGGAGAGGTTTGTGGAATCCTCGGGGGCACTTCATCCGGCCCAGTCGGGCTTCCGTACCTCCTTCAGCACCGAGACTGCGCTGGTAGAGGTGACAGAGGCCATTAGGGAGTGCTTGGACGGAGGCGGCAGAGCGGCTCTGATTTTATTGGACCTCTCTGCCGCGTTCGATACGGTGCCCCACCTCCAGCTTCTGTCTAGGCTGGAGGATATTGGCATCTCGGGCTCAGTCCTTGGGTGGATCCGGTCTTTCCTCTCAGACAGGTCTCAACAAATCTGGCTACCCCCCTTCCACTCCTCTAACCGCAGGGTAGGGACTGGAGTACCGCAGGGGTCAACCTTGAGTCCCCTCTTATTTAATGTTTATTTAACCCCGTTGATTCTGCTGGCAGAGAACTTGGGTGCGAAGATAATGGCATACGCCGATGACACCCAACACCTCTTTACCTGGAACAAGGATAACATCTGCACATTAGGAGTCCGTCAATATTTGTCCTCTGTATTTGCCTGGCTGGCAAGAGCCAGCCTCAAGTGCAATGAGGACAAATCGGAAATCCTACTTTACGGCCAGTTCCCAACTGACTTTAGGGCTTCCATTTGGCCCTGCGGATTACCTTGCCCCAAGGGAGAAGGTGGGATAGCTAAGAATCTAGGAGTCTGGTTAGGTGCCGATCTATGTTTCCGTGACCAGATTTCTAGAGTGGCCGTGACCTGTTTTGGCTTCCTGACCACCCTTCGAAGATTCTTTCCCCTCCTCCCTCAAGCGGCCAAAGAAACGGTAGCCAGAGCACTCGAGCTCTCCCGCCTGGACTATGCAAATTCCCTTTACATCGGGGCGCCTGACTTTCTGATTAGAAAGTTACAGGTAGTCCAGAATGCGACAGTGAGACTCCTTTTTAACATTCCAAGGAGGCTCAGCGTTCGCAAGCAACTGAGGGAGCTTCATTGGCTTCCAGTTGCCCAAAGAGTGCGTTTTAAGGCTCTGGTACTCGTTTACAAAGCCCTGCATGGACCTTGTCCATCCTATCTCGCAAAAAGATTTGCCTTTTACCAGCCAACCCGTCAGCTGCGATCTGCCTCTCGAAGGCAGGTGGTGGTCCCCAGATTTAAGAGAGTTCGCCTGGGGGGGCAATCTCTGACGGTACGGGGAGCTCAGATGTGGAACGCTCTTCCGGATGTTCTAAGAAACTCCCCCAATTTGATCAATTTTAAAAAACTGTTAAAAACCCACCTTTTTTCACATTCCGAATAGCTGTCTTCTCGATCACTCTGACACCGCTTCCTCACCGCGCCAGGACAGTCTCGACTAACAGAGCGCGTTACAAATCAATATATAACATAACAACTGTGGGCCTCATGTTGGTCAGATGAGCGTCCGGCCTGCATCGTGTCGGAATGGAAACTGACTGACTAGTAGTCGGCAGTTCCATCCGATGAATTTGGATGCAACCGTCAACGAGGCGGTCGTGAAACATCCATTTTCCTAATGCGGCTTGTGCAGCGGGCGGAAAAGGGCAACTGCACAAGCAGCATCAGGAAAATGGATGTTTACAAACTTCCATGCACTGTGAGCCAGGCACCACGTGGCGCCTGGCACATGGGGTATCGATGTTTGGGGGGGCAACACAGATGCCCCTCAGGCCAATAAGGGGAGGGACGGGGCCCTGCTAGGGGCCCCCAAAGATCGTTTCTGACAGCTTTTCAATGGCAGTCAGACCGCCATTGAAAGGTTGCCTGAAACGTGCATTCTTATCCTGAGAAGGCGCCGCCCTATGTAGGGGATTACTCTCCACCCCCTGCCTCCGACTGCAGTCGGACTGCATGTAAAGATGTCAGTCGGATCCCAACTGACCGAACAACATCGTAATCGCCCCCTGAGCGTTAATATAAATAAATAGGGCACAGTGATCCTGCGAAAAAACCTTGAAGAAAAAGGTGCAGTTTTGTGCCTAAGCTGGGGATAGTCAATCGAAAACAGCATGAACAATGAAATGGAAATAAACAGATAATAATCTAATTGACTACGTGATGAAGAAAAGACAGGTAGTGGGATGTGCAAGAGGATGACATGGCTGCTATCCATTGTGAAAATCATTGGGCCCGATTCACAGAACTAACTTAAGACAAAATCCTAAACTTGCTACCATTTTGGTATTCACAGAAGGCACTGACTCATTTCGGTATTCACAGAAGGTGCTTACTCATTTTGGTATTCACAGAAGGCGCTTACTCATTTCGGTATTCACAGAAGTTAGGAGTCCTAACTTTAGGACTCCTAAATGCCTTCTGTGAATACCGAAAGTCTTAAGGTTAGGATTTTTCTCCGTTTAGGAGTAGTAAAGTTAGGACTCCTAACTTTAGGATTCCTAAACTGAGAAAAATCCTAACTTTAAGACTTTCGGTATTCACAGAAGGCATTTAGGAGTCCTAAAGTTAGGACTCCTAACTTCTGTGAATACCTAAATGAGTAAGTGCCTTCTGTGAATACCAAAATGGCAGTAAGTTTAGGATTTTGTCTTAAGTTAGTTCTGTGAATCGGGCCCTATGAGTCTAGACCCAAATTGTCGTCTAGTTAGCAGGGGTTAAAAAACACAAACTTTTACACAACATGGGGAAAAAGTTCTAAAACTATCAGTTCTTTATCAGTGTGCACATGTGTAATCGAGTGTGAAAATTCATCATGCACATTGTTCATGCACAAAATTATAACTGCATAAAAAGATTTTAACACAAGCTAGGTGTAGAATTTTACAAAAGCCCAAACATCTTTCAGTATTGGGCTGTCCAGGGTTTCTTCTTAGGGCCTGGGAATCTTCTGTGGACTGTGGGGTGAGATATTATCGTAGTACCCAATGCTGATAGTAGGTAAGTCTGATGCTGGTGCATTTGATAAATGGTGAATGGTGGGAAGGTGATTATTGCACGAAGGATAAACCAGACCCTAACTGGCTCCACCTGGACTCTCTTTCTCCCAGGCCCCTGTCTCATCCTTGTTTCTGTTCTCAATCACTTTAAGCCCTTTCTGGAATCCTGTTTATGCTCTGCCCTGGATATTATAGGTTGTACGTTGGTGCTATTTTCCAGCAATTTTTCTGTAATGTATGGATCTGACATGCAAATCTGGAATTCATAACACATGCTTTAACGCCGGCCTCCTTGGCAGAGTGTGTGCACTTTATGGAATGCAGAGAAGCTGAAATGTTGCCAGCTTCCCAACAAGCATTGACAAAGAATGCAGTTATGGTTTTTTGTACAGGGAGAAGATTTGACCAAACTTCAGTAATGCACCCAGCATAGATACAGCATGGGGCGGTGGGAGGGGGGCTGTGAAAGCGTCCTTAGCACACCCAGACCAGTCCCAGAACAAGGTGCAGCAATGCACACATGCCTTTTCCTAAAGCAAGCTTGAACACTCATGTTAGATGAGCTCAAAGTGCATACATTGTACGAGCCACTGTTGGGAAAGCAAGAGAAATGTGGAGAGAGAAATGGTTGTGCTCCAGGTGTAAAACGTGCAGGCTGCTGGAATGCCTCATCTGACCTACTGTGGCCAGATAAGTGGCTCGCCAGGGACTTTGTGCCTAGTTTTCAGTACCTCACCTGAAGTATTAGTATTGCATTGAGAGGCCACCTCTAAGCCATGTGGCCTGTTTTGAAGTCCACATCTGGAGTTGTGTGCCAATGCCCTGTGAGCATGTCTGTGTTGTGGCATCAAGGGCTGGCTGCCCCATCCGGAGCCCTGGGCTCAGTTGCCTGGAGCAGTGCTACCGTTTCTAGAGCCGTCCTGTGACATGCGGTGTCCCAACATAAATGCCACCTCTGGTGTGTTCTATTAAGTACTGAAGCTCACATCTGGACTGTTGTGTCCAGTGCTAAGGACCATTGTTGTGGTGCAGTGTACAGTTCAGGAAGCCTGATCTGAAGTGTTGTGTTCAGTTCTAGAGGCCGCCTCTGGCAACGAGTAGTATCTGGTACAAGGCGCACTTCAGGTATATTGTGTCCTGTGCTAGAGGACACCTCGGGTGTATTGTGTCCAGTGCTAGAGGACACCTCAGGTGTATTGTGTCCAGTGCTAGAGGACACCTCGGGTGTATTGTGTCCAGTGCTAGAGGACACCTCAGGTGTATTGTGTCCAGTGCTAGAGGACACCTCGGGTGTATTGTGTCCCGTACTAGAGGACACCTCGGGTGTATTGTGTCCTGTGCTAGAAGACACCTCGGGTGTATTGTGTCCTGTGCTAGAAGACACCTCGGGTGTATTGTGTCCTGTGCTAGAGGACACCTCGGGTGTATTGTGTCCAGTGCTAGAGGACACCTCGGGTGTATTGTGTCCTGTACTAGAGCACACCTCAGGTATATTGTGTCTTGTGCTAGAAGACACCTCGGGTGTATTGTGTCCTGTGCTAGAGGACACCTCGGGTGTATTGTGTCCTGTGCTAGAGGACACCTCCGGTGTATTGTGTCCTATGCTTGAGGACACCTCAGGTGTATTTTGTCCTGTGCTAGAGGACAACTCGGGTGTATTGTGTCCAGTGCTAGGGGACACCTCGGGTGTATTGTGTCCTGTGCTAGAGGACAACTCGGGTGTATTGTGTCCCGTGCTAGAGGACAACTCGGGTGTATTGTGTCCAGTGCTAGAGGACACCTCGGGTGTATTGTGTCCCGTGCTAGAGGACAACTCGGGTGTATTGTGTCCAGTGCTAGAGGACACCTCGGGTGTATTGTGTCCTGTGCTAGAGGACACCTCGGTGTATTGTGTCCTGTGCTGGAGGACACCTCGGGTGTATTGTGTCCTGTGCTAGAGGACACCTCGGTGTATTGTGTCCTGTGCTAGAGGACACCTCGGGTATATTGCATCCCATGCTAGAGGACACCTCGGATGTAATGTATCCCATACTAGAGGACACCTCGGGTGTATTGTGTCCTGTGCTGGAGGACACCTCGGGTGTATTTTGTCCTGTGCTAGAGGACACCTCGGGTGTATTGTGTCCTCTGCTAGAGGACACCTCGAGTGTATTGTGTCCTTTGCTAGAGGACACCTCGGGTGTATATTGTCCTGTGCTAGAGGACACCTTGGGTGTATTGTATCCCATACTACAGGACACCTCAGGTGTATTGTGTCATGTGCTGGAGGACACCTCGGGTGTATTTTGTCCTGTGCTAGAGGACACCTCTGGTGTATTGTGTCCCGTACTAGAGGACACCTCGGGTGTATTGTGTCCTGTGCTAGAAGACACCTCGGGTGTATTGTGTCCTGTGCTAGAAGACACCTCGGGTGTATTGTGTCCTGTGCTAGAGGACACCTCGGGTGTATTGTGTCCAGTGCTAGAGGACACCTCGGGTGTATTGTGTCCTGTGCTAGAGGACACCTCAGGTATATTGTGTCTTGTGCTAGAAGACACCTCGGGTGTATTGTGTCCTGTGCTAGAGGACACCTCGGGTGTATTGTGTCCTGTGCTAGAGGACACCTCCGGTGTATTGTGTCCTATGCTTGAGGACACCTCAGGTGTATTTTGTCCTGTGCTAGAGGACAACTCGGGTGTATTGTGTCCAGTGCTAGGGGACACCTCGGGTGTATTGTGTCCTGTGCTAGAGGACAACTCGGGTGTATTGTGTCCCGTGCTAGAGGACAACTCGGGTGTATTGTGTCCAGTGCTAGAGGACACCTCGGGTGTATTGTGTCCCGTGCTAGAGGACAACTCGGGTGTATTGTGTCCAGTGCTAGAGGACACCTCGGGTGTATTGTGTCCTGTGCTAGAGGACACCTCGGTGTATTGTGTCCTGTGCTAGAGGACACCTCGGTGTATTGTGTCCTGTGCTGGAGGACACCTCGGGTGTATTGTGTCCTGTGCTAGAGGACACCTCGGTGTATTGTGTCCTGTGCTAGAGGACACCTCGGGTATATTGCATCCCATGCTAGAGGACACCTCGGATGTAATGTATCCCATGCTAGAGGACACCTCGGGTGTATTGTGTCCTGTGCTAGAGGACACCTCGGGTGTATATTGTCCTGTGCTAGAGGACACCTTGGGTGTATTGTATCCCATACTAGAGGACACCTCGGGTGTATTGTGTCCTGTGCTGGAGGACACCTCGGGTGTATTTTGTCCTGTGCTAGAGGACACCTCGGGTGTATTGTGTCCTCTGCTAGAGGACACCTCGAGTGTATTGTGTCCTTTGCTAGAGGACACCTCGGGTGTATATTGTCCTGTGCTAGAGGACACCTTGGGTGTATTGTATCCCATACTACAGGACACCTCAGGTGTATTGTGTCATGTGCTGGAGGACACCTCGGGTGTATTTTGTCCTGTGCTAGAGGACACCTCTGGTGTATTGTGTCCCGTGCTAGAGGACACCTCTGGTGTATTGTGTCCCGTGCTAGAGGACACCTCTGGTGTATTGTGTACCGTGCTAGAGGACACCTTGGGTGTATCGTGTCCTGTGCTAGAGGACACCTCGGGTGTATTGTATCCTGTGCTGGAGGACACCTCGGGAGTATTGTGTCCCGTGCTAGAGGACACCTCTGGTGTATTGTGTCCCGTGCTAGAGGACACCTCTGGTGTATTTTGTCCTGTGCTAGAGGACACCTCAGGTGTATTGTGTCCTGTGGTAGAGGACACCTCGGGAGTATTGTGTCCTGTGCTAGAGGACACCTCGGGTGTATTGTGTCCAGTGCTAGAGGACACCTCGGGTGTATTGTGTCCAGTGCTAGAGGACACCTCAGGTGTATTGTGTCCAGTGCTAGAGGACACCTCTGGTGTATTTTGTCCTGTGCTAGAGGACACCTCAGGTGTATTGTGTCCTGTGGTAGAGGACACCTCGGGTGTATTGTGTCCAGTGCTAGAGGACACCTCAGGTGTATTGTGTCCAGTGCTAGAGGACACCTCGGGTGTATTGTGTCCAGTGCTAGAGGACACCTCAGGTGTATTGTGTCCAGTGCTAGAGGACACCTCGGGTGTATTGTGTCCAGTGCTAGAGGACGCCTCGGGTGTATTGTGTCCCGTACTAGAGGACACCTCGGGTGTATTGTGTCCTGTGCTAGAAGACACCTCGGGTGTATTGTGTCCTGTGCTAGAAGACACCTCGGGTGTATTGTGTCCTGTGCTAGAGGACACCTCGGGTGTATTGTGTCCAGTGCTAGAGGACACCTCGGGTGTATTGTGTCCTGTGCTAGAGGACACCTCAGGTATATTGTGTCTTGTGCTAGAAGACACCTCGGGTGTATTGTGTCCTGTGCTAGAGGACACCTCGGGTGTATTGTGTCCTGTGCTAGAGGACACCTCCGGTGTATTGTGTCCTATGCTTGAGGACACCTCAGGTGTATTTTGTCCTGTGCTAGAGGACAACTCGGGTGTATTGTGTCCAGTGCTAGAGGACACCTCGGGTGTATTGTGTCCTGTGCTAGAGGACAACTCGGGTGTATTGTGTCCCGTGCTAGAGGACAACTCGGGTGTATTGTGTCCAGTGCTAGAGGACACCTCGGGTGTATTGTGTCCCGTGCTAGAGGACAACTCGGGTGTATTGTGTCCAGTGCTAGAGGACACCTCGGGTGTATTGTGTCCTGTGCTAGAGGACACCTCGGTGTATTGTGTCCTGTGCTAGAGGACACCTCGGTGTATTGTGTCCTGTGCTGGAGGACACCTCGGGTGTATTGTGTCCTGTGCTAGAGGACACCTCGGTGTATTGTGTCCTGTGCTAGAGGACACCTCGGGTATATTGCATCCCATGCTAGAGGACACCTCGGATGTAATGTATCCCATGCTAGAGGACACCTCGGGTGTATTGTGTCCTGTGCTATAGGACACCTCGGGTGTATATTGTCCTGTGCTAGAGGACACCTTGGGTGTATTGTATCCCATACTAGAGGACACCTCGGGTGTATTGTGTCCTGTGCTGGAGGACACCTCGGGTGTATTTTGTCCTGTGCTAGAGGACACCTCGGGTGTATTGTGTCCTCTGCTAGAGGACACCTCGAGTGTATTGTGTCCTTTGCTAGAGGACACCTCGGGTGTATATTGTCCTGTGCTAGAGGACACCTTGGGTGTATTGTATCCCATACTACAGGACACCTCGGGTGTATTGTGTCATGTGCTGGAGGACACCTCGGGTGTATTTTGTCCTGTGCTAGAGGACACCTCTGGTGTATTGTGTCCCGTGCTAGAGGACACCTCTGGTGTATTGTGTCCCGTGCTAGAGGACACCTCTGGTGTATTGTGTACCGTGCTAGAGGACACCTTGGGTGTATCGTGTCCTGTGCTAGAGGACACCTCGGGTGTATTGTATCCTGTGCTGGAGGACACCTCGGGAGTATTGTGTCCCGTGCTAGAGGACACCTCTGGTGTATTGTGTCCCGTGCTAGAGGACACGTCTGGTGTATTTTGTCCTGTGCTAGAGGACACCTCAGGTGTATTGTGTCCTGTGGTAGAGGACACCTCGGGAGTATTGTGTCCTGTGCTAGAGGACACCTCGGGTGTATTGTGTCCAGTGCTAGAGGACACCTCGGGTGTATTGTGTCCCGTGCTAGAGGACACCTTGGGTGTATCGTGTCCTGTGCTAGAGGACACCTCGGGTGTATTGTATCCTGTGCTGGAGGACACCTCGGGTGTATTGTATCCTGTGCTGGAGGACACCTCGAGAGTATTGTGTCCCGTGCTAGAGGACACCTCTGGTGTATTGTATCCTGTGCTGGAGGACACCTCGGGTGTATTGTATCCTGTGCTGGAGGACACCTTGGGTGTATGGTGTCCTGTGCTAGAGGACACCTCGGGTGTATTGTATCCTGTGCTAGAGGACACCTCGGGTGTATTGTATCCTGTGCTGGAGGACACCTCGGGTGTATTGTATCCTGTGCTGGAGGACACCTCGAGAGTATTGTGTCCCGTGCTAGAGGACACCTCGGGTGTATTGTATCCTGTGCTGGAGGACACCTCGGGTGTATTGTATCCTGTGCTGGAGGACACCTCGAGAGTATTGTGTCCCGTGCTAGAGGACACCTCGGGTGTATTGTATCCTGTGCTAGAGGACACCTCGGGTGTATTATATCCTGTGCTGGAGGACACCTCGGGTGTATTGTATCCTGTGCTGGAGGACACCTCGAGAGTATTGTGTCCCGTGCTAGAGGACACCTCGGGTGTATTGTATCCTGTGCTGGAGGACACCTCGGGTGTATTGTATCCTGTGCTGGAGGACACCTCGAGAGTATTGTGTCCTGTGCTAGAGGACACCTCGGGTGTATTTTATCCTGTGCTGGAGGACACCTCGGGTGTATTGTATCCTGTGCTGGAGGACACCTCGGGTGTATTGTATCCTGTGCTGGAGGACACCTCGGGTGTATTGTATCCTGTGCTAGAGGACACCTCGGGTGTATTGTATCCTGTGCTGGAGGACACCTCGGGTGTATTGTATCCTGTGCTGGAGGACACCTCGGGTGTATTGTACCCTGTGCTGGAGGACACCTCGGGTGTATTGTATCCTGTGCTAGAGGACACCTCGAGAGTATTGTGTCCCGTGCTAGAGGACACCTCGGGTGTATTGTATCCTGTGCTAGAGGACACCTCGGGTGTATTGTATCCTGTGCTGGAGGACACCTCGGGTGTATTGTATCCTGTGCTGGAGGACACCTCGGTGTATTGTGTCCGGTGCTAGAGGACACCTTGGGTGTATTGTATCCCATACTAGAGGACACCTCGGGTGTATTTTGTCCTGTGCTGGAGGACACCTCAGGTGTATTGTGTCCTTTGCTGGAGGACACCTCAGGTGTATTTTGTCCTGTGCTAGAGGACACCTTGGGTGTATCGTGTCCTGTGCTAGAGGACACCTCGGGTGTATTGTGTCCAGCTCTGGAGGCCAAACCTGATGTTCACTGCCCCGGTCTTGATTCCTCACCTAGAGTTTTGTCCTACTAATTTTAGAACCACTTTTGTAATATCTGGAGGTCAGCTAAGCAGTATGAACCACCATGCCATGTGTTCACCGATGTGTGGCGCAACATCATGCAGTGCAATTGACTTGTTTTGCTTGCCAAAAGTGTAGGATTACACGCTGTCCAGCTTAGGCAAGCAGCTCTCTCTCCTTTACTCATTATGCTAAGAGGTATAGTGTGACAGGAGAAAGATTACCCCACTCACCTTTCAAAAGAGGGTCAAAACAACTGTGAGGCCAATGCCTCTCAAGATATGAAGATACTGGACACTGCAAGAGAATCATAAATATCTGACCACCTTTAAAACATTACTTATGCCACTGGCTCTTTGGGAGAAGTGCAGCAGATTTTGTGTGCACAGAAACAATCTGACGACATCGAACCTTGAGAGGCGGGCTGAGGCTTCCTGTATATGGACCTTATGGAACTGACAAATATGCCTTACTGTGGCTGCTTGTTCTACACAAATAACCCATAATGCACAGGTGGTATGCATACTGGCGTAGCAAGGACGCCATGAGGTCTGATCCGAGCAATGGAAATTGTTCACTTACCGCTTAGAACAGTCAGTTAAAAACAACTGTAATTTGAAAGCACAAACTCACATTTTATTGTAAGTAAAGTAATACTACAGTAGTACTGTTTACTTACAACAAAATGCAATTCACAAACCTATGGGTGAAAACTTCCACCTCTCCTATATTTTCTCTGGTCATATGTTGGCATAGGCAAGTTTACTGCTCAGAAGTAAATGTAGGAGGGACTATGGAGGTGGTGGGAAAAAGGGGAATATCTAACTAGTTGGGAGTGATTTGGGCAGGGATGAGGAGCGGTTCAGGGTGAGGTGAGGAGGAATTTAGAGAGGGGCATGCTGATTCAAACACCCCCATAAAAGAGAAAGACCATTCCTATTCACAAACGACACTTCTAAAAAGTTATTACTGGCCAAAAGGTGACAAAACAGCAGTAAATACAATCAGGTCCAGCGTTTGAGTTCTATAACCACACAATGCCAATCAGACACTGCAACACATTTACACTGAAAATAATGGAGGAAGGGACTTAATATGCCAATATAACACCCTACTAGAAATAAGAACAAAATAATTAAATTAGTTGGACTTTCACATTTTCTATGCATTTGCACCAGAGAAGGGCAGCGGTGCAGGGCAGATGGACGCCACTCTGTTCACAATGCAAAAACACACTACCAAAGTCTAGAAGAACAGCCCGTACTCCAGGGTGAGATAGTCAAAAGAGTTTATTTGTTGTTACGCGTTTCAGCACACAGGTGTCTTTCTCAAAGAAGTGGATACAAGTGCTATATGTGCAAATGCTGAAACTAAAACAAAATAAAAGGACAATCCTCAATAAGAATACTTTTACCAACATAGCATACCATTGTAATGAAAGCCATGATGGCTCTACTAGTCAACATTAAAATAGTACTGGTGTTCGATGGCCATATTAGGTGAATGTCGGTCCCAACAAAAGAGTAAATATGGTGCAAAACGTTAAAACCCAAACAAAATACTTAATATGTAGATACAATACAAATCATGCATATACACAAAATTGTAGGATTAGTCACCTTCTTGTAAAGTTTGCAATACATTATACAAAATGGGGAGGTTGGATATACATATATGTAGATTAAAAAAGCGCCTTTCACAATATTGATAATTGTCATGCATAGGCCACCCAATATGATGGCTGAAATGATATCCCAATAATCGTATCAAGGGCATATATACCCCGCCATAGACAAGGTAATAAATTAATTTCCCCAAATGCATTAACATCTTGGCCTATTGGGCCAATTTTCGCATGTTTCATACAACCTTTGCATGGTTCATCTTAGAAAAGCGATAATGAAACAAAAATGTAGCATACATAATAATCAAAGTGGGGGGTCAGATAGACATACATGTAGATTTCAAACAGTGGCAATTACTGTATTAATCACCCACTATGATTGTTGAAATTCAATCCCAACAGTCGTCTGAAGGGCACATATGTCCTTCCATACCCAAGTTAATAAAATCTAACCTCACAAAAAACATAGGTAACATCATGCCCTAATGGGCCACTCGTGTCATATGCCATAGAATTTTTGCATAATTCATCTTACAAAATCATATATGAATCAAATAAATAGTGTGCAAATGACAGTCAAATGAACAGTAATGAGATTTAAGTAAATCAAAGTTGTGGGACAGTTCTGACAATTGATAACAATATCCTACCTGTAGGCTGATGTATAAGGTAACAGTGTACAGAACTTTCCAGTTACCCAATGTGTGTAGCCAATTCTTACTCCATATTGAGTCCACCTGTCTTGTTGCCCCCCTCCCCCAATGTAATAATATATCTGCTCTCCAAGTTTTTTGATCTTGTTGCCTCCTCTCCTTGGACCATAGGTCTACAAACTGAGGAGCAGGTCCCCCTGCGGGCCTTAATTGATCCGGAGGGGAGAGGGGGGCGGACAAAAGCCTCCAGCCAAGAGAAGGATAAGGCCAATAATAGTGCTTTGTTTTAAATAAGGGACATTGAGCCACTCTGTATTGGGCCATCGTCAACATCTACTGTCATTTATTGCCTGGCTGGGAGTAGGTGTATTTGATTGCATTTTAAAAGGGATAACAGAACTTAACTGCAATATTTAAAAATGTTTATGATATTTTTAAAGACTGGCAATTTAAGAGGCTAATTGGGAAATGATTCTGGGGGTGATTATTCATTTGTTTTACGGAGGGTCATGGCAATTTTAAGACCACTGCCGTAGACTGATATTTGTCTTTAAAGTGTTGTGCCCCAGGTTAAGTGGGGTCCTCCCGTCGTATAGCCCTAAGATGTTCTATGACACTTTTGGGGACCAGGAAGTTGGTGCTGTCAACATATCTCAATGAGCAAGGACCTGTTAATACATATACACAGCAATCCAATGTGCATTTAAGGCTTTTGTGAATAATGCACTCACTACCCTGTGCGTGGATGGATTTGTTAAGATTTCCACTGGTCCTACATGCCTTGCATTTCCCACACTGTTTTTCAATTTCCCACACTATTTTTCAATTCACTAAATATTTTTTTTAAAATTGTAGATTGGGTGTTTTTGATTTATTTAGCTTGACAATGTATATTTTTCAAATAAATATAGATATTTAAAATATATTTTTATTAAGTAAACATTTTGTTTAAACATGTAATGTGCTCTAGCATTTTATATTATTAGATCTAGGGTAAAAGTAATTCTTTTAATGTAGTTTACATTTATATTTTACAATAAAATAAATAAATGATATCTTTCAAAATTAATAAAGTCTAATTATTTTCCCCATTCTTTTCCATAGAGATATCTCCACTGTGGTGGTGGAGATCTCTGCCAACGTGTGAAACTTTAGAGGAATTAACTTTACACTTGTAAATTTGGCTCCAGCCCTTGTTTCAGGGGGTGGAAACCTGTAAGTCTACACTCATGAGTACATTTACACACGGAAATGGTGAATAGCCAAAAGTAGTTCACTTACTTCATATAGCAATAATACATTTGTGAGTGTAGATTTACTCATGTTTATATTTACTTTTGTGAATAGGCTTCAAGGAGCCAAGACTTCAGTGGATTACCCCAATCTTTGATGTTGAACTTCCCCAATCCAAAAAGTCAATCATGAGTTTGCCTGTCAGCAAAGCCTCTGGCCCTCTGAAAACTCACATTTAAAATCTTTCTCAGGAAGGCACTCGTTCTTGAAACAGGACATTTTTGGAACAATGTTCTGCATTGTAAGTAGAACAATATCATTTTGCCTTTACCTACTTTGCCATGAAGATTTTGTGATTCTGTTTCCACTTAATTACCTTTCTGTGGCAATGAACAGGGTATAGAAGTAAATAAAATCACTGCAGAAGTAATATCGGTTTTTGAAGGGTCAGCTTTATTAAAGTAACCTGACCCCATCCCATGCCACCCATCAATTTATGCTGGTATGTTGATTTCTACACCTTGCCTTCCACGTTACTGGGCATCATGAGTGTTTAGCCTCAGAATTGAGGAAAATATGCAGGAGCTGATATTTCTGAGCCTAATTCCAAATGTTTTCCCAGATTCCAGGTCATTTCCACCTACTTTTAGCAGGAAGGGAAGGTGTGTGAACCTATTTTGGTTATACAAGGTGTGTGGGTTGCACAGTCTCAAACTAGGTGCAATGAAGCACTATAAAAATACTTATTTAGTTTTCCAAGTGGCCGCCTCCGTCATGTTCTTTTATAGAGCTATATAAAAAATGGAAGATTCGAGAGAAAGAGAGAGGGAATGATATTGTGGAAGTGTAATGATACCATATCATAAAGTGAACCGTCGCCATTTCCTAGAAGGTCAAAGATGAAGACACAAACTACATGTTAAGTGAAAGTAGATGGTATTAGACTTGGGAGCTTACAATGTTTAATAACATAAAGTGTATGTTGATCAATCTATAGAATCAGATAGAAGAACCAGAGGATAACTCTGTCTTTAGTGGTTGATCTAGCTTGTTTCATTAAAAAGCAAATAGTTCACTGGATGCTTTGCCAACCTCACAATTAGTCCAAAGTGACATCTTGTTTACTGTATTTTACATCTTCTGTATAAAAAAAAAAAAGAAATTGATAAGGAAGATGGAATAACAAAAATGAGAACCTCAATTGTGAGACAAAATAACTGTTATGGCTAATTATGATTGTTTCTGGTCCAGGATTGTATCTGGTCTGGAAGTAATTTCCCTTGTGGTTTTGGCATCTCCTGGTTGCACCGTATTGATCAGAATATATAGTGGTTTTAATCATAGAAAGAGGACACAACAACTATTGCAGAAGTCATTGTTCGAGAAGGAAAGATGGTGTTTATCTAGCAAATAAGATATTTTACTAGAAAAATCTGTATTGTTAATTAATTGGCCCATCGTGGCAGAATGATAGCTCATTATATATTAGTATTGAAAACTCTACAGTAATTTAGTGAAATGTTGAATATCCAAAAGTGAGCGCCATCTTTTAGCGGCAAACATATTTAAACAGCCCTTTATTTCTAAGTTGGTTTGAATTTAAACACTTTTTAGTAAATATATAGAACTATGTAATGCCTATACTCTAAATAAGGATTACTTAAGACGGAGGGTTGTGAAGGTTGCTTGATGGTGTATAGGTGCTTTATTGGAGACTTGGATAAACTCGTCTTTACAAATGACTGCATCAGTCAAACCCAAATGTACTAGAGCTTCTGAGAATTAATACTGTTTATTTACATAGCAGAACTATAATCTGACCGGAGAGCGAGGTCTCCCTAATTGTTTTGCCTCCATCAATTTATCAAAGTTGGAAATTAGTAGAGATACTATTTGATACTGGAAGTAGAGTGCAGCATAGATCCCTGCTTCCCCTATATTTGTAGTTACCTAACTGCAAAATGGTGGTGGTCCAACACATAAGTCCAGGGTCATATTGTTAACAAGAATTGTTTGTCACATGTGATGATAACTGATCTTCACTGTTCAATACCATAGGTATGGACACACCTCCTCACAAATGTTCTCAGCAGCTGGTGGAGCATATTTCCTGTTTCAGGCAATTATAAATCACAAGGGTGTCCTTTCCAAATAAGGAGGCTAGCAATACCTTTCTTGTGAGGCCTTTCTCCAGAAGCCTGAACATTTTACTTCAGTTACTTCACCTGTCATGGGGTGGTCCTCTGCATCAGGCTGGTGAGCTTTGGAATGGTCCGACACCGAGGTATCCTCAGCTCCGCCCAAAGCCAGCATAAGTGATGCGCATTCAGGCAACGCTGCACACTGGCTCCTACTCATAGTGCACGGTGGCGTATAGGGAGTGTAGGCTTTGGGTGAAATAAAGACTCAGGACAGGTTATTATGCAGACCCGTCATCCCAGAAGGATCTCTTAGTGTGCGCTGTTTCCTACCCTCTCACTCATCGATGCCAAGGATATGGCGTCCCTGTCGGTATAGCCAAAATTGATGTAGTAATGGAAGATGAGGTGCTAATATAGTAAATGATGTAGATAAATAAGGTAAATCTGGGGAAAAGAACAATCAACAACATAATACATATCCTTGGAGTTGACAGTTAAGGGAGGATCTGGTTGCGTTGGAAGGTGTGTAGCAGACGAATAGCACTTTTCAGCTAATATGAGGTTGAGCATGCACCCTTATAGCATCCTATAAAAGAGTACTGCTCAAGACTCAGAGGAAGATTTACTACCTGCAGCCAGGTCCAGATGCCCCATTGTTGCCACCGGGCTGTGGCAACAAATGATGGATGGAATGCTGAATGAATCAAACATTCCTCCCTAGTCAAGAGATCTGGGTTAAATCCATTGATCTTTTGCCCACTACGCCACCCCAGTGTGGACCCAGCCATATGAAAATCAGTCTTGACCCTGCTCTTCATGGGAACAGTCCATCTCGAACTGCCAAGCCTGGATCACCCTGGACCGGAAACAAGAATAGGCAAATAGTTTAATATATGGCTTTTATTGTATTTGTAGATTTTATATAATGTGTATTCTTAGATTTTTATGTATTTTTATTACTGTTGTATTGTAATGCTTTTATGATATGTAAATATATCGAAATAAACAAGAATACAGTACTCTCCATGCCACTGGAGCCAGGCTAGCCTGGCTGATGAGGTGTGATACCCCCAAACCGGTCCAAAGATGCTTGTTTCCAGTCCAGGGAGGACCTGGCCTGGCAGTTCGGGCTGGACTGTTCCCATTGGGCGCAGGGTCAAGACTGATTTGCATATGACTGAGTTTAAACTGGAATAAAAGCGTCAGAATCAAAAAAAGAATGATTTAGGCCCAGATCTCTGCATTGGGGCGTATGTTCAGCAATCTGTCCATCAATTGTTCTTTTTGCATTGTTTCCACTGGGCCTGGAGACTTTGCAGGTGGCACTGCTGCCACTTTCTTCAGCTTCCCCCATTAGAGAACACACGGGGGTTGCTTCAGGACAGAGAGAGAAAGGAGAGACAAGAGAAAGGAGAGACAAAGTAGAAGAGAGCTATGAGCGCGTGAAGGTAGCAAGGCTGCTTTTGGGTTCCAGGCCGGTCATGAGTGCCGCTAACAAAGTTTCTGTTCTGCGTTCTGTCAAAGGGTGAGATAAGATGAGGCTCTGTTTTCCCTCTTTCTCCCTCTATGCTGGAGAACACACACACCCATGAACCATAGTGCTTTCTGTCAAGCATAGATTGTGTACTGGAAGGGGACCCTTCCATTACAAAACTATGTGGTTTGCTTCGTTATTTAAATATGTATTATATATATATAGCAATTTGCATTGAAGAATAAGTGGATATATATAAATATAAATATCTGGATGGAGGATTTAGTAACAGTGTAATTGACTGTTTACTTGACTAACTTATAGTATCTCACTAAATATATTGGATAGTGACTAAACTGTGTGAATATCTGTATCTCTTTGTCAGTTGTTGTGTAAACTGCTTCTCCAGTTGGTTACTAGCTACGTGAAAGTCTATATTAGTTATTGATTAGTTAACTGAGTATTTGTATGATCTGTTACCTTCCTTTCCCTCTAATTGTAAAGCGCTCTGATATCCTTCGGGATCAAGTTCGCGCTATATAAAACTTTATAAATAAATAAATAAATAAATAAATACTTTAATAGTTTTCCCACTTTCTGTGTGTGGGGTGTTCAGTGCAGTTGATCTACTGTTAGGCCTGTCTCGAGGGGCATCATTTTTTGTTCCAATCCCTGTGTACCAATGTTAGTAGGTAGGGATTTGCATCAAACAACATGGGTGTTTGCATGGGAATGCTCTCCTGACACAAATTGTCACATTGCGCTACTGCGTGTTACTTTAGGCAACCTTCCAACGCAAATCGTGATTTGGTTGGAAAGTAAATCCTACCTCAACACTTTGCACTGTTTGCATCACTTTTCTGGTGCAAACCAGCTACAAAGCGTAAATTAATCTGGAACCAGATTTAAGCCTGATCCCAGCTTGAGTTTGCTGGCTGTAGCTCCTGGGGCTGTGCCCAGATACTGCTCCCTACAGCACCGGGTCTCACCATGTGCCCTGTGGCACAGCAATGACGGAAAACCCTTCCCATGGCCCAGTAAAGATTCCTTCATTTCCCACAGTGGGACTCATTTAATTTCATACCACCCACTTCTTTCCAGCCCGCCCTTCCTGTAACATATTATTCTTCGCTTTTAATAAATCTCCTTTTGTTGCTCTCTGGCAGCTAATGACTGGGATTTGTGTTTTATCCAAACAAAGCTTTTGCATTTAACAATATGACCGAGAATTACAGCATTACTGTGTTATAAACAAATTAGATGGAGCGGAGACAGCAAACTACAGAAAAAATAAACTATATGGGAACCAAGCCTGTGCCAATGTTCTGCCACAGTCTAACATGTACAAGCCTATTTAAAATTGATTTATGTGTCTTTCGTAATGTAGCGGGGAATCTTTGTTAAAACAGCAAATAATGGCCATGTCATCGAAAAATGTATAGTGCCAAAGATGAGACAATTTCCCTGAGCGGCTGCATCGCTCTAGGGCGCGTTTCGTGGGCGTTCTCCAGCAGAACTCCCTCTCATAGCATCAGTGACGTCGACGTAGGTCAAGTATGATAGGCTGCTCTCTTGATTGACAGGCAGCGAGACCACCTCACTTCATGCCCACACTAAGATGGCTTCCAGGCCTAGTGTTTCATGGGATGACATGATTCATTTTGCCTGTTATAGTATTCACTTATATTGTGTCCATTGCTCTAGACTCACCTGGCACTGGTGATTTGAAGGTTGAAAGCTGAGAATTGGAAACAGTATCCATGATGACATGGGCACTGTCTGTTTGCCATCCTATTGACATGAGGTAGCTACCAAGGAGACCCATGTCATGTGCAACAACTTGATCTGCCTTTGCATACATATCCTACTTCACTGTAAATGTTGGGGCTTGTAGTTTCACTCTCCCCCACTATGGGCCTGATTACGAGTTTTGTTTTGTTGCAGATTTTATATAGCGCAAACTCGACCCGAAGGTATTGGAGCGCTTTACATGAGCACCGGTTACGTTACACAAGGACACATTCATTGTTTTTTTTTGTTTTTTTTTGGGTAGGCACGGGGAGAGGCAACCCCGAGGCTCGAACCTTGGTTTCCAGCACCAAAGTCGGCAGTCTAGCCAACGGACCACATGGTACAGAGGTGCCAAAATTGCCAGGGCTGGAATCAGCATTTTCAGATGGCAATTGCAGCCCTACCCCCTGCAACTATGAGATGAGGCCCCGAAACAGGGACTAAGCACTGCTTACCTGGAAGTATCGGGCCAGTTTCCACTTTGTTGTCCCTGATTCTGGAGACTTATCCACTCCCATTTATGACTTGATTTAGTGGGAGCAAATGAGAGAGAGGGGTTCAATTAGGGGTGGGTGGAACAGGCGGAGTTTCATCCACCGAATTCTGCGGAGTTACATGAAAACTGCGGAGTACCGCGACCGGGCTAAATCAGCGTGTTGCTTTGATTTATAGCGTGGCTCGTCAGAGGGCACGGCTTCTTTGCTGCCACTCGAGAAGATTTTCTACTTGAGCAGCAGTTTTCTCACCACGACTGCCCGCTTCCGTCTGCGTTGAGAAAATCTCGGCAGGTGTGTCCTCGTGCCCGAAAATTTGTACTTTGGAATGCCAATTCTTGCTCGCACTTGCCAATTTAATAAACACAAGAAAAAACTCTACCATGCGGCGGTTGGTGGACTTTTGCCGGAACTCTGTGTTACAAGCGTAACACGGAGTAGACAAAACTAGCCGGTGGAGCGGAGTTTATTGCCCACCCCAAGTTTCAATGTGGGTTGCGGGGTATGGCGTTCAGTAGATTGTTGGGTGTATGGTAGGCTTCGGTGGAGGGAGCTGTCCCAGTGGTGTTGATGGAGGTCAGATGGTGGCTCGGGTGTGCCTCTACCCATAGCCACTCATGCACTTTTACTGGATACATTTCCAACGGATAATTCCGGGTACAGAAACAACGGGTGGATTGGAATAATGCAAACCATGATTGGCTGAATCTGTCAGACATGAGCGAGTTACTGTATTATCAGTGATGTCATCAATGATGTAATTTGAGATGCCATCAGTAATGTCATAAATGATGTCATAGAACATGTCATGAGTTATGTAATATGTGAGATCATAAGTAGTGCATGGCAGGGGAGCAAGGTAAAGTTAGCTCTGCTAACTATAATTGGTGAATTTCTGTGTTTTATTTAGTTCAGGGGGTTGGCCACAGGGCCCGGCGTGGCCCCCCTACAGGAGCCTTTAATGGCCTTGGAGACCACACCCCCCTAGGGCCAGCCCCTGCTATGTCCAGAGGTCTGGGGATGGGGCAGCATGCTCCCCTCCCACGTTTAAATATGAAGGGGGTGCGCTGGATGGGCTCCTGGGCACCAACTATTTACTAGGCAGGCCACCTGGTGGATGGGGAAGCACTGTTGGTATCTATGCTGCATATGTTGATTTACCAAGGCAATATGGATGCCAGGGCAGTACGGGCATAAAGAAGAGGGGGCAGAAGGAGAACAGGAAGTAAAAAAGGACATGATTGAGGAAGGTCACGGCACGGTAAGAGGTGTGGCGCAGCGGCTAGGGCTCCTGACTCCGGACCACGAGGTTCACGGTTCGATCGCCGGCGGCAGCTTAGCCCAGCACCATGTGACTCTGGGCAATAACTCGCTTAATCTTCCCAACAGCCTCCAGCACCTTAACACCCTCTGGTAATTGTGCGCTTTACAAATACTGGATTTCATTTACTTACAGAGAGAGGAGGGGGGTATGCCGATGTTTAACTAAGAAAAGGCGCAAATTTGTAGCAGATTGATACATGCAGGGAGGACAATAGTGTACAAGGGAATTCACCGGTGAACTCACTGGTGAGCAGATAGTATTGTTAGGTGAAAAACATAGGAGGATCACAGAGGTGTCCCCCGTGTGCTACAACAATGGTAAATGCTGCGTAAAGACCAGATCAAAATCTATGGTGTCGAAACGACAAGCGGATGGCCTACCATGAAATATTTGGGTACTGACCATTGGTTACACCATTCACAGAGCAATTGTTTGACACAGACACAGCAGCATATGCTTATTTACAGTAACATGGAATTAGTAAGTTAATTAAGGATAATCAAATCTGGTTGATAAAGAAGAGCACGGGGCTTATTGTGGTTCAGTCCTGTTGCTTCTTGCCCCCCCTGTCCGTTTGTTTACTCCCCTCACATGTGAACACTTCTACAACAAGCATGGGTGGAAGCAATCAGCTGCTAGCATTCGATCCCCAGAGTTTAATTTCATCTGCAATCGTATGAAATTCTTATTTTTACTAGTATTTATCGTCCCTTACTCTCCTGCCAAAGCATTGTGCAGCATTGGCCAAAGAGAGGAGACAAACACGCTGAGAACAAAGAACCAGTCATTGCAGGGAAGAACAGCGATGAAGTGACACTGAAGGGCGTTTAGGGAACAGCAATGAAGTGACACTGAAGGGCGTTGAGGGAACATCGATGAAGTGACACTGAAGGGCGTTGAGGGAACAGCGATGAAGTGACACTGAAGGGCGTTTAGGGAACATTGATGAAGTGACACTGAAGGGCATTTAGGGAACAGCAATGGAGTGACACTGAAGGGCGTTTAGGGAACAGCAATGAAGTGACGCTGAAGGGCGTTGAGGGAACATAGATGAAGTGACACTGAAGGGCGTTTAGGGAACAGCAATGGAGTGACACTGAAGGGCGTTAAGGGAACATCGATGAAGTGACACTGAAGGGCGTTTAGGGAACAGGGATGAAGTGACACTGAAGGGCGTTTAGGGAACATTGATGAAGTGACACGGAACAGTGATAAAGTGACACTCAAGGCCGTTTAGGGAATATCGATGAAGTGACACTGAAGGCCGTTTAAGGTACATCGATGAAGTGGCACTGAATGGCGTTTAGGGAACAGCAATGAAGTGACACTGAAGGGCATTCAGGTAACATCGATGAAGTGGCACTAAAGGGCATTTAGGGAACATCAATGAAGTGACACTGAAGGGCTTTTAGGGAACAGCAATGGAATGGGCGTTTAAGTAACATTGATGAAGTGACACTGAAGGGGGTTTAGGGAACAGCGATGAAATGACACTGAAGGGCGTTTAGGGAACAGAGTTGAAGTGACACTGAAGGGCTTTTAGGAAACAGCAATGGAATGGCACTAAAGGGCGTTTAAGGAACATTGATGAAGTGACACTGAAGGGCGTTTAGGGAACAGCGATGAAGTGACACTGAAGGGGGTTTAGGGAACATCGATGAAGTGATACTAAAGGGCGTTTAGGGAACAGAGTTGAAGTGACACTGAAGGGCATTTAGGGAACAGCGAAGAAGTGACATTGAAGGGCGTTTAGGGAACAGCAATGAAGTGACACTGAAGGGCATTTAGGGAACAGCAATGAAGTGAAACTAAAGGGCATTTAGGGAACAGCGATGAAGTGACACAGAAAGGCTTTTAGGGAACAGCAATGAAGTGACATTGAAGGCCATTTAGAGAACAACGATGAAGTGACACTGAAAGGCATTTAGGGAACAGCAGTGGAGTGACAATAAAGGGCGTTTAGGGAACAGCAATGAAGTGACACTAAAGAGCTTTTAGGGAACATCGATGAAGTGATAGTATAGGGCATTTAGGGAACAGCGATGAAGTGATACTGAAGGGCATTTAGGGAACAGCAATGAAGTGACACTGAAGGGCATTTAGGGCACAGCAATGAAGTGACACTAATGGGTGTTTAGGGAACAGCAATGAAGTGACACTGAAGGGCGGTTAGAGAACAGCGATGAAGTGACACTAAAGGACGTTTAGGGAACAGCGATGAAGTGACACTAAAGGGCGTTTTGGGACCAGCGATAAAGTGACACTGAAAGGCTTTTAGGGAACGGTAATGAAGTGACACTGAAGGGCATTAAGAGAACAGCAATGAAGTAGCAATGAAGGGCGTTTAGGGAACAGCAATGAAGTGACAATGAAGGGCGTTTCGGGAACAGCAATGGAGTGACACTAAAGGGTGTTTGGTAACATCAATGAGGTGACGCTAAAGGGTGTTTAGGGAACATCAATGAAGTGACACTAAAGGGCGTTTAGGGAACAGCGATGAAGTGACACTAAAAGGCGTTTAGGGAACAGCAATGAAGTGACACTGAAAGGCTTTTAGGGAACAGCAATGAAGTGGAACTGAAGGGCATTAAGAGAACAGCAATGAAGTAGCAATGAAGGCGTTTAGGGAACAGCAATGAGGTGACAAGGAAGAAGTTTAGGGAACAGCAATGGAGTGACATTAAAGGGCGTTTAGAGAACAACGATGAAGTGACACTAAAGTGCGTTTAGGGAACAGCAATGAAGTGACACGGAAAGGTTTTTAGGGAACAGCAATGAAGTAGCAATGAAGGGCGTTTAGGGAACAGCAATGAAGTGGCAAGGTAGGGCGTTTAAGGAACAGCAATGGAGTGACACTGCAGGGCATTTAGGGAACAGCAATGAAGTGACATGGAAGGGCGTTTAGGGAACAGCAATGAAGTGACGCTGAAGGGAGTTTAGGGAACAGCAATGGAGTGAAAATGAAGGGCGTTTAGGGAACAGCAATGAAGTGACACTGCAGGGCGTTTAGGGAACAGCAATGGAGTGACAATGAAGGGCGTTTAGGGAATAGCGATGAAGTGACACTGCAGGGTGTTTAGGGAACAGTGGTGAAGTGACACTACAGGGTGTGTAGGGAACAGCGATGAAGTGACACTGAAGGACAGCGATGAAGTGACACTGAAGGGCATTTAGGAAGAACAGGCTGGAATCAAGCCAACTCTTAGACCAGTTCTAGAAGGTTTCACGAGACAAAAGAGGGGCAGCATGGTCCTCCCAGAAGAGTGACAGGAGGGACACACAGCAGTAAAGGACCTGCCGATTCCCTCGGAATGTGATCGATTGTAAAGGCCAGAAGTTTCATCGTGGTTCGACAGATTCAGCTTTCCATCCTTCTGAAGTTGATAAATTGAGTGCTATGAATTTGTTAATTATCACAGTTGTTATTTGCTGTGCCTACAAAGAGCAGAAGTGTGCAAAGTATTGCTAAATAAGAAACAAGTTATTTCTATTCCTAGCCACTGAGGTCTGGTTTAACAAGGCCAGTGCTGGGGGCTCCAAAGATCAAGTCAGCAGTAGCAATTGTGATCCCTGACCAACCCTTTGGAACTGTGAAAAAGGGTATTAAAATTAGTGGAAGAGTTGGGCAGTAAAATCAATACTGGTAGCATGCTGTTCTCAACAGTTCCCACCACTCACTTTGATTTCAGTTTCTGAAAGCCATGTTAGCCTGATCTGTAAGGTACAGTCGTGGCAGGAGAAGCTGGGAGGCTGGCTGACACACAGAAGAAATGATCACGGTAGAGTGTTAGACAGCTGGGTTCATGTGCTTGTTTCAAAGGACTGTGGGACACCTGAAATTTCGACACTTGAATCCCCCAGTGGGCAACTTAACTATTCAA
The DNA here is from genome assembly GCF_964261635.1 of Lissotriton helveticus. NCBI lineage: Eukaryota > Metazoa > Chordata > Amphibia > Caudata > Salamandridae > Lissotriton > Lissotriton helveticus. Next base: position 106,686,474 of record NC_136065.1, read on the forward strand.
TTATTCGAGGTTAGTAAAGGGAGGCCCACTCAGTAAGTTGATGCTAGCACCTTTAATTCAAGCAGGATTATAATGTTTAAGAGACTGCATCTTGCTAGGGAACTAGGGCATAGCATTATGGGCATTGGCATCCTTAAAAGAGCCATCCTGTGAAGAGAAAAAGCAATTCACTTAACTTAGTGCTGCATAACTGACAATCACCTACAATGAGCATCCTAGAAGCGTCCTTTGTTTGCTGACGGCTGTTTGGGTTTTGAGAAGTATTGTGACATCATTCATCTGCTGGCTCCTTTTAACAGCTGTATTTACAACTAGCAGCCCGTCCCGACGTTGTCCGGGTATGAATTGCTGCCGGCCAGGAGTATATTGTTTTGTAGGATTTCGTTTAGATAGCATTTCTTATCTGTGACAGGCCTGTGAAACGCTCCGATTCACACTGCACTGCTGATGCACTTAAGAGTGCGCGTTTAGTAGTGTGTGAACTCGAGTTTTCCTACTTTATTTTTCCTTGCAATATTATATAGCGCGAACTCGACAACATGGCATGAGCACAATTTACATTACAGAAGAACACTTTAATTTGTGGTAGGCACGGGGAGACAAAGCGATTTGCCTGGAATCCCAGGATGTTGAGCTGATGCCGATATTCGAACGTAGCTCCCCAGCTCTAAAGTTCGCAATTCTAGAACTTGTGGCGGGAGGTGTGTCTAAAAGTGTATGTCGGTGCTGGCCATCCATGAGAGAGACCTGTGCATTTTTCAAATAAGTGCTGAAAAAATATGAGTATGTTGCTGGAGATGTGGGCCGCCGTGCCACCAATGTACTTACCGGGGGAGGGTAAACACCCATTATTCTGCAACTTTCTTTCCGCATACCATCACTCCGCATACTTTCATTACGAAAGTACCATGACTCCGCCATGCCATTATAACGCATGGCATTAACATTTTATATGCTTTTACCGCGCATACATTTACAACGAAATTAGTTGTAAATGCATGAATGGTAAAAGCATGTTTTTTTTTAATGTTTGGATAAGGTAAGTATGGATATAGGGGTATATGTTTTGGGGTACTGAGGTATATGTTTTGGGGTGTTTGGGTATTTTTAGGGTTCAGGGGTAGGTTTGGGTTTTGGGGTACAGGGGTGTTTTAAGGGTTCAGGGCTAGGTTTGGGTTTTGGGGTACAGGGGTATTTTTAGGGTTCAGGGTGAGGTTTGGATTTTGGGGTACAGGGGTATTTTAGGGTTCAGGGGTAGGTTTGGGTTTTGGGGTACAGGGGTATTTTTAGGGTTCAGGGGGTAGGTTTGGGTTTTGGGGTACAGGGGTATTTTAAGGGTTGAGGGCTAGGTTTGGGTTTTGGGGTACAGGGGTATTTTAGGGTTCAGGGGTAGGTTTGGGTTTTGGGGTACGGTGGTATTTTTAGGGTTCAGGGCTAGGTTTGGGTTTTGGGGTACAGGGGTATTTTAAGGGTTCAGGGGTAGGTTTTGGTTTTGAGGTACAGGGGTATTTATAGGGTTCAGGGCTAGGTTTGGGTTTTGGGGTACAGGGGTATTTTTAGGGTTTAGGGATAGGTTTGGGTTTTGGGGTACATGGTATATTTATAGGGTTAAGATGGGTTAGTGTTTAAGGGTGTTGGGGTATTTTAGGAGTAAGGGTGGGTTATGATTATGGGGTGCAGGGGTATTTAAAGGGAGCAGGGTGGGATTAGCACATGATATGAGACATGGCATGAAGGGCGGAACGTACCACACGCCCCCAGCATTTGTCATGCCCCCAGCACACGCCCACAGCACAACGCAGACACGCCCACAAGGGACTACTTTGCTGGCACGGTTCTTTTACCTTTTAAATGTATATGGTGGGCGTCTGCATAGCCTATGTCCTTCTGCTGCAACTGCCCTTTCCAACGCTGTATTGGGTGTTGTGATTGGTGCTGTGGTTCCTGAGATTACCCGCCTCAAAGGTTTGGGCTCTCTCTTTATTATATTAGTATGGATATTCACCTGAAATCACTTCCAAAGGGTGTGCCCCCGACTATTGAAGCCACAATATCGATGGAACACTATATCGAGGAGAGAATATCAAATTAAAAACAGGTAAGTCAGTCTCGATTTTCAATACTTACCTCCACATACATCCGAACTTTGTAAAATTTGCTGATTTTATATATGCTATATTTTGCTAATTGTTTTATTCATACTGTGCCCTCGTTGTAAAGCGCTCTGATACCCTACCCTGGGTCTTGTCCGCGCTATAGAAAACTCTAAAAATAAAAATACATAAATAGAAATAAATGCATGTACCCATGCGGTACATATAACTTCATGGTGCATAGATATGGAGCTAGAAATAATAAATCTATACTTTGCTATATGCACTTACCTTTCGATGTGTTCTCACTTTATATTCTGTCCTTGATGTTCTTGTACCCTGATACTGTGGCTGTTGATATTGAGTAGTACAAACTTTCCAACGCCTTCGCCTCACACCCCTTATCTGTTGTGAGAGCGAGGAAGAGGGAGGCAGGTGAGCTTACAGGTCCAGTTGAAGTACTAAAAAACACAGGGGCATATTATCAAGGGGGTTTATCTCCGCTTTTTTGGCTTTAAAAGCCAAGAAAGCGGAGATAAAATTATCTCCCTATTACCTAGCTGTCGCTAACACCAGTTAGCGACAGCTAGTAGGAGATAGCGACCATCTTGGGCCCCACTTTGCATGTCAGTGATATTTATCACTAATGAGATGCAAAGTGGGCGTGCCAAGATGTTAGCGACTGGAAACAGTTGCTAACATCGCTATCTCCTATTACGAACTTTTGGAGATAGTCGCGCTAAGCGCGAATATCTCCAAAAACTAACACCTGCCCTGAGCAGTTCTTAGCCATGTTATCCAATGGGAGGTGGATAACATAGCTAAGAGCATTAGTTCGGTAATGCATGAATATCGCTGACTTTTCAGCGATATTCATGCATTGGGGCCGTTTTTTATCGCATTTGCGATAAACCTTGATAATAGCAAGGTTTATCTGCGATAATTTCTGACGATGCTTAGCGTTAAAAAATACGTTGCTAAGCATCGTTAGCGATAAATATCGCTTAACGTTGGTAATATGCCCCACAGTTTTAAAATCTTTTTTCAAACTAAGCACATTATTTTGGTGAATAGGACGCTCTGTCAAAAACATGGCAGATATAAAAAAATATATAAATATTAAGGGAATTTATATGCATATTAAAAACGCATTATCGCCCATGACAGGGCATCTGCCACGTTTTGATGGAGTTTCTCATTTGCCAAACTCTAAATAAAGCACTAAGGGTTTTCAAACTCAATGTGAAGCACATTTGCAAACTAAGCGTTTCCCGCAAAATGTGCTTCAAGTTAAATGTTTCAACTGCATTGATTAATGCTGAGCGCCCATCCCTCTGGCCTCTGCAACCATCCTCATAAACACAGACTTCACATTCAAGTTTAGGGGACTGCCATGATCAAAGTGCTCCTTTTCTATCCAAGGGAGGACACTTAGCATTGGTGCATGCTTTTGTGTTGACACAATGAGCACAAGAGTGGACTGGATGGCATGAAGAGCCCCAATAATGCAGCATCGAGCTGCTTGCATCCTGAGAATCATTATCCCACTTTAAGCGCCCATTCTCCATTTTATGCGATCGACCTGTCCTACCAATATTCTGAGCTCCCTTCTATCCAATAGAATAGCGTGCTACCCATCCACAAAGAGCTTTAGCACCTCCATAGGGGTAGACGTGGTATATAAATGCCACTCCAGTACTGTGGTACTGTGTTTCAAGACTTTGTGACTAAATACCAATGATGAATAAAGATTATTACGATGCATCTGATACGCAAATGCTGAATTAACATGATGACATAATGACAATTGAAACTGGTTTAATATGATACATAGAAGTGTGTTAATTTATGTCATTTAGTTGTACCGCATTTTCACAAATTGGCCTTATTGGATGACATGGATGGTTTTCTGATGCTGTTCTCACATTCACTCCTGATCTCCCCCGCCCATCTTGTCCCCCTGTGCATCTTCTCTCACCACGAGCTCTACAGAAGCAAAGACACCTGATGTGATGGATTTTTACAGGTTGCATGTATTGTGACTGAACCCTCTAGTGTCCCTAACTAACATTTCTCAAGGCCCTTCCTCTGTGGTTCCCTTGATAGGCCTAGTTTTGTTTGTGTAGAGACTCCTTGTTGAATTCTTTAAAATTATTTTGGACATCTCTGGATAGCAATACCTTGAAAGATGCTTGATGCTTTCTTACAATGGGATAGTGCTTAGGAACATTAAAAGTGATGTTAAATACTCGGATTTACTGAATATTTTGTTACTTATGATCAAGCCACGAAGAGACTGCGCTTTCGCTTATTTGTTATGCAAAAAGTTTGTATAAAAAACCCTTGATTGTTGTGTTTGAGCCAGATTGCTTTCTTTTACCACTAGGGATGCTGCCCAATTCTTTCCTTATTTGCTGCTCATTTTGAACTTGCGAGATTTCTGTAATAAAATCCTTCAACATTTCCTCGGATCGAGAACTCAGTTATAAAGTGGTTCCAGTTACCTATTATTATACCTACCTCTAAATTGATGACGGGAAAGGTGCATTTTTATGCAAGGTCAATCCGGGACTGAACTGTAAGAGGTAAAATTTGGGGATATCGGATTTTTGGGGTGAATGGAATATTGGAGTAGAGTTCCACTTCCACAGTACAAAGCAATTCACCTCTTGATAGTTGGCGTGACGTAGCTGAACATTACACCCTTCGGTGTGAGGCGGGGAGCTGTATTTATAGGCCAAAGATATCTAATTCGGCCCTATGAGGATGGGTAATCTTGAGCAATAAGATCTATTACAATGCCACACTCTCTGCAAGATCATGTTTTTTAAAGGTATTTTTATTGTCTTTTTATCTTCTAAAGTTTGTTGCGGCTTTATGTTTAACTGCTTATCTTTCTGATTAAGGATTCGTTGTGCTGTGGACTGATGAACACAGAATGGGGATGAACATAGAATTGCTGATGCCTAAAATAAATAAAAAAATAATGAAATTAAATGAAAAATAAAGTACTGAAATAATTGAACTAGTTATTTTTATAATATGTGATGCTGATGATTTGTTCATGAAAAAAAAAATATATTCAAAACTCTGAACCCCCTGTATGGTATGGTTTATGCAAAGTGGTCTGTTTTATAATCATGCTTTCCATTTTAATTTGTGTTTGTAACATAGAACCATATCATCTTCATGACAGAAACATATTTTTAAGAACGCATTAAGTTTCTGTTTTATTTGTTCAGAAGGGTGTGATACTTTGTCCATCCACTTTATTCATTTGGACGTCGCTCCTTATCTACAGCCATTCACGATCTAGGCAACTCTTGCCCACAGACCTGCCAACTCACACTGTGTGTCACAAAATTTCAGCTACTTTTACAGAGTCACTTGGTGAAGAGTCAAAATCACATGGTGGCAGGGAAACCACTGAAAATGGAGGATTTTGGATGCAGTAAGTGTAGTGTTCGATTAGGTTGACATTCTAGTTTATGTAAGAATTATCTATGCTCTGTGTTCTATCTCCTCTACCTGTTGTATTCTTATTTAGAATGTGATTTGAACTGGAACTGTCATTGATGATCAACTGGCTGTGCGAGCTGCTGCGCAGCGCTTGTTCCAATAAATCATCTTATCTACTAAGCTGCCTGCGAGTCAATCACCACAAAATATTTGGCGACGATATCTGAACAAGTGACTGCCCCCCACGTGTGCGTCTATGAACGGAAATACAGCAATTCCGGAGTTCGGCTGTGCATCGGAAACAAAAGACGTTAAGCATCCAGAAGAACGGAACCGAGTAGCTGTAAGAACCCATTCAACCGCTCTTCCACTCAACCTCGCTGAACCAAAAGAATTGAAATTAAGGTACTGTACTTACTTTTGAGTCTTCTTACACGAAGCGGCAGCAGTTTCTCATCGGTCAGTTTAATTAGTCAGTTGCGAACGTACGCTTTTTGCGTATTGTAATACGCCCAGCCACCGGAGCGAATATCTAACTCAACGCAACTGGCGTAAACCAATTCCAGAAACGTCACTGGAACGCAACGCCCTGACGCTGAAACGCAACGTTGGAGGCCATTTTAGGATCATCTTCGTTTTTTTTATCGTCAATGTTTATTGTCACACCGCTAACAGTCAGCAAAAGTAGCGGATGTCAAAGCAAAAACGTAAGCACGACTAGTTACCTAAAGTGGAACTACTTCAATTTACTTTTATGAGGTGAGTGACAACAAGTTCATTTTTGTTACCACGGAGACAGTTCGAACGATCAAAAGTGCTTGGGAACTAGTAACCAATTTCAACACACAACGAGGAAACAGTGCTAGAAACAATTTTAAGCACATAACGAGGAAATAGTGTTAAACCATCGCAGTTGCAGTGGCGATATCTTAACTGAGTCTCTCCCCAGCACTCGACAACATCCATACAAATATGAGTTTGCAAGCGGTTTCTCCCCCTCCACCATTTCTTGATCTTCCAGGTGAACCCCCAATCGCCTGGAAAAAGTGGTTTGACGCTTTCACCACTTACTTAGGGGCTATTGGAGCATCCAGATACAGGGCAGAAAGGAAAAAATATCTGTTACTGAACAGCTTGGGGTTTGAAGGACGCTCAATCTTTAAGCATTTACCCCCTTTAGTACCTGCTCCTGAAGAAGAAGATTTGGATGACTACAACCAAACAGTAAAAATACTTGAACTGCGATTTGATATAAAACCAAGTATAGTTGTTGTAAGGCACAAATTCTTCAAATCTGAGCAAAAACAAGGGGAAAAAGTAGAAGATTTTATTTCTACGCTCAGGGTGCTGAGTGCGGAGTGCGAGTTCGAAAATTTTAGAGACCAAATGATAAGAGACCAGTATATTTGCAAATGTTTAGATAAAAATATTCAACAAAAGTTACTCTCACTTGATAATCCCTCTCTCGAGGAGACTGTACGAGTAGCGAAAAGTATAGAATTTTCTAAACTTTCTGTCAAGGAATTGGATATTAGATCTTCATCATCCATTTCTAAAGATGAAACTACGATCAGTTCTGTTAAGGTTGTCGATAATAAGATGGGCACTTTTGGTCGTACCGACAACAAATTCTTCAAGCAAACTAATATATGTTTTAAGTGTGGCAATTTTCCTCATTCGAAGTCTGGTCGTCCCTGTCCAGCCAGGAGTGTCACATGTAGACTTTGTGGCAGAGTTGGACATTTTGCAAAAGTATGCCAAAATATAAAAATAAACTCTTCCTTCTCTCAATCTGGTAAACAGTGGAACAGTAATTATAACCCCACTTCAGTTGCTTTTGTATCTGACCTTCCTCAAGATGATACTAGTATTCAAGATGATCTGAGGGACATGGTAGCTGTGGTCAGCATTGAAGATTCTGAGTCAGAATGTGTGGATCCTTACTCCGATTTTGGTATCGGAGATAAGGTAGTTTGCCTGTTAGTTGATTCCGGGGCACGAATAACTATGCTGACCCAGGAACTTTTCGAAGAGGTTTGGGGTGATCGCAAACTCTTTCCCCCAGACAGATTACCTTTGAATTACGAGGGCAGGAAGATTGAACTATTAGGATATTTTGAAGACTCCTTCGAATTCAGGGGGAGGAAAATTTTTGGCAAAGTGTATGTGTCAGTTAAAGGGTTGAACATTCTTGGTTGGTTCCACCAAGGTTTATTTAAGATGGTTCTCCGCCCTGGAACCAAAGATCCCATTTCCATTGCTGTTGTTCAATCCGATGATAACTTACTGTTGTTCAATCAGAGGTTAATTCTCCCACTAATAGTCCCCTTCCCACTGTACATACTGATTTTGTCTGCACTTTAACCAAAGATTTTCCTGAAGTTTTTAGCAGTAAGTTGGGGGAAGTGAAAGGATTCATGCATACTATCCGTGTCAAAGACAATGCAATCCCAATTAAACACAAACTGAGAAACGTCCCATTCAGTGTACGAGAGCAACTCGAGTCAGAACTTTATGACCTTTGTAGTAAGGGAATAATTGAACCCATAGAATCCTCCCTATGGCTTTCTCCCCTTGTGGTGGCTAAAAAGAAGACTGGGGAGCTTCGTGTCTGTGTCGACTTACGCAGCCTAAATAGGAACATATGGGTTGATTCCTTTCCCCTGCCCAAGATCCCCGACATGTTGTCACTTATTGATGGTTCCAGGTGGTTCAGCAAGCTGGATCTTGCATCCGCATATCACCAGGTGGTCCTCGATCCTGCTTCCAGACACTTTACTGCTTTCGTATCCCCTATAGGTTCCTTTCAATATTGCCGTTTGCCCTTTGGGTTGGCCTCTGCGGCAGCTGTCTTTCAAAGGATCATGACCAATATTTTGAAAAACATCAGTGGGGTGGTCGTTTTTCAAGACGATGTACTGATTCATGGTAAGAGTTGTGATGACCATGATAAAACTCTGAGAGAAGTTTTAAAAGCTCTGAGTGGTGCGGGAGTTATGTTAAAGAAAGAAAAGTGCATTTTTAGAGCGCCCAAGGTAGAGTATCTTGGACACGTGTTATCTGAGAAAGGTGTAGAACCCAGACCTGGTCTAGTCAAGGCCATTGTCGACAGTCCTGCACCCAAAGACAAGTGTGGTTTGAAGTCATTCATTGGACTGTGTGAGTTCTATGCTAGATTCTTACCTGACTATGCCACTAAAGTTCAACCATTGTCCAATATGCTTAAGAAAGAAGTACCTTTCCTGTGGGATGCGAATTGTGAAAAAACTTTTTCTTGGATCAAACAAGAACTTACCAGTTCGAAAATTTTGAAGCCCTTTAATCCCAATTTGTTGTGCACCATCACTGTGGATGCCAGTGGTTTTGGTTTAGGGGCTGTCCTCACTCAAGAATTTAATGGGGTGGAGCATACTCTTGGATATGCTTCAAGAGTTCTTCGTGGAGCGGAGTCCAATTTTGCAGTTATTGAAAAAGAACTCTTAGCTTGTTGTTGGGCCATTAGGAAATTCAATCCGTATATTTGGGGTAAACGCTTCCGTCTGAGGACTGACCATAGTCCGCTTGTTTCTATTCTTACAGGTGTTCGGATTAAAGACCATTCCCCTAGGATTGCCAGACTTTCAACGAAACTACTCCAGTATGATTTTGAGGTCAGTTACATACCTGGCAATAAGAACATAAGGGCTGATTATCTTTCCAGGAATCCTGTTGATGTTGGGGTTGACAAGGATTGCGAGGATGATTTTGATGAGGAGGACTGTTTCGTAGCTTTTGTTGGGGTTGATGATATGCGCTCTATTAGTGAGAAAGAGTGGAGGGAGCATTTGTCCAGTGACACCTTACTTTGTGAAGTGATCAAATTTGTCAGAGGAGGGTGGCCCAGGGAAAAGAATGTTCATGTCTCCCTTCAGACCTTTGTCAAAGTCTCTGAGGAACTCTCTATTGAGGGTGGTATCCTCATGCGTGGTGATAGACTTGTTCCTCCCAGTGACCTTAGAATCAGGATAGTCAAAGGTGCGCATGAAGGTCATCTTGGCAGGACTCTAACCAAAAGAAGGGTTAGAGAGCATTACTGGTGGCCCAAGATGGATCAGGACATAGACACTGTTGTTGCTGAGTGTGTGGTCTGTTCTAGTGCCGAAAAGTGTTTGAAAACGCGTTCTCCTCCCCTTCAACCAATCCAATTTCCGGAGAGACCGTGGGAAAAGATTGGTATTGATCTGGTTGGTCCGTTCTATTTACTTCCTCCTGCCTCCAGATTTGCGATAGTTGCAGTCGACTACTATTCTAAATGGCCAGAAGTCCGTTTTGTAAGTGAGGCTACATCCAAAAATATTATTGATTTTTTGAAAGACTTGTTTTTACGTGAAGGTTTTCCTTCATCCATTGTAAGTGACAATGGTCCTCAATTTGTTTGTCAGGAATTTGGTTCTTTTGTGAGTTTAAGTGGCATTGATCATCTGAGGAGCGCGCTTTATCATCCTCAGACGAATGGTCTCGTTGAGCGCATGAACAGGGTACTCAACAATTGCATTCAGTGGGCTATTGCTCAACGATGCCACATCCCGAACGCTGTCAGGTCCATGCTGTGGTTCTATCGTACCACTCCCCACTCCTCCACCAAGGTTTCCCCATTTGAACTGTTGCGTGGGAGAAAACCATGTTCAAAGGTTTGCCCTGGGTGGATGTCACGTTGGGTAAAATTGAACTCTATTGACAATGTTGATGAAGTTGCAAGGTCAAATGTTATACATGCCCAGTCCAAACAAAAGGATGTTTTTGATTCCAGGAAGAAGGTGGTCTCCCAGTCATTTGTGGTGGGAGATAGAATCCGAATCAAGTTACCCACTCACTCTACTAAGGGTAATCCTAAGTTCTCTGAACCTTTTGTCATTGACAAAGTATGTGGCAACTCTGTGAGAGTTAATATGAAAAACTGGTGGAATGTTGCCAGGGTTGTGAAAGTGGGCAAATCTGTTGCTCATCTCCAGTCTTCTCATGATACTCATATATTGCCTCTTGATGTTGCTTTTTCTTCTTCTTCTTCTTCTTCTTCTTCTTCTTCTTCTTCTTTTGCTCCGTCCGTGTTGCCTTGTAGGAGTACTCCTGCTCTTGTCTCTCATGATGTCCCTGCTTTGCCTTCTACTTCCTATGCTACTGTCTTACCTCGCAGGAGTTCTCGTACCCGAGTCACTCCTGCCAGGTTTCGCTAATTTCCATGGTTGTTCTGTTCTGGATCTTTTACAGTTCTTCCCCTCTTCTGCTTTTGTTCTGTAGGAGAGAGGATGATGTAGTGTTCGATTAGGTTGACATTCTAGTTTATGTAAGAATTATCTATGCTCTGTGTTCTATCTCCTCTACCTGTTGTATTCTTATTTAGAATGTGATTTGAACTGGAACTGTCATTGATGATCAACTGGCTGTGCGAGCTGCTGCGCAGCGCTTGTTCCAATAAATCATCTTATCTACTAAGCTGCCTGCGAGTCAATCACCACAGTAAGCATATGATGTCCATTAAGAGGTGTGAAAATACCCCAGGACAATGGCGGAAGCCTCACAAGGCCCTGCCCCCTCTAGGACCTCACCTGCCTCCTCACACGGTGAAATTAATGTGTATGTTGACAGGTATGTGCCCACCACGACACGTCGTGTTCTACAACCCCTCCTCAGGCTGGTCTGCCCGCTGCCAATCTGAGTCTTTTCTTAACCTGTCTCAAGCGGGGTCGAGGATGGGCACAAGACAGTCAAAGGGACCTGGAGAAGTCAGAATCAAGAACGAGACTGAAAAAAAACAATTAGAAGATGGGACTTACTCATGCGGGAAACAGAGACAGACACATGCTAAATACTAGACGAATTAAAATAAAAAAAGAGAGAACCATGAGCAATACATAGAGAGAGGTGAAAACCATAAACCGAGGCAGCCTAAAGCAAAAAAAAGTAGAAAGGCTGAAGTCGAAAACAACGTCTAGTAAAGCAAAGAATCATAGCTACAAACCATAAGCAGAGCTCTGTGAAAGTCACAAACAAAAACATGCTCAAGATAGGAAGAGACCTGCTGGAGGTAGAAAGAAGAACATTAACAGGTCTAAAACAGAGACAAGATCAAGCCATAAGAAAAGACATGCCCAAGGCACAAAAAGAAAGATGCTCAAGACAGGAAGAGACCTACTGGAGGTAGAAACAAGAACATTCACATGTCTGAAAAACAGAGACAAGATCAAGCCATCAGAAAAGACATACCCAAGGTACAAACAGAAACATGCTCAAGACAGGAAGAGACCTGCTAAAGGTAGAAACAAGAAGAGTCACAGGTCTGAAACAGAGACCACATCAAACCATAAGAAAAGACATGCCCAAGACACAAACAAAAACATGCTCAAGACAGGAAGAGACCTGCTGAAGGTAGAAACAAGAAGAGTCACAGGTCTGAAAAACAGAGACAAGATCAAGCCATAAAAAAAGACATACCCAAGGCACAAACAGAAACATGCTCAAGACAGGAAGAGACGTGCTGAAGGTAGAAACAAGAACATTCAAAGGTCTGAAACAAAGACAAGATCAAGCCATCAGAAAAGACATGCCCAAGGCACAAACAGAAACTCAAGACAGGAAGAGGCCTGCTGGAGGTAGAAACAAGAAGAGTCACAGGTCTGAAACAGAGACCACATCAAACCATAAGAAAAGACATGCCCAAGGCACAAACAGAAACATGCTCAAGACAGGAAGAGACCTGCTGAAGGTAGAAACAAGAAGAGTCACAGGTCTGAAACAGAGACCACATCAAACCATAAGAAAAGACATGCCCAAGGCACAAACAGAAACATGCTCAAGACAGGAAGAGACGTGCTGAAGGTAGAAACAAGAAGAGTCACAGGTCTGAAACAGAGACCACATCAAACCATAAGAAAAGACATGCCCAAGGCACAAACAGAAACATGCTCAAGACAGGAAGAGACGTGTTGAAGGTAGAAACAAGAAGAGTCACATGTCTAAAACAGAGACAAGATCAAACCATAAGAAAAGACATTCCCAAGGCACAAACAGAAACATGCTCAAGACAGGAAGAGACCTGCTGAAGGTAGAAACAAGAACATTCAAAGGTCTGAAACAAAGACAAGATCAAGCCATCAGAAAAGACATGCCCAAGGCACAAACAGAAACATGCTCAAGACAGGAAGAGACGTGCTGAAGGTAGAAACAAGAAGAGTCACAGGTCTGAAACAGAGACCACATCGAACCATAAGAAAAGACATGCCCAAGCCACAAACAGAAACATGCTCAAGACAGGAAGAGACCTGCTGAAGGTAGAAACAAGAACATTCAAAGGTCTGAAACAAAGACAAGATCAAGCCATCAGAAAAGACATGCCCAAGGCACAAACAGAAACATGCTCAAGACAGGAAGAGACCTGCTAAAGGTAGAAGTAGAAACAAGAAGAGTCACAGGTCTGAAACAGAGACAAGATCAAGCCATAAGAAAAGACATGCCCAAGGCACAAACAGAAACATGCTCAAGACAGGAAGAGACGTGCTGAAGGTAGAAACAAGAAGAGTCACAGGTCTGAAACAGAGACCACATCAAACCATAAGAAAAGACATGCCCAAGGCAAAAACAGAAACATGCTCAAGACAGGAAGAGACGTGCTGAAGGTAGAAACAAGAAGAGTCACAGGTCTAAAACAGAGACAAGATCAAACCATAAGAAAAGACATTCCCAAGGCACAAACAGAAACATGCTCAAGACAGGAAGAGACCTGCTGAAGGTAGAAACAAGAACATTCAAAGGTCTGAAACAAAGACAAGATCAAGCCATATGAAAAGACATGCCCAAGGCACAAACAGAAACATGCTCAAGACAGGAAGAGACGTGCTGAAGGTAGAAACAAGAAGAGTCACAGGTCTGAAACAGAGACCACATCAAACCATAAGAAAAGACATGCCCAAGGCAAAAACAGAAACATGCTCAAGACAGGAAGAGACCTGCTTGAGGTAGAAACAAGAACAGTCACAGGTCTGAAAAACAGAGACAAGATCAAGCCATAAAAAAGACATACCCAAGGCACAAACAGAAACATGCTCAAGACAGGAAGAGACCTGCTGAAGGTAGAAACAAGAACATTCACAGGTCGGAAACATAGACCACATCAAGCCATATGAAAAGACACGCCCAAGACACAAACAAAAACATGCTCAAGACAGGAAGAGACCTGCTAAAGGTAGAAGTAGAAACAAGAAGAGTCACAGGTCTGAAACAGAGACAAGATCAAGCCATAAGAAAAGACATGCCCAAGGCACAAACAGAAACATGCTCAAGATAGGAAGAGACGTGCTGAAGGTAGAAACAAGAAGAGTCACAGGTCTGAAACATAGACCACATCGAACCATAAGAAAAGACATGCCCAAGGCACAAACAGAAACATGCTCAAGACAGGAAGAGACGTGCTGAAGGTAGAAACAAGAAGAGTCACAGGTCTGAAACAGAGACCAGATCAAGCCATAAGAAAATACATGCCCAAGGCACAAACAGAAACATGCTCAAGACAGGAAGAGACCTGCTGGAGGTAGAAACAAGAAGAGTCACAGGTCTGAAACAGAGACAAGATCAAGCCATAAGAAAATACATGCCCAAGGCACAAACAGAAACATGCTCAAGACAGGAAGAGACCTGCTGGAGGTAGAAACAAGAACATCCACATGTCTTAAAAACAGAGACAAGATCAAGCCATAAAAAAAGACATACCCAAGGCACAAACAAAACATGCTCAAGACAGGAGGAAACCTGCTGAAGGTAGAAACAAGAACATTCACAGGTCGGAAACATAGACCACATCAAGCCATATGAAAAGACACGCCCAAGACACAAACAAAAACATGCTCAAGACAGGAAGAGACCTGCTGGAGGTAGAAACAAGAACAGTCACAGGTCTGAAAAACAGAGACAAGATCAAGCCATAAAAAAAGACATACCCAAGGCACAAACAGAAACATGCTCAAGACAGGAAGAGACCTGCTAAAGGTAGAAGTAGAAACCAGAACAGCCACAGGTTCCATACACAGACAAGATCAAGCCATAAAAAAAGACATACCCAAGGCACAAACAGAAACATGCTCACGACAGGAAGAGACCTGCTGAAGGTAGAAACAAGAACATTCACAGGTCAGAAACATAGACCACATCAAGCCATATGAAAAGACACGCCCAAGACACAAACAAAAACATGCTCAAGACAGGAAGAGACCTGCTAAAGGTAGAAGTAGAAACAAGAACAGTCACAGGTCTGAAACAGAGACAAGATCAACCCATAAGAAAAGACATACCCAAGGCATAGACAGACACATGCTCAAGACAGGAAGAGACCTGCTAAAGGTAGAAGTAGAAACCAGAACAGCCACAGGTCCCATACACAGACAAGATCAAGCCATAAGAAAAGACATACCCAAGGCACAAACAGAAACATGCTCAAGACAGGAAGAGACCTGCTGAAGTTAGAAACAAGAACATTCACAGGTCTGAAAACCAGAAACAAGATCAAGCCATAAGAAAAGACATGCCCGAGGCACAAACAGAAACTCAAGACAGGAAGAGGCCTGCTGGAGGTAGAAACAAGAACATTCACAGGTCGGAAACATAGACCACATCAAGCCATAAGAAAAGACATGCCCAAGGCACAAACAGAAACATGCTCAAGACAGGAAGAGACCTGCTGGAGGTAGAAACAAGAACATTCACAGGTCTGAAAAACAGAGACAAGATCAAGCCATAAGAAAAGACATACCCAAGGCACAAACAGAAACATGCTCAAGACAGGAAGAGACCTGCTGAAGGTAGAAACAAGAACATTCACAGGTCTGAAACATAGACCACATCAAGCCATAAGAAAAGACATACCCAAGGCACAAACAGAAACTTGCTCAAGACAGGAAGAGACCTGCTGGAGGTAGAAAGAAGATCATTCACAGGTCTGAAAAACAGAAACAAGATCAAGCCATAAGAAAAGACATGCCCAGGGCACAAACAGAAACATGCTCAAGACAGGAAGAGACCTGCTGAAGGTAGAAACAAGAACATTCAAAGGTCTGAAACGAAGACAAGATCAAGCCATCAGAAATGACATGCCCAAGGCACAAACAGAAACATGCTCAAGACAGGAAGAGACGTGCTGAAGGTAGAAACAAGAAGAGTCACAGGTCTGAAACAGAGACCACATCGAACCATAAGAAAAGACATGCCCAGGGCACAAACAGAAACATGCTCAAGACAGGAAGAGACCTGCGGAAGGTAGAAACAAGAACATTCAAAGGTCTGAAACAAAGACAAGATCAAGCCATCAGAAAAGACATGCCCAAGGCACAAACAGAAACATGCTCAAGACAGGAAGAGACCTGCTAAAGGTAGAAGTAGAAACAAGAAGAGTCACAGGTCTGAAACAGAGACAAGATCAAGCCATAAGAAAAGACATGCCCAAGGCACAAACAGAAACATGCTCAAGACAGGAAGAGACGTGCTGATGGTAGAAACAAGAAGAGTCACAGGTCTGAAACAGAGACCACATCAAACCATAAGAAAAGACATGCCCAAGGCAAAAACAGAAACATGCTCAAGACAGGAAGAGACGTGCTGAAGGTAGAAACAAGAAGAGTCACAGGTCTAAAACAGAGACAAGATCAAACCATAAGAAAAGACATTCCCAAGGCACAAACAGAAACATGCTCAAGACAGGAAGAGACCTGCTGAAGGTAGAAACAAGAACATTCAAAGGTCTGAAACAAAGACAAGATCAAGCCATATGAAAAGACATGCCCAAGGCACAAACAGAAACATGCTCAAGACAGGAAGAGACGTGCTGAAGGTAGAAACAAGAAGAGTCACAGGTCTGAAACAGAGACCACATCAAACCATAAGAAAAGACATGCCCAAGGCAAAAACAGAAACATGCTCAAGACAGGAAGAGACCTGCTTGAGGTAGAAACAAGAACAGTCACAGGTCTGAAAAACAGAGACAAGATCAAGCCATAAAAAAGACATACCCAAGGCACAAACAGAAACATGCTCAAGACAGGAAGAGACCTGCTGAAGGTAGAAACAAGAACATTCACAGGTCGGAAACATAGACCACATCAAACCATATGAAAAGACATGCCCAAGACACAAACAAAAACATGCTCAAGACAGGAAGAGACCTGCTAAAGGTAGAAGTAGAAACAAGAAGAGTCACAGGTCTGAAACAGAGACAAGATCAAGCCATAAGAAAAGACATGCCCAAGGCACAAACAGAAACATGCTCAAGATAGGAAGAGACGTGCTGAAGGTAGAAACAAGAAGAGTCACAGGTCTGAAACATAGACCACATCGAACCATAAGAAAAGACATGCCCAAGGCACAAACAGAAACATGCTCAAGACAGGAAGAGACGTGCTGAAGGTAGAAACAAGAAGAGTCACAGGTCTGAAACAGAGACAAGATCAAGCCATAAGAAAATACATGCCCAAGGCACAAACAGAAACATGCTCAAGACAGGAAGAGACCTGCTGGAGGTAGAAACAAGAACATCCACATGTCTTAAAAACAGAGACAAGATCAAGCCATAAAAAAAAGACATACCCAAGGCACAAACAAAACATTCTCAAGACAGGAGGAAACCTGCTGAAGGTAGAAACAAGAACATTCACAGGTCGGAAACATAGACCACATCAAGCCATATGAAAAGACACGCCCAAGACACAAACAAAAACATGCTCAAGACAGGAAGAGACCTGCTGGAGGTAGAAACAAGAACAGTCACAGGTCTGAAAAACAGAGACAAGATCAAGCCATAAAAAAAGACATACCCAAGGCACAAACAGAAACATGCTCAAGACAGGAAGAGACCTGCTAAAGGTAGAAGTAGAAACCAGAACAGCCACAGGTTCCATACACAGACAAGATCAAGCCATAAAAAAAGACATACCCAAGGCACAAACAGAAACATGCTCACGACAGGAAGAGACCTGCTGAAGGTAGAAACAAGAACATTCACAGGTCGGAAACATAGACCACATCAAGCCATATGAAAAGACACGCCCAAGACACAAACAAAAACATGCTCAAGACAGGAAGAGACCTGCTAAAGGTAGAAGTAGAAACAAGAACAGTCACAGGTCTGAAACAGAGACAAGATCAACCCATAAGAAAATACATACCCAAGGCATAGACAGACACATGCTCAAGACAGGAAGAGACCTGCTAAAGGTAGAAGTAGAAACCAGAACAGCCACAGGTCCCATACACAGACAAGATCAAGCCATAAGAAAAGACATACCCAAGGCACAAACAGAAACATGCTCAAGACAGGAAGAGACCTGCTGAAGTTAGAAACAAGAACATTCACAGGTCTGAAAACCAGAAACAAGATCAAGCCATAAGAAAAGACATGCCCGAGGCACAAACAGAAACTCAAGACAGGAAGAGGCCTGCTGGAGGTAGAAACAAGAACATTCACAGGTCGGAAACATAGACCACATCAAGCCATAAGAAAAGACATGCCCAAGGCACAAACAGAAACATGCTCAAGACAGGAAGAGACCTGCTGGAGGTAGAAACAAGAACATTCACAGGTCTGAAAAACAGAGACAAGATCAAGCCATAAGAAAAGACATACCCAAGGCACAAACAGAAACATGCTCAAGACAGGAAGAGACCTGCTGAAGGTAGAAACAAGAACATTCACAGGTCTGAAACATAGACCACATCAAGCCATAAGAAAAGACATGCCCAAGGCACAAACAGAAACATGCTCAAGTCAGAAGGAGACCTGCTAAATGTAAGAAACAAGAACAATCACAGGTCTGAAACATAGACCACATCAAGCCATAAGAAAAGACACGCCCGAGGCACAGATACACACATCCTCAAGACATGAAGACCCCTGCTGAAGGTAGAAACAAGAACAGCCACAGCCCTTAAACAGAGACAAGATCAAGCCATCAGAAAAGACATGCCCAAGGTTCAAACAGGAACATGCTCAAGAATGCAAAGAGACCTGTAAAAATCCCAAATATGTTCAAGCAGAAAAAGAAACCTGTGAAGTCCGAAACAGGGTATGCTCATGTCAGAAACACAGAGCGGTTCAAGCCAAAAACGTTTAGGGCTGAAGCCAAAAACAGAAGCTGAAATAATCCCTAGACAAGGACGGATGAAAACCACACATAGTGATGGGCCAAAGTCAGAAACGTAGACAGGCAAAATTCAGAAGCAGAGACCTGCCATGGATTAAAACTGAGATAGATTCGATTCATTCTGAAAATGGAGACGGGCTTAAGCCAAAAACAGAGCGCAGCTGAAACCAGAAACAAGTACCTGAGCCAGAAAGAAGCCAAAAAAGGCACACTGAAACCAAAAAGAGAACTAAAGGAAGGGCAGAAAAAAATACATATTAGACCAAGAAACACAGTGAGGCTAACGATAGAAAACTTGACAGGCTTGGAGAAGCATAAGCCAGAAATAAATCTGCAATAGCCAGTATTAGAAACAGATTTAAGCCTTAAATAGCGTCATGCTGAAGCCAGAAACAGATGCAAAGGAGAGAAGCCATGAATAAGCAGCTCTGGCAAAGCCAAAAGATCTCGCCTAAGAGAGAGCAATTGGCATGGACAATGTTTTTTGGGCATGTTCGACAGCAGCATGGCTGTGCAGCATGAATAAAAGTTTGGAAAAAAAGCAATATGATGCTGCTAGTGCTGACCGCCTCATAACTATTTTTTTCGCTTATGGCTGCTGGAGGAGCACCAATGACAACAGGAAGAAGGATAGGAGGGAACGAAAACAAACAACACGGATAATGGGAGCATGGAAGGGAACACGCAACACGAACAATGGGAGCATGGAAGGGAACACACAAAACGGACAATGGGAGCATGGAAGGGAACACACAACACGGACAATAGGAGCATGGAAGGGAACATGCAACACGGACAATGGGAGCATGGAAGGGAACACGCAACACGAACAATGGGAGCATGGAAGGGAACACACAAAACGGACAATGGGAGCATGGAAGGGAACACACAACACGGACAATAGGAGCATGGAAGGGAACACGCAACACGGACAATGGGAGTATGGAAGGGAACATGCAACACAGACAAAAGGATGGCAAAAAAAGGGCTATGACAGGAAGGTGGATCCGAGGGAACAAGCAACACAGACAATGGGAGTGAGGGTGGAAGAGAGCAAGCAACACGGGCAACAGGAGGTTGGGAGGTAGTGAAGAAGAAGCAACACGGACAACGGGGGGAGCATAGGAAGAAGCTATACGGACATCAGAGGGTATTAGGAAACAAGCAGCACAGACAATGGGAGGGAGGGGGGAAACACGGAACATGGATGACGAAGACAGATGCAGAAGAAAGAAACAATATAGTCCCTCAACCACAGCACAAGGAGCCGGAGGACACTTATCAAAATGAAGCAATCAGTACTTGGTCCAGGCTATAAAAAAAAAAGAGGAAGTAAAACTAGCAGGCACTGGCCAATTAGGAAGCAGCAAATATGAGTGACAATGAAGCTAAGGAACTTCCTTTAGTAAACAAAATGTCTCTCAAGTGACAGCGCATGCACTGTCTGGTGCGAGACCTAAAAAGAAACTACAAATAGGTACATTCTGAAGACAAAACATTGGAGAGCAATCCAACCAGCCATTTGGTTGCCAGAGTATAACACCCCTTAGACAAATACATACCACTGACAAGGACAGCCAGTTTGGGCTGTTATCCTGTAATGCTAAAGCGATGATAAACTGTATGTATAAAAGTTAATAAAATACTTTGAAATCAAAAAAGAGAAGGACATGACGCAGTGATCAGATATTGTGGAGAAATGAACCAGCAGTATCTCTCATTGAGGTATACCTCTGCTATGATCTTCAGGTCATCAATTCGAATGCTAACTCAGCACCACTTAATGGGCTAATTAGGTAATAATTACATGTCATCTACAGCATTGAGAAATGGCAGTAGTAGATACGAAGCGCTGTCTTAAAGCATGGTATTATTAAAGTTTTTTTTTTAAGTCTTTAAAAGACATTTATGGAAGTATGCATATGCCATTTGCTGCCTGCTCTCAAGGCCCGGTTCTAGAGGTTGGGCCAGGTGGGTCAGGCCCTCCCAAGATAATCCTGTGGCCCACCCAAGGTCTATTTGCAAGCAAAAGAGCATCTTTTTTTCTTTTTCCTAATGAAAGAAATCACACGGGCCTGGAGGCTCGCAATCAAGGCCTAATTATGCAACTTTCATCTATACCATCAATGGCTTGAGTTCCTTCAAGTGCCTGGAGACAGGGGTAAGGCCACTGGGGGTGGCATCTCTTACTGTGCCTCTGCAAACAGATGGGGGACCTGAAACATCCCACTTTATTGAGACCGCAGGCTCCTTTCACACTGCAATCAATAGATGACCCAGTTATAAGGCATAAACAGTGTGAAGCATTTTGCCACTATAAAAAAAGTAAGTGAAAATGTGCATACAGTCAGTATATATATTTGTGTTGTGGTTTGTTATACTTTCTGTCTGCTTTGACGTTATGCCTAACTTATGGAGAGGGCCAGTGGAATTATGCGGCTGGAGAAAACCAAATAATGCGTCAGGGTTTACTTAATTATGTGGCAAGAAAAGGTAAATTACTGGGTGCAATGTGGGACATTTTGTATTACTTAATATTTTTTTGCATTTTTACACATTAACATCATATTGGCAAAGTTTACACCTTGTTGATACCAGCTGAACACCAAAATACAGTACTAGGCAACTGAAAAGTGACCAGTCAACCTTTGCAGAGGGTCTTCCACTGCTCAGCGACAGATGTTGCTGTGTTTTTAGTAACTTTTGATCCGTTTGAGCTAGAATTTCTTTTTTATGTTAATATCTGCAAATTATGCAGCAGGTAATAGATTATGTCACAAATGTGGCCAATTCATAATTATGTGGAATACGCTGTGGCTGCAGGATCACATAATTCCGGTGGCACTACTTATAGAACTAAATTATGTAAAAAAACAAGGACTTTGGAAAGTTGTGAGTCTTCTTAATTGAAAAGACTGGTCAAGTTTCACTAATACAACACAGATACGAAAGGGGAAGGAGCAGTGCACGTGTCCATTATACAAAGACATGCACTGGACATGTGCTACCACTGTCCCGCCTACTCTCAATCTCCCGAGGTGTCTGCAGAAGGCAGATCTTGCTAATATAATTAGAGGGTACTTAAAGAACAAACAACCCACTTTTAGGGTACCACTGATTGTGGATATATTCTCTCTCAACAACTTCTATGAATAGACAGAAATGGATTATAGTCAGGACCACTGGAATTATGCATTTCTACTGATTCAGCGCTTTATGCGCAATTATTGATTCATCACATTTGTCACATAGTCGATCATCTGCCACATCATTTGCATATTTTAACAAAAGCCCTCTTAAACTGATCAAAAGTTACTAAAAATTGTATTGCAGTAACAAGTTGCTGCAGAGTGGAAGACCCTTTGCAGAGGTTTATTGGTCACCTTTGAGTTGGTTATTGCTGTAGTTGTGTTATAAACTGGTACTAATGAGGAAAACCTTTTTTCCGGACAGTATTAATTTGCGTACAAAAATGGCAAAATATTAAAGCAATACTACCCCACAATATGCTGCATAATTTAGTCAACCCTGCTGCATAATTTCCACCTCCACATTGCATTATTCCAGTGGTCCTGGTTATAGTGCCGCTGTTTCTCATTTGGTCCTAAACGGATAAGATAATATATTGGGCTAATGCTCTTGCCTTGGAGATGGTCCTACAATCTACAGCTTCATAAATTCAGATTTTGCTAATCTGCCTTCCATTACTGAGAAAAGGTTTGAGATAATGAAGGGAATGTAACTTTTCTGCATGGTCCCCCAGGTTTTTTAGCCTTTTTATGCACCCTATTCTTGCTGTTTTGTAAATTCTGTACTCTTTTACCCTTTGCTAAGCAGGGGTGAAGCTCCTGTGCGCCTCTTTAAACATGGCTAAATTGGCTTACTTCTAATTGACACATTTAACTTGCCTACAAGTCTCTACTATATTGTCTAGAAAATCCATCAAGGGCCTGCACGTTAAATGGCACTTCAGGACTGCAGCAAAAATGGTGTGATCCACAGAGTCGGCCTGCAAAACATGGCTTCCGGCTCAGCATTGTAATTTAACTGCTGCAGTGGAAAACCTAAAGTGCAGTCGATTAAAACAACCCCTTTGAAAGGCAAAGTCTCTGGTTTAAATATCAAAATGTCACCCCTATGTAAGCCTTCCCATTAGGTAGGTAGATAGTAATTAAAAGTGGGATACGTAGAAAATATATGTCACCATATCCCTACAGAGAAAAGGCCCCAAAAGCTATTTTCACTGTGGCAGGCCTGGCTGTCTTATAGAGTACAGAGTCAAATATTAACACTGCTAGCTAGGGTTTGGGACAGGCAACAAAAATGAATAACCACCGTTTTTAAAGTTATTAAAATTTGAAATTTCGGAGGTGAAGTAGGATTTTTGATAAGTGTTAAGGAAAAGTAACTTTTTGAAAGCTACATTTACCCTGCCATGGAGCTTCTGGGTGCTAATTTGTATTAGCTCCATAACAGCTGCCCCACCGGTACTTGGCCTTTATTGAGATGTGAAATTCCTTCCAGAAGCCCCACAATAGACCACTTTGATAGACCGATCGACCTTAATGGGCACTTATGACTACTCTGAGCTTAGCTGGACATTTAGGATGAGGGCTGTTGCACCTTTTGTTGGTATAACAGTGTCAAATCCAGTCTGAAAGACTTGTCTGAGATACATGTAAAAATGCTGCAGCCTTGAAAGGGATTAAAAAGGATCCAATCACAAATATTGTGTATCTTCTGTCTAGTTGCTGAAGGACCCTGCCTTTGTCTTACCAGACATATGTATTGTTTTTTGTTGTGGATCCAGGGCCTGCTTCAAACTGGACTTTAGTGTTTGATGTGTGCAGACGCTAGTTATTTCCATAGTACACTCCCTATACTCCCTCAGCTATCAGAACCCAAGATTAATGTGGCTCAAAACTTTCGCCATCTTGGAATTTCCCTGACCCCATTTTGGGCCTGTTTGCAGGTAGACAAACAGGAACTACTGAGAACTGAGAAAAGTAGGTAGGCTGGACCCTGGCACCTTTTACCACACCCAAGAGTCACCCCCACCCATTACCTAATGTCAACAATAAATGTGCCACCCTGAGTCAACCTCTTAAGAACACTGTCTGGAATTCGGAAGGTTCAGAAGTGGACCGTACTTGCTTTCTGTGGCTTTAGAGGAGCCGTGAAAGACTAGAACTGCTCCCTCTTGTCCTCAGGACAAAGAAGTCGGTTGCAAGGTACAGCTGACGGATGTCCTATGTAGGTAGAGGGACACAACAAGCTACCACGAGCATTGACTACCATTGGAACTTTGTGCTTTTTGGTGCTTTTTCACCTACAAATTTAAAAACTCATATCTGCGATTCTTCTTATTGGATGTTTGTCATTTTGGTGTCAGTTTGTTTATTCAGTGTTACTCTATTCATTTAATTTCGTTTGGGATTTTTATTACTAGGTGTTTTTACTTTTTTACTGTTTTGCTATTGCATAAATACTTCACCCATTTCCATAAGTTAAGTCTGTCTGCTCTTTGCCATGGCTATCAGGGGCTTCAGCTCAGATTAGTTTAGTGACTTTTAGGATTCACCCTGACAACAAGTGTTATTATTCATTGAAGTGGCAATCACCTACCCCAAATAATAATCAACTTCCTTACAGACAGCAAGCCCTATAAGAAAAAAAAATTGATGACCTACCATCAGACCTTCTGATAAACATGATGTTTTGTGGCATTTCGAAAGACAGAGTGTAAGACTCATGTATAACACTAATATATTAGCTAAAGATGAACTCTCAGGTGTGGAAGAGGTGGCGTCCTGAAAAACCCACAGCCACCTTCAAAAGTGTAGCTGCAATGGGTAACAGACATGATCAAAGATTCTTGAATCTTGACCAGCGGAAACCGTGATGGAGCACAGAGACGAGAGATGGAGGTAGATTAGAGGAGAGCGCGAGGGGAAAGGAAGATGACAAGGGGAGAGAAGGAAGGCAATTCAGAAAGGCAGAGGAGGGTGAGAAAGAGTGAGAGGAGTGCAAGGAATAGAAAAAGGTGCAAGGAAGAGAGAGAGATGGGTGGGATGAAAGTAGAATGGTGGAGTGGAGCAAGAGAGGATAGCAAGGCCAGGAGAGAGCGAAAGTAGGATAATGTGGAGTTTGAGGTGAGAGAAATATGAGGGTGACAATGTGATGGGGAAGTAGGGGGCGAAGTGAGCGCGGCAGCAGAGTGAAGTGGAGAGAAAGGAGGGTGAAGTCAGGAGACAGTGGCGGCTCGCCATGGGAGTGTTGCGGGGCAGTGAGGGCAGGGTGGGGGTGGGGCAGGGTGGGTGCTAAAAGGAGGCCGACATACGATTGACAGGAGTAAGGCAAGGAATTAAATAAATAAAACAATTTATCTTGAGCGTGCTGCATTGCCAACTCGGGGATGCAGCGCGTGTAAGGTAAATTGTTTTTATTTATTTCATTAATTACCTTACTCGTGTCCGTCATATGTCGGCCTCCACTACCTCCCCCATCCCCACCCTGAAACCTACCCCGCATCACCACCTCGCAGCACTCCCATGGCAAGCCGCCACTGGGAAGAGAGCAGAGATGAACAATCCAATAGGCTTAAACCTCTACAAATACACAATTAAAACTAGTAGACAGAACCCGGCGGTGGGTATGGTATGCAGCTCACATCCGAAGGCCATCGGGCGTGCCCAGACCCAGCTCTCAGACACCTGGGAGACACTGCACAACCCCGCTCATGTCTATGGCCCACCCGTGCTTCTTCGTGGCACTCCAGACCAGTGCTTTAAATGGAAAAAAATATGTGCAGGTACTCACCAAATTGAGATGTGGACCAGGGGGCGGGGCTTTGGGGTGGGGCTTTGGGGGCGGGGTTATGGGCAGTGAAAGGGATCCGGCCAGGGGCACACATTTAATGTGATTGAGATTGAATTGGTGTGCAAATGTGCATAATGATACTAAAGCATTTCTGGTGTGTTTTGATTACTTCATTTCCCTGATACGTACAAAAGGGTACATTTATCATTAAAGTGGGCTTCTTTACTAAACCTTGATGCCCAGTGCTGTGCTACAGCATCACTGTCACCACCTTCCT
The DNA here is from genome assembly GCF_964261635.1 of Lissotriton helveticus. NCBI lineage: Eukaryota > Metazoa > Chordata > Amphibia > Caudata > Salamandridae > Lissotriton > Lissotriton helveticus. The sequence continues at coordinate 106,712,279 of NC_136065.1, forward strand.
CCTCGCTCTAGCTGCTGTACTCCGCAATGCCAGCAGGAAGCCTTCCCTTCGATTTTCTGAGTCAAGAGATAGGCTTGTTAGCAGGCCCTGCCCACACGCCAACCGTGCTATTGTCAGGGCTTGAAGTGGGCCGGGTCTTGCCGGTGAAAAAAGCAGGCGCCGAAACGGGTCACTATCAGGCTCTCCATTCATTTTTGCCCTCACCCTTGTTGAAAAAAAATATCTTAACTCTGCAGCAGGGCCACCCTTCGCTGCCTTAGATGTGCATTCAAAGTGACTCGTTATACTTCTTACATAGTCTCATCATTTTAGAACTGAAGAATTTTCAATATTATATACAACGAAGCCAAGGTTGTTGCTTTTTTGATCTTATACAACAGCCATTGACAAATTGAATAGTACTGGCTTGATGTAGGTGTAATATTACTTGTAATATGTATCTAGATTATAAATGCAATGACAGAAGCAGTAAAACACCAGTCAGGCGACACACTATGCTAACCACATATGTGTAGCTTACGTGTTTGTAAGCCATGCCCTTAATTATACCGGTCACGTCCCTCTGAGAAACCCCCCCAGTTATTTCATCTCACTTAAAGCCCTGGCTATTGTCTCCACAGAGCGGACACCGTGTCAGTAATCACAGTGCACCTCGGGCCCCTCCCAAACTTCCTTTCAGCTCAGAAGGAATGCCTACGGGCCGCCGCTCAATTACCACGATAAAAGGAGAGATTAGCACTCGATCAGAGTGCTTCATGAAAACAAACGGGCCCACTCATTGTCCGCTATGATGCGCTTCTCTTTAATGCCAATTTCACTAAGCTTGGTTTACGGCCCCATGAGAACCAGTACTCTCTTTGGACAAAGAGAAGTTCCGGTACTCAAGCGCCAGAAATTTAGAAGTGCCGGTACGCAGTACCGGTGAGTACCGGCCCATTTAAAGCCCTTCCCCAGACCCAAGTCCTGGCTCTGGGCCTGCTGCTCGCGCCCACAGACCCTGCACGGTGTCCAGTTTCAATCCTTGCCTTTTTGGTTCTAGGGGGCATATTACCAAGGGGGGCGATAGACAATTATCACCGATGTAGCGGCCGTTTTCGGCCGCTAAGCGGCGATAATTCTATCGCCCCATTAGCAAGCTGTCGCTAACTGATGTTAGCGACAGCTTTTAGGCGATAGCGAGCGGTTTGGGGCCCGCTTTGCATGTCAGCGATATTTATCGCTAATGACATGCAAAGTGGGCGTACCCAACCCATTAGCGACTGAAAGCAATCGATAACGTCGCTATCGTCTATTAACAGGGCAGGCGTAGCGGTGGAAATATTTGCGCTAAACGCGAATATCTCCAAAAACTAACGCCGGCTCAGACCAGTTCTTAGCCATGTTATCCAATGGGAGGCGGATAACATGGCTAAGAACATTTTATCGCTAATGCGTGAATACCGCTGTATTCTCAGCGATATTCACGCTATCGCCGGAAAAATTATCGCTTTGGAGATAAACCTTGCTAATAGCAAGTTATCTCAGCGATAATTTCCGGCGATGCTTATCGTTGGTAATATGCCCCTATGTTCCCTGTTTGGTTCATGTGCAGACCGCCCTGTGATGCAATAACCACCAGCATTAATTGCATTTACCCTCCATCGCCTTTCTGTACAAAGAAGCTGGTTGCAGACAGAGCCCGGTCTGTGTGCCCAGGGCACAGGGTCCACGCTGGCAGTCTGGGAGGGTGGTGCAGCCCCTCAGACAGCTGGTGGGGGGGTCTCTCAGTGCTCGGGGCGGTCACAGCCCTCCTCCCATTCCCTCGTCCTTTAACCCTTTTCCCCGTGGATGATCCTCAAATGTTTCCTCCCTTTACTGCTTCCCCTTCTCTCCATACCCTTGCATCCCTCCCACCCTCCCTTTGTGCTGTGACTGCATCCACACTTATGGAACTCTGCTCTTTGACTTTTTGTAATAACTCTAATCAATGGTATTTGCTTTAGACCTTGCACCATATACCATTCCTATGCGACTCTTAGAGTATATCCAGTCATATCTCCTCCCTATGTATATAGAGATAACTCTAATCACTAGTGTATGCAGTAGACCTTTGTACTCTCTACCATTCCTATGTGACCCTTAGAGTATATCCAGTCATATTCCTTCCTATGTATATAGTGATAACTCTAATGACTAGTCTCCTATGTGACTTTTAGAGTATATCCATGTGTATCCCTTCCCTATGTATATAGAGATAACTCTAACGACTAGTCGCCTATGTGACTGTTAGAGTTTATCCATGTGTATCCCTTCCCTATGTATATAGAGATAACTCTAATCACTAGTTTATGCAGGAGTCCGCTGTGCTCTCTACCATTCCTATGTGACTCTTAGAGTATATCCATGTGTATCCCCTCCCTAAGTAGATAGAGATATCACTAGTATATGCCTAGAATTTATCTATTTGTATCTCCTCCTTGTGTGACTTTATCTCTTGTACATTTGCAATTTTTTCCGTTTGTACCTTTTTATAACGTATGTAATCCTAAATCCGTATGTTTTCAACTGGTTCTTATGTAAGTCAAAAATTTGCAAACTTTTTGTCCGCTTGTAACCTTCAGTCCTTATGTTTGAAACTGGGTCCTATGTAAAGCGCTCTGACACCTTCGGGTAAAGTTCGCGCTATATAAAATCGCAAAAATAAATAAATAAAAAAACAGAAGAGGGACCCATGCCTAACAACCGTGCCCGGCCGCGGTGGGCAGAATGGGACAGTTGTGTCACCGGGCAACTATTCCAGCTGTTCGGCTGGCAGCAGGACAAGCCCCGGGGCCAAAGGTCACCGACCTCTGCCCCTGCAGGCCAGGAGGGCCCATGGCAGCCTGACGCGCCCTGAAGGAAGACATTGGCAGCGACGCCTCTTCCCGCCATGTCTTCTGGTGGCGCGGTGACATGTCCCCCCCCCCCATTTCCTTCTCAGCGGAGGGTCCTTTGTGGAGGGGGGAGGGGGGTATACAGTGAAGTGGGGGCTGGCTGGAAACTCGCATGAGGGCATCTTTCATTCTGGAACAAGGAGACAGTTCTGCTCCCTGTTGTGAACCCCATAGGAGCTGGCAGCTGTCTCCCAGAGGCCAAAGACCGAGACACTTCCATCACTCAGGGAAAATTACTCATAAAATAAGTGCGTGGTTATGACACAGCTGTGCCAACAGGGTACCGATGGGGTGCACTGATAGCAGGGATCAGGTCTCCCTCTTAACTATTGTCTGTGACTCAGAAGCAGCTTTGGTCCAGAGATCAAAGAGAGAGAAAGAAAGGGTAAGAAAGGAGGGAGAGAGAAAGAAAGGGTAAGAAAGGAGGGAGAGAGAAAGAAAGGGTATGAAAGAGGGAGAGGGAAAGAAAGGGTGTGGAAGGAGGGAGAGAGAAAGAAAGGGGAAGAAAGGAGAGAGAGATAAAGGAAGGGTAAGAAAGGAGGGAGAGAGAAAGAAAGGGGAAGAAAGGAGGGAGAGAGAAAGAAAGGGGAAGAAAGGAGAGAGAGATAAAGGAAGGGTATGAAAGGATAGAGAGAGAGAAGAAAGGGGATGAAAGGGTATGGCAGTGTGAGAGGAAGATGAAGAGAGCGAGAGGGAGAGAATGGGTATGAAGGGGTCTGACAGAGTGAGAGAAGGTTGGAGAGAGAGAGAGAGAGAGAAAGGGTATGAAAGGTGGGAGAGAGAAAGAAAGGGTATGAAAGGAGAGCGAGAAAGAAAGGATATGAAAGGAGAGAAAGAGAGAGAAGAAAGGGTATGAAAGGAGAGAGAGAGAGAAAGAAAGGATATGAAAGGAGAGAGAGAGAGAAAGAAAGGTTATGAAAGGAGAGAGAGAGAGAAAGAAAGGATATGAAAGGAGAGAGAGAGAGAGAGAAAGGAAGGATATGAAAGGAGAGAGAGTGAGAGAAAGAGAGAAGAAAGAGTATGAAAGGGTCTGACAGTGAGAGAAGGATAGAGACAGAGAAAGAAAGGGTAAGAAAGGAGAGAGATGAAATGAAAGGGTAAGAAAGGAGAGAGAGAGAGAAGGATGAAGAGAGAGAAAGAAAGGGTTTGAGAGAGAGACAGATGAAAGGGCATGAAAGGGTCTGGCAGTGTGTGAGAGAAAGATGAAGAGAGCGAGAGAGAGAATGGGTATGAATGGGTCTGTTCACAAGATAGCGTTTAAATGTCTCTGACAGATAGTGAGAGAGAAAGAAAGAGCGAGAGAGAAAGAGAGAGAGAATTGAGAGAAAGAGAGAGAGAGAGAGAGAGAGAGAGAGAGAGAAATAGAGAAAGAGAGAGGGAGAGAAGAAGACGAGCGGGGGCATGGGGACAATCATGTTAAGTGATATTGTGAAGACAGAAAACAATGAGGGGAAAGTCAAGACAGAAAGAAAGGGTACACTCACAAGAGAGTGTTTGTATGCGTCTGAGAGAAGAGTCACTTAAAGAGAGCGATACAATGGGCGAAGACGAGAGTAATGTTTAGTGAGAGTGTGAAGATGAAAAATAATGGACATAAAAATACAGAGAGAACAAGCATTGGCAAAACCAATAGGTCTCGCCTAAAGAATAGCTATTCACTTTGCCAATGTGTTTTTGTCATATTGTACCCCACTGTGGCTGCTGTTCTGCAAGGCAAAAAGTTGGCGGCATGGAGTGTGCTAGAGTGGAGTGGGGGGAGTAGAGTGGAGTGGGTGGTGGTAGAGTGTCATAGAGGGGAGTAGAGTTCAGTGGTTCAGTGGCAGAAAGTGCCGTAGAGTGCAGTGTCATAAATGGCAGTGTCGCAAAGTGGAATGGCGTAAAGCGAGTGGTATGGAGTGGGGTGGAATAGAATGGAGGGGTTTGAAGTTGATTGAGGTATTGGGGAGGATTGGGATGGAGTAGATCGTGGTGGATTGGATTGGGGTAGAGTGGGTTGGATTGAATGGAGTAGGATGAGCAACATGAGATGGATCGGATTGGAGTAGATTGGATTGAAATGGGGTGATTTGGATTGGGGTAGGGTGGATTGGATCAGAGTAGGATATTTGGAGTTGGGTGAATAAGAGTAAGTGGAGGGGGTGGGTTGGACTGGACAGGAGTGGGGTAGATTGGATTGGAGTGGGGTGGACTGGAGTGAGGTGGGCTGGATAGATTAGATTGAGCGGGGTGGAATGATCAGGGATGGGATGGATTGGATTGGGGTAGTGTGGGGTGGATTGGACTGCAGTGGGGTAATTGGAGTGGGGTAGAGTGGATGGGGTGGTTTAAATTGGAGTGAGGTGGTTGAAATGGGGTTGGGTGGGGTGGATTGGATTGGGGCCGGGTGGACTGGAGTGGGGTTGATTGGAGGGGGGTGGAAGGGCCTGGAGTGGGATGGAGTGGGGTGAATTGGATTGACGTGGAGTGGGGTGGATTGGAGTGGGGTAGATTGGATTTGACTGGATTGTGGTGCATGGATTGTTTTGGAGTGGGTTAGATTGGATTGGGGTGAGGTGGATTGGATTGGAGTGAGGTGAGGTGGATTAGAGTGGGGGCAGATTGTTTTGATTTGGAGTGGGGCAGACTGTTTTGGATTGCAGTAGGAGAGATTGTTTTGGATTGCAGTGGGGCAGATTGTTTTGGATTAGAGTGGGGTAGATTGAGGAGGGGAAGATTGTTTTGGATTAGAGTTGGGCAGATTTGGAGTGGGGAAGATTCAAGTGGGGCAGATGCTTTTAGATTGGAGTGGGGCAGATTATTTTGGATTGGTATTGGACAGATTGTTTTAGATATGATTGGGGCATATTGTTGGAGTGAGGCAGTTTGGAGTGGGGCAGATTGGAGTGGGCAGACTTTTTTTATTTGAGTGGGGCAGATTTGAGTGGGGCGGATTGGGGTGAGGCAGATTACAGTGGGGCAGATTGTTTTGGATTGGAGTAGGGCAGACTGCGGTGGGGCAGTTTGTTTTGGATTGAGTGGGGCAGATTGTTCTAGATTGGAATGGACCAGATTGGAATGAGGAAGATTGTTTTCGATTGGAGTGGCACAGATTGTTTTGAATTGGAATGTGGCAGATTGGAGTGGGGCAGATTGGAGTGGAGCAAATTGAAATGGGGCAGATTGAAGTGGGGCAGATTGCGAAATGGAACATAAACTCTGTAAGTAAGACCTACTGCAGATAATAACAATAACAATGGGTGTTCTTTTTCAGAGCAATTGACATCACACCGATAAACACTGTAAATAAAGAATATTGCTATTACTACATATAATGAGATTTAGTTTATCGCCTTTGATAGAAAGCTAGGTCTGCCATGCTAGGATTTAAATCCATGATTTTTAGATCATGTTAATATCAGCAGTAAGCCTTAAATAAACTCAACACATCTAGTGTACGGTTCAGTAAGTGAAAAAGTCAGACTAGGGCTTCAAACAGAAAGTCAGGATACTAGTTTCACTTGCTGATGGGCACTCAGCGCAGGGGTGCACACCAAGGGCCCGTTTCACAGAACTAACTTAAGACAAAATCATAAACGTACTACCATTTTGGTATTCACAGAAGGCACTTACTCATTTTGGTATTCACAGAATGCCCTTACTCATTTCGGTATTCAGAGAAGTTAGGAGTCCTAACTTTAGGACTCCTAAATGCCTTCTGTGAATACAGAAAGTCTTAAAGTTAGGAGTGTGGAGAAGCGTGGCTCAATGGTTAGGGAAGGCAACAGCACCGAGACTGCCCTTATCAAGTCTACGGAAGAGATTAGGAGGGTGATGGAAGCAGGAGGACGTGCAGCTCTGGTACTCCTCGATCTCTCCGCGGCCTTCGACACGGTCCACCATAGTATGTTGGTGGACCGTTTAGAAAGTTGTGGAATCCAAGGAACAGCCTTGAGGATGCTGAAATCCTTCCTAGCTGACAGGGTACAGGTGGTGGCCTTGGGAGAATTTGAATCTAGACCTTTCAAACTCCCAGGGGGGTCCCTCAGGGCTCCTCCCTAAGCCCCACATTATTTAATATCTACGTTTCCTCCCTCGCCCCGGTGATTCGGTCTTTTGGCTTCGAATTAACATCTTACGCAGATGATACACAAATTGTGGTATCTCTGCTCCCGGGAAGAGAAGAAGGAATAGCGGCGAGATTTCAGGACTGTATGTCAGCAGTGAGCTCATGGATGGCTGACAATTGCCTTAAGCTGAATTCCTCAAAAACTGAGGTGCTGCTTTTCGGTGCCAATGTTAGTTTTTAGAGCCCCAAAGGGTGGCCCCATGATATGGGAGATCCACCCATTCCGGCAATGAAAGTAAAGAACTTAGGTGTTCTCATTGACAGTCAACTATCCTTCAAGCCACAAGTCAATGCTTTAACATCCTCCATTTATTGGATTATGAAAACCATCAGGAAAAATGTCCCTTTTTTATCAGACAGTAGCAGGAAAACGGTGGTGACAGCACTTGTGCTGTCCCGCCTTGATTACTGCAACAGTCTTTTTTTGCAAGCCCAGCAAGGGATTCTTAACAAGCTGCAAATGTTGCAAAATGCAGCTGTTCGATTAATCATTGGCCTGCCTAAGTTTGCTCCGGTCTCACATGAATTGAAGAAATTGCACTGGCTCCCGATACGCAAACGCATAATGTTTAAAGCATTATGTATGGTGTTCAAAGCAGTGAATGGAATTGGTTCATCCTTTCTTCAACAACATTTCCAACTGTACACACCAGGTAGACAGCTGAGATCAGCAAATAAAGGATTAGTTAAGACTCATCGGATCAGGAAAGCACGATGGGGAGGACGCAGTTTTATATCCAGAGCCACTTCCATCTGGAATAAATTGCCCCTGGTCTTGAAACAAAGTACCAACCTGATGACGTTCAGGAAAAACATTAAGACCTGGCTTTTTGACCTTTAAAATCAATGACCACCGTATGGGAGAAATCATATCATTTCAGCGCCAGGACACCGCCCGGTAACAGCGCGCTTTAAAAATGGTATAAATAAATAAATAAATAAAATAAATGGTTAGAGCGGCAGACCCTGATGCAGAGGTCTGGCCCGGGACCAGGGTTCAATTCACACCTCGGCGGCTCTTGGACTGAATTTCCCAGGACCTGATGATTCTCGCCTCAGTGCCTAGTCTAATCATGGGTCCCACTCTGTGAATCTGGCCAATAGCTTGCTTAATCTCCACAAAAGCCCAACAGCAGCACTTGGATGCCTGGCTTCACCTTGGGGGTGCCCAGGAGTGGACATTTCACAGGAAAGCCAGGATGGGTTCCACAGAAGTATGAATACAGCGCTACGAGGCCTCCGGGTAGAAGTGCGCTATATAAATACAAACACATTTACATTTACATTTTTCTCAGTTTAGGAGTAGTAAAGTTAGGACTCCTAACTGTAAGACTCCTAAATGTCTTCAGTGAATACCAAAAGTCTTAAAGTTAGGATTTTTCTCAGTTTAGGAGTAGTAAAGTTAGGACTCCTAACTTTAGGACTCCTAAATGCCTTCTGTGAATACCGAAAGTCTTAAAGTTAGAATTTTTCTCAGTTTAGGAGTAGTAAAGTTAGGACTCCTAACTTCTGTGAATACCGAAATGAGTAAGTGCCTTCTGTGAGTACCAAAATGGTAGTAAGTATAGGATTTTGTCTTAAGTTAATTCTTTGAATCGGGCCCCAAGTCACCAAGCAGGGGACATTCCCTTCACAACTGAGACCTTCCTGCACAACCAGCACATCTGCAGTCCTTGAAGGGTGAATGCAGTGAACTTGTTGTTTGATCCAGTGGCGGTAAATTTGCAGTGCTGCTTTGCTGTGATTGGCTCAGGCTAACCGCCGCAGGCAGCATCCTTTGAAGGCCAGTGAAAGAACAGAGAAGAGCTACTTCGTTGTTTCCAAACGAACAGGGACACTAATGTAATAATGTGTCTGAATGACAGTGATGTTTGTAGCAGCTGGACAATCATTGAGGAAAGCTCACCTCATGATTCACTAAGAAATGGTGACATAGTTCTATATTCTAAACCTATATTTTGAAAGCTTTCCTCATACTTGGGAAACATGACCACACGCATTAAGACAGAGTGATGGTGTAAAATGGCATCTCCAAGTGCATATCTCAAGTGACCCAGGCGGAAGGAATGCACCATGGCACCTGTGATCTTAGGCACCTAACCCTACAGAGATCAAGTGTATTACTTGGCTGGAAAATGAGCATAGTGCGCAAAGGAAACCAATGATGTCAGTCATGATGCGGACAACATGGCTTCCCATTGGACCAGCCAAGATGGTAAGCCCATGTCACCCATATTCAAAGAGGCATTAATCATCGCTCTCTGCTGACAGATGTTTGCTTTTCCAGACCTTGCACCCTTTACTGAGAGGAACATTTGCTTTTTCAGATGACAAATGTGTCTTTCTTTGTTTCCATGGATCCAGTTGCGTCAACTGTAAACACGAAGGGGCAAGTGTCCCTTCTTCCCACCGCGCGGCGGTCAGTGGATGGGCCATGTCAACAGAGCGGTGCTCCTTCCTTTCTTTCTATGCCAAGAGTATAATGCGGCATGGCAGCCTTCAGACTCCAAGCAGGCCATTGTGTTTGCACATCAAACAGCTGAGCACGCGGTTCTACGGCATTCTGCAAAAATGAAGGAGGAATTATATCTTGATCTGCAATCCCTTGGGTGGTTCTGAAAATAAAGTTTTGTCATGAATCATCTACCGCTCTCACTGCTCTACAAGCGTCCCTGCCCTGTGTGAAGGACAGCTGTCACCAAGAGTTCGACAAAGAGGCGCTCTGCTTCCCAACTCCTTAAGCATCCGACTCCTGATTGGCAGAGTCTGAGGGGCATATTATCAAGGGGCCGCAAGAAAATGATCTCCGCTTTAGCTTCCGTTTTCGGGCGAAAAGCAGCGATAATTTCATCGCATTATCATCAAAGACACGCTAACGTGTGATTCCATGCCTCAGCGCCCGTTTTCTAAAAGCCCAGCATCGCAACGCTAATGGTATGCAAAGGAGGCGTGCCTGACAAAACGACACGGGAGAATTTCGCTAACTGGGCTTCGCGATATTTACAACAATGCCCCGGCCGCCGTAGCGATACACATAATCGCGCTAATTGCCCATTAACGCTGGATTTTAAAGTCTGCTAAAATCCAGACTTGGGCATACTTTGCATGGGAGGTGGATTCTTAGGTTACGACCACAGGGTCGTATCAGCAAGGTTTTTGCCGTTTTTTAGGTGAACAGCGCTGGATTTCCAGCGATGTTCGCCCTTTTTCCCACCATCGCTGGAATTCTTATCGCCAATGCGCTGAGCGTTGTTAATACAGCACTAGGTTGGCGATAAGTTCCAGCGATAGGCGGCGATAAGAAAAAACGCGTTAAGCGCGGTCAGCTTCTTGTTAATATGCCCCCAAGCTTGTCTGTCATGGTTATGGTTTCCGCCCCTTCTTCTTGGCTTTCTTGTGAAGACTCAAGCCAGTGGAAAGAAAGCAAGAACTTGTAGGTGCGTGTGCGAACTCTTCGCTTGTTTTTAAGTAAGTTACACTACTGGCATACATCATATCTTCCTGCAAGACTCTTGTAAACTAAACAACACAATAATCAACACAACTGACGAGCATTCTAAAATGGCAGCATGACGAGAAAATAGCTGGAAAGAAAGAATGGAAAAACGAAAGAAAGATAAGGAAAGAAAGAAGGAAAGACAAAAAAGTAAAATAGAAAGAAGGAACAAAGCAGAACATGGCCCCTGACGGTTGGCATGATAATGCCCCCACCACAGACCACCAGGCCTATCAGTCATGGAGCGAGCAAGCGGAGATTGAGGTGAAAAGTGCCATAAATCGAGGTGCTGATATATATGTAATACCCACTACATTTTTGCTAAACTACTCGGGAAATGGGCTTTAAAATTTACAATTTGCCTTTTTGAAAACAGAAGCAAAACATTAATAACTTGGCAGAGTATGGATTTCGATATTTTGTGGCTCCACTTCTGGTGATGTCACTTCCTGTTACATCTCTTCATGTGCCACTGCCTGGGGAAAGGTTCTGCCTTAATGTTTCTCCCGCCCAGAAGTTTTACGAAGCTGATAAAATGGAGTACAGCGCTACATACGAATGGCATGTACTAGCATATGTGGTTTAACGGACTGTAACCTAATATAATATAATTTAAGGAATTAGCGTAGCATACCAAAACAGAAAAGAAGCATAACAGCCTATCGCAACACAACATAAACCGGAACATGTTACATCCCTGGTCCTTTGTTGAATAATTACATTATCGAATCTTAAATTACAGAAAGCCAACCTGTCATTTGCGCCATGTTTAAAGCCCTGGGGGTAAGGAAAGCTAATCAGATGTGCAGTCTGAGCGTGCCCCGCCCCATATTTTGATCTCAAGTGGGCCTTTGTTACCAGGCTGTGGGCAGACAAAGCGACCTTCATGCCCACGCGAGCCCCCGTGGCAGAATGGGTAGTCTGGTGGGCTAAAGGGCAAGTGCCAGCGCCTCACTTCTAGTAAATGGGTGAGTGATTGTGCATTGTCCTTGGAATGACAGCATGTCTGCTGGCTGCTCCCTCCGCAGGGCCTGCTCCGGCCTTCATCCTGTGGGGATCTCATAAAACAGTAGCAATTGTGTACATATGTACACGCACACACACACCCAACACACAAACACACACACCACACACACACATTTCCAGTCGCCACAATGTGGTTATACTTAAGTCAGTTTTCATAGGAAGAGCATGTTTTTGTTTTGCTAATAACTTTGGCGCAGAACATATTGGGGATATTCACAAGGAAGTGGCAGAGAGAAGCGTTAGCCTTCTTGGCTTAACGCCTCTCGCCGCCACTTCGGAACGCAAGGCTGCACCATATTCACACGGATATGGTGCAGCCTTGTGTTTCCCCCTGCGATGGTGCTAACTGTCAAACCTTAGCGCCATAGCAGGCACCCTGCTTGCACCAGAGTGCAAGGGTGTGCAAGGGAGTCTGTGTGCAGGGGAGGATTAGTTATGGGTAGGAAGGTGTCCCTTCCTGCACATAAACAAACCTAAAACGCCAGTTTGTAACTTACATGTGTGTTGCTTCATGCAGCACACATGTAAGCTACAAAACTGCATTTTATTACAAAGGTTTGCTTATGTACAGGAAGGGAGAACTTCCTGTACACAAATAAACCATGGCATTTTGCATTTTCCATGTGCGCCGCACAAGGCAGCACACATGGAAAATGCAAAAAATGAGGAGAAATAAAGCATTTCTCCTCGTATCGCTAAAATAAGACCAAGGTTTTCGTGGTCTTAAGTTTGACATTAGCTCCTATTTACGCTGCCCTTGTGAATACGGGGCAGAGTAAATATCAATGGGTGTTGCTGTGGAACGCCCACCACAACAACCACTGCACGCCCCTTTCACGCTAAAGGGGGCCTATTCACAAGGCAGTGTTAAGCCACGTTAAGTGGATAAGGCAAGGTCCCTATCACCACCACAACGTCTCTGAAAGTGACGTTGTGATGGCGATAGAGGCTTGTGAATATGCCCCCATTGTACTCCCAGCTCACATTATCCACGTTGGTATTTCATAGGGAAGAGGTGTGGCGCCGCGGCTAGGGCGGCTGACTCTGGAATCTGGGGATCACGGTTCAATCCCCGGCACCGGCGGCAGGTCAGCTCAGCACCATGTGACTCTGGGCAATAGCTTGCTTAATCTTCCCGACGGCCCCCAGTGCCTAGAGACCCTTCCGGGTGATTGTGCGCTTTGCAAATGTGGATTGTTATTATAAACAAGCATTGAAAATGCAATAGGTCTCGCAATAGAATAGTTAGACATTTTTCTTTGTGCAAATGGAAGAGTGGCGTTGCGTGGATGAGTGGCGTTGCGTGGATGAGTGGCGTTGCGTGGATGAGTGGCGTGTGTGAGTGGCATTGCGTGTGTGAGTGGCGTTGCGTGTGTGAGTGGCGTTGCGTATGTGAGTGGCGTAGCGTGTGTGAGTGGCGTTGCGTGTGTGAGTGGCGTTGCATGTGTGAGTGGCGTTGCGTGTGTGAGTGGCGTTGCGTGTGTGAGTGGCGTTGCGTGGATGAGTGGGGTTGGAATGCAATAAGTATCGCATTAGAAAAGTTGTAGTTATTGGTCTTGTAAATGACATAATTTATTTATTTTTGCGATGTTAAAATTGCTATATTGATGGCTTTGTCATTTACAATGCCAATAGTTATAACGTTTGCAAATGTGACACCTATAGCATTTGGAATGCAACATGTTTTGTATTTACGTGACTTATATGGCAGCTCTGGTCGTTATGCTACATCTCTAGATAGTTTTATCTTCCGCAAATGTGACACCTATTGTAACACAATATGTGTTGTGAGGGTGAGTGAGGGTGAGGGGTTGAGGGTGAGGTGTTGAGGGTGAGGGGTTGAGGGTGAGTGAGGGTGAGGGTGAGTGAGGGTGAGGGGTTGAGGGTGAGGCGTTGAGGGTGAGTGAGGGTGAGGCTGAGGTGTTGAGGGTGAGTGAGGGTGAGGAGTTGAGGGTGAGTGAGGGTGAGGGTGAGTGAGTGTGAGGGGTTGAGGGTGAGTGAGGGTGAGGGGTTGAGGGTGAGTGAGGGTGAGGGTGAGGGTGAGTGAGGGTGAGGCTGAGGGGTTGAGGGTAAGTGAGGGTGAGTGAGAGTGAGGGTGAGTGAGGGGTTGAGGGTGAACGGTTGAGGGTGAGTGAGGGTGAGGGTGAGGTGTTGAGGGTGAGTGAGGGTGAGGGGTTGAGAGTGAGTGAGGGTGAGGCGTTGAGGGTGAGTGAGGGTGAGGGTGAGTGTGGGTGAGGGTGAGTGAGGGTGAGTGAGGGTGAGTGAGGGTGAGTGAGGGTGAGTGAGGGTGAGGGGTTGAGGGTGAGTGAGGGTGAGGGGTTGAGGGTGAGTGAGGGTGAGGGGTTGAGGCTGAGTGAGGGTGAGGGTGATTGAGGGTAAGGGGTTGAGGCTGAGTGAGGGTGAGGGTGAGGGTGAGGGGTTGAGGGTGAGTGAGGGTGAGGTGTTGAGGGTGAGTGAGGGTGAGGGTGAGTGTGGGTGAGGGTGAGTGAGGGTGAGGGTGAGTGAGGGTGAGTGAGGGTGAGTGAGTGTGAGTGAGGGTGGGGGTGAGTGAGGGTGAGTGAGTGTGAGTGAGGGTGAGTGAGCGTGAGGGGTTGAGGGTGGTTGAGGGGTTGAGGGTGAGTGAGGGTGAGGGGTTGAGGGTGAGAGGGTGAAGGTGAATTTGTTTTTGTCTCAGAAAATGGCATAAAACTTATCTATCTGTTAAATGCACAATCATTTCTTTGAATAGGGTGGAATAGGAGGCTATTTTTTGAGTCTTTACTTATATTGTGTTTTGTGTAGTTTTATTTGATTGTTTATTTGGCTGGTGCATTAGGATGGCGTATTTTTCCTTTGGTTTTTATTTTCTAGGATGTCTTTCTGTTGCGTATCTTGAGGGTGTATTTGTAGGGTGAATTAGGCTGTTAGTTTATTAGGGTGAATTAGGACTCAGGATTTCTATCTTGGAGTTAGAGTGTGGATTAGGATAGTTTATTTCTATTCTTCCTTTTGTTGTTGTATGCGTGTGTGTGTGTGTGTGTGTGTGTGTGTGTGTGTGTGTGTGTGTGTGTGTGTGAGGGTGAGTGAGGGTGTGTGAAGCTAAGGGTGTGTGACGGTGTGTGAGGGAAGCTTGCACTGCTGCTGTCGGTGCTGTACCTGTTCCATGTGTAAGGGAAGCTTGCACTGCTGCCGCCTGTGCTGTACCTGATCTATGTGTGAGGGAAGCTTGCACTGCTGCTGCCTGTGCTGTACCTGCTCCGTGTGTGAGGGAAGCTTGCACTGTTGCTGCCTGTGCCTCACCAAGATTTGTGTAAGTAAATGGAGATGGAGGGAGAGAGTTGGAAGAGAGAGTGAAAGAGGCAGAAACGTGGAGAGTAAAAGAAAGAGCGAAGGAATCTGTAAGCTGAGAGATGTGGCATAACAGAAGGCTTGGTAGTGCGGGCACTGCTGCTTGGGGTATCTGCGGGAGGGTATGCCCTATCACGTAGTTGGGTCATTCACATCACTACACGGAGTTTTGTTTTCTTTAGCACAATTTTTTGATCCCCTTTACTTTTACGGTTGGCAACTGCTGATGATGATACAGTGGGGAGTCAAGCGAGTACCAGTTTGACACATCCTCCATGGTGGTTGCTCCCGTGAGGCGTTGCCAATCCCCCTCCCCCTTTTTTCACTAGAAAAGGGTTGAGGGACGGTGAAGTACAGCACCAGGGATTAATGGCCACACACACACATATGGCTTTAGGAATGTATAGTTCAAAGTAAATGTGACAATAGACACTGAAACTAGTAGTAGGAGCAAAAACATGCACTACTAGGATTATCTCAATTTATAGAAAGAAAGGGTTAGTTCACCTTGCAATAAGGTCAGGCACATTGTTCAGAGCTGCCTGTGCTGTACCTGCTCCGTGTGTGAGGGAAGCTTGCACTGCTGCTGTCGGTGCTGTACCTGTTCCATGTGTAAGGGAAGCTTGCACTGCTGTTGCCTGTGCTGTACCTGCTCCGTGTGTGATGGAAGCTTGCACTGTTGCTGCCTGTGCTGTACCTGCTCTGTGTGTGAGGGAACATTGCACTGTTGCTGCCTGTGCTGTACCTGCTCTGTGTGTGAGGGGAGCTTGCACTGTTGCTGCCTGTGCTGTACCTGCTCCGTGTGTGAGGGAAGCTTGCACTGTTGCTGCCTGTGCTGTACCTGCTCCGTGTGTGAGGGAAGCTTGCACCATATTCACACGGATATGGTGCAGCCTTGTGTTTCCCCCTGCGATGGTGCTAACTGTCAAACCTTAGCGCCATAGCAGGCACCCTGCTTGCACCACAGTGCAAGGGTGTGCAAGGGAGTCTGTGTGCAGGGGAGGATTAGTTATGGGTAGGAAGGTGTCCCTTCCTGCACATAAACAAACCTAAAACGCCAGTTTGTAACTTACATGTGTGTTGCTTCATGCAGCACACATGTAAGCTACAAAACTGCATTTTATTACAAAGGTTTGCTTATGTACAGGAAGGGAGAACTTCCTGTACACAAATAAACCATGGCATTTTGCATTTTCCATGTGCGCCGCACAAGGCAGCACACATGGAAAATGCAAAAAATGAGGAGAAATAAAGCATTTCTCCTCGTATCGCTAAAATAAGACCAAGGTTTTCGTGGTCTTAAGTTTGACATTAGCTCCTATTTACGCTGCCCTTGTGAATACGGGGCAGAGTAAATATCAATGGGTGTTGCTGTGGAACGCCCACCACAACAACCACTGCACGCCCCTTTCACGCTAAAGGGGGCCTATTCACAAGGCAGTGTTAAGCCACGTTAAGTGGATAAGGCAAGGTCCCTATCACCACCACAACGTCTCTGAAAGTGACGTTGTGATGGCGATAGAGGCTTGTGAATATGCCCCCATTGTACTCCCAGCTCACATTATCCACGTTGGTATTTCATAGGGAAGAGGTGTGGCGCCGCGGCTAGGGCGGCTGACTCTGGAATCTGGGGATCACGGTTCAATCCCCGGCACCGGCGGCAGGTCAGCTCAGCACCATGTGACTCTGGGCAATAGCTTGCTTAATCTTCCCGACGGCCCCCAGTGCCTAGAGACCCTTCCGGGTGATTGTGCGCTTTGCAAATGTGGATTGTTATTATAAACAAGCATTGAAAATGCAATAGGTCTCGCAATAGAATAGTTAGACATTTTTCTTTGTGCAAATGGAAGAGTGGCGTTGCGTGGATGAGTGGCGTTGCGTGGATGAGTGGCGTTGCGTGGATGAGTGGCGTGTGTGAGTGGCGTTGCGTGTGTGAGTGGCGTTGCGTGTGTGAGTGGCGTTGCGTATGTGAGTGGCGTTGCGTATGTGAGTGGCGTAGCGTGTGTGAGTGGCGTTGCGTGTGTGAGTGGCGTTGCATGTGTGAGTGGCGTTGCGTGTGTGAGTGGCGTTGCGTGTGTGAGTGGCGTTGCGTGGATGAGTGGGGTTGGAATGCAATAAGTATCGCATTAGAAAAGTTGTAGTTATTGGTCTTGTAAATGACATAATTTATTTATTTTTGCGATGTTAAAATTGCTATATTGATGGCTTTGTCATTTACAATGCCAATAGTTATAACGTTTGCAAATGTGACACCTATAGCATTTGGAATGCAACATGTTTTGTATTTACGTGACTTATATGGCAGCTCTGGTCGTTATGCTACATCTCTAGATAGTTTTATCTTCCGCAAATGTGACACCTATTGTAACACAATATGTGTTGTGAGGGTGAGTGAGGGTGAGGGGTTGAGGGTGAGGGGTTGAGGGGTTGAGGGTGAGTGAGGGTGAGGGGTTGAGGGTGAGAGGGTGAAGGTGAGGGTGAGTGAGGGTGAGGGTGAGGGATTGAGGGTGAGTGAGGGTGAGGGTGATTGAGGGTGAGGGGTTGAGGGTGAGTGAGGGTGAGGGTGAGTGAGGGTGAGGGTGATTGAGGGCGAGTGAGGGTGAGGGTGAGGGGTTGAGGGTGAGTGAGGGTGACTGAGGGTGAGTGAGAGTGAGGGTGAGTGAGATGTTGAGGGTGAGGGGTTGAGGGTGAGTGAGGGGGAGGCTGAGGGGATGAGGGTGAGTGAGGGTGAGGGGTTGAGGGAGGGTGAGGGTGAGTGAGGGTGAGGGTGAGTGAGGGTGAGGGGTTGAGGGTGAGTGAGGATGAGGGTGAGTGAGGGTGAGTGAGGGTGAGTGAGGGTGAGGGTGAGTGAGGGTGAGGGGTTGAGGGTGAGTGAGGGTGAGGGTGATTGAGGGTGAGGGGTTGAGGGTGAGTGAGGGTGAGGGTGAGTGAGGGTGAGGGTGATTGAGGGCGAGTGAGGGTGAGGGTGAGGGGTTGAGGGTGAGTGAGGGTGACTGAGGGTGAGTGAGAGTGAGGGTGAGTGAGGCGTTGAGGGTGAGGGGTTGAGGGTGAGTGAGGGGGAGGCTGAGGGGATGAGGGTGAGTGAGGGTGAGGGGTTGAGGGAGGGTGAGGGTGAGTGAGGGTGAGGGTGAGTGAGGGTGAGGGGTTGAGGGTGAGTGAGGCTGAGGGTGAGTGAGGGTGAGGGTGAGTGAGGGTGAGTGAGGGTGAGGGTGATTGAGGGTGAGTGAGGGTGAGGGTGAGTGAGGGTGAATGAGGGTGAGTGAGGGTGAGGGTGAGTGAGGGTGAGTGAGGGTGAGTGAGGGTGAGTGAGGGTTAGGGGTTGAGGGTGAGTCAGGGTGAGGGTGATTGAGGGTGAGTGAGGGTGAGGGTGAGTGAGGGTGAGGGTGAGTGAGTGTGAGTGAGGGCGAGGGTGAGTGAGGGTGAGTGAGGGTGAGTGAGGGTGAGTGAGGGTGAGGGGTTGAGGGTGAGTGAGAGTGAGGGTGAGTGAGGGGTTGAGGGTGAACGGTTGAGGGTGAGTGAGGGTGAGGGTGAGGTGTTGAGGGTGAGTGAGTGTGAGGGGTTGAGGGTGAGTGAGGGTGAGGGTGAGTGAGGGTGAGGGGTTGAGGGTGAGTGAGTGTGAGGGTGAGGGTGAGTGAGGGTGAGGCTGAGGCGTTGAGGGTGAGTGAGGGTGAGTGAGAGTGAGGGTGAGTGAGGGGTTGAGGGTGAACGGTTGAGGGTGAGTGAGGGTGAGGGTGAGGTGTTGAGGTTGAGTGAGGGTGAGGGGTTGAGAGTGAGTGAGGGTGAGGGTGAGTGTGGGTGAGGGTGAGTGAGGGTGAGTGAGGGTGAGTGAGGGTGAGGGTGAGTGAGGGTGAGTGAGGGTGAGGGTGAGTGAGGGTGAGTGAGGGTGAGGGGTTGAGGGTGAGTGAGGGTGAGGGGTTGAGGGTGAGTGAGGGTGAGGGGTTGAGGGTGAGTGAGGGTGAGGGGTTGAGGCTGAGTGAGGGTGAGGGTGATTGAGGGTAAGGGGTTGAGGGTGAGTGAGGGTGAGGGTGAGGGGTTGAGTGTGAGTGAGGGTGAGGTGTTGAGGGTGAGTGAGGGTGAGTGTGGGTGAGGGGGAGTGAGGGTGAGGGTGAGTGAGGGTGAGTGAGGGTGAGTGAGTGTGAGTGAGGGTGGGGGTGAGTGAGGGTGAGTGAGTGTGAGTGAGGGTGAGTGAGGGTGAGGGGTTGAGGGTGGTTGAGGGGATGAGGGTGAGTGAGGGTGAGGGGTTGAGGGTGAGAGGGTGAAGGTGAGGGTGAGTGAGGGTGAGGGGTTGAGGGTGAGTGAGGGTGAGGGTGATGGGTTGAGGGTGAGTGAGGGTGAGGGTGAGTGAGGGTGAGGGTGATTGAGGGTGAGTGAGGGTGAGGGTGAGGGGTTGAGGGTGAGTGAGGGTGACTGAGGGTGAGTGAGAGTGAGGGTGAGTGATGTGTTGAGGGTGAGGGGTTGAGGGTGAGTGAGGGGGAGGCTGAGGGGTTGAGGGTGAGTGAGGGTGAGGGGTTGAGGGAGGGTGAGGGTGAGTGAGGGTGAGGGTGAGTGAGGGTGAGGGGTTGAGGGTGAGTGAGGGTGAGGGTGAGTGAGGGTGAGTGAGGGTGAATGAGGGTGAGTGAGGGTGAGGGTGAGTGAGGGTGAGTGAGGGTGAGTGAGGGTGAGGGTGAGGGTGATTGAGGGTGAGTGAGGGTGAGGGTGAGTGAGGGTGAGGGTGAGTGAGGGTGAGTGAGGGTGAGGGTGAGTGAGGGTGATTGAGGGTGAGTGAGGGTGAGTGAGGGTGATGTGTTGAGGGTGATTGAGTGTGATTGAGGGTGAGGGGTTGAGGGTGAACATTTTTTTTTTATTTAAATGGCGGACGCAAAGCGCCACCTTAACGCTACCTACATTTAACAGGTTAGCGTTCTAGTTTTTTTTTTATTTTTCCTACCGTTACGTCTTTTTTTTGATTGACATTTTTTTTAGCCAATCGGAGCGCTACGTTTTTGACGTCGCGTTCCGATTTGCATACGTAATCAGTGGAATTCTCCAGAACATGGAGAATAGCGGGATGCGGAAGGCGTGTTCCTGTTCGTGTGCTGTTGGTGCGTCGTATGATAGGTAAGAGATTTCCTCTAAGTGTTTTTTTAATCTAATTTAAAGTAGTATTGATAGTATGCATAAATTAGTTAATAATTATGAGTGTATTTATATAAATAGTGACATATTTTGTTAGCGATTGTAATTATTTTAGTTATTTATTTAATTTATATGTAAGTAAGTGTTTTTATTTACTACCTATAGTATGTTTAAGTTAACGAATGAATAGGAGTGTATTTTTAATAATGTTGACATTGTATTTTTTTGTTTGTAATATTTCGAAATGAATATTATGTAATGTAATTAAAGTCTTGTTTTTATTCTTCGATATGTAATGTATTTATTTTCTTAAAGTGTTATGTAATGTATTATTAGCAGTTGTTTGTTATTTGACGTACAAGAGCTGTTCTTTGAGTTTCTAAGTACTCTTTTCGCCATGAATATTGTACACTTCAAAAGTATTAATTGTATTACGCGTTGTTTTGTGAAGCTAAGAGACATATGTAATGTTTATTGATGATGTTAGCGCTGAATCCAAGTTGCGTAATATGTTTTTCATATTTGATGTAATTCCGTGTGATGAACTGCTATTGTTATATGCGTACGGCTTTTTGTGTAACTCGTGACAATTGTGTTTAATCCGTCCCATTTCCCGGATGAATAGTGCTTGTTTATTACCCCAGTTAAAAATAGGCTGTTTCACTTTTGTTTTTGTACATCCTCGTCCTCGCTTCCTGACAGATATTTCTTCGTTCTTTTGTTGGTGTTATTTTGTCCGAATAATTTTTGTTTGGTGACCTGAAGCCTGATAAACATCATTGCATGCTGTAGCTCACATTTGGGAAGTAGATTTTGTGTGTAACGTATCTGATGCACGACTCCGTTGCCCCCCTTTGTTTTTAATTGCGTGCAAAAATTTGTTTTTGTCTCAGAAAATGGCATAAAACTTATCTATCTGTTAAATGCACAATCATTTCTTTGAATAGGGTGGAATAGGAGGCTATTTTTTGAGTCTTTACTTATATTGTGTTTTGTGTAGTTTTATTTGATTGTTTATTTGGCTGGTGCATTAGGATGGCGTATTTTTCCTTTGGTTTTTATTTTCTAGGATGTCTTTCTGTTGCGTATCTTGAGGGTGTATTTGTAGGGTGAATTAGGCTGTTAGTTTATTAGGGTGAATTAGGACTCAGGATTTCTATCTTGGAGTTAGAGTGTGGATTAGGATAGTTTATTTCTATTCTTCCTTTTGTTGTTGTATGCGTGTGTGTGTGTGTGTGTGTGTGTGTGTGTGTGTGTGAGGGTGAGTGAGGGTGTGTGAAGCTGAGGGTGTGTGACGGTGTGTGAGGGAAGCTTGCACTGCTGCTGTCGGTGCTGTACCTGTTCCATGTGTAAGGGAAGCTTGCACTGCTGCCGCCTGTGCTGTACCTGATCTATGTGTGAGGGAAGCTTGCACTGCTGCTGCCTGTGCTGTACCTGCTCCGTGTGTGAGGGAAGCTTGCACTGTTGCTGCCTGTGCCTCACCAAGATTTGTGTAAGTAAATGGAGATGGAGGGAGAGAGTTGGAAGAGAGAGGGAAAGAGGCAGAAACGTGGAGAGTAAAAGAAAGAGCGAAGGAATCTGTAAGCTGAGAGATGTGGCATAACAGAAGGCTTGGTAGTGCGGGCACTGCTGCTTGGGGTATCTGCGGGAGGGTATGCCCTATCACGTAGTTGGGTCATTCACATCACTACACGGAGTTTTGTTTTCTTTAGCACAATTTTTTGATCCCCTTTACTTTTATGGTTGGCAACTGCTGATGATGATACAGTGGGGAGTCAAGCGAGTACCAGTTTGACACATCCTCCATGGTGGTTGCTCCCGTGAGGCGTTGCCAATCCCCCTCCCCCTTTTTTCACTAGAAAAGGGTTGAGGGACGGTGAAGTACAGCACCAGGGATTAATGGCCACACACACACATATGGCTTTAGGAATGTATAGTTCAAAGTAAATGTGACAATAGACACTGAAACTAGTAGTAGGAGCAAAAACATGCACTACTAGGATTATCTCAATTTATAGAAAGAAAGGGTTAGTTCACCTTGCAATAAGGTCAGGCACATTGTTCAGAGCTGCCTGTGCTGTACCTGCTCCGTGTGTGAGGGAAGCTTGCACTGCTGCTGTCGGTGCTGTACCTGTTCCATGTGTAAGGGAAGCTTGCACTGCTGTTGCCTGTGCTGTACCTGCTCCGTGTGTGATGGAAGCTTGCACTGTTGCTGCCTGTGCTGTACCTGCTCTGTGTGTGAGGGAACATTGCACTGTTGCTGCCTGTGCTGTACCTGCTCTGTGTGTGAGGGGAGCTTGCACTGTTGCTGCCTGTGCTGTACCTGCTCCGTGTGTGAGGGAAGCTTGCACTGTTGCTGCCTGTGCTGTACCTGCTCCGTGTGTGAGGGAAGCTTGCACTGTATCTGCCTGTGCTGTACCTGCTCTGTGTGTGAGGGAAGCTTGCACTGTTGCTGCCTGTGCTGTACCTGCTCTGTGTGTAAGGGAAGCTTGCACTGTTGCTGCCTGTGCTCTACCTGCTCCGTGTGTGAGGGAAGCTTGCACTGCTGCTGCCTGTGCTGTACCTGCTCCGTGTGTGAGGGAAGCTTGCACTGCTGCTGTCGGTGCTGTACCTGTTCCATATGTAAGGGAAGCTTGCACTGCTGCCGCCTGTGCTGTACCTGATCTATGTGTGAGGGAAGCTTGCACTGCTGCTGCCTGTGCTGTACCTGCTCCGTGTGTGAGGGAAGCTTGCACTGCTGCTGTCGGTGCTGTACCTGTTCCATGTGTAAGGGAAGCTTGCACTGCTGTTGCCTGTGCTGTACCTGCTCCGTGTTTGAGGGAAGCTTGCATTGCTGTTGCCTGTGATGTACCTGCTCTGTGTGTGATGGAAGCTTGCACTGTTGCTGCCTGTGCTGTACCTGCTCTGTGTGTGAGGGAAGCTTGCACTGTTGCTGCCTGTGCTGTACCTGCTCCGTGTGTGATGGAAGCTTGCACTGTTGCTGCCTGTGCTGTACCTGCTCTGTGTGTGAGGGAAGCTTGCACTGTTGCTGCCTGTGCTGTACCTGCTCTGTGTGTGAGGGAAGCTTGCACTGTTGCTGCCTGTGCTGTACCTGCTCCGTGTGTGAGGGAAGCTTGCACTGCTGTTGCCTGTGCTGTACCTGTTCCATGTGTAAGGGAAGCTTGCACTGCTGCCGCCTGTGCTGTACCTGCTCCGTGTGTGAGGGAAGCTTGCACTGCTGCTGCCTGTGCTGTACCTGCTCTGTGTGTGAGGGAAGCTTGCACTGCTGCTGTCGGTGCTGTACCTGTTCCATGTGTAAGGGAAGCTTGCACTGCTGTTGCCTGTGCTGTACCTGCTCCGTGTTTGAGGGAAGCTTGCATTGCTGTTGCCTGTGCTGTAACTGCTCCGTGTGTGATGGAAGCTTGCACTGTTGCTGCCTGTGCTGTACCTGCTCTGTGTGTGAGGGAAGCTTGCACTGTTGCTGCCTGTGCTGTACCTGCTCTGTGTGTGAGGGAAGCTTGCACTGTTGCTGCCTGTGCTGTACCTGCTCCGTGTTTGAGTGAAGCTTGCATTGCTGTTGCCTGTGCTGTACCTGCTCCGTGTGTGATGGAAGCTTGCACTGTTGCTGCCTGTGCTGTACCTGCTCTGTGTGTGAGGGAAGCTTGCACTGTTGCTGCCTGTGCCTCACCAAGATTTGTGTAAGTAAATGGAGATGGAGGGAGAGAGTTGGAAGAGAGAGTGAAAGAGGCAGAAACGTGGAGAGTAAAAGAAAGAGCGAAGGAATCTGTAAGCTGAGAGATGTGGCATAACAGAAGGCTTGGTAGTGCGGGCACTGCTGCTTGGGGTATCTGCGAGATTTGTGTAAGTAAATGGAGAGGGGGAGAGAGTTGGAAGAGAGAGTGAAAGAGGCAGAAACGTTGAGAGGAAAAGAAAGAGCGAAGGGATCTGTAAGCTGAGAGATGTGGCATAACAGAACGCTCGCTAGTGCGGGCACTGCTGCTTGGGGTATCTGCGAGATTTGTTTAAGTAAAAGGAGAGGGGGGAGAGAGTTGGAGGAGAGAGTGAAAGAGGCAGAAACGTTGAGAGGAAAAGAAAAGAAAGAGCGAAGGTATCTGTAAGCTGAGAGATGTGGCATAACAGAACGCTCGGTATTGCGGGCACTGCTGCTCGGGGTATCGGCGCGATTTGTGTAAGTGGGTGACTGAAGCAGAGTGGGTGAATATATATGTCTGATGCTTGTGGATGTCTGATGCTTGCATGTCTGCTGGGGTGCAGGGTCAGTACAAGTCAAGCTCTAAGTTGGTGTGTGTCAGAACTGGTTGCCTCGGGGCCAACGAAGTCTGTTGCGAGGCGTGGGGGGCAGCCTTTGATGTGCGAGAGAGCTGCCGTGAAAGAAGTAAACAGCAGGCATGTAATTAGGGGGGAGGAGAAGTCGCGCTGGGGTGAATGGAGGGAAGGCAGAGAAGGGGAGGGGGGATGAATGCGACACGGCGGGCAGGGGAGGGGGTGAGCGGCATGAGGGTGTGAAAGCAGCAGGGGCCTGGAGTGCGGCTAAGATAACTGAAGAAACGCGACACGGCAGGCAGGGGAGGGGGCAGAGCGTGGGTGTGGGAGGAGTGCGGCTGAGGGAAAATACATGCAAGCAGGCGGCTGGGGGCATGTGCACGCGCTTTTAAGCTCAATGCACATGCGCATTAAGCTTGAATTTCACGGGCACTGCAAGGAATCGCCACGATTCCTTGCAACTTGGTTAAAGACTGTTTAAGCCCCAATAGTCTCGCAAGCTCGATGCGCATGCGCATCGACAGGCGAGACCTAAAAATGAACGGAAGCGCAGAGGACCACCTTAAATCCTGTGCAAGGTAGAAGTACCACCTTAATGACCCGCCGCTAGGGGCGCCATCCTGTTTCCATCTCGGCCTATGGACCCCTGGTCGACATAGAAGTCCATCTAGCCGTAGGTTAGCTGTAAATGCAACTCATCCCTTAAGAAGAACCATCCCTCCGGCTAATTTACATTTTTATTGTAATGTGATTCATCTTCACATTTATCTATATCTGTTTCAGGGTTCTCTGAGTCTGGCTCACACTGGTGACCACCTTAAAAGTGAACCCAACATTCCTCTGTGGTCCCACCTTGAAACGGTGACTTTCTTGAAAGACTGCAGCAACAGCCCCAGAGACACAAGGAAAGGAGGCCCTTCTTGGAGAGGCTGGAAATAAACAGGGACCTCATTATAGTTTAGTGGAAGTAAATATCATAATGTCTACAAAAAAACCCTCTGTCTAGCTCATTTTTCCAGAATTATATTAATCGGAGTGAACATGTCGAGCCAATGGAAGATGCTTGAATCACATGCTGGGATGGAATTGAATTTGCATAGTCATACATGGGTAATCCCTGCCTTGCGCGGAGGGATACACGCTTCATTTCATTTCCAAGCGCCTCTCACGTGCACGAGGCGCTATCATGGGGAGCTCAGGCTGAGGCTGGCAGAGAAAGAGTGTGAGTCTTCTGAAGCGAGAACCAATGTGTGCCCTGCCCTGTCCGTGGGGTACCCCCGCCTCACATTTACAGCTGCTAGGGAGACAGAGGGGCTCCCAGCCGCTTGGAGATATTTCCCTGGTCACACCCCAGTCTACATACATGTGCAGAGGCGGAAGAGAGGCCCAGTGTGCCCCAGTGAGTGTGCCCCAGTGAGGTGCCCCGGTGAGTGTGCCCCAGTGAGGTGCACCAGTGAGGTGCCCCGGTGAGTGTGCCCCAGTGAGGTGCCCCGGTGAGTGTGCCCCAGTAAGTGTGCCCCAGTGAGGTGCCCCAGTGAGTGTGCCCCAGTGAGTGTGCCCCAGTGAGGTGCCCCAGTGAGTGTGCCCCAGTGAGGTTTGTAGACTGTCAGCAGTCTTATCACAAGACAAGTGTGGTTGCTGTGAGTCCACACAGGGGTGTGTTGTGTGCCACTGCTGGTCTCTGATCTCTCATGACATCAAATGCATCACTTTCCAGTCCTGTGCTTTCCTTTATTAATCAAATGCATTCTGGGAATTGTAGTCCTGATTCACTTGGGTGTGGCGAGTCTAGCAACACAAAGCATCAAGCTAACTCTGTGGATGTATGGATTGGGCTGTGTGGGATACAAAGGGAGGAGGGGGGTCCTTCTTCATTGTGGTTGACGCCCCCTTGGCACAGGTGGTTCTCCCCAGTGCCAACCAGTGCTGCTGGAAAGATTACAGACCCAGTGCAAGAGGAAGTCTTACAGCTTACAGGTCTGCTCCACAATGCTCCCAAGAGCAGACCAAGCACAATATAAAACAATATTGATGTACTATCAGTGCTTGAAACGGCAAAATAAAAGTGCAGGTACGCTGTAGCAGAGTACCTTCTTGTTTCTGAGAAGTGCTGGTTCTCTCCAATGAGAAGTAAAGCATTTCTCTTGAGAAGTGCTGGTACTCTACCTCTCAAAATAAAAAGTGCCGGTACTCCGTACCGGACAGTACCGGCTCATTTAAAGCACTGTGTACTATGATGTCCATACTAATGCCTACACTTGTACAACACATTTTCTCCAACTTACAATAGCTCCAAGGAAAATGGCCATATCAGTCTATGTAGGAAGTGCCCTTGCAGGTGGTAGGACACACATGACCTCCCAGTGACCCCTGTGGAATGGGTGTGTCCTGGGATTAGCTCTTCTTGTCTGCTGGAAACAGACTCATTCAAACAATGTAGTCTAGTAAGGATGTCATGGGCCATACTTCAAGGAATAAAAACGGCTCCTTTGACTGTTGTTGGGGTAGAAAACTACAGCAATTATATGGGATCACTGGGCCCCTCAGGGCCCTGGTGCCACCGCGCCTGCTGGACAAAAGCGGCTATGCCCCTGATTCACCCACAAAGCCTTGCACTCCTTCTCTCCTCTCTACTTGCCGAATAAACTGAAACTCTCTGGAGGCTTTAGACCTCACGTAATTCGGAAAATGTACTGCTTGAACCTCCCACTTTCAAAAAGGAAAGATCGATGGCCCAATCCTTTTCAGGGAACGCGGTGAGAATCTGGAACACACTTCCGCCTCAGCTCCGGACCACCACCTCTTCCCGGTCCTTTAAAACTGACCTCAAAGTTCTACTCCTTCAAAAACACTTCCAAATCTAATTCACGCCCTCTCTATTCCCTCAAGGAAGTTCTTTCACTATAGGAAATGCTGTACTCCATGCCTATAGAAGTGCCTTCCCAGTGTGTTATTGTGTTCTCAGTGACTGCCACTTATTGCAGTATTATACCTCTACTTATATCTTCTATGCTTACGTAACATGCACACTTGTCAGTTTTTTCCTCTTGTGACATATCGTTTGCCACCTCTTCTTGTATCTTGTTTGCTTTTGTTACATGCCCACTTGTAATTTTCTCCTCATGTAACGTTACTGTTCCTATTGTGAAGCGCTCTGATACCTTCCGGTAAAGTCTGTGCTATATAAAAACGCTTAGAATAAAAATACAAATAAAAATTCAATGCAAGCTGGTGCTAGGGGCATATTGCACAGTAGTCAACCTCCACAGGATTGAGCCATTTAAATCAGGGAAGTACCCGGTTGTTTCATTCCTAGATGTGTGTGTGAGTCTCAGAAGTACAGCTCACCAGTGGCGGGTGGCACACACCCTGGGGGCCTCACAACCACCCACCCACCTGCCCACCTCCACCCTCCTGGGCAGCCGTGCTGCTGTGTGCTGCAGACTCGGCTGCACTTCTAGGCACTGACTCTGGCCAGACCAGACTGCCTGCTGACAGCTTTACAGCAGAGAGATAAGTGTAGCAGCCAGAGGTCAAGGGTCAACTCAACACAGTGTCACTTTGAAAAAACAGCAATGTCTGTTAAAAGCATTAGCATGGCCCATTCTTCTTGATAGAAAGGGCTTTAAATATGTTCAGAAAAGTTCAATAATTATTTTTTGGGGTTTAAAAAGCCAGGGCTCCGGCAGTGAGTGCAGGAGTGCTTGAGAGCACGTGTTGTGGGTGGACATAAGCGGCCTTTTACTGCATCATCCGGGGATCACACACAGAGACACATGGTGGCGCAGGTTCCTGCACTTAACAGGAGAGGCGGAGTGACCCCGTGGCTTGCTCGGTTTTGTGTTGGACCGGTCCTTACTTGGCTTGCATGCCACTGTTGCACACTCAAAGAGTGTATTCTTGTCTCCTCGGTTTTCTTTAGGTTTCGCCCTGGGCGTTGCAACTGCGTAGCAGTTGCTCCGACCACGGCGAAACCTCATGATCCTACATATGGACTTTGGTTCCGCCTCTGTCTCCCATTGGCTAGCTCCATAAATGGAGGCTAGCCATTGGGAGACAGAGGCTGTCAATCACGCTTTCTCGTGAAAACGCGATTCGGGGGCGTTCTCTGTCTTTTTTTAAGTCCCGCCCCTTTGTCCTGGGCCGCGCTGTCATTGGCTGCCGGCCCGGGACACCCCCGTGACGTCATTTCCCGGGCCGCGCTGTGATTGGCTGACCGGCCCGGGACCTGACTTGTTACATAGTTCTTTGAACCCCACGCTTAGGAGGTAAACAATGTTCAATTGACCACGCCTCCTCTGTGCTGCTGTTGGCTACAGTCCACGTTTTATCACAGCCCCTTCCAAACTGGCCAATTGCGATTTAAGTTTCTTGTGCCTTTTAAAGCCACCCACCCACTTCATAGAAACAGAAATGGGGCTAACTGGAAGGCACACGTTCTAGGACCCATCTCTGCGCGTACGGCCGCGCGACAGTCTGAAGAGCAATGTTTAGCCTCAGTAACTGTCTTATAAATGTATCTACAATTCAATGGTACTTTACATATGCTGAACAAAAAAATAGTGTAACCATCTGAGCTATCTACTCATATAAAGCGGAGTAGCATTTAAAAGATACAATATCCTATAAAAATGCTTTAACAAGCTTTTTTATAAACATTTGAAATACGTCAGTCTCTTGAAATTGGATTTGTTTCCAAAATTAGTTTTAAATCATTCTTTTTTCTTGTCTGACTCGTTTCTAGACCCCCCGCTTTATTCCCAAGATGGCTACCTTGTAGAACAACGAATGAAATCTTCAGCTTGTCGTCCGTTGTCTATTTCCACTCGGTCTCAGCTCTCAAACCACTAGATCTCTGTGCTCTTTTGTTTTCATTTTCGTGACACACGAGGCCAGACTAGTCGAACGCTCCCGGGGGAAGGGGGAGGGAGAGCGAGAGGGCAGTCGGGGAGGAGCGTCACCGCAACCTGGGCTGCTTCTGCTGCCTCTTTCGGTGCATTGTGGGATCGCGGCGGGCTCCTCCGGAGGCTCGAGCCTGGTCGCCCCCCTCCTTCACCAGCAGGTCCATGGCGGCCGCGGAGACGCAGGCGCCCGTGGAGGAATACACCTGCCCGGGCTCCTTGTCGGATTTCGCGGTTGTCTGCTCATTCCTGGAGCGGTACGGGACGCTGCTGAAGTTGCCCGAATTTACCTTCCCGCAGCTGGTGCGAGTGTTGCGGGATACTGGCCCAGGTGAGCGGTAAGGGGGCGGATGCTGATGGTTATTGAGAGTGACTGCTTGCCGGTAGGCGCACGGACACACATTTCTGTCGATCTCTGGTCACAGGGGCGGGGGACACATAGACAGTATCGATGGGGCCGTCTGCTTCCGGGATGCTGGTCAGGGGGGAGAGTGGACCTTCCATTTCCGGCACGGTGTGTTCCGGCGCTGGTTGTTGGTGTATCCGTCTGTCTCTTTCCCTGTACTTTTCTGTTGAGTCTGTGTGGTGTGCCCTTTCTGTGTTTGCTTTTCTGTCTGCGTCCGTGCGCCTGCATTTTTGTTTCTATATGTGTGTGTCGGTATCCCTCCGTGTGCGTTGTTTTTGTCTGTGTGTTTGACTCTGTGTGCATGCGTGGCAGTATGTTTCAGTGTATGTGATTCTGTGTGTGCTTGAGGTTGTTTCTGAGTGTGTCTCTGTGCATATGTATGGTTTCTGTCTACAAAGTGGAGGGGGGGTTGAGGTGTCACGCATGCAGACTTGACGGCGTCCAAAGGCTGGCATTGTGATGACGAGAGAAGGTGACATCAGACTGCAGCAAGCATGTCAACGTGTTGGTTGAGCAAACTATTCAAGGCGTCATGGTCTCCGGATCTAAAATATGCTAAAGAGGCCAGGAAGGTCAGACGTCTCATTCTGAAGTTAGGCCTTTGTTGGCATGGGCAATAAGGTTATTATTAGAAGTCCTAAGAAGGCGGGCACAAGTGCGTCTCTGCAGAATTCAGAGTAGGCAACAGTTGACCATAATGTACCTGTTAACCCTCATCTTCACAAATAGGCTTCCTATTGGTTGAACTCCAAACCTCCCAGAAATGGTCACATATGTGATATAGGATGGCACCGCTGCTGCCACAGGGGCAGGGGGGACACATAGACAGTATTGGAGGGGCCGTCTGCTTCCGGGATGCTGGTCAGGGGGGGAGAGTGGACCTTCCACTTCCGGCACGGTGTGTTCCGGCGCTGGTTGTTCGTGTATCCGTCCGTCTCTTTCCCTGTACTTTTCTGTTGCCCATGCCTGCCTGTTAGTGAGAGTCTGTGTGGTGTGCCCTTTCTGTGTTTGCTTTTCTGTCTGCGTCCGTGCGGGTTCTGTCTGTGTGTGGTTCTGTCTGTGTGTAGTTGTGTGTGTGTGTGTGTGTGTGTGTGTGTGGTTCTCTGTGTGTGTGTGTGGTTCTGTGTGTGTGTGTGTGTGTGGTTCTGTCTCTGTGTGTGTGTGTGTGGTTCTGTCTGTGTGTGTGTGTGTGTGGTTCTGTCTGTGTGTGTGGTTCTGTGTGTGGTTCTGTCTATGTGTGTGGGACTGTGTGTGTGTGGTTCTGTCTGTCTGTATGTGTGGTTCTGTCTGTGTGTGTGTGTGGTTCTGTCTGTGTGGGTGCATGTGGCTCTGTGTGTTGCTCTGTGTGGTTGCAAATGCAATAGGTCTTGCATTTGCAAGAGATTAAGCTATTGGCATTGTAAATGACAATGCCATTTATTTATCTATTTTCAAAACCAACACATAAATAAAAATGTTGTCATTTACAATGCCAATAGCTCAAACTTTTCCAAAGGCGAAACCATTGCATTGTAAATGCTTGTTTTCTCATTGCATCTCCTTCCCCCAACATGACCTAGGATTCACTCCTTGAGTGAATCTTCAACTTGTATATATGCAACTCTTAACCTCTAGTATCTGTAGTAGACGTAAGTACTTACTACTGTTCTTTTGCGAATATAGAGTTGTTCTGTCTGTATCTTTTATGTAACTCATGTACTCCGAAGTCCTTATGTAGTGTAACTGGTCCTTTTGTAAAGCGCTCTGACACCTTTGGGTAAAGTTCGCGCTTTATAAAATCCCATTAAATAAATAAATAAAATATAGTTACCACTATCTTTCCTGTGATAGTTTTTGCAACATTGCTGACACATGGTCACGTGCATTGCTGCATCTGTGGGCATGATGGGTGTAATGATGCTAGCGTCGATGGAGCTGCCCATAGGAGGTGAACTTGAGGGATTTCACTGTGTTGTTTCTGTCTTCTAGCTCCAGGTGGTGGAAGACAACATGCTTGGGTTTGTGTTTGAAGCCACTTTGGGTGGACTTTGGTCAGTTGCTCTGCATGTTTTTATCCCGTCTGGAATTGGCCGTGGAGCTAGTGGGTACAGTCTCGTTTATTAGGTTTCGCCTGGCGTAGCACTGCGCAGCAGTGTTCGCGCAGGCAAAATCTTATGTTTTAGCAGTACGGGGCTTTGTCCCGCCTCTCTGTTTCATTGGTTAGCTCCATAAATGGAGGCTAGCCCTTGGAAGAGAGGTCTGTCCGTAATTGTCGGAGCAGATTCGTGGGCGTTCCGGCGATTTTTTCGCTCTCCGCCCCTCTGTGAACGTCATTGCGGCGGTGTTTTTTCTTTTTTCTTCAGAGGTTTTTTTTTTACATTCCTCCAGGCCGACCGCCGCCGGAAGAAGTCCAGGTGAGTGCTCCCCTCCCCTCCCGCTGTCCGTGTGCCCATTCCCGCCCCCCCTCCCGCTGTCCGTGTGCCCGTTCCCGCCCCCCCTCCCACTGTTCGTGTCTCCGGCCCCACTTGTAAATGCTTGTTTAAAACGCTGCGAGGGGCTGGGTGGGCTCTGTGTTCTCATGCGCTTAACACCAATGTACATTGCCAGCCCCTCGGTGCGTGTCTAAGCAGCTCCCCCAGCTTGTGTAAGTGTTTGCCCGCAGTGGCCTCGCGGCACGCATGTGCCTCGTTCGAGTGCCCTACTGGGAGCTGTTATTTCGAACAGCACTGGGAGGGGGCGGCCATTGTAATTCTCAACCTTACTAGCTTTAAGTTCCTAAAAATGGCGGCCCGCTTTTCATGTTCATCGTTCCTCGTCCTCCTCGGGGCCTGGAACCGGTGATGCTCGCGCCACAGTGCTGCAGAACATAACGGGTGTACGAATAAAGTGGTGTGTGAGTGCTGACGTGCCGCTGGTGCTTACAGTGCTGGGTGTGTTTAAGGGGAGCCTCTGCTGCTACTCCCCGTGTTATATCGGGTTCACATCTGTGCGATAGGCTCCTATGCTGTGCTCTTGTTATGAACCTAGTATGTACTGCTTCATGCCACTTCTGCATCCGTGAGGCGGCAGGTTTAGACTGTCATCCTTGTAGTGTTGGGGATAGGGGGAAGTAATGTCATAGATTAGAATCCTGCAGGTTCACTCTTTCACCCTTGGGGTGTCAGGGGTAGGGGCAGTAAGGTCATAGGTTCGCATCCTGCTGGTGCAGGTTTAGGCTGTCATCTTTGGGGTAGGGGGATCTCTGGGGTTTCCACCATGGCGCCCGTGGATACCGCACAGACGTCTGCACATGGAAGCCCTGTCGTGTAACTCCAGTTTAGCTGATTTTAGGAATAAATCGAACCGTGCTGCACTGCAAAACTGCATCCGCAGCACCGGAATGTGTCTCTAGTGGTTGCACAGGGGAGCTGCCCACAGCCCACGGGGTCTTTCCAGGATCTGAAAATAAAATCATCATACAAGGGCCTCCCTCACCCCCAACATACCCTTCCCCCCTCTCTCATTCAACAACAATATCCTTGTAAAAGAGCGCCCTGCCCTGTAATTACTTTCGGGACAATATACATCAGACAACAAAGGAGCCCTGCTTGGTGGACTTGATTGGTGAAACTGGAATCTCCCACGTTGCCAGTTGTCCTGTAGCGCCCCGATGACCCATTCAGCGCTCAAGAGATAGTACAATCAGATGGGGTGCGCAGTGTGACCCCCGTGGATGTAGGAGTTTCCATACTCCGCGTCAGTCAGTCGTGCAGACACCCGTCAGTGTGAAAGCCAAAGCACGTCTGTGATTGCTCAACATGATTGCGTTAAAACATCCCCCCGGTGCGCCGTTTCAATAGATCAGGGTCTGCCGTGGTGACAACACAGAGAGGGCGGCACTCGATAACAGGGGTGCATCTAAGATCTCGTGTTTAGATACAACAGTCCCTCCCTGCACGAGCTGTAGTGGACGCAGAGCTGGCTGGTTCAGTGCCACACAGAGCACCAGACTGGCACCGGGGCAGTTAATGAGCAGCGCTGCACTTGCTTCTCCCCTGATGCTGTCCTCGTGAGAGTGCCGCGTGTTTCATTATTACTCTGTACATCCTACTCACAACTTTCACTACCTCAAACACTGTTACTGTGGGTGCCCCGTGGTCCTTGCTCAGTTAGCAGCAGATCAGGTTAATGGCGGCAACGTTCAGTGACGTAATATTAGCCCCGCATCACCAATGCCGACCTTGAATGAGTGCCGTGTCTGCAAACGCTGCAGGCTACTGACATCTCATTCTGATTTATATGTTCAGCGACAACCATGATGTCCAAACCCAGTCATGCTCGTCACCCTCTTGTCTTTTTCACAGCTTTGATGCTAACATTTGTAACTGTTTATACGATCACATTTTACAGCCCCCTCCTCTTGCATAAGGGCAGCATTCCATGCTTGCTGGGGCAATCAGGCAAGCTCATGGCATGTGTATTCTACGCGGCTGACTGGTACCGGGTTTCCCTAGAACCAGCATTGACAGCGCACAGGATAAAGTATTCTTTGCACATTTTGTCAACTTGCACAAATGGCAGTTAGATTAATGCACATTTGATTTGTCCCGTTGCATAAGTGTTTGCTCAAACTTTAGAAATCTCTTCCGTCTACTGCACTTTTACCCTAAAATGTATCTGTGTTGTGTGCAGTGGTAAATAACAGACACAACAAGCATTGGAAAGGGCATTAGATCTGCTCTCCACAAAACACTATGCTAACTGCAGCCAGCCTGTTTATCAGAGCCGCGCGCCTCGTGAACAGCGCCGCATGCCCCTCTCCAGACTCCCCCTGCATTCCAAAGGAACTGTTCACGAGGCGCGCGACGCGATCGGATTCTTTCTGGCATGCTGAAAACAGCAGAAGTTCACACGCGCAACGTTATCCTATGACAAAGTGCTGCCCGCGGCCAGGTCTTGTGTCCACTTTCCTCTCGTTGTCGGCTGAGCCAACAGCTATAGTTCTCTCTGTGAGAGCACGCTTTCGCGCGCTTTTCGCAGCGAGCCCTAAAAAGCAAGTGCTAAAAAGGATCTCTATCGGGCTCTACATTTTGGCCCTCACCCTCGGGGTGAAAAATAATCCTAACTCTTGAGAAGTGCCAGGGGCGTAATACAGGCCCCCGCATCCCCCGCAGTGCGGGGGAGGCGCGAGCTGCAGGGGGCCCCCTCAGCACTGTACTCATGCCAGAGAGTCAGCCTCTTATCCCCACCCTTGGTCAATCGCAAACACCAGCCAATGCACCAGATTGTCAGAGAAATATTTGCTCATGCCGAATTGGGAGGCAGGACATTTTTATCAACAAAAAAAATGGGTCTTCAAATCACAGAGCTGGGCGGCAAGGGATCTGTTAGCACCCTGTGAGCATAAAAGATAAAGCATGCAAGCGCAGAAGGCAGATTTATACGTTTCCATTTGCAGGGCTTCAAAGGAGATCACGCGACATAATAAAAACTAAAGAACTGTGTAGGTGCAGAAATTGACAGGGACTTTTTTTTCTCTGACTCTGCATTGACTTAGGGTTGTCATTCTTAATTCTACAACTAGTACATGTTTTCTAGTAACTTGTTCTTTATTTGTTGACTCTTCGCACTGACTCATGATTGATGATTCAAACAAATTAGTGGAGAGTGGGTGAAGAGCTTCATAGGAATGGGTGTAATAATGTTTCTACTTCTCAGGTTTCATTTAGCTATTTAAGGTATTCTGGGAGTTGTTTTCGTTTGAGTGGCAGGCCGGATACCAATGGTTTGTTCAGAATAGCCAAGCACTGGAAACATGGCTGTGCTTGCTTCCCTGCCCCCTGGCTATGCTTGCTTCCCTGCCCCCTGGCTATGCTTGCTTCCCTGCCCCCTGGCTGTGCTTGCTTCCCTGCCCGTGCTTGCTTCCCCGCCCCCTGGCTGTGCTTGCTTCCCTGCCCCCTGGCTGTGCTTGCTTCCCCGCCCCCTGGCTGTGCTTTCTCCCCCACCCCCTGGTTCCCCTTCCCCTGGCTGTGCTTGCTCCCCTGCAACCTGGCTGTGCTTGCTTCCCTGCCACCTGGCTATGCTTGCTTCCCTGCCCCCTCGCTGAGCTTGCTTCCCTGCCCCCTCGCTGTGCTTGCTTCCCTGCCCCCTCGCTTTGCTTGCTTCCCTGCCCCCTGGCTGTGCTTGTTTCCCTGCCCCCTGGCTGTGCTTGCTTCCCTGCCCCCTGGCTTTGCTTGCTCCCCTCCCCCCTGGCTGTGCTTGCTTCCCTGCCCCCTGGCTGTGCTTGCTTCCCTGCCCCCTCGCTGTGCTTGCTTCCCTGCCCCCTCGCTGTGCTTGCTCTCCTGAGTGTGTGTGGCTCTAGGTGGGTGTGTGTGGCTCTGGGTGGGTATGTGTGTGTGGCTCTGGGTGGGTGTGTGTGTGTATGGCTCTGGGTGTGTGTGTGTGTGTGTGGCTCTGGGTGTGTGGGTGTGTGTGTGTGTGTGTGGCTCTGGGTGTGTGTGTGTGTGTGTGTGTGTGTGTGTGTGGCTCTGTGTGTGTGTGTGTGTGTGTGTGGCTCTGGGTGCGTGTGTGTGTGGCTCTGGGTGTGTGTGTGTGTGTGGCTCTGGGTCTGTATGTGTGGCTGGCTCTGGGTGTGTGTGACTGGCTCTGGGTGTGTGTGGCTCTGGGTGTGTGTGTGTGGTAGTAATTGCTGTCTGCTGAGCTCATCCGTAGGGTACAATAGGTCTCACATTTGCGAGAGATTAAGCTATTGGCAATGTAAATGACAATGCCATTTATTTATCTGTTTTCAAAACCAACACATAAATACAAATTTTGTCATTTACAATGCCAATAGCTCTAACTTTTCCAAAGGCGAAACCGTTGCATTGTAAATGCTTGTTTCTAGAGGGATGTCTTCTTGCTCCAGGTAGTACCAGGAAGCAGAAGGTTTGGGTTTATGGTTTTGGTGATGTTAGCAGCATGTGTATCAGTGAACTTGAGAAGTGTGGTTTGAAGGAGTCTACCATGACTTCAGTGGCATATGTTGTGAGGGTCAGAAAGCTGTGTGTACTTGTGATAGGTATCCCAAGGGGCATTTAGAAACAACGTGTGGTGAGTTTTTGTTGCTTGCACTTTTCCAATGTGTTGTTTTTGGCACATGGGAGATTTACAAGAACTTGCGCATCCCTGCATATTAGCAGAGATGCACCAGTTAATTTGCGTGACGGAAAAAAAGCCTTGCGCCACCATGGATGTACCGCATTTACAATGCGGCGCAACGTGGCGCAAGGAAAGACAGATGTGTGATGCATCTTTTGGCAAAAAAGCAGCGCATTGCTAAAGTCGTGTCGTAAGCACGACACAACTCCAGCAATAGTCAGAAATGCCTGTTCCCATCATGCTGCATCACTCCTTACGCCTGCTTGAAGCAGGCGCAAGGTTTTGACGCAGTGGGGTTGTAAAAGTGACTCCGTGCAATCTTGTAGATTTCACTGCGTCACTTTTACGAGGCTTCCTTGCGACGGAACCCCCTCCCTGCATACATTATACCTG
Source organism: Lissotriton helveticus (assembly GCF_964261635.1). Classification (NCBI taxonomy): domain Eukaryota; kingdom Metazoa; phylum Chordata; class Amphibia; order Caudata; family Salamandridae; genus Lissotriton; species Lissotriton helveticus. Next base: position 106,749,321 of record NC_136065.1, read on the forward strand.
ACGCAGGTATAATGTAGCGCACAGCTTTACAACATGGTGCATCTCCCTAGATGCATCACGTTGTAAAAATGTTGCATCGCGGCGCATTGTTTACAACTTCGCTGCGTCACAGAAGTGACGCAACAGCGGCATAAAGCTGTCACAAGGGGTTCATAAATCTGCCCCTCAGTGTCGAAGAGGATCTCAAGGTAATCTGACTTATCCAGAACATGGAGCAGAGGCTGTCCATGACAGAAGTCAGACGGAGGACACTGGGGGCTCTGATAATTCCCTGCCCTTAGCAGTCTCTGCTTTCTGGACAGGTCCACAGTGCGATTCTCTGGCTGTGGCATTGTCTGCATGATTAGGGATTTACTGCATTTGCCACATAATCCACCATTTGCTGTAAAAAAAAAATCCAGTATAGAGTGGTCAACAATTCTAAACAAAATCACCAAAAACGGTTTCTGATCAATGTCAGACCCATTGCAAGGGTTGTCTGATGATCTCTGAGTTTCTTATTGCTTTGTTCAGGTGTTAAACTAGTACTAATGAGATGCAATTTTACCTACACTGTGTTCATAGGTGTTGAAATCACAAAATAAACATAGTGTCACAGCTTGTTTCATGTTATGCTACAGAAGTTGTCTTTTTTTGATGCCTTATTTTGTTAACCCTTCTGCATAATTTAGTCCTCCATTGCCGCATAATTCCAGCTGCCCTGTCTATGACCTTAGATTGCAGGAAACACCAGCTTAAAAAGAAGTGAGGACCACATGACTGTAGGGCATTACATTGTGAATCTGTGTGTGTGACACCCCAAGGCCACTTCAGGGTCACCTGCACACAGCACATCACACTTGTGTTAGTGGCACCTCTGTGCCACACCATTGTGTCACACCATTGTGTCAGCTGGTATGTGGAACCCCCTGGCCCTCAGAGGAGGGGTGACTCACTCATGTAACCAGCTGCAGCTGGCTGACCCAACACTCACTACAAGCGCTGTATCCCATCGCGTTGTACAGTATTACAAGATTATAAAATAAGCTGAACACAAAAATAAACAGCAGGAGGTCAGCCGGCCGGGCCGCATTACCTCATATCCGACTTACCTCTTCACACTGAGATGGGGGGCTCCGTCTCCGGCCCCTCCCGCCTCTGTTTTCATATTTCCCCGGCCCTTTAAAATTAAAACAACAGTTCTTACTGGAGGATAATAAACACTCGGGTTTAGAGATGCCCCGAGGTTCATGTGAACGCAAAAGAAAAATAAAGCAGCGTTGAGTTGTGTGTTCAAGAGTTTACTCCAAGTTCTGAGCCCTGCTGGGGCCTCAAACAAACTGAAAATGTAATATCTGAGCACATCAACTGGACGCTGAGGGCATTAACTGAGAGAATGGGTTCATTATTCGACCTTTGAACTGCAGAACCTTCCTTCCCAGTCCTGGACTCAAGCTGAGGTTGGGAAATCAGTCAATGCCCTGGTTTCGACCAACATTAGGAGCATTTAGTATTTGGCGACGGGCACAAGGTGTGTATGAATAATGTCTGGTAACTCTAGTGAGCTGCCTGCTCAGGTGACAATGAAGAGAGCAGGAGGAGAGAGAACATGGCGCTGCTTGCACCACTGGTGCTCCGTGGAAGAGGCGAAAACACAACCAGAGGGAAACTATACATGAAACCCATTGGGAATGCCCCAAAACATCACAGGCAGGAAGATAGGGATACACAAAAGGAGGTCAATGCAGAGTATGGCAAGATCAAAGAACGACACTCAAAGTGAAGAACGACCCTCACGGTGAAGAACGACCCACAGTGAAGAACGACCCTCACGATGCAGAATGACCCTCGCAGATGAAGAATGACCCGAAGTGAAGAGCGACCCACAGTGAAGAACGACCCTCACAGCGAAGAGTGACTCACAGTGAAGAACGACCCTCACGATGCAGAATGACCCTCACAGATGAAGAACGACCCACAGTGAAGAGCGACCCACAGTGAAGAACGACCCTACGGCGAAGAGCGACTCACAGTGAACAACGACCCTCACGATGCAGAATGACCCACAATGAAGTGCGACCCACAGTGAAGAGCAACCCTCACGATGCAGAATGACCCACAGTGAAGAACGACCCTCACGATGCAGAATGACCCACAGTGAAGAGCGACCCACATTGAAGAGCGACCCACAGTGAAGAACGACCCTCATGATGCAGAATGACCCACAGTGAAGAGCGACCCTCACAGATGAAGAATGAGCCACAGTGAAGAGCGACCTTCACAGATGAAGAATGACCCACAGTGAAGAGCGACCCACAGTGAAGAGCGACCCACAGTGAAGAACGACCCTCATGATGCAGAATGACCCACAGTGAAGAACGACCCACAGTGAAGAGCGACCCACAGTGAAGAACGACCCTCATGATGCAGAATGACCCACAGTGAAGAGCGACCCTCAGAGATGAAGAATGAGCCACAGTGAAGAGCGACCCACAGTGAAGAGCGACCCACAGTGAAGAACGACCCTCATGATGCAGAATGAGCCACAGTGAAGAACGACCCTCATGATGCAGAATGACCCACAGTGAAGAACGACCCTCACGATGCAGAATGACCCACAGTGAAGAGCGACCCACATTGAAGAGCGACCCACAGTGAAGAACGACCCTCATGATGCAGAATGACCCACAGTGAAGAGCGACCCTCACAGATGAAGAATGAGCCACAGTGAAGAGCGACCTTCACAGATGAAGAATGACCCACAGTGAAGAGCGACCCACAGTGAAGAGCGACCCACAGTGAAGAACGACCCTCATGATGCAGAATGACCCACAGTGAAGAACGACCCACAGTGAAGAGCGACCCACAGTGAAGAACGACCCTCATGATGCAGAATGACCCACAGTGAAGAGCGACCCTCACAGATGAAGAATGAGCCACAGTGAAGAGCGACCCACAGTGAAGAACGACCCTCATGATGCAGAATGAGCCACAGTGAAGAACGACCCTCATGATGCAGAATGACCCACAGTGAAGAACGACCCACAGTGAAGAGCGACCCACAGTGAAGAACGACCCTCACGGCGAAGAGTGACTCACAGTGAAGAACGACCCTCACGATGCAGAATGACCCTCACAGATGAAGAACGACCCACAGTGAAGAGCGACCCACAGTGAAGAACGACCCTACGGCGAAGAGCGACTCACAGTGAACAACGACCCTCACGATGCAGAATGACCCACAATGAAGTGCGACCCACAGTGAAGAGCAACACTCACGATGCAGAATGACCCACAGTGAAGAGCGACCCACAATGAAGAGCGACCCACAGTGAAGAACGACCCTCATGATGCAGAATGACCCACAGTGAAGAGTGACCCACAGTGAAGAGCGACCCTCACGATGCAGAATGACCCACAGTGAAGAGCGACCCTCACAGATGAAGAATGAGCCACAGTGAAGAGCGACCCACAGTGAAGAGCGACCCTCACAGATGAAGAATGAGCCACAGTGAAGAGCGACCCTCACAGATGCAGAATGACCCACAGTGAAGAACGACCCACAGTGAAGAGCGACCCACAGTGAACAACGACCCTCACGGCGAAGAGTGACTCACAGTGAAGAACGACCCTCACGATGCAGAATGACCCTCACAGATGAAGAACGACTCACAGTGAAGAGCGACCCACAGTGAAGAACGACCCTACGGCGAAGAGCGACTCACAGTGAACAACGACCCTCACGATGCAGAATGACCCACAATGAAGTGCGACCCACAGTGAAGAGCAACACTCACGATGCAGAATGACCCACAGTGAAGAACGACCCTCACGATGCAGAATGACCCACAGTGAAGAGCGACCCACATTGAAGAGCGACCCACAGTGAAGAACGACCCTCATGATGCAGAATGACCCACAGTGAAGAGCGACCCTCACAGATGAAGAATGAGCCACAGTGAAGAGCGACCCACAGTGAAGAGCGACCCTCACAGATGAAGAATGAGCCACAGTGAAGAGCGACCCTCACAGATGCAGAATGACCCACAGTGAAGAGCGACCCTCACAGATGAAGAATGAGCCACAGTGAAGAGCGACCCACAGTGAAGAGCGACCCTCACGATGCAGAATGACCCACAGTGAAGAGCGACCCTCACAGATGAAGAATGAGCCACAGTGAAGAGCGACCCTCACAGATGCAGAATGACCCACAGTGAAGAGCGACCCTCACAGATGAAGAATGAGCCACAGTGAAGAGTGACCCACAGTGAAGAGCGACCCTCACGATGCAGAATGACCCACAGTGAAGAGCGACCCTCACAGATGAAGAATGAGCCACAGTGAAGAGCGACCCACAGTGAAGAGCGACCCTCACAGATGAAGAATGACCCACAGTGAAGAGTGACCCACAGTGAAGAGCGACCCTCACGATGCAGAATGACCCACAGTGAAGAGCGACCCTCACAGATGAAGAATGAGCCACAGTGAAGAGCGACCCTCACAGATGCAGAATGACCCACAGTGAAGAGCGACCCACAGTGAAGAGCGACCCACAGTGAAGAGCGACCCTCATGATGCAGAATGACCCACAGTGAAGAACGACCCACAGTGAAGAGCGACCCACAGTGAAGAGCGACCCACAGTGAAGAGCGACCCTCACAGATGAACAATGAGCCACAGTGAAGAGCGACCCTCACAGATGCAGAATGACCCACAGTGAAGAGCGACCCACAGTGAAGAGTGACCCACAGTGAAGAGCGACCCTCACGATGCAGAATGACCCACAGTGAAGAGCGACCCTCACAGATGAAGAATGAGCCACAGTGAAGAGCGACCCACAGTGAAGAGCGACCCTCACAGATGAAGAATGACCCACAGTGAAGAGTGGCCCACAGTGAAGAGCGACCCTCACGATGCAGAATGACCCACAGTTAAGAGCGACCCTCACAGATGAAGAATGAGCCACAGTGAAGAGCGACCCTCACAGATGCAGAATGACCCACAGTGAAGAGCGACCCACAGTGAAGAGCGACCCACAGTGAAGAGCGACCCACAGTGAAGAACGACCCTCATGATGCAGAATGACCCACAGTGAAGAGTGACCCACAGTGAAGAGCGACCCTCACAGATGAAGAATGAGCCACAGTGAAGAGCGACCCTCACGATGCAGAATGAGCCACAGTGAAGAGCGACCCTCACGATGCAGAATGAGCCACAGTGAAGAGCGACCCTCACGATGCAGAATGAGCCACAGTGAAGAGCCACCCTCACGATGCAGAATGACCCACAGTGAAGAGTGACCCACAGTGAAGAGCGACCCACAGTGAAGAACGACCCACAGTGAAGAACGACCCTCATGATGCAGAATGACCCACAGTGAAGAGTGACCCACAGTGAAGAGCGACCCTCACAGATGAAGAATGAGCCACAGTGAAGAGCGACCCTCACAGATGCAGAATGACCCACAGTGAAGAGCGACCCACAGTGAAGAGCGACCCACAGTGAAGAACGACCCTCATGATGCAGAATGACCCACAGTGAAGAGTGACCCACAGTGAAGAGCGACCCTAACGATGCAGAATGACCCACAGTGAAGAGCCACCCTCACAGATGAAGAATGAGCCACAGTGAAGAGCGACCCACAGTGAAGAATGAGCCAGAGTGAAGAACGACCCACAGTGAAGAGCGACCCTCACAGATGAAGAATGAGCCACAGTGAAGAGCGACCCACAGTGAAGAACGACCCTCACGATGCAGAATGACCCACAGTGAAGGGCGACCCTCACAGATGAAGAATGAACCACAGTGAAGAGCGACCCACAGTGAAGAACAACCCTCACAATGCAGAATGACCCTCACACAATTGAAGAACGACCCACAGTGAAGAGCGACCCACCCAGATGAAGAGCGACCCTCACAGATGAAGATTGACCTTATGTCTGCGGGAGAGGGTATCTCCTAAAAAAGAGATATTGAATCCATTCTGTGCACCATAATAAGTGAAACCAACAAACAGATTATTGAACACTCGCCCAACCCCCTCTAAACACTACTGGTGCAGAGGCTTACAAGCCATTAAGCATTCCTGCTCTGCAGACTGCATGTCAGGAGACTCACCTTGGCGCCAACACAAAAGAAAATAAATTATAGTTGTTTCTACTTTATTAGGCTAGGTAATTATTTGTTAGATTTCCTTAACAAATAAGCTAGATCATGACACTAGACTGCTTTAAGTTCACATGATTAATTTAGGATGGTCTCCTTTACTCTGTTTCTTTTGTCTGTGTGTGTTTTTTTTAGGTCGAGTCTAGAGCCAGTGTGCACGCGCTACTCTGCGAGACTTGTGGTGGAGTAGTGAACAGCAGCCCCGCCTACTCTCCGCCCATATTTGCCATTGGCTGGTGTCATTGTCTATCCTAAATGCTGGCTTCTGATTCATAAATAGTTGTTAGTCCTGCCTTAGTACCGCCTCCTCTTCATGTGGCACCTCCCTGGCACTGGCCCCTTTACTTCAGTTGTTGCACGGGTACGTGTTATTTAGACTTTGAGCACTATTATTTTTAATTGAAAAAAGTTATTGATGTATTTTATAATTAAATAAACAACGTTAGACTAATGTTCTGATTTGTTACCTTTGCCTCAATTTGTAAAGCGCTCTGATATCCTTCGGGATCAAGTTCGCGCTATATAAAACTTTAAAAATAAAAAAATTAATCACAGTGAAGAATGACCCTCACGATGCAGAAGGACCCTCACAGATGAAGAACGACCCACAGTGAAGAGCGACCCTCACATATGAAGAACGACCCACAGTGAAGAGCAACCCTCACAGATGAAGAATGAGCCACAGTGAAGAGCAACCCTCACAGACAAAGAATGAGCCATAGTGAAGAATGACACTTACAGAGAAGATTGACCATCACAGTAAAGAGCGACCCACGCAGATGAAGAGTGACCCACAGTGAAGAATGACCCTCACATGAAAGAACGAGCCTGACAGGGAAGAACGACCCTCACAGATGAAAAATGATCCTCACAGATGAAGATTGACCATCACAGTGTAGAACGACCCTCACAGTGAAGCACGAGCCTGACAGATGAAGAATGACCTACAGTAAAGAACGACTCTCACATGAAAGAACAAGCCTGACAGTGAAGAACGACCCTCACAGTTGAAGAATTACCCACAGTGAAGAGCGACCCACAGTAAAGAATGAGCCAGAGTGAAGAGCGACCCTCACAGATGAAGAATGAGCCACATTGAACAGCGACCCTCACAATGCAGAATGACCCTCACAGATGAAGAATGACCCACGGTGAAGAGCGACCCACAGTGAAGAATAACCCTCACACTAAAGAATGAGCCTGACAGGGAAGAACCACCCTCACAGATGAAGAATGACCCTCACAGATGAAGAACGACCCACAATGAACAGCAACCCACAGTGAAGAATGAGCCACAGTGAAGATTGACCATCACAGTAAAGAGCGACCCACGCAGATGAAGAGTGACCCACAGTGAAGAATAACCCTCACACGAAAGACTGAGCCTGACAGGGAAGAACGACCCTCATAGATGAAAAATGACCCTCACAGATGGAGATTGACCATCACAGTGAAGAACGACCCTCACAGT